>NC_062567.1:61158033-61783033 GCF_022837055.1 Prionailurus viverrinus
TCAGTTGGTTAAGCGTCTGACTTCAGCTCAAGTCATGATCCTATGGTTCATAGGTTCGAGCCCCACATCGGGCTCTGTGCTGACAGCTCAGAGCCTGGAGCCTGCTTCTGATTCTGTGTCTCCCTCTCTCTGCACTTCCCCTGCTTGTGCTCTATCTCTCTCTGACTCTCAAAAAATAAATAAATGTTAATAAAAAAATTAAAAAAAAATAACTATATGTTAAAAAAATTTTTTTAATGCAAAAGAAAACATAAGAATCATCTTATTTTACTTATGTGCCACTTAACTTTAATTTATTATTGTTTATTTGTGTTTAGACAAGAAAGAAGGATTTTTTTTTTCAGAAAGTAAACAATTTCTATTTCAAAGGAGCACTAGTTGAGAGCCAGCACAAGTGCCATTTGTGTGAATGAGACTATCTTGGCGAGATTACTGTAGCCACATTAGTAATTCCAGGGAAGACCAGCAGAACTACCACCCAGCTGAACAAATTGCAATTCTCAAAACTATGAGCAATAAATAGATGCTGTTTTAGGTTACTAATTTTGGGGGTGGTTTGTAATGCAACAAAAGCTAACTGAGACAGGTGTATCTGAGATCAATTGGCTGCTTGAGTAAAGGCTCACGAGGTGAAATTGTTAATTAGTCATCAATGTACAGTCTGGTTCTCAGCTCACAGATGTGCAAATTTAAAATCGTTAATAAATCCAGCATTGATCAGACTCCATGAATATGATGATAACCAAACTCAGAAGAAATGGTTTATAAGCCAGGACATCTAACAGAAAAAATTATAGTAAAAATTATATATTTTTTCATTTCCTCTGTTTAGGTGATTGGAAAGCATTTATATAATCACTTTACTTACAGGCGAATGGAATTAGAGCAATAGGAGGTATATTGTTTATCCTAACTCTGAAATTCTTTTTTTTAAAATTTGTTTTTAATGTTTATTTATTTTTGAGAGAGAGAGCACGAGTAGGGGAAGGGCAGAGAGAGAGGGAAACACAGAATCCGAAGCAGGCTCCAGGCTCTGAGCTGTTGGCACAGAGCTCAACACGGGCTCAAACTCACGAACTGTGAAATCATGACCTGAGCTGAAGTTGGATGCTTAACTGACTGAGCCACCCAGGCACCCCAAACTATGAAATTCTTGATCTAAATTATAATGAGGTAAAGTAAGCCAACTTTATCTTCCAGGAGTCTGTAACTATGGCACAGAGTACATGTGTCCACCATGGTCAATTTCTCTGGACTCTAGTAATTAGGTAATCAGTGCCAAAATCTTGCTCTCTTGCTATCATCAATTATCTCCTCTAAACTTTGCTTTTACTGCAAAATTTCTTTGGACAGTGTAAAATTGATATTTTAGCAATGTTGGGTACAATCACATTCTAGTCCTTTCTCAATAGTCTTACATCCCAATCACCTTAATGGATCTTGTGTGTTTCTAGGTATTCTTATAGCATAGGTGTTTCTCATTTGCCTTTTGACCTTGTTAATACTTTCTTGACTTATGCCATGTGTAATTTTTTTTAGTAATCAAGTTTGTCATTTAAAAAGATCTCTTTGGGATTTTGTGTCACACTTAGGAGGTCAGAGTCCTCAGAGATATACCTCTGGGTGTTGGAGGCCAAAAAAAAAAAAAAAAAAAAACCACCAAAAACCAAAAAAAACCCCACAACTTTTATCCCAGGGTCAGCACTACAGGAGGAGGGTAGTTGACCTGGTAACAAAACACATGACTTCAATATAGATAGTAAGAACCCATGTCAATTATATCTCAGTAAAGCTGGAAGATAGATAGATAGATAGATAGATAGATAGATAAATGAATAGATAGATAGGAAGAGTTCCTGAATATAATAAAAAATCAAAAACTTGAACTTGAAGAAAAACAATCTTCCTCATTCCTGATCTTTGAAACAATTTCCTGATTCATAATAGAGGATTGTCTCACTAGCTTTGGTTTTGTTTTATTTTCATGAAGTTAGGGAGTTGCTATTCTGTTCTGTGTGATAAGGTTTCAGATACATACCTGGTATACTTACATGAGAGATGATTGTCAAAAGGTTTATTTTTAACACTAAAGCAAAAGAAAACACAGGAATCTTCTTATTTTACTTACCTGCCACTTATTTTAATTTATTATTGTTTATTTGTGTTTAGACAAGAAAGAAGGATTTTTTTTTTCAGAAATTTAAATAATTTCTATTTCAGAGACAATTTAGATAACTGTGCATTCTGGGTAACCTGAAATTTTTGTCCTGTTATAATATACACAAATATTTTTTGTATACACATAAAACAACTTACGTTTATGTTCCCTGGCCATGACCCAAATCTATTATCTTTTAACCTAATGGTATATTATCTTTTGTATCAAAGTAAAATTTGACCTAACAGAAAAGCATATGTAAAAAAGAATAAAGCAGCATTTAGGGTATATTTGCTTATGTTGCTGTAAATTTGTATAAAGTGACATTCTAGCGATACTTCCTATATTCTCACATTTATAAATATGTGACCGGGGCACTGGTCGCTTAGTTGGTTGAGCCTCTGACTTTGGTGCAGGTCATGAACTCCAGGCCTGTAAGTTGAGCCCCACATCAGGCTCTGTGCTGTAAATGCAGAGCCCCGCTTTGGGATTCTCTGTCCCCTTCTCTCTCTGCCCCTGGCCCACTCTCATGCTGTCTCTCTGAAAAATAAATAAATAAATAAATACATATATACATACATACATACATACATACAACAACAACAACAAATGTGACCATACAGTGTGGAAAAGTAATGCTATGTGTTCCTTATATAATTGTTATTATAAGATCTTATTCATTTTCAACTGTATTTATGTCATTAAAATTGATCTCCATAGGTCTGCTTTTAGCTTATAATGCTAACTAGTGAAAATACAGAGCTTGGTTTTATCAGTGCAAACCTTTCTAATGAATAAAAGATGTCTCAGAAAGCTATAAAGGATATGCTCCCATGCCCTATAGCACAGAGGAAGAGATCTCTTTCTGTGACATAAACCTTGTTCAAAATATTTGATTTTATAAAATGTTAAATGGTGGATATTCATAAAAATATCGATTTTTTTCTGTACAATATTGAGATAGTATAAATATTCATAATTATTTTCAGCATGTTTTATATCTTGTTATTATAAATCTGTCCTGGAAAGTATATATTTTTTTCTATTTAATGAAACTCTGTATTTCTTTTCTTTTTTTTCTTTTTATTTATGTATTTTATTTTAATTTTATTGTTTAAATTTACATCCAAATTAGTTAGCGTATAGTGCAACAATGATTTCAGGAGTAGATTCCTTAATGCCCTTTGCCCATTTAACCATCCCCCCTCCCTCAACCCCTCCAGCAACTCTCTGTTTGTTCTCCATATTTAAGAGTCTCTTATGTTTTGTCCCCCTCCCTGTTTTTATATTATTTTTGCTTCCCTTCCCTTATTCTCATCTGTTTTGTCTCTTAAAGTCCTCACATGAGTGAAGTCATATGATATTTGTCTTTCTCTAACTGGATAATCTCGCTTAGCATAATATACTCTAGTTCCATCCATGTAGTTGCAAATGGAAAGATTTCATTCTTTTTGATTGCTGAGTAATACTCCATAGTGTGTGTGTGTGTGTGTGTGTGTGTGTGTGTGTGTGTGTGTGTATACACCACCTCTTCTTTATCCATTCATCCATCAATGGACATTTGGACTCTTTCCATGCTTTGTCTATTGTTGACAGTGCTGCTATAAACATTGGGGTGTATGTGTCCCTTCAAAACAGCATCCCTGTATCCCTTGGATAAATACCTAGTAGTGCAATTGCTGGGTCGTAGGGTAGTTCTATTTTCAATTTTTTGAGGAACCTCCATACTGTTTTCCAGAGTGGCTGCACCAGTTTGCATTCCCACCAACATTGCAAAAGAGATCCTCTTTCTCTGCATCCTTGCCAACATCTGTTGTTGCCTGAGTTGTTAATGTTAGCCGTTCTGACAGGCATAGGTGGTATCTCCCTGTGGTTTTGATTTGTATTTTCCTGATGGTGAGTGATGTGAGCATTTTTTCATGTGTCGGTTGGCCATCTAGATGTCTTTTTTGGAGAAGTGTCTATTCATGTCTTTTGCCTATTTCTTCACTGGATTATTTGTTTTTTGGGTGTTGAATTTGGACTTAGCATGCTTTCAAGATTCATTCACGTTATAACATGCATTAGTACTTCATTTCTTTTTATTGCTGAATAATATTCCATTGTATAACTATATCACATTCAATTTATCCATTCATCAGTTGATGGAAATTTGTTTCTACATTTTGGCTATGATGAATAGCGCTACCATAAACACTCATGTACAGGGTTGCCTGGGGGAGCTCAGTTGGTTAAATGTCCAACTTTGGCTCAGGTCATGATCTTGTGGTTCATGAGTTTGAGCCCCGTGTTGGGCTTTGTGCTGACAGCTCAGAGCCTGGCGCCTGCTCCAGATTCTGTGTCTCCCCTTCTCTCTGCCCCTCGCCTGCTCACACTCTGTCCTTCTCTCTCAAAAATAAATAAACATTAAAAAAACTAAAAAAAATATTCATGTACAGGTTATATTTGAACATACACTTTTATTTCTCTTGGGTATATAGCTGGGAGTGGAATTGCTGGGTCATATGAGAGTTCCAGGTTTAATGTTTTGAGGAACTTCTAAACTCTTCCTTCCAGCATTGCATAAGGGTTTCTATTTTTTCACATCCTCCCCAACACTTATTATTTGTCTTTTCATGACTTCTATACAAGGTGGATTTTTTCTTTCATACTTTCAGGTATAATCTGTGATGAAAAATCAATAATTACCATCTTGAGACTGTCCTAAGTTCTGAAAAAGGATAATGCTCTGAGAGAATAGTTTCTTGTTTATCACTCAATTTTTCTGTTCAGTTTTTAGTTGGGAATATTATGTTATATAATTGTTCAAGTCAAAAGATTTCTAAATTTACATATCACCAAGAAGTGGTGAATTCACCATTACTGGGCATATTTGAATAGATACGGCATGACTAGTTAGCAGAGACATTAATTACAAAGGCAGTATGGGTTAGAATAGATGGTGTTTTGGGGACTCCAAGATCACCCCACATTTGGTGATTTTTTATACAACATAAGCTACAGAGCAAAAGCAATAGGAAAAAGACATGAATCAGGTGGTGTCTAAAGAGGTCTAATATGTATTACAAATCCTGCCTTATCTGAAGCCACACAGGATATGCTTTCTCTCCAGAAGCAAATTACAGGGACATAGGAGGAATATCTTTACTCAGAGAAGGCCATTCAGGACTCAGGGTATGAGGTTTTTATGGAGGACTGGTCACACAGACACATGCTGTTGTGCTACCAGTGGTAGCAACCACAACTCAGGATCTCAATAATGAGCCCAGGTGTATATCATCAGTATGGATTTTGTGCAAAGCAAATTGACAAGCTGGTATGGCATTGTACATTGCTTCGGATGTACATAATAAAAATAATTAATTAGTGACGTAAAGAACACTCTGAGGACCACATTGCTGGAGGCTGGCCAAGGGTCAGCTCTAGTTCAAGCCTGCCTTAGAGATGTGAGGACTGAGTGACTAGACCTGGTGTGTTGGCTTTCCTCATGGATAGTCTCTTAAAGAGAGTTTTTATCATTCTAGATTCTTTATTAACAAGATTCACACACAAAAAGTCAATATGCCCAAAGACTGGAGAACAAATTTATTGAGGAGAAAACTTAGATTGCAAGGAAAATAATAAGGAAGTGACTAGAATCAATTACATAAATCAGTTTTAATATATTTGCTTAAAGAAAAGATTGGTAAGTAGAACTTAGATATCAATATTGTGGTATTAATTTTTTATTATTTTTTAAGATTTTTACTTTAATTCCAGTTATTTAACATACAGGGTTGTATTAGTTTCAGGTGTACATGTGGTATTTATTTTTAACTTGGGATGGGCATATCAAGTCTATTCTATCTTCTACAGCATGAAGTCTAATTTCTATCTTGATATGAGCTGAAATATGGCTCAGTAGGAGTCCAGCAGGTAGGCATGCAGGAATAAGAGAGAGTATAATCTGTTTCAGAAGGGGGAAACAGAAATTCTGGGTATAAGAAGGTTAAGTTTGGACCAGATAGCAAGGTCACACTGGCCCTTTTAGGAAAGGGAAGCTTAAACAGCTAAGAGTGAAACTTCAGGGTAGATGAGGAAGTGAAAATGCTTAGTAGGGGAAAAGAGTAGAAACAGGAAGGGAAATGGGACCACAAGTGTTGCTTTTTGTTTCTCTTCCTTTTTCTTCCTTCCTCTTCTCTCTCAACAAATATTTATAAAATACCTGTAGTATAGACATGAAGAAAATTTACAATGTGCCCTGAATGAATGATTTTCAAATCAACTTGAGTCACATGTGTCTAGATGTTTTCCTAATGTGCATTAAACCCCTCGGTTTGTTGAATTTGCACTGAGGGCTCTTAAAGGAAAGGCCTTTCCTGGGAAAGTGTGGACAGACAATAGATTGACTTATAGCTTTGGGGGAGCCTGGATGTTTGGATTCTGACTCTTGGTTAACGTAAGGGCAGTGGAATTTATGATGTGCTATTTAAAATTTGAATCTACCCTGGCAACTCCCAAAGTCACTTTCTTTACTAATGGTTTTCAACCAGTCTAACCAGTTAGATCACCTGGTTTGATTATGTGACCAGAGGGACAAAAACCCTGCCGGAAACTTCTGTTCTAGCCTCTCCTGAAGACAAGATTCCTTGCACATATCTTTATGGTTCAAATTGGTGATAAAGCCTCAGTCCTCCATAAGTTTAAGAACCAGGGGTACTTTTTTATTTTGTTGTTGTTTTAAGCTAGTAAACTTTTGAGGTATTTCTATACAGTAATAGATAAATAGCTAATTAATCAAGGCATGAGTTGGTCATTTGGGTATCTGGATGAAATAAAGCTGAATGTGATGAATAGTCTCTTTATTTCTTGCTTTAGAGAGCATTTTTACAGTTCCCTATCCACACACTACACACATTATACACATTTTGAAATGGGTGAGAGGTATGCCTTATTTTCTAAGTTGGGAAAAGGGTGATTGGAATACTAGTACACCACAACACATTCCCAAGCAGATCGGTTTTATGAGAGGGCAAATAGAAGCTGAGAGACAGAAATTAGTTCTTTTAAAGCTATTCATGTTCATGCACATCATGGAAATTCTTCAAGTTCCCCCAAGGGAACATATCCCAGTTTGAAGACTGGAGAGGAGATGTTGTGCTGTGTTGGGAAATACTCCATACTAGGAAACAGTGAGTGTGATGAAATAAATACTTTTGAAAAGGATTCCAGTGGGTCACTGTTGCTGACTGTCAAGCTATAGTCACATCTAGAAAGGCATCATAAACCAGGATCTGGGCTCAGTTGGGTTTTCTGGGACAATAGAAGACATCTATGTATGGGCTCCATCTCCTTGTCTTTTTTTTTTTTTTTTTAATTTTCTTTCCAATGTGTGTTTATTTTTGAGAGAGAGAGACAGAATGCAAGTGAGGGAGGAATCTGAAACAGGCCCCAGGCTCTGAGCTGTCAGCACAGAGCTGCACACGGGGCTGGAACCCACAAGCCACAAGATCGTGACCTGAGCTAAAGTTGGACGTTTATACGATTGGGCCACCCAGGCACCCCATCCATCTCCCTGCCTTTGATGCTCTTTTTCTCTGAGAGATGGAAGACGGGTATCAGCTTGCTTGGTTGTTTTTGACAACTTTTTTCCCCTTGGAATTCTTTTGTTTTATTATGCTTGTTAATGTGGATCTTCTAATTGTTTCTTTCTCCCTCATACATATTTACCCAACATAGGATCTTTTGCCCTTCATGGTATGTTTTGCATGGCAACTCTCGATACATTTAGCCAACATAAGACATTTCAAATGTGACTCTGCAATAGCTATTTAATGTTTTATTATCACTGCCAGTGCATAATCACATTTTTAAAATTTCTTTTTTTTAGTTTTTTTTTGAGATATAATTGACGTACAGCACTACAATACATTAACACCCGTCATCTCATAGATACAAAAAAAAAAAGGAAAAGGAAAAAAATTGTTTCAAATATACTATACCATTTAAAAAATCTTTTCAATCCACTTGGAAGCTGACTCTTAATAAAGGGTACAAGTAGAACTCATTCTCAGATATCTTTACAGTTCCTGAGGTTTTGGTCAACTCTCATAGCTTCACTTGCCATCTATGCATCTATAACAAAGATGCTAAAAGTGATTCTTCACTAGATCAGAATTGGGGACTGGTGTTGAAAGCCGAGACAACCAAAAAAGAGAGATGTTTTAAAGAGAGTTACCCATTTTGGGGCTAGATTCCACCCCTGGGCTTACCAACACACAGTAGGATGAGCTTTACTCAAACCAGCTTTCACCCTGTCTCCAACTCCAATCTACAGAAGAGGGCTAGGGAGGGGTGAGGGTCAGAGTTGCCCACAGCCAGTGGTCCTTGCTTCCTTCACAAAACTACATGAGGGAGAAGACTCCAATAGAAATACTGAGAGAGCTTGGGATACCTACAACACAGAGATTGGCGTTTCTTCTCCAGGTGAACCTTAGAGTTGTCAGCATGATAGTGAGAGACAGCCTTGGAGTTGTCACAACTCTCACTGGATGGAATGGCAGGAATACACGTGTTTTCTTGGGCCTTTAGCTAGCCCCAAAACACTTTTGGTAAGGTGAAGGGGCGCTAGCAGTAAAAAGCTAGAGGAATGCAATAGGGGTAGGATGAGGTGGAAGAGGTCAAGTGAAAGCCTGATCTCATGTCAGTGTAGTGGAGGAAATCATGGAACTGAATATTACTGACCCAACCCCACCCCCACCCCCAGCTACTTTCGGTTCCTCAAGCCAAAACTCTAGCAAGAAATGAAGAATGAAGGGTAGGGAAGTTTTGAATTACATATATGACTGCATTTTTTAAGTGGGCTGGACTAAGTTTTAATAACTGAAAGTGAGGAATCCAAATGGAGATCATGGACTCTGTCCATGATGTTGTTACAAGACAAAGAAAGGGAATTCAGCAGAGCATGATTGAAAGCACTGACTTGAGAAAATTTTTTTTTTCATATATGCACCCCACTGAATTGAGATTCTTATAAGCTGCTTACTGGCTGATGACTCTAAAATTCACATTTCTAGCTCCATTTCTATATTCTCAACGGCCTTCTGGGCATCTCCACTGGGATACTGTACAAAGTCCATATATGTTAGTTCATTAGTAGGGGCTCAGGAGCCAGGCTGACTGGGTTAATTCCAGTCTCTGTAACCCTAGCTCTGTAACCCTGGGCAAGTTATTTAACCTTTTTGTGCCTCAGTTTCTTCATTTATGAAATGTTGATAATAATATATTATTCTTAGGATTGTTATATGGACTAAATTATTTATATTGGCTGGCACTTGATAGAACAAAGCGAATAGTAGAACAAGGATTTCAACCCAGTTTTATGAGATTCCAGAGTCCATGCTGTCAATCTCTGAGATCTACTCATGATTACATGCTGAAGTGACAATATTTTGACATATATGACTGTAAAATATATTAGTAAAATTCATTTCAATTAACTTCAGCTCTTTCATCTTCTTTGATGTGATTACTAGAAAATTGAAAACTGCACGTGTGGCTCACTTTCTATTTCTGCTGGGCAGTGCTGCTCAGAACCTTATCATTATCTGAAATTTTCTAGCCTTCAAAATCTCAAACATCTCACTCACCAAATACAATCTCTTTCCTTGCATTTTTCCTAAAATGGTCTCAGCTCCTCAACTTATGCACAGAGACACCCAATCCATCAGTTCACCTAATAAACACCTATTCATCATTTAGGGGCAAATCAATGATCACTTCCTCAGAGAAGCCTTCCTTGACTTCTCTGATTAGGTCACAGGCCCTATTATAGCATTCCTTAAACATTGTATACTCAGTTCTTTCTGTCTTATTCCTTGTTATAGTCACAATTTTCTGTGTATTTATTTGTGCAATTATTTGAGTGTTGTTTGGTTCCTCCACTAGAATGGAAAATCCCTAAGCAGGTGAACTGTATGTTTTGACCCAACAGAAATTCCCCAGTGTCCAGCCAAGCAGTTAGCCCATACTAAACATTCAAAAAGATAAATTTTAAGTACATAAACATTCTTTTAAAAAATTTTTTTTATATTTATTTATTTTTGAGAGACAGAGTGAGACAGAGCACAAGTGGAGGAGGGGCAGAGAAAGAAGGGGACACAGAATCTGAAGCAGGCTCCAGGCTCTGAGCTGTCAGCACAGAGCCTGATGTGGGTCCCGAACTCACAAACCATGAGATCATGACCCGAGCTGAAGTCGGATACTTAACCGACTGAGCCAACCAGGTGCCCCAGTACATAAACATTCTTAATAATTTCCAAACTCACAGGGCTCTAGACTCTACTGACACTAATATTCTATATTTTGTCCCTATTCATCAGTCCTCTCCTAACTGTATTGACACCTGCCCAGATTAGATGCCATGATTAATTACTGCAATGGTTTCTTGCAAGTATCAAACTCATTTTATTGCATCTCACTAGCTCTAACTTGAGGTAAACCCAATCCTCTGCCTTCTCTTTTTTTATACCTGGCTAGCTTTTTTCCAAGCCCTGGTGGAGAAAATGAAACCAGGTATGGTGGGTGCCTCTAAATTCATAAACTCTAAACTTGACTGTTTGGCAAACCCAAAAGGGCTTCATACTTCCTGGCAATTCTACTTTATCTTGATGTAGAATTTCTGTCCCACTGTTGTTTAAAAAAATTTTTTTTATTGTGAAATATCATTTGTACAAAACTTTAAACACAACATATACATAATAATAAAAAGCATCCATATATCCACCGTTCTGTTTAAGAAATAGAATATTACCAGTATCTTTAACTAAGTGTGACTTTCACCTTTTCACTTTTAAGAGTGAAAGGGTGTGCTAAATGTTCAGGATGCAATGACAAGAGGTGTAAACCAGTACTCTCCCAGGCAAATCAGGACACGTGGTCACCACAGGCACTCTCCTGTGCCCTCCTGTGTGCCTCACTCAAATTGTATACTCCTCTACTCTGAATTTCATATTATCTTATTTTTGTTTCTTTATAGTATGTATGTATTCCTAAACAAAGTTGTTTCATTTTATCTGTTTCTAAGCATAATATAAGTTGAATCATACCACATAAATTTTTCTGGTGTTTGTTTCTCTTATATAACAGTGTTTTTGAGATTTATCCATGTGATGTAAATATCTGTAGTTCATTCAGATTTTTCTGCCATATTCCATTCATGAATACACAAAATTTACCAATTCTGTGGTTGATTGACATAAAGCAGTTTTCAGTTGGTTGACATAAGGCAGTTTTTAGTTGGGGGCTATTATAGTGTTGTTAAGAATATTCTTGGGATTGTGTCCTGATGCTCATGTGCCAAACTGTGGATCAAGGACTTTAGGTTATGTGCATGTTCAACTTCACTCTGTAATGCAAAACTACTTTACAAAGTGGTTATATCAATTCCCACCAGCATGGGGTGAATGTTTTTATTCCATATCCTCACCGACACTTGGTATCATCAGATTAAAACATTTTTGCAAATCCAGTACCTAGGAAATATTATCTCATTGTGTTTTTAATTTGCATTCCTTCTTTCCTAAACAGGTTGAACATTATTTTCATATGTTTATGGTTCCTACTTTATGAAATGCTTTTTGCCCATTTTTCTGTGTATTTTTCTTTTTTATTTGTAGAAATTCTTTATGTATTCTGGGTATTAATCCTTTCGGTTGTATGATTGCAGGTATTTTCCTTTTCCTTATGCATTATCTTTCACTTAATAATGGCTTTGATAGATGTTCTTAATTCTAATGTGATTCAATTAATCAATCTTTTGTTGAGTGTTGTTTGTGTTGTTTAACAAATGCTTACTTTAAATTCTTAAAATATTTTCTTATTTTGTCCTCCAAAAGTTTTGTAGTTTTGCCTTTTATATTTAAGACTATAATTTGTTTAGAATTCTTTTTTGTCTCAGCACCCTTTTCTCAGGAGCCATGCTTTTTACACTGATTTGCAATGCTGTTCTTTCGTAAGTAATGATTCTATATATGCAGGGAACTTTTTCTGGGTTCTTATTTTTATTTCATTGATCCATTTTACTATTATTTGAAAAAATTTTTTAATGTTTATTTTTGAGAGAGGGAGAGAGAGAGACAGAGTGCAAGTGGGGGAGGGGCAGAGAGAGAGAGAGAGCCAGAATCTGAAGCAAACTCCAGGCTCTGAGCTGTCAGCACAAAGCCCAATGAGAGGCTTGAAATCGCAAACAGCCATATCATGACCTGAGCCAAAGTCAGATGCTTAACCAACTGAGCTACCCAGGTGCCCCTCCATGGATCCATTAAAAAAAATCTCAAAGCTAACATACGTTTTTAAAAAACGGAGTATTTGGGGCTCCTGGGTGGCTCAGTCGGTTAAGTGTCCGACTTCAACTCAGGTCACGATCTCACGGTCTGTGAGTTCGAGCCCGCATGGGGCTCTGGGCTGATGGCTCGGAGCCTGGAGCCTGCTTCCGATTATGTGTCTCCCTCTCTCTCTCTGCCCCTCCCCCGTTCATGCTCTGTCTCTCTCTGTCTCAAAAATGAATAAACGTTAAAAAAAAAAAAATTAAAAAAACAAAACAAAACAAAAAAACCCGGAGTATTTGACTATGGTTGGCTCTTTGTTCTTCAATAATACCTTTAGAATCAGTTTGTCAAGTTATAAATTAATCTTAGAGAGTTTAAGATATCGATCCTTCTTATATAAAAGCATGATATATCACTACTTTTTAGGTTTTCTTTACTGTATCTCAATAAGTTTTATAATTTTCTCCCAAAAGGCTTTGTACACTGTTAAATTTAGTCTTTTTTTTTTTTTTTATGTTTATTTATTTTTGAGAGAGAGACAGAGTGCAAGTGGGGGAGGGACAGAGAGAGAGGGAGACACAGAATCCAAAGCAGCCTGCAGGCTCCAAGCTGTCAGCACAGAGCCCAACATGGGGCTCGAGCTCACAAACTGTGACACCATGACCTGAGCCAAAGTTGGACACTTAGCCAGCTGAGCCACCTAGATGCCCCAAAATTTATTCTTAAGCACTTGAAATTTTTATAAAATGTGTTTTTTGGGGGTATTTCCCCCAACTTTTTGTTATGAAAAACTTTCAAATACACAAGAAAATTGAAATAATATAATGAATATCTGTATATCCTTCACCTAGATTCAGTCACTGTTAATTTTGTCATATTTAATGTCTGTGTGTGTAATGTTTTGTTGTGCCATTTCCACAAACTTTGTGAAGTCATCATTTAAAACTAGGAAATCTAATTTTATTGTCACATCAAGACATTCTAAGCTAATTTTGTGTTTTCTAAGTATTCACAGTTGCCTATTCCTTTCCCTCTGCTTTGTCTTGACCAAACTGTAGTCAGGCTTCGATTTCCCCTAAGGCCTCTGAACTCTGCTGGCGCCAAGCTTCACCATACACATAAAAAAAATGGACCATGCACCCCCTTATTAGCTTCTCCTGAAAGTTGGCTGACCTTTTCCTGTCAGACCCCTCTTGCTTATCCAGTTTCTCCATAAAAGGTTCTGCTCATCTCTGTTTCTCTTCTTTTATCCTATAAAAGAAAAATCATTTTCTGTTTGATTTTTAGGTGCTTGCAGATTTCTGAGATAAGAATGTTCTCCCTACTACAATAGTCTTTATTTCTAATTAAAGTCTCTTCCTACCTAAGTCTGGGTTTGTTTTTATTTGACATTTCTCTGCCTCAGACCTGGAATCTGCCATTTTTTCCACCTAAAAGGAAATTATTCCTTTTAGTGTATACTTTTTTATTGTCTCTGTGTGTGTTTTAGGCTTTTTTAATGTAACTATTTGAAAGGAGGTTGTAGATATCATGACATTTCGCCTGTAAAAATCTCAACAAGCATGTTTTAGGAATAAGGGGAGCCTCTCTCATAACTATAATCTGTTACCCCACCCAAGATAATTAACTATAATTCTATAATACCTTCTGACATCTAGTCCATATTCAAATTTCTCCAAGCATCAACATGGGCTTTTATTGCTGGTTTTTGTTTGTTTGTTCTTTGATTGTTTTTCTCTTCTACACAAAATTCAATCAAGGTTCAATTTGGTCATCTGGTCTTTGGGTCACTTTCACCTTAGAACATTGGCCCTACCTTCTTTCTTTGTTCTGTATGACATTGGCTTTTGGAAACTATACATAACTATTTTTACATATACCATAGGATAAAGCAAATTAGAAAATATATCAAGAGTAAGCCATAAGAGAAATAAGATACAAAAATAAGAGAAACCAGCAATGTTAAATTTGATCTGACAGTATCAATATCAACTCATTATTTTAAAACTGTATCACTTGCTAATTGTCTTCACTAAAGAAGCAATGACACTCCAGTAGCATTGAACACACTGAGTGCCCAGATTAGAGTTTCTAAATATTATTCCCCCCTAAAAGGAATCATTGGCTTTTAATTGAAAAAATGGGTGATTCCAGATCTGAGGCAGTGAAGTACAACGTAAACATAGAACACCTTGTTATGACCCTGAGATTAGATTTCCTAGTTTTAAATTATGACTCTCCCACTTGCTAATTTTTGTGAAAAATAGGCCAAAAAAACCCCATTAACTTCTCTGTGTTTCAATATCTTAATCTGTAAACTAGAAGATAATAATAATACTTCATAGAGTTTAATGGATTAAGTGCTCAAGAGGTATTAGGTATTAGGTATTAGGTAGAGGTATTAGGTATTGTCATTATTTTCATTAGCACCATTCAGACTTCCTATTGTTATTATAATAAAACCCAAAATCTTGGGGCACTTGGGTGGCTCAGTTGGTTAAGTGTCTGACTTTGGCTCAGGTCATGATCTTGTGGTTCTGTGAGTTCTAGCCCTACATTGGGCTCTCTGCTGTCAGTGTGGATACTCCCTCTGCCCTTCTCCTGCTCGTGTGCATGCTCTCTCTTTCTCTTTCTCTCTCTCTCTCAAAAATAAATAAACATTAAAAATTTTTTTAAATGATATAAACCAAAATCTGTTTTTTAAATTATTTTTAAAGTTTATTTATTTATTTATTTTGAGAGAGACAGAGACAGCATGAGCAGGGGAGGCTCAGAGAGAGAGGGAGACAGAGAATTCCAAGCAGGCTCCCCACTGTCAGTGCAGAGCCCACCACGGGGCTCAAACCCATGAAACCTTGAGATCATGACCTGAGCCAAAACTGAGAGTTGGATGCTCAACCAACTGAGCCACCCAGGCACCTGTAAACCAAAATTGTTAATAAGGCCTACAAGACCCTGTCTTTCCCTTTCTATCTTATTATGTTCACTGCATACCATTCTTCTTTTTGCTTTCAAAATATGAACCACATTTGTTAATGTGCCACATTTTCATCCACTTCAGAGACTTGGCTCATAATGTTCTCTCTTTTTGAAATGTTTTCTTTGTCTTTTACATGGACGCCTCAACTCAGCTCAAATATAACTTCCCTAAGGAATCCTTTCAAAGAACCCTCATTGTTGTATAAACCCCACAGTATGCTATACTTCTTCGTAGCACTTTATCAGTTATGATAGATTAGATTATGTTGCAGAAAAAATAATCCCCAAATCTCTGTAGTTTACGACAACAAAGGTTTTGCTTTCTAATCACATGTCCCCGAAGATTCTTCAAGAGATTTTGTTCATTTTAGACGCTTAGTCATTTAGTACTGACAATGTACTTACCGTCTTAAACATTGGCAGTTGCCATGTTAGGGAGGAAAGCTCCTTAGTTTCTCACATTGGGCACCTAAATACTTATCCTGGCTATGACCCATGTCACTTTTTTCACAAATTGAAGAGAAATTCACAGAAATAAAATTAACCATTTTAAAATGAACAATTCAGTGGCATTTAACTCATTCACAATGTTGTACAACCACAAACTCTATCTAGTTCCAAAATTTTCATACCCCAAAATAAAACCCCGTACCCATTAATGTACCCATTAAGGAGTTACTCTGCATTTCTCCTACCTTCTAGTCTCTGGTAACCATCAATCTGCTTTCTGTCTCTATGGGTTTACCTATTTTGGATATTTCATAGAAATGAAACCATGCAATATGTGACATTTTGTGTCTGGCTTCTTACACTTAGCATGTTTTCAAGATTCATTCAGATTGTAGAATGTAATAATAGTTCATTTCCTTTTGTGGCTGAGTAATATCCCATTGTATGTGTATACCACATTTTTTAAAATCCATTCATGGATATTTGGATTGGATATTTTGGCTATTGTAAGTAGTGCTGCTATGAACATTAGTGTCTAAGTAATTGAATCTCTGTCTTCAGTTCTGTTGAGTATATATATAGGAGTAGACTTTCTGGATCAGATGATAATCCTCTGTTCAACTATTTCAGATACTGCCAACTGTTTTCCACATGGCTGAACTATTTTATATTCCTACCCATATATAAGGGTTACAGTTTCTCCACATCCTCACCAACACTTGTTATTTTTCTTTTTTCTTTCTTTCTTTTTAAATCATAGCTATCCTAATGGATATGGTATGATATCTCTTTGTGGTTTTGATTTGCATTTCCCTAATGATTACTGATGTTGAGCATCTTTCACTGTGCTTGCCGCTGGCCATTTGGTATATCTTTGGAGGAGAAATGTCTATTCAATTCCTTTGCCCATGTTTAAATTGTATTGTTTGTCTTCTTGTAGTTGAGTTGTAAGAGTTATTTATATATTCTGGGAATAAGACCCTTATGATTTGCAAGTATTTTCTCCCATTCTCTGGGTTGTCTTTTCACTTTCTTGAATAATGTCCTTTGCTGCACAGAAGTTTTGTTTTTGTTTTTTTTTTTTAGTTTTAATGAAATACAATTTATCTGATTTTTCTTTTGTTATTTGGGCTTTTTGTGTCAGATCTAAGAATCCACTGACAAATTTGAGTTCATGAAGATTTATCCCTGTTTTCTTCTAAGTTTTATAGATTTAGCTCTTATATTTAGGTCATTGATCCAATTTAAGTTAAGTTTTAAATATGGCATGTAGTAGGGGTTATAGCTTCATTGTTTTGCAAATGGATATCTAGCTGTCCCAGAACCATTTGTTGAAGAGATCATTTTTCCCCATTGAATGGCCTTGGCACCCTTGTGGAAAATCGATTGGCCATAATATATGGGTTATTTCTGGATTCTCAATTCTATTCCATTGGTAAATATGTCTATCTCTATGACAGTATCACACCCTTTTGATTACTGTATCTCTGTGTAGTAAGTTTTTAAATGGGGAAACATAAGTCCCCCAACTTTGTTCTTTTTGAATACTGTGTTACGTCTTCACAGCCCCTTGCAATTCCATATAAATTTTAGGATTGGACTTTACACATCTGCAGAAAATAGACATGTGTCACTTTTGTTCATAACTCATTGGACAGAATATTAACTTGGTCTAACCCAACTCCAATTTAATCCTATGTGTCAGAAAGAAGAGGAAAATCATATATTAGTGAGCAGCACCAATATCTATGAATCTTATTTTTAAATCAAGAAAGTCACCTTGTCACTCTAGGAGGGGACTGATGACCGACACCCCATTTATTTAAATGACACTCATATATTCACTTTTTTCTGATTCTTCTTTTCCTAACCTCTTCTTGCTAAGTCAGAAAGTACGAAAGGTATGAGATTTTAAGCTGTTTGCAAGCTAATAAATGATCCTGCCATAGGTTTTTATATAGACAGTGGCAGAAAACAGGAAACCTCTGTGTCAAAGACAAAAACTGTGTATTCACAGCAAAGGCAGCAGCCGAAGTGACATCATAGCTCAGTTCCCTGAACCCTGGTCCTTGTGGGGTGACACAGAGAGGGCCAGATGGTACCTATACACGCCTTTTGGTTACAATAAAGAAGATGACGTCCAACTTCGGAGACTCTGATATTACACAGTGCTGCTGGCAAATCCACCCATCCTACCTTCTAGAGAAAGACATTATTTTATTATCCTGGAATGTAAGTTAATGTTCCAGGGGAAAGGTATCTGTAAATTTCACAGAGGGAGTCACTATTTTGATCTTTACTTATCTAGGAATGCAAATACATTTGCTCCAGGGTAAGTCCCTGTCTCTCTCTTTTCAGGGTTGCCTGGCTGTACAAGCATTCCTAGACAGATAGTTCTGGAGCACATGGGCTAAACATGTAGGAATGCTGCAGGTTATGGAAAATAGTCTTTTAACATCTCTTAAATTGCCCCCTTCAAAGTTCTGCTTTTGAACATTCCACTGTACTTGCCTTAAAAAAAAAAAACCCATCCTTTCCCAACTATTTCAATTGCAAAGACTCCTAAATTAAGTGCTACTAATTTCCTCATCATCAAAACACTGTGCGCAACAAACTTAAAGTGTTTGATCACAATATTTTGGCAAAAAGCACAATGATAAATGGTGTATGGGACAATAATCTTGAGCTAAAAGAGGAGGTAGGAAAACTCCAAGCCAAATTTATTTTACTTATTTTATTTATGTAAGTATTTATTTATTTATTTAGAGGCAGAGTGAAAGCAGAGGAGGGGCAGAGAGAGGGAGACACAGAATCCGAAGCAGGCTCCAGGCTCAGAGCTGTCAGCACAGAGCCTGATGCAGGGCTCAAACTCCAAACTGTGAGATCATGACCTGAGCTGAAGTTGGATGCTCAACTGACTGAGCCACCCAGGCGCCCCCAAGCCAAATTATTTTAAATATAGCCTATTATACGGGTGCCTGGGTAGCTTAGTTGGCTGAGCATCCAACTCTTCCTTTTAGCTCAAGTCATGATCTTGCAGTTTGTGATTTCAGGCCCCACGTCAGGCTCTGTGCTGACAGTGCGGAGCCTGCTTGGGATTCTCTCTCTCTCCCTCTCTCTCTGCTCCTTCCCACCTTTCTCTCTCTCTCAAAATAAATAAACTGAATAAATTTTGTTTAAAAGATAGCCTATTATATTAGATATTAGGAATTTGTATTGAATATTACCATTTTTATTAAAAAGGGAGTAAAGAAAGAATACATATGCAATTTCTTGTGTATAGATATCAATGTAATTTTTGCATTTTGTACCATGTGAATAGATATTTATTTATTTAAATTTTAAATATATCCTGTCAAGCACATGTGCTAAAATAATTCAGGATAGAGATAGGGTAGTTTTCATATTGTTGAATGGTTTCTTTTTATCCATGTCTTTCCACTTCCTTTTCTTGAACCCAAGATGATAGTAGTGAGGGTACAAGTGTGAAAAGGATATTTTTGAAGTATCTTGGTGATGTCTTCAAAAATCTGAGGGAATTTCATTTCCAACATAAAATTCTGTACCTAGCTGAGTGAAGAATCCAGTGTGAAGGTAGAATAAAATCATTTTCATTAACTGCACCAGTTAGTGCTACAGATGAGTTAAAACTTTATTTTTGGGTTCAAAATGACACTCTCTACTTCACACTTACTAGGTTGGCTATGATTTAAAAAAAAGAAAAACACCCTGAAATTAAGTGTTGGTGAAACTGTGGAGAAATTACTATATATTACTGATGGGCATGTAAAATAGTGTAGGCAATACAAAACCAGTCTGGCAATTCCTGTAAAAGTTAAACATAGAATTGCCGTATGACTCAGCAATTCCACTAATAAGCCTAGTCCCAAAGGAACTGAAAGCAGGGACTTAACCAGATACTTGTAAGCTGGTTTTCACCACAGCATTATTCACATTAGTCAAAAGGTGGAAATAATCCAAATGTCCATCAACAGATAAATGGACAAGCAAAATATGGCATATACATGCAATTAAATATTTTTTAGCCATAAAAAGAGAATAGTGTTTTGATGCATGCTACAACATGGATGAACCTTGAAAACATTATGATAAATAAAATAAGCCAACTACAAAAAGATACATATTATAGGATTCTAGTTACATGAAATATCTAGAATGGGCAAATTCATAGGGACAGAAAGTAGAGCAGAAGTTACCAGAGGCTGGAGGGATGGGGATGAGGAGTTACTACTCAATCGTTGTAGTTTCTGTTTGAAGTGATGAAAAAGTTATGGAAATAGATAGTGGTAACCAAAGAACATTTTGAATGTGATTGATGCCATGATACTTAAAAATGATTAAAATAGCAAATTTTATGTTACATATATAAACTAAAACTTTTAAAAATTAATAATTTAGTATTTCAAAAGCCACTGAATTTTATAAATAGGTGAATTGTATGGTATGTAAATTGTCTCCAATAAATCTGCCTTAAAAAAAAAGGGCATTCACAATTTCAAACTTGCTGAAAAAGAGACAGCTCTGTATATGTTAGTAAGAACAGTCTGCACATAGGATAAGGTTGACATATCATTATTATTATTATTTTTTAAGTTATTTATTTTGGGGAAAGTGCAAACAGAGGGACAGAGAGAGGGGGACAGAGGATCTGAAGCAGGCTCTGGGCTGAAAGGCGACAGTAGTGAGCCTGATGTGGGGCTCAAACTCATGAACTGCAAGATGGTGACCTGAGCTGAAGTTGGAGACTAAACTGACTGAACCACCCAGGCACCCCGACATATCATTGTTTAATAAATGCATGTAAGCTAGCCTATCTTGAAATCCAAAAAAAAAAAAAAAAGGAAATACAGAACTAGAAATTGAGGATAGAGCTGTTGTTCCTCAGATCAGTTGTCAAATCTTCTAACACACTACTGAAAAAACCCTGTTCGTCAGGCAAAACTTTGTTAGGCCAATTGCAGTAAGGAAGAAAACCACTTTGAGAGAGTCTTAGTAATGCTTCAGAAGAGTGAAGTCAGAGGAAGCTATTTGTAGGGTTTTAGAGCCTTGAGTTCAAGTGGCTTAGATGGGTCTCTCAGTATTGGGATTGGACAAAGTTTGTGATACAAAAGTTGAGGACTGGTGGATATAGTGAGATGAAGATCTTGAAGTGAGTCATGATAAGTAAACTATTACTTGATAAGTAGGTTTTTGGTCCAGATGGTTGATCTATTGTCCTAATAGAAAAGCCATTTGCCTACATGAACAAATTGCTTACCTAGATAAAATTAGATTTGCAAAAATTTGCCCAAATGCATAGTAAAGTTATTGATTTATCATCCCATCTTTCTGGATAAGATTTCCTGAGGCAAATATTTTAGTTCTCTGTCCCAGTACTTAAACTATGTTGATGCAGGTGGTCTCAATTATTGCTAAGGAAAAGTGAACAATTGTTACAGACAGAAGCCTAAGCATTCATTGCACCCTATTTGTTTCTTAGTCTAGAGCAGTGATTGGCAAACTACAGCCTGTGAACTAAATTTGGCCCATTTCCTATTTTTGTACAACTCATAAGCTGATAAAGGTTTTTACATTTTTTAAATAGTTGGAAAAAATTAAAAGAATAATACCTTGTGACACACGAAAATTAAAAGAAAATCAAATTTCAGTGTCCATAAATAGTTTTATTGGGACAATGTCACACTAATTCATATTGTCTATGGCTGCTTTCATGCTACAAGGACAGAGCTGAGTAGTTGCAACAGAGACTATATGTTCTCCCATGCCTGAGTATTTACTATCTAGCTATTTATTTATGTATTTATTTATGTTTATTTATTTTGAGAGAGAGAAAGAGAGTGCAAGCAGGGTAGGGGCAAAGAGAGAGGGAGAGAGAGAATCCCAAGCAGACTGCACGCTGTCAGCACAGAGTCCGATGCAGGGCTCGAACTTACTGAATCGTGAGAACATGACCTGAGCCAAAATCGTGAGTTGGATGTTTAACTGACTGAGCCACCCAGGCTCCCCCTATCTAGCTCTTTATATATTAAAAAAAAGTTTGTAGACCCCTTCCCTGCTTGGGAAAGCATATTAATTACCAAAGGGTGACCAAGCTTTTTGAGAACAAAAAGAAGAGGACAATGTACAGGTTGAAAAGTATAAAGAAAAATAATGAGAGAAATTCTTTGTCTGGATAACTAAATCAAAGGCAATTGGACCAAAGATATTCTATTCATGTATGAGCACAAAGCTGACAGCAAGATACCTTAAAGAAAAATATTTTCTCAAATACAAAAGTTAACAGAGCAAACTAAAACCAAATCTTGAATGTCTTCATATTTGAAACATAAGGCACTTACTTTTCAGCAATTGTCTGCATCGTTCAGCAAAAACATAACAAATGTGAACATGTGTTCCTGCTGGGGAAGGAGGACAATTGATGGAAATATTTTCTAATTTGTTCCTCACTGCATACACATACATACCCACTTGCACAAACTCACACTAACCAAAAATATGCTCAGTCCCCAAATCAAAATTAAAACACTAATAACAAGGGTGGCCATGTGGGAATGGAGAAAAGAGAGAAAAGAAAAAAGAAACATGAAATAATGCTGCAAACCACATCTACAGTTTGTATTTCAACAAATAAATGAAGATCCTGGGAAGAAATGCAAAATGCAAATTAATTGGAAGAAAAATGATGAATCAACAGCATTATTAGTATACAAAAATACTCCTATTACATAAGTATTAGTGGATGATGTTCTCTGCCTCTCTACAACTTTGGAACTATAGAGTTGGATTGTTAAATATACTCCATGTGAGTGCCAATACCAATGAGACTTTACTGTCATCCTTTGATGTCACATCAAAAATTTCTAGGGTATTTAGACTGAGAGGCTGAATATACAAACAGACAATAGCCAGACTGTACATAAAAACAGAACTCTGACCCACAATCTGCAGCAACTAGCATAGGAAATTAACCCATTATGTACAGTAACCAACACAACAAGTCAACCCACTCTCTGTAAGTCAGACTTGTAGGAAGTCAGACCACCATCTCTAGCAAACAGTCCAGGAGGCCAAACAGTTACACAATAATCCCTGTAATAATCAGCCCCAAATGTCTAGGACTTGATTAATACCTGATAGCTTTTCTAATTTTTGCCCCTCCCAGTTCCCTCCCCGATTCCAACGTAGGGCCAAATAGAGAAAGCCAAATCACGTAACCAATCACATAGGATATTCCACTTCTCCCCAGTCCACCTACTGCTTCCCCACACCAACAAAGCCCCACCCAATTCAATTAAGCCCCACCCAAAGCCTTCCCTTTTCCTCTGCTATGAAACTTTCCTACTCTTCTGCCTGACTGAAGCCAAGCACAAGTGATGGTGATTCTCTTGCTATAGCAAGCTGAGAAAACAAGCCTTACCTTGTTCTCATTTGGGTAGTTTTCATTTGTTTCTGCTATCTTCATCAGAAATATCTTCTAGTTTTTATCTTTTCCTATTCAACACTCGCTCTGGGAAAGACTGTTTGGCTAACATCCTAGGATATGTAACATTGTCAGTGCCCAGCTGCCTTCATATTTTAGGGAGCATTTCTGAAACTGCTTTGGCCTTGCATGATAAGTAAGTATATAAAGATTTTAGAGAGGAAAGGCTGGGTCATGATATTCCCCCTTCATCTTTAATTAGGTTTATCTCTCCACCCCAGTAATATTATTTACTGATATTTTTTTTTTAAAGAAACTTCAGAGGCTTTTTTGTTTTCAGCTGTTATTATTCTATACATCACCTTTCTGCAGTGTAAGGTGTAGCTCTGTATCCATTCCAGATCTGACCTTTAAGTCTGGCCACCTTTTCTTGATTCATGTTATTGTTTAATCTGAAGCAAGAGACTCCATCAATACAAGCAGGTGGCAATAGCAAAATGGCTGCTTTGGTGAAGATAGAGAATGGGGGCAATTAGTTTTAAGAAAATAAGTTTCCAGATCTTCAACTTTTCTATATACTTTTTCTTAAACCAGATCTAAGAATTCAGCTGTATAGTCAAGACATCATGCTGGTTTTCAGGTTTTATACAGGTCCTTCCTTTCCAGCTCCCCTTTTGTGTCCACTGTCTTATATGAACTTGCTATGCTTGGAGGAGAGGAAGACTCCAGGACCCCAGGATGGATATACTTTGAAACACAGTGTCAGCTACTGAGGAAGTGAGTGACTCAAATGATATAGTAACACATCCTTTGCAAGTCAAATGTTTCTCAGTTCTTTGCTTTCAGCATAATTGAAGGAAGATCTAAAGAAGATGATAGCCAAAATTACATTAAAAATGAGCATTTGATGATTGATAACTATGTAATTTGGGACATATATCTGAGAAAAAGTTCATACAATTGAACATCACTATAATAAAACCCCTTCCATTCCCATCTAATTTTTTATGCTATAAGGTGTCAAATGAAAACAAATCCAGACTTAGGAAGGGAGATTTTTTTCCCCCCAAAAAAGACTGTTGGGATAAGGGAAGGAAGATATTGCAAAAAAAGAGAACAGGTCATTGTAGTAAACAGAGTCAGAAGGAACAGGGTGCTGGGGAATGGGATTGGCAGAGGGCACTCTGAGCAGTTGGCATGGTGGACAGTTTTTCTTTGTGGCCAGGCACTTCTGTGAGGGCCATTAGAGAAGTTGTTCCACACTGCAGTGCTCATTTAAGCAGAAGGGTAGGCCAAAGTTCAGGGGCCTGGGAGAAGGAGAGAAGCCTAATGAAAGTTTGGTCAAGTCAGATTAGTGGCATTTTGTTTAGATTGGTCAGTGCAAACAGTTCAGTTAATCATTTATGAGGCAGAGAATGGGAATTTGGACAAATGCCTGGCTTTGTCATAGGTAGACAGGCTCATCAATGAGTCTTATCTAAGTCATATAGGACAGGTTGGCTTTTGGAAGTATGCCACTTCTTGAAACCCAAAATAATGGGGGGCTTTTTAAACTATAGCTGTTTTCTAGGACAAGACTCAAGTAAAGTTCAACATTGCCGAAGGCTCACACAGAATTGATGCTGAACCCTAAGTCATTTTCTTACTAAGTCATAATCATCCATGGATACACGAACTGAAAAACAAACAAACAAAAGAACATCCATCTCACTACCACATTCCCATTAAAATTTTACTTCAGTCAGCTATTGGTGAGTATTAGGTTCAGCACTGATAGAAAGACTTTCTGGATTCAATTTGTTTTCATATTATAAAAGCTTATTCCATGCAAACTACTCCATTCTGTAATATCCTCAATTAAATTGTTGGCATCCTGACAATTTTATCTAAGGATCCAAGATAACAGTTGCTGGTTTTTGGTTTTTTGGTTTTTTTCCTGGACAAAATAGCCCAATTCTTCATAGTGCAATGCTGGGCTTCTCTAGTGAATTGCACAGCTCCATTAAGACCTTGGCTAGTTTGAGGGGCGCCTGGGTGGCTCAGTCGGTTAAGTGTCTGACTTCGGCTCAGGTCATGATCTCACACTCCATGAGTTCGAGCCCCATGTCGGGCTCTGTGCTGACAGCTCAGAGCCTGGAGCCTGCTTCGGATTCTGTGTCTCCCTCTTTCTGACCCTCCCTCGTTCATGCTCTTTCTCTGTCTCAAAAATAAACACTAAAAAAAAAAAAAAAGACCTTGGTTAGTTTGATTAGTTAGGGATCTCAGTGGGGTGGCAAAACAAATAATTGTGGTGTCCTTTTATGCCCCCAACAGGGCTTTAAGGAAGCTGTAAGAATCAGCCTTTGTTTCAAATAGTGGTTTTTGGGTTCTTGGCTCTCCTTTTTCCTTCTCTCTGTCAGTGGTTTCATATCCAACAATGCTGTAAGCAGCAACTATGGGATGGTATTTTTAGCCTCCCCCCCCCCCCCCGCTCCCCCCCACCTGTTGCTCTTTGTCAACACTAGCGGGTGGCATTTCATCAGTTCTTAGTGACTCGAGTCAATGTTTTTACATCCACTGATCATATCAATTCTTGGACAGAATTATAAAATGGTACCCATATCAAACAACATGATGGGTCATCAATTTTCAGGCATCAAAAATCTCTTTTTTCTTTTTATTACCCTTTAACTAATACTTCCCTGTTCCCCTTATCCCTACCCCTGGCAACCACCATTCCGCTCTGCTTCCATGAGCTTGTCTATTTTAGATTCCTCGTGTAAGTAAATCATACAGTATTTGTCTTTCTGTGTCTGGCTTATTTCATTTAGCATAATGTCTTCCAGGTTCATCTGTGTTGTCACAAATGGCAGGATTTCCTTCATTTGTAAAGCTGAATAATCTTTCATTGCATGTATATTGCATGCAATTGCATGCACATTTTCTTTATCCATTCATCAATTGATGGGCATTTAGTTTGCTTCCATGTCTTTGATATTGTGAATAATGCTGCAATGAATATGGCAGTGCAGATATTTCTTTTGAGATCCTGATTTCAATTCCTTTGGATGTATACCCAGGAGTCTGATTGTTAGACCATGTGGTAGCTCTATTTTTAGTGATTTGAAGACCTCCCTACTGTTTCCCATAATGACTGTACCAATTTATATTCCCACCAGTAGTGCACTAGGATTCCAACTTTTGTATATCCTCTCCAACGTTACTTTTTTTTTTTTAATAAAGCCATCCTAAGAGTTGTGAGATGATATCTCATTGTGGCTTTAATTTGCATTTTCTGATGATTAATGATGTGTGCACCTTTTCATATATTTGTTAGCTATTTGTCTTCTTTGGAGAAATGTCTATTCAATTCCTTTGCCTATTTTTAAAAATTGGGTTATTTTTACTATTGAGCTGCAGAAACTTCCTTAAATTTTGGATATTTACCCTATAGCAGATATATGGTTTGCAAATATTTCTCCCATTCTGCTACATTTTATTGATTGTTTCCTTTGTTATTTGACATAACCAAAATTCTTCATCCCCTGTCTAATTTCTTACTATATAAAAGTTTTGCCATGTGGAGTTAGGGATCCTCACATCACTTGTCACTTCAGATACAAATATGGACTAATGGAAAGATTAACAAAACATAATGTGTTTCTAATGCCAGTTTATTTATCTTACTCAAAGGAAATAGGACAGATACTTCAACGGGCAAGCAAGCATCACTTTTAGCAAAAAGTTTTGCAATATCCCAGACACAGCCAGGTTCCAAGACCTCCAATTTCATGGGTCATACTAAATTGTTTGGGATGAAGGTAAAGCGGGGCGGACAACTTTGGTCTGGGGAAGGTATTCGACTGTCTGCTCCTTGACTTTTTATACCCTATTTGTCATATTGTCCCTCAAGGTGTGTATAATTTACTAACATTCTTCAGGGCAGTTGAATCTTATCGATGATAGGTTGTACAACAAATAATCTGGACAACCAGATGCATTTCATGTGGAAAAAGCAGTCTGTACCCCATTCCATATTTGTCTTAACATTCCCAGAATTAATGTTGCAAGAAGGTAAATTCAGGGTCAGTTTCCCCAGGTGTTCCTGGGCCTAGAACAAGTTTCAATTTACTGACAATTTTTTTCATACAATGTTTAAGAATTATGCCTGAGTCCAGCTCCAGCAGGTCCAGGGGTTCCCAAAGGATGAACGGCATCGGCGAAAAAGTTAAAAAAAAAATAAAACAAAAATAAAAATGGACACAGACAACAGCAGTGTGTTGAACTGGCCGCTTTATTGTGGCAAACGTGGCATTATATTTGTTAGCAAGCATACGTCATCTACGTTTTCTAGCATTACCTAATTCTTTTTTTTTTTTTTTATAAATTTTTTTTTCAACGTTTATTTATTTTTGGGACAGAGAGAGACAGAGCATGAACGGGGGAGGGGCAGAGAGAGAGGGAGACACAGAATCGGAAACAAGCTCCAGGCTCTGAGCCATCAGCCCAGAGCCTGATGCGGGGCTCGAACTCACGGACCGCGAGATCGTGACTTGGCCGAAGTCGGACGCCCAACCGACTGCGCCACCCAGGCACCCCAAGCATTACCTAATTCTAAAAATGTTCCTATGTGTAACCACCCTTTAAGGAATAACATGTTTATTTTCTCATAACGTTCCCTCCTGCCCTTTGCTTATTGATTACTTTCTTACATTATTTTCATTATGTATCTATGTTTATCTACAATCTATAGAGCATTTGCTTTGCTGTTTTCATGAAAGTTCATCTATCTCTCAACACCTCAAGTGGAACAGTTACAGGGACATGAGCTCTTAGTTGTTTCCCTGAACCACCTGTGGCTTGAGGAGCAAAAGTGTTCGCCTGGGTCAAAGGTGCCAGGAGGGGGCCAAGAGGGCCTTAGGAACCCACACCTTATGCATTCCCAGAGAGACAATGCACCTAGGAACTAATGAACCATTCTGTACCTTAACCGACTAGGTTCAGTCATCATCTGGAATGCCTCCTGGGGGCCGAGTGGGCCTAGGGCTTGGAGTAAATTGTGCCCATAGATATACTCCTTTGTCGCCGGAGTGGGGCTTTCAAATCCATTTATTCCTCCTTTGCTGGCAAATGTATGAGGCTATCCTTCCTTTAGGTAGAGGAGTCTTTATAGGGGGTGGCAAGGGCTAATGTAGGGCTGCACAATTTCCTTGCGGAACCTTATTTTCTTTCCCCAATGGTTCTTTGCCCAGGGGGCCTGGCAAGGGCAATTCCCCAACAGACAATTCCCCAGGGACTTTTATTAAAGCTAAACTACATAAAAGCGGGAGTACAAGAAGCTTCACTGTCGTTGGACTGCCCTGCAGTCCCGATGCGTCCACCGCCTGGGCCCTGCCATCAAGCTGGTTGGATAGCTCGGCTTCCGGCAGAATTATTTCTTAAAAAGCACAATGTATTTATTTTTTTTATCATCACTTATTTACTACTAGTAACTATAGTAATGATTTAATCCAGAAGAAACATTTAACACGTAGAACTTTAAGATCATAGAAAATAAAAAGTTAAATTTCAATTTATATACATATTTTTGCTCAGAAAAATATGACAGGATGATGAATAAATTACTTTTACTCAGAAAAATATGATAGGATGATAAATAAATTGCTTTTAAACATATGTTACATTAGAATAAAATTTTGTGGGGTAAAGGAATGGAAATATGTGTTTAAAGAGGAAAGAGAAATTACATGAAATGTCTGTCCATTAAAGAAGATCTCCTCCTCCTCCTTCTTCTCCATCTTCTTCTTCCCCTTCTCCTCCTCCTCCTCCTCCTCCTCCTCTTCCTCCTCCTTGTCCTCTTCCTCCTTCTCCTCTTTCTTCTTCTTTGCTTTTGATGACTATGGTGTATGTCAAAATCCTATTTTATTTAGATAACATTAGATGCATTAAGTTATACACATTTTTATTTTAAAAGATCAGTACTTACACTATGTCCAAAATTATGTTCTTTGAAACAGGTTAGAAGTAGCTGAGGAAGTTATTTTTCAATACCATTTTAGGCACAAATAAGAAAAGGTAAGAACACCCACAAGTTGATATTAATTATCTTGGTACAATGGAGAGAAGGGAAGAGATGGCTGAATTATGCAAACACTATTTAATTATATGAGGGTTATTTTGGTAATCTTACAATCCAGTCATAGCCCCTTAGTTCCATCTTTAATTATGTTTCAATTTACTGAAAAATTGTTTTCATACCATGTTTAATAGTTACTTCTTAAAAAGCACAGTGTATTTACTTCTTTATCATAACTTATTTACTACTAGTAACTATAGTAATGATTTAATCCAGAAGAAACATTTAACATGTATCTTCTCTAATTACTTCAGGCTAATATTGTATGTTGAACATCATGCCACTTAAAAAAAAATCGTAGAGTCAGTAAGGTAGATGGGATCATTATTCTTAGTTCTTTGTATGCCTCCATGTACCTGAATTTTACCTTTACATTCTTTGCTGTGTGACTTTGCAATTCTTCCCACTAGAGATGGGTTATATTATCTCAAAGTTATTTTGACCAATAAAGTGAGTTGAAGGGACAGTGTGACAGTTCTTGCTCCAAGAGATAACGCCATCCCTGTGTGCTCCTGTGATCTCTTTATAAGAAGGACATGCACCCATGCTGGTCCAAAGAGACTGAGGAAACATGTAAAACAGAGCTGAACCCAAGTAGAAGCACAGAGCCAAGACCAGGCAACCTACAGCTTAAAGCAAAGTTGCTCCAGGCCATGCAGACTCAAAAGCTTGTTATAAATCTCTGAATTTTAGGGAGGAGTGTTAGGCAGCATTATTGTGGTAATAATTGACTAATGCAATGGGGTTTATATATCTTTCATTTAGCATGTGTGTGTGTCTTGCATATCTGTATGGCTACGTATTTTGGTCCAGCACTTCTTTATTGGTGCATTAGAGTGATAGTCAGGGATCCTTCATAATATATGAGTTTTTGAGAGTGAAAAAAGAGAGGCTTGGTAACATGATGAATTGGTAGACATCACCTTAATCAAGTGATCTGAGTTAACATCACCAGTAATGAGAGATTTTGACATTATGTAGTCCCTCATGTAATGCACCAAGAAGGACATAACTTTTGTGGTATTCTTGCCAAAAATATATCACCTCAGTCTAATTATGAGAGATATCAGACACACCAAACTGAGTTTACAAAATAACCAATTCAGCACTCTCAGAAGTATTAAACTTGTGAAAGACGAAGAAAAGCTGGGCAACTGTCACATATTAGAACAGACTAAGAAGATATGATAGCTAGACAAAATGTGGGATCCTGGATGAAATCCTGGACCACAGAAAGGACATCAGTGGGTAAGCTAGCAATATTTGAATAAGGGCTATAGAATAGTTCACAGTATTTTATCAATGTTAATTTCCTGGATTTGATCATTGTACTATAGTTATATAAGGAGTTAACATTAGAGGAAGCTGAGTAAAAAATATATGGGAACTCTGTGCTATTTTAGCTTTGTGGTATCTAAAATTACTTCAAAATAAAATTTAAAAAAAAAATCAAGAATGAGACCAATTATCTTCAGTGACACATTTTAAGAAAAATATAAGGTTTCCATTAGGATAATATTTTCCAGATCCCATAGTACTTAAATAAGAATCCCTGAGGTAGGAACTGGGTATCAGTGTCTTAAAAGTTCCATTGCTGATCCCAATGTGCAGCTGGGTTTAATAGCCAATGTTACGGAGAATGAACAGACAAATGAATACCAATGCACCCACCACCCACTCTAAAAAATACTCGGTTTTAATAAATACAGAATGGGCTCTTTCTGGATCCCATTGCATTTTGCCTAAAAGTATTTCCATCCTGATTATGGTTTTCCTCATTCTCCTGATTTTCTTCATAGTTAACCAAATATGCATGTATCCTAAAAACATATAGTTTTACTTTTACATTTTAACTTAATATAAGTAGAATATATACTTAACATAAGTGTAACTAAGTATATATATACTTAAGTATAAGTAGAATCAACTGTAATATAAATATATACAGGCAGCTTGCTTAACATTATGTCTATGAAATGTATAGAGTGTTTTAACTCATGTAGCTGTAGTTTATTTTCAATAATGTGAATATTCTATTATCATATTGTACTTTTTTTTCATTCTATTTGAGGACATATGGGCAGTTTCTAATGTTTTGCCATTATATGCAATCCTGCTATGAGCGTTTTCATAGTCTTCTTGTGCCCACATGCAAGAGTATCTCCAGGGAACATGGCCAGGAAGTAGAAATGCTGAGTCATAGGGCACATCCATTACAGCTTTTCCAGATGATGCCAAATTGATTTCAAAGTGAACACACCAATTCAGACTCCCATCAGCAGTGTATAATATTGCTTATTGCTCCACATCCTTGGCAGCGCTTACTTTTTTTTTTTTTTTTTTTTTTATATGGTAGGTACAAAATTATGTTACATTACGGTTTTAATTTACCTTGCTCAGATTACTAGTGAGATTGTGCTTCTTTTCATTTTCTCATTGGCTGTTAATTTGTGACATGTCTATATGCCTACAAAGATGTTCAGGATATGCCACCCCAAAATATGTCATTTTGGCATAAGAGATATTTTGAACTAAAGGCAACTGAAAACCAACAGATATAGGAACAGTTCTCTGCTCTCCCCTTTACTGCCTAAAAGCATGGCATAAATTTCCCATTATGAAAGTGTCCCCACTTCTCCTGTACCAGGAAGAGGAAAATAACTCTTGTCAATGGAGATGAAGAGCTAGCACCAACATGAGGTTACATAAACAAACCCCTTACTAAAATAAGATAGCCCTTATCTTTCATTGGCTTTCCTAGACTTTTGCATGATTTATTGTCCCTCAAAGTCAAAACATCCCCCTACACCTTTCCTCCATTTTTCTCACTAGTTGTTAGGTATTTTTTACTTATTTACATTTTCTGGATTCTAATCCTTCTGATCCTTTGTTGGGATTATATGTGCATGCCAAGTATCTTCTTCCAGTTTATAGGTTGATTTTTCATTTTCTTTATGGGGTTTTTTGGTGAGCAGAGTTTTGAAATTATAATATAATATAATTGATTGATCTTTTCCTTTAAATTATTTCTATCTTTTTCCTGTTTTAAATGGTGAAATATTAAAGTTTAGAACTAGATAGGGATGCTATCTATCACTGTAATTTTTATTATCTTAAATCATCTAATAAATTCAGTAAGATTTTAAAAAGTGAAGAAACTGGCATATATGCTGGAAAAGAAAAGATAAAATGATCCGTTTGGGCTGATTATAACATTTATGCCTGGAGATCCCAAAGATTCTAGTAAGAAACAAACAAACAAACCTACTGGAATCAATGAAAGTATTAATATGGTAGTTGGATTCAGGATAAATATACAAAAGCTACAAAAATCAATGTTTTCACAATTCCAGAAATAAACTTCTAGAAATTAAAGTGGGCAAATAGTCTAGTCCCAGTAGTTGACAAAGACTGTAAAATATTTAGGGATAAATTTAATAATAAGTAGCATTAGTTGAGCATTTGCTTTGTGTGATGTACTGTTCCAGACCAATGCATTGCTATTGTAGGTGCTGGAGCCCAAGATTAGGCATCTGGCTCCAGTGTCATGCTCCTAGCTCTCTTACTTCCTCTTCATCGGTGTTAACATAGTCTGATTCTCCTCATTTACTTCTACCTTTTCCTACTCCTCCCCTATAACCAGTTTGTCTAGATTCTTGTTCATCCTCCTTATATTTGTTTTGGTCAAGGAGCAGATATGTGTGTGTTTTCTTATATACCCTTCTTTCTCACTTTAAGGGGAGCAGACTATAGAAATTCTTTCGGACTTTTTGTCACTTAACTACATGTTTTAGAAATCTCTCAATACTGGTATATAGAGATCTTGCTCATTCTTTTGTACAGTTGCATAGTCCTCCATCTTGTGCATGTGGCAATGGTTGATTCAACCACTCTCCCATGTATGGGCATTTAGGTTATTTCCAATATTTCACAATTATAGTCAAATATTCAATAATGTGCATGCATATATTTGTATAGTTTAATTGTGTTTAATTCAGGCATACCTCATTTTATTGTGCTTTGCAGATACTGCGTTTTATACAAATGGAAGTTTTGCATCAAGTTTTGAGTCAAGCAAGTCTATTGGTGCCATTGTTCCATTAGCATTTGTTCATGTTGTGTCTCTGTGTCACATTTTGGTAATTTTCACAATCTTTCAAACTTTTTTATTGTTACTGTATTTGTTGTGGTGATCTGTGATAAGTGATAACTGAAATCTCAGTGTTGGTTAGCATTTTTTAGCAATAAAGTATTTTTTATTGATGTTATGTACATTTTTTAGACACAAAGCTATTACACATTTAATGGGGTGTAGCATAATGTAAATATAACTTTATATGTACTAGGAAACCAAAAAATTCCTTTGATTCATGTTATTGTTACAGTCTAAAACTAAAGCCACAATACTTCTGAGGTATGCTTGTACTTTAACCAGGGAGGTTTTTGTCTCTATATATTTGTAAAATATATTTGTGTCTATATATTTGCATACAGTTACCAGTTTTTAATGAAAATTTAAAAGTGTTTATCCTCTGCTTATCTTTAAATGACTTTCTACTCCCTGCAGTATTTAGTTTAATCCTTTAAGACCATACAAGACACTTTTCTTGTAAAGTATTTCACATTCATTTGTCTGATTGTATCCCTTTATCATTTAAAGTTGTTTTTGTCAATATATATACATGTGTAAATATATATACACATGTATATACACACGTGTATATATATATATATATATATATATAGAGAGAGAGAGAGAGAGAGAGAGAGATGCCCCAAAATATGCTGTTGAACTTCTTTAATTTATGAATTTTAACAAATGTATATCACGTTGTATGTAATGTTTTCAGTCTCAGCTTTTTCATTCAAATGGAACATTACTAGGATTCTTTCATATTCATGTGTGCAATTTTTTTAATTTATCATTTTTTAAAGTTTTTTTTAAAGTTTATTTATTTAAGTTTATTTATTTATTTTGAGAGAGAGAGTGTGCAGGTGTATGTGTGCACTCTGAGGGTAGAGAGAAGGAGAGACAGAATCCCAAGCAGGTTCCAGGCCATCAGCACAGAGCCCAATGTGGGGCTCAAACTCATGAACCATGAGATCATGACCTGAGCCGAGATCAAGAGACTGAACCACCCAGGTGCCCTGATATGTACAATTTTATTTATTCATTTTCACCACTATATGATATTTTCTATCTATTCATTATCTTGTTGAAGAGCATTTAGGTGCTTTGTGTGTTTGTTTTTACTATGATAAGCAATAATATAGCAAGCATTCCTGTACTTGGGTCCTGGTATATATAATTCTTTTAGGTATATAGCTGGGAGTAGAGTTACTTCTCTCAAAAATGCCTAAATCGACTTATATCCTTTCTATGTTTAAGACATCTGTTGACTTATATCGTCTCCAATACTTGACATTATATTTGGCAGTCAGATTGGTAGAAAATGGCCTGCCATTATGGTCTTGATTGTGGTCCTGATTACTGTTGAAGTTGAGTATCTCTTCATTTTTATTGAACTGGTATTTCTTTGGGTATAAACCTGTTCTTGATCTTTGTCCAGTTTATTTCTAGTGAGTTGGTCCTTCCTTCATTTATAGTTGTTCTTTTTATAGTCTTGATACTAATCCTTTGATCACTTATGTATGTTGAATGTATATTCTTTGAGTTTATGTCTTGACTTTGCATTTTATTTAAGGTGTTTTTGATGAATACACATTCTGAATTAAAAAAAAAATTTTAACTTTATTTATTTATTTCAAGACAGATAGAGACACCATGACCAGAGGAAGGGCAGAGAGAGAAGGAGAGAGAGAATCCCAAGCAGTCTTTGTGCTGCCAGCACAGAGCCAGATGCGCGGGTCAAACTCACAAAATTGTGAGATCATGACTTGAGCTGAAACCAAAAGTCAGACACTTAACTGACTGAGCCACCCAGGTGGCCCCACATTCTGAATTTTATATGGGCAGACTTTTCATGCCCTCTAGGTTTAATATTTGTTTGTGTCTTAAGAACTTATTTAGGCCAAAGCCAGAAACATACTTATCCATATTTTCTACTAAAAGTTTTAGAATTTTACTTTTGATTTTCAAGCCCTTAATCTCTCTATGGTTGATTTTTATCATGGTGTGAATTAGTGCTCCAACTCCTTTTTTTTTTTTTTTTATGGATAATTACTTATCCAGCTCAGTTACTTGAATAGTCCCTCTTTTCCCCACTGATTTACCATGCTTCACTTCCATACATCAAAATTCTCCCACCCCCACACACCACACATTGTTTTAATTACTATATCTCTATAATAAATAGAAGTTGAGCAAGTTTCACTCTTTTGTTCTTCTTGAATGTCTGATTATTAGTAAGAATGCAATATTACTGTTTAAAAGCATAAGTGATTGTGTTTGTAGACATGAGCCCACTGGTTGAAAGTGTTCAAACTGCTATAACTATCAGCCATGTTTCTCAACTGGGGTGCAGGAATGCAAAAGCACCTGACTCCACAAACAAAACAGGTTCCAAATGAAACAGGTTCAACCAGTCACCACTGACAATATCCAAAGGCAGAGGGAGAGAGAGAGAGAGAGAGAGAGAGAGAGGTGATAATGATGTGGGAAACAAAGGCAGAAAGAACTGTAGATAATATTAAATCTACATATAACCCAACCATTTACAGATCCTTGAGATAGACAGAGTATGACATTCTTCCAGGAACTCCCAACTCTCTTAATGTTAATGCTATGTGCTTGAGGGAAAAACAGCCTTAGCTTGACAATAACCAGGCCTCTAGAATCTTGTGAGTCTTCTTTAGCATATGAAAGCCCTTTTGGAAACTTCCGTTGTTTTTACCTCCCCCAATTCCCAAGTATAAGATCAGTCACTCCTCACAACCCCAGTGCAGCTCTTTCTGCCCCTGAGTCCTGTCCCCATGCTTTAATAAAAGCACCTTTTTTTGTGCCAAAACCATCTCAGGAATTCTTTCTTAGCCATCAGCTCCACATACCAGCACTTCAAAGCGCGTCAGTAACACAAGAAATTTATTTCAGTGAAGCCAAAACCAGGAAGACAATGGACTAACTTCTCAAAGACTGTTACGGAAATGCTGAAAATACTTCTAGGTTTATATAAGGAAAATGTGGGATGAAGGTAGGTGGGTACCTGCAGGTAGGCATTAAGGTCAGGTTGATTGTTGTCTTGGAGTCAACTACAGAGGTCTTGCTGGCTTGGGGCAGTTGCTATTGCTTGAGGGAGTAGGTTTTTGTTTTTTTGTGTTTGTTTGTTTTTTGCTTCAGAGATAAGCTGGAAAGTAGAACTTAATGAATTAGAAAGTACAGATGGAGGTAAAAATGGAGGTAGTTCAAGTCCTCTTTCAGTCTTGCTAAAGGAACCATGAGCATTGGTTAACTCACGGAGTAGGTTAAGAAGTCATTTAAAGAAGTTTCTATTGTACTCACTTTTATTGTAACATGTATTGCATTATATTTCAAGATTTTGTTGGGGCGCCTGGGTGGCGCAGTCGGTTAAGCGTCCGACTTCAGCCAGGTCACGATCTCGCGGTCCGTGAGTTCGAGCCCCGCGTCAGGGTCTGGGCTGATGGCTCGGAGCCTGTTTCTGATTCTGTGTCTCCCTCTCTCTCTGCCCCTCCCCCGTTCATGCTCTGTCTCTCTCTGTCCCAAAAATAAATAAAAAACGTTGAAAAAAAATATTAAAAAAAAAAAAAAGAAAGAAAAAAAAAAGATTTTGTTTATATGTCTTTCTTTTTTTACTAGGCTGAGATCCATGAAAACCCATATGTGTTATTTTCTTTCTCATGTTTCCAGACGTCTGGAACTTGCTTAGCAAATAATAAATGCTTAACTCATATTTGTTGAGTGGAATACATAGATTTGGATCTACCAAAAAGAATCTTCAGAAAGTCACTGGGACTTTGAGAGATCAGGGCAAGTCAGGACAGAAGATATGCCTTGATGACGCCACAAACTTAACCTAAATCCCTGGGTTTCGGGACAGCCAATTGCCAAATAAAAACATATTGTGAGAGTAGGTTGGTGGTTCTACTATACACCACCGAATAATCAGATTGCCCCAGTACCTAAGACTGGAAAATGTCATATTACTGAGATATGGAACAAACTCACAACATAGAGGCGTGGAAAGTGTAGCACTAAACATTAGGGTGGCCACAATGGAAGAAAAATGAAATATTCAATAATCTCACAAAACATTGGTACTTCTGACATATCCCCAGGATATCAAGGTGCTCATTACTCCCCTATCCTAGGGACCACAAGTGACAAATTTGAATGAAATTAAATGTTTTGGTACCTACTGAATTATCTACTTACTACACACTGTAGAATAGGAAGTTCAGTTGTATGGAAGTCATCATTACATGTGCTCTGTGCTCTTTAAACACACTGTTTCAGGATTCTTTATCTCAGTGCCCAGGGTTCATTGATTGCTTCGAAGAATGAAGAAGAGGTGGACACAGAATAAAATGAGCAGCGGGCAAAGGTTTATTAGAGTATAAGATCAGAAAGTAAGAAAGGTATGAAAGCTCTCTTTACAGAGAGAGGGCATTCGAAAGTGAATACCCCCAACTATAGGCAAAGGACTTTGTTTTCTAGGGTTTTGGTTGGCCCCCTACCCTTCTCCCTTGATCCTTCTCAGGTTCTACCCTTATTGACTAGATACCTCTAGGTGCTGGGTTGTCCATTCCTGATTGGCTCAATTCCATTATGTGAGGAGTCAGACTATGGTCGTACTGTCCTTCATATAACATAAGTTTTATGGTTTGCTTATTTTAGTTAGGTATTTTGTTTGTCAAATTCCTGAGGGGAACCTGAGGGGGAGTGGTGTCACATTCCTAAGAGGAACCTTACACCTGAGGGGGTTTGCTGTGGTCAGCCACTCCCAGTATTGTTCCAAAATATGTGTTTTTCCCCCACCCAGGGTCCTCAGGTCCTAACCTTTCCCTCTCTGCCTGTTTTATCCTATCTTTCCTTCATAACACCAGCCACTGACTTTCATATTCAGAGTTCAGCAGCCCTTTTCATAGAAACTTATAGTATAATTATCACTATATTTTTCATATTAATTATTTTTTCTAAAAAATAAGTTTTAATGTTGTCGCCTGAAATTTTGTATGTATATGTATATTTGTTAAATTTCTGTGATTTCCTTTGAAGTGCCTTTCTTTACCTTTACATCAGACAATTCTCTGTGGAGACCCACTCAGATCCCCAGAGTTGGTATGAAGATTAAACTGAAGACATTTGAGATATAGCAGATGAGAAAGAAGTCTTTTCAGTTTCCCTTATCTGACTAATAGGCAGAGAGTGTTGCTGCCATAAATTCCCTCTTCAGGAAAACCTCACTTCTAGAGAGAAGACTGACCGCTCACAGGGGGATGAGAAATTACATAAACAAACATTATCACAAACTGTCTTACCTTCCATTTGTTTCCATTAAAGTCCATTTGCTCTTTGAAACTCTCTCTTATCCCATTCCCTTATTAAATTGGTATGTAAACCCTTATCCCTAGCTATTCAAGGAGCTTCTTCATCTGAATGCTCCTACAGGTGTATGAATAAAATGTGTTTTCTTCTGTTAATCTGTCTATTGTTAATTAATTTGCAGGTCCACGGCTATAAGACCTAAGTCAGTAGAGAAAAAGATTATCCTCCAAATATGTCTAAAATTGGTTAAAGTCAGTTATTGTTTTATTTCCTGGCTTGGTTTTGAAGGAAGGATTCTATTTGTGCTACATATCAGAAGACAAAGAAGTAAATGTTCGTAAAAACATAGTGTCTCTGTTAGAAAGTCATTAAACTTTGGTTGATTTTCAGTCTGTTCCAAGGTGAGGCCAAAGAGAAAGGAAAAAGAAGAGAAGAGAGATAGGAAATGGCTTATCAGAGTAAAGTGTTGGGTGGGGTAGTTGAGAGGTGAACAGGGAACTTGGCTGTTCAGGTTTTTTCAGGTAGTTTTCCCATTCCTCGGCCTTTAAGATTATTGTGGCATCTGGTCTTACTGCCAGTTATTTCTGTGGAAGAAGAAAAACTTTCCTCTACCCTCTTAAGTTCTGTAGCTACAGTATGCAAATTAAATTGGCAAAGAAAGAAAACAGAAGGAAAAGCATAAAAATTCTTATTGATGTTAATGTTTTCAATTTTACATGCATGAGAGCAAGTTCACAGAAAAGAAGTGAAATCTTGAAAAGGCAAGCTGGAGAGCTTATACACCATTTTGACAAAGGTCAATAAATTGTAGAAAGTACTAGATAAAGGAAAGAAGGCTTTTAGAGAAGGTAAATATGTGGGGAAATTTATGGAAGATAAGGACTTTTTTAGCAAGATTTCTTTGTATAGATGCCTCTCAATGCCAGCTTTCCATCTTCATGGCCTTAGAACTCCCCTGGAAAGGGGATTTACGGCTGTCATGATTTTTCAGGAGTTTCTGCTTTTAATCAGATAAGGGAATCTCCAAGAAGATTTTTTCTGCATCTGTTGATTCTCAATTTACTTCAGTTTGAAATAATACATATTTTGGCATATTTTGGGTAGCATATTCTGATCTCCTTCATTTCTTCGGGCCTTCCCATTACCATCCTTTCCATTTTTCTGTCCCATCAAAGCAAGTAACATGTCCATAATTGTTTCCTAGCCTGCAAAGAAAAAAAATGGACTAAGATTACTTCCAGCTCTAAATTTCTATGATTCTATGAGCTAGCTAATACAAGACACTTCAAATGGGGAAAGTCATAACTTTCCCCAAAGTTACTAATATATATTTAAACTTTACATTGTCTGAAATCAAGGCCCTTCTGAAGATGGTTTTCAGAGAGTGAATCTAAAATTTTTTGGTCTCAGAGTACCCTTTTTCAGATCCTACCCTTCCACATTACTTAGTTTCATAGCAATTAATAATAATAATAATAATAGGCAGTAGTATTGATGTTTAATAGTTGTACCTTACATATATTTTCTCATTTAACCTTCAGGATAATCCCATGAAGGATGGCATTAATGTTATTTCTTTTTGTAGCTTAAGAAACTGACATAGAGAGGCTAAGTGCCTTGTTCAAGATCAAACAGGTATAAGTGATGAATCTGGGATTCAAACCCAGTCACTGACTACAGAGCTGTGCATTTATCCTTTAAATTATATAGCACTCAAGTCAACTTTTAAATATTTCCCTTTTTTTTAGAACAAACTCTACATGAATACATTTTTGTAAAAGAGCCCCATTGTATACAACTGTCTTAAAGAAAACATGAAGCACTTCTCAACCTTTGGTAGGGCAAAGATATTTCTTCTGTATCCTTCCAAACCTTTACACTTAGCAAAAATTTTGCTTCAGTGGAAAACCCCATTCTCTATAGCTCACTTTCTTTGGTTAGCTGATTCTAAGAGAGCTATTTTATAACTCTAAGTTTGTTAGCAATGTTAAATAATATTGATTAATACATCAAAGCATTAAAAACATTGCAAAATAATGCTTGCCTATGGATATGCAAATGGAGTCTGTTCAAGTGGAGGACAACCCACTTGCTCCACCCCGAACCAATTTTGCTTTCATTTGCACATTAATTTTAACATTCCTTTTTTTTAAATATGAAATTTATTGTCAAATTGGTTTCCATACAACACCCAGTGCTCATCCCAAAAGTTGTCTCCTCAATGCCCATCACCCACTTTCCCCTCCCTCCCACCCCACATCAACCCTCAGTTTATTCTCAGTTGTTAAGAGTCTCTTATGGTTTGCCTCCTTCCCTCTCTGTAACTATTTTCCCCCCTTCCCCTCCCCCACTTAACTTCTGTTAAGTGTCTCAGGATCCACATAAGAGTGAAAACATATGGTGTCTGTCTTTCTCTGCCTGACTTATTTCACTTAGCATAACACTCTCCACTTTCATCCACGTTGCTACAAATGTCCAGATTTCATTTTTTCTCTTTGCCAAGTAGTATTCCATTGTATATATACACCACAACTTCTTTATCCATTCATCAGTTGATGGATATTTAGGCTCTTGCCATAATTTGGCTATTGTTGAAAGTGCTGCTATAAACATTGGGATACAAGTGCCCCTATGCATCAACATTCCTGTATCCCCTCGGTAAATTCCTAGCAGTGCTATTGCCGGGTCATAGGATTGATCTATTTTTAATTTTTTGAGGAATGTCCACACTGTTTTCCAGAGTGGCCGCACTAGTTTGCATTCCTACCAACAGTGCAAGAGGGTTCCTGTTTCTCAACATCCTCTCCAGCATCTATAGTCTCCTGATTTCATTTTAGCCACCCTCACCAGCATGAGGTGGTATCTCAGTATGGTTTGGATTTGTATTTCCCTGTTTAGGAGTGACATTCAGCATCTTTTCATGTGCCTGTTGGCCATCTGTGTCTTATTTAGAGAAGTGTCTAGTCATGTCTTCTGCCCTTTTCTTCACTGGATTATTTGTTTTTCGGATGTGGAGTTTGGTGAGTTCTTTATAGATTTTGGATACTAGCCCTTTATCCGATATGTCAGTTGCAAATATCTTTTCCCATTCTGTTGGTTGCCTTTTAGTTTTGTTGATTGTTTCCTTTGCAGTGCAGAAGCTTTTTATCTTCATGAGGTCCCAGTAGTTCATTTTTGCTTTTAATTCCCTTGCCTTTGGGGATGTCAAGTAAGAAATTGCTGCGGCTGAGGTCAGAGAGGTCTTTTCCTGCTTTCTCCTCTAGGGTTTTGATGGCTTTCTGTCTCACATTCAGGTCCTTTATCCATTTTGAGTTTATTTTTGTGAATAGTGTAAGAGGTGGTCTAGTTTCATTCTTCTGCATGTTGTTGTTCAGTTCTCCCAGCACCATTTGTTAAAGAGACTGTCTTTTTTCCATTGGATATTCTTTCCTGCTTTGTCAAAGATTAGATGGCCATACTTTTGTGGGTCTAGGTCTGGGGTTTCTATTCTATGCCATTGGTCTATGTGTCTGTTTTTGTGCCAATACCATGCTATCTTGATGATTACAGCTATGTAGCAGAGGCTAAAGTCTGGGATTGTGAAGCCTCCTGCTTTGGTCTTCTTCAAAATTACTTTGGCTATTCGGGGCCTTTTGTTGTTCCATATGAATTTTAGGATTGCTTGTTCTAGCTTCGAGAAGAATACTGGTGCAATTTTGATTGGGATTGCATTGAATGTGTAGATAGCTTTGGGTAGTATTGACATTTTGACAATATTTATTCTTCCAACCCATGAGCACAGAATGTTTTTCCATTTCTTAATATCTTCTTCAATTTCTTCATAAGATTTCTATGGTTTTCAGCATACAGATCTTTTACATCTTTGGTTAGATTTATCCCTTGGTATTTTATGCTTCTTGGTGCAATTGTGAATGGGATCAGTTTCTTTATTTGCCTTTCTGTTGCTTCGTTATTAGTGCATAAGAATGCAACTGGTTTCTGTACATTGATTTTGTGTCCTGCGATTTTGTGAAATTCATGTATGAGTTCTAGCAGACTTTTGGTGGAGTCTATTGGATTTTCCATGTATAATATCATGTGATCTGCAAAAAGTGAAAGCTTAACATCGTCTTTGCCAATTTTGATGCCTTTGATTTCCTTTTGTTGTCTGATTGCTGATGCTAGAACTTCCAACACTATGTTAAACAACAGCGGTGAGAGTGGGCATCCCTGTCGTGTTCCTGATCTCAGGGAAAAAGCTCTCAGTTTTTCCCCATTGAGGATGATGTTAGCTGTGGGCTTTTCATAAATGGCTTTTGCGATGTTTAAGTATGTTCCTTCTATCCCGACTTTCTCGAGGGTTTTTATTAAGAAAGGTTGCTGAATTTTGTCAAATGCCTTTTCTGAATCGATTGACAGGATCCTATGGTTCTTTTCTTTTCTTTTATTAATGTGATGTATCACGTTGATTGATTTACGAATGTCGAACCAGCCCTTCATCCCAGGAATGGATCCCACTTGATCATGGTGAATAATTCTTTTTGTATGCTGTTGAATTCAATTTGCTAGTATCTTATTGAGAATTTTTGCATCCCTATTCATCAGGGATATTGGCCTGTAGTTCTCTTTTTTTACTGGGTCTCTGTCTGGTTTAGGAATCAAAGTAATACTGGCTTCATAGAATGAGTCTGGAAGTTTTCCTTCCCCTTCTATTTTTTGGAATAGCTTGAGAAGGATAGGTATTATCTCTGCTTTAAACGTCTGGTAGAACTCCCCTGGGAAGCCATCTGGTCCTGGACTCTTATTTGTGAGGAGATTTTTGATAACTGATTCAACTTCTTCGCTGGTTATGGGTCTGTTCAAGCTATTTCCTCCTGATTGAGTTTTGGAAGTGTGTGGGTGTTTAGGAATTTGTCCATTTCTTCCATGTTGCCCAGTTTGTTGGCATATAATGTTTCATAGTATCCCCTGATAATTGCTTGTATCTCTGAGGGATTGGTTGTAATAATTCCATTTTCATTCATGATTTTATCTATTTGGGTCATCTCCCTTTTCTTTTTGAGAAGCCTGGCTAGAGGTTTATCAATTTTGTTTATTTTCTCAAAAAACCGACTCTTGGTTTCATTGATCTGCTCTACAGTTTTTTTTAGATTCTATATTGTTTATTTCTGCTCTAATCTTTATTATTTCTCTTCTTCTGCTGGGTTTGGGGTGTCTTTGCTGTTCTGCTTCTATTTCCTTTAGGTGTGCTGTTAGATTTTGTATTTGGGCTTTTTCTTGTTTCTTGAGATAGGCCTGGACTGCAATGTATTTTCCTCTCAGGACTGCCTTCGCTGTATCCCAAAGTGTTTGGATTGTTGTATTTTCATTTTCGTTTGTTTCCGTATATTTTTTAATTTCTTCTCTAATTGCCTGGTTGACCCATTCATTCTTTAGTAGGGTGTTCTTTAACCTCCACGCTTTTGGACGATTTCCAGAGTTTTTCCTGTGGTTGATTTCAAGCTTCATATCATTGTGGTCGGAAAGTATGCATGGTATGATCTCAATTCTTGTATACTTATGAAGGGCTGTTTTGTGACCCAGAATGTGATCTATCTTGGAGAATGTTCCATGTGCACTCGAGAAGAAAGTATATTCTCTTGCTTTGGGATGCAGAGTTCTAAATATATCTGTCAAGTCCATCTGATCCAGTGTATCATTCAGGGCCCTTGTTTCTTTATTGACCGTGTGTGTCTAGATGATCTATCCATTTTGTAAGTGGGGTGTTAAAGTCCCCTGCAATTACCCCATCTTATCAGTAAGGTTGCTTATGTTTGTGAGTAATTGTTTTATATATTTGGGGGCTCCAGTATTTGGCGCATAGACATTTATAATTCTTAGCTCTTCCTGATGGATAGACCCTGTAATTATTATATAATGCCCTTCTTCATCTCTTGTTACAGCCTTTAATTTAAAATCTAGTTTGTCTGAAATAAGTATGGCTACTCCAGCTCTCTTTTGACTTTCAGTAGCATGATAAATAGTTCTCCATCCCCTCACTTTCAATCTGAAGGTGTCCTCAGGTCTAAAATGAGTCTCTTGTAGACAGCAAATGGATGCGTCTTGTTTTTTTTATCCATTCTGATACCTTATGTCTTTTGGTTGGCGCATTTAGTCCATTTACATTCAGTGTTATTATAGAAAGATATGGGTTTAGAGTCATTGTGATGTCTGTAGGTTTCATGCTTGTAGCGATGTCTCTGGTACTTTGTCTCACAGGATCCCCTTTAGGATATCTTGTAGGGCTGGTTTAGTGGTGACGAATTCCTTTAGTTTTTGTTTGTTTGGGAAAACCTTTATCTCTCATTCTACTCTGAATGACAGACTTGCTGGGTAAAGGATTCCTGGCTGCATATTTTTTCTGTTCATCATATTGAAGATTTCCTGCCATTCCTTTTTGGCCTGCCAAGTTTCAGTAGAGAGATCCGTCACGAGTCTTATCAGTCTCCCTTTATATGTTAGAGCATGTTTATCCCTAGCTGCTTTCAGAATTTTCTCTTTATCCTTGTATTTTGCCAGTTTCACTATGATATGTTGTGCAGAAGATTGATTCAAGTTACATCTGAAGGGAGTTCTCTGTGCCTCTTGGATTTCAATGCCTTTTTCCTTCCCCAAATCAGGGAAGTTCTCAGCTATTATTTCTTCAAGTACACCTTCAGCACCTTTCCCTCTCTGTTCCTCCTCTGGAATACCAATTATGCATAGATTATTTCTCTTTAGTGCATCACTTAGTTCTCTAATTTTCCCCTCATACTCCAGGACTTTTTTGTCTCTCTTTTTCTCAGCTTTTTCTTTTTGCATAATTTTATCTTCTAGTTCACCTATTCTCTCTTCTGCCTCTTCAATCCGAGCTGTGGTTGTCTCCATTTTATTTTGCAGTTCATTTATAGCATTTTTTAGCTCCTCCTGGCTGTTCCTTAGTCCCTTGATCTCTGTAGCAATAGATTCTCTGCTGTCCTCTATACTGTTTTCAAGCCCAGCGATTAATTTTATGACTATTATTCTAAATTCACTTTCTGTTACATTGTTTAAATCCTTTCTGACCAGTTCATTAGCTGTTGTTATTACCTGGAGATTCTTTTGAGGGGAATTCTTCCGTTTCGCCATTTTGGATATTCCCTGAAGTGGTGTGGAACTGCAGGGCACTTCCCCTGTGCTGTCTTGAATAACTTGCGTGGGTGGGCGAGGCACAGTCAGACCTGCCGTCTGCCCCCAGCCAACCGCTGGGGCCACAATCGGACTGGTGTGTACCTTCTCTTCCCCTCTCCTAAGAGCGGGATTCACTGTGGGGTGGCATGGCCCATCTGGGCTACTTGCACACTGCCAGGCTTGTGCTGGGGATCTGGCATATTAGCTGGGGTGGATTGGCAAGGTGCACAGGGCAGGAGGGGCAGGCTCAGCTTGCTTTTCCTTGGGTGATCTGCCTCAGGAGGGGCCCTGCAGCACTGGGAGGAAGTCAGACCCACTGCCGGAAGGATGGATCCGCAGAAGCACAGCGTTGGGTGTTTGCGTGGTGCAAGCAATTTCCCTGGCAGAAACTGGTTCCCTTTGGGAGTTTGGCTGGGGAATGGGCGAGGGAGATGGCGCTGACCAGTGCCTTTGTTCCCTGCCAAGCTGAGCTCTGTGGTCCAGGGCTCAACAACTCTCCCTCCTGTTGTCCTCCAGCCCTCCTGCTCTCTAAGCCTAGCTATTAGCTTATAACCTTCCAGATGTTAAGTCCCGCTTGCTGTCTGAACACACTCCATTCGGCCCCTCTGCTTTTGCCAGCCAGACTCGGGGGCTCTGCTTGGCCAGCGGGCTGCCCCTCTGCCCCGGCTCCCTCCCGCCAGTCCGTGTAGTGCGCACCGCCTCTCTGCCCTTCCTACCCTCTTCCGTGGGCCTCTTGTCTACGTTTGGCTCTGGAGATTCCATTCTGCTAGTCTTCTGGTGGTTTTCTGGGTTATTTAGGCCGGTGTAGGTGGAATCTAAGTGATTAGCAGGACGTGGTGAGCCCAGCGTCCTCCTATGCTGCCATCTTCTTCTCAAAACCACACTTTACCCCTTTACTCCACTGTGGGATATATTTTCAAAATCCTTCTCTATCTCATTGGGTGGTACAGAGGATCAAAATATGCCATTCCCAAATATACTACTTTGGCATAATAATTATTTTAAGCTGAAGAAAATTGAGAAACATCAGATACCAAAAAAGCTCTCTGCCCATCCCCCTTGCCTAAAAACATACTTAGATTATTTTTGTAAGTTTTTATTTTTTATTACTTTTTTGAGTAAGCTCTATACCTAAAGTAGAGCTTGAACTCACGACCCTGAGATCAAGAGTTGCACGCTCTACTGAGCCAGGCAGGCACCCCTAAGTTTTCATTTAAATTCTAGTTAGTTAACATACAGTGTAGTACTAGTTTCAGTGTACAATATAGAGATTCAACATTTCCATGCAACACTTGGTGCTTATCACAAGTGCACTCCTTAATCTCCACCATCTGTTTAACCTATCCTCCTATCTCCCTCCTCTATGGTGACCATCATGTGGCTCTCTGTAGTTTAGAATCTGTTTCTCGGTTTCCCTCTCTCTCTTCTTTTTTTCTCTGTGCTCATTTGTTTTTTTTCTTAAATCCCACATGTGAGTAAAATCATATGCTGTTTGTCTTTGTTTGACTGACTTATTTCACTTAGCATAATACTCTATAGATCCATTCATGTTGTCGTAAAGGGCAAGATTTCATTCTTTTTTATGGCTGAGTAATATTACATCATTTATATATACATGTATATATATATATATTTATATACATATATATATACATGTATATATACATATATATGTGTGTGTATATGTATATATATACATACATATATATATACACATACATATATATATGTATATATATGTGTTTGTGTATATATATATACATATGTATACATATACACACACACACACACACACACACACACACACATATATATACATATATATACCACATCTTCTTCATCCATTCATCAATTGATGGACATTTGGTCTGTTTCCATAATTTGGCTATTGTAGATAATGCTGCTATAAACATTGGGGTGCATGTATCCTTTTGAATTAGTATTTTTGCATTCTTTGGATAAATACCTAGTAGTGCATTTGCGGTATTGAAGGATAGTTCCATTTTTAACTTTTTGGGGAATCCCACACTGTTTTCCACAGTAGCTGTTCCAGTGTGCATTCCCACCAATAATGCAAGAGGGTTTCTCTTTCTCTACATCCTCACCAACATCTGTTGTTTCCTATGTTGTTAATTTTAGCCGTTCTGACAGGTGTGAGTTGATATCTCATTGTAGTTATGATTTGTATTTCCCTGATGATGAGTGATGTTGAACATATTTTCATGGGTCTGTTAGCCATCTGTATGTCTTCTTTGGAAAAACGAGACAGTCTTTTTCCCATTGGATATTCTTTCCTGTTTTGTTGAAGATTAATTGACCATATAATTGTGGGTTCATTTCTGGATTTTTTATTCTGTTCTATTGATCTGTGTCTATATTTATGCCACTACCATACTATTTTGATTACTACAGCTCTGTGATATAACTTGAAGTCCATAATTGTGATGCTTCCAGCTTTGTTTTTCTTTTACAAGGTTGCTTTGGCATCAGGGTCTTTTGTGGTTCCATGCAAATTTTAGAGTTTTTTGGTCTAGCACTGAAAACACTCTCAGATTCGTAATCACTAGCGATTTTTATTAGCCCAGAGATGGCACCAAGAGTAATCTACACAATAAACTTTACTAAAATAACCCTTATGTTTCTTATTTCCCCCTATATATTTACCTTCCCATAGTTTGCAACACTTGGAAGCCTAAAACCCTTCTTGCTTGTCTTCTCACTTCTCTACAAATTTATTGTTGTTTGTTAAGATGGTATGTAAGTCCAAATTACCCCCTTTGAACTACTCATCACTGAGCTTCTCATGTGTATGCACAATGCGCATGTTAACAAATTCTGTTGTATATTTCTTATTAATTTGTCTTTTATCAGCCTAATTTGTAAGACACTAGGCAGAAAACCTTGGAAGGTAGAGGAAAAGTTTGTTTTTCTCCCCTGTCGTGCCTTTTCTTGTTCCTCTTGGCATCCCTCCCATCTCCATTTCATTGGTCCCAGAGAGTAAGTGAATAGAAATAGGCCCAGCAAAGTAGGCACTGGAGATGAGAGGGCCCTTGGTAAATGATTTTTGTTTTCTGGCAGCAACTGCACCTCAGTGTATGTGGAGTGATATGATACATATAACAAAGATCTAGCACCAAATGCTCTCTCCAACAGACTTGCTACACTACCACCCTTTAAGCAAAATGCTCCCAGAGATTGGAGTATTTAAGAGAGGTCAGGGTTATGGTAGCATGGTCAATAAAGCACATTCTGTGTCTTAGAGAGGCCTGACAATCTTATATAAATGAGAAGCTGACAATAGAATCAGAGCCCTTAACCTCAGAGTGGAAATTTGAGTGCTGGAATTCCATAAGGATTTATTATTGCTACCAGCTGCTCCTGGGTGAATGACCAAATCAACATGCCAGCGACCTTTCTGTCTGTGACCTTGTGTGTGTGTGTGTGTATGTGTGTGTGTGTGTGTGTGTCCATCCAATCTATTGGGGTTCCCAAGAGCTGCCTAAAAAAACCCACAAAAGCAAAAGGAGAAAAACCACAAATACTCAGTCTGTTCTGGTGGCTGGAAGAGACTAACAGGAAGTGATGTAGGAGAGTCATAAAGTCTAAATCACATCTCAGTGTGTAGATCTATGTTGTTAATGCTAAAGATTTTACTTATTTCATTAATTAAATGAGAAAAACCAAAAAGATGTTATGATCTATTCAAAGAAATCAAAGAACAACAAATTTATGTGGAATAAAGGAATGTTAAAATTGATTCTGGACCAACATGGCAGAGAAGTAGGGGGGGTGTCCCATACATCCCACATCTCTCAAACAAAGAAGTGTAGAAGCCAAAGGACTTTGAACACCAGAGCCTGGGAGGAAAAGAGACTGAATCTACTAGGAAGAAAATGGGAAAGTTGGAAAAAGAGAGGGCTACTCCAAGGAACAAATCAAAGCACACCTGATAGAGGATACAAAGTATTACTATGAGTGGGGTAATAAAATAACTAAAGTCACAACAACAGAGAGCAAGTAACAATCCCTGAAAAAACAGGGCCAGGCTCTGGACAGTGTATGACCCTCCTTTAATATAGCAGTGCTCGCAGGTGCAGAGTACACAAGCTTTTAATACGCATAAGGAATGGAAAACTAGCCAAAGGGATGAAACAGAAGAATTCTCCTTAAAAGAAACTCCAGGAAGTAGTGACAGCTAACGATTGAACAAAACTGATTTAAGCAATATAATGGAATAAGAATTTAGAATAATATTCATAAAATTAATTGCTGGGCTTGAAAAAAGCAGAGGATAGCAGAGAATCTATTGCTACAGAGATCAAGGGACTAAAAAGTAGTCATGATGAATTAAAAAACGCTATAAATGAGGTACAAAATAAAAATGGAGGCAGCCACAGCATGGACTGAAGAGGCAGAGGAGAGAATAGGTGAAACAGAAGATAAAATTATGGAAAAAGAGGAAGCTGAGAAAAAGATTTTAAAAAATCCAGGAGTATGAAGGGAGAATTAGAGAACTAAGTGATGCAATCAAATGGAACAATATCCGTATCATAGGAATTCCAGAAGAAGAGAGAGAGAAAGGGGCTGAAAGTGTACTTGAACAAATCATAGCTGAGAACTTCCTTGATCTGGGGAAGGAAAAAGGCATTGAAATCCAAGAGGCACAGAGAACTCCCTTCAGACGTAACTTGAATCGATCTTCTGTACGACATATCATAGTGAAACTGGCAAAATACAAGGATAAAGAGAGAATTCTGAAAGCAGCTAGGGGTAAATGGGCCCTAACATACAAAGGTAGACACATAAAGGTAGCAGCAGACCTATCTACTGAAGCTTGGCAGGCCATAAAGGAATGGCAAGAAATCTTCAATATGATGAACAGAAAAAATATGCAGCCAGGAATCCTTTATCCAGCAAGTCTGTCATTCAGAATAGAAAGAGAGATAAAGGTTTTCCCAAACAAACAAAAACTGAAGGAATTCATCACCCCTAAACCAGCACTACAAGCGATACTAAGGGGACTCTGTGAGTGAAATGTTGCAAGGACTACAAAGTACCAGAGACACCGCTACAAGCATGAAACCTACAGACATCACAATGACTCTAAACCCATATCTTTCTATAATAACACTGAATGTAAATGGACTAAATGCGCCAACCAAAAGACATAAGGTATCAGAATGGATAAAAAAAACAAGACGCATCCATTTGCTGTCTACAAGAGACTCATTTTAGACCTGAGGACACCTTCAGATTGAAAGTGAGGGGATGGAGAACTATTTATCATGCTACTGAAAGTCAAAAGAGAGCTGGAGTAGCCATACTTATTTCAGACAAACTAGATTTTAAATTAAAGGCTGTAACAAGAGATGAAGAAGGGCATTATATAATAATTACAGGGTCTATCCATCAGGAAGAGCTAAGAATTATAAATGTCTATGCGCCAAATACTGGAGCCCCCAAATATATAAAACAATTACTCACAAACATAAGCAACCTTACTGATAAGATGGGGTAATTGCAGGGGACTTTAACACCCCACTTACAAAATGGATAGATCATCTAGACACACACGGTCAATAAAGAAACAAGGGCCCTGAATGATACACTGGATCAGATGGACTTGACAGATATATTTAGAACTCTGCATCCCAAAGCAAGAGAATATACTTTCTTCTCGAGTGCACATGGAACATTCTCCAAGATAGATCACATTCTGGGTCACAAAACAGCCCTTCATAAGTATACAAGAATTGAGATCATACCATGCATACTTTCCGACCACAATGATATGAAGCTTGAAATCAACCACAGGAAAAACTCTGGAAATCGTCCAAAAGCGTGGAGGTTAAAGAACACCCTACTAAAGAATGAATGGGTCAACCAGGCAATTAGAGAAGAAATTAAAAAATATACGGAAACAAACGAAAATGAAAATACAACAATCCAAACACTTTGGGATACAGCGAAGGCAGTCCTGAGAGGAAAATACATTGCAGTCCAGGCCTATCTCAAGAAACAAGAAAAAGCCCAAATACAAAATCTAACAGCACACCTAAAGGAAATAGAAGCAGAACAGCAAAGACACCCCAAACCCAGCAGAAGAAGAGAAATAATAAAGATTAGAGCAGAAATAAACAATATAGAATCTAAAAAAAACTGTAGAGCAGATCAATGAAACCAAGAGTCGGTTTTTTGAGAAAATAAACAAAATTGATAAACCTCTAGCCAGGCTTCTCAAAAAGAAAAGGGAGATGACCCAAATAGATAAAATCATGAATGAAAATGGAATTATTACAACCAATCCCTCAGAGATACAAGCAATTATCAGGGGATACTATGAAACATTATATGCCAACAAACTGGGCAACATGGAAGAAATGGACAAATTCCTAAACACCCACACACTTCCAAAACTCAATCAGGAGGAAATAGCTTGAACAGACCCATAACCAGCGAAGAAGTTGAATCAGTTATCAAAAATCTCCTCACAAATAAGAGTCCAGGACCAGATGGCTTCCCAGGGGAGTTCTACCAGACGTTTAAAGCAGAGATAATACCTATCCTTCTCAAGCTATTCCAAAAAATAGAAGGGGAAGGAAAACTTCCAGACTCATTCTATGAAGCCAGTATTACTTTGATTCCTAAACCAGACAGAGACCCAGTAAAAAAAGAGAACTACAGGCCAATATCCCTGATGAATAGGGATGCAAAAATTCTCAATAAGATACTAGCAAATTGAATTCAACAGCATATAAAAAGAATTATTCACTGATCAAGTGGGATTCATTCCTGGGATGCAGGGCTGTTTCGACATTCGCAAATCAATCAACATGATACATCACATTAATAAAAGAAAAGAACCATAGGATCCTGTCAATCGATTCAGAAAAGGCATTTGACAAAATTCAGCATCCTTTCTTAATAAAAACCCTCGAGAAAGTCGGGATAGAAGGAACATACTTAAACATCGTAAAAGCCATTTATGAAAAGCCCACAGCTAACATCATCCTCAAAGGGAAAAAACTGAGAGCTTTCTCCCTGAGATCAGGAACATGACAGGGATGCCCACTCTCATCGCTGTTGTTTAACATAGTATTGGAAGTTCTAGCATCAGCAATCAGACAACAAAAGGAAATCAAAGGCATCCAAATTGGCAAAGATGAAGTGAAGATTTCACTTTTTGAAGATGACATGATATACATGGAAAATCCAATAGACTCCACCAAAAGTCTGCTAGAACTCATACATGAATTTAGCAAAGTCGCAGGATACAAAATCAATGTACAGAAATCAGTTGCATTCTTATACATTAATAACGAAGCAACAGAAAGACAAATAAAGAAACTGATCCCATTCACAATTGCACCAAGAAGCATAAAATACCTAGGGATAAATCTAACCAAAGATGTAAAAGATCTGTATGCTGAAAACTATAGAAAGCTTATGAAGAAAATTGAAGATATAAAGAAATGGAAAAACATTCCGTGCTCATGGGTTGGAAGAATAAATATTGTCAAAATGTCAATACTACCCAAAGTTATCTACACATTCAATGCATTTCCAATCAAAATTGCACCAGCATTCTTCTCGAAGCTAGAACAGGCAATCCTATAATTTGTATGGAACCACAAAAGACCCCAAATAGCCAAAGCAATTTTAAAGAAGAAGACCAAAGCAGGAGGCTTCACAATCCCAGACTTTAGCCTCTACTACAAAGCTGTAATCATCAAGACAGCATGGTATTGGCACAAAAACAGACACATAGACCGATGGCAGAGAACAGAAACCCCAGAACTAGACCCACAAAAGTATGGCCATCTAATCTTTGACAAAGCAGGAAAGAACATCCAATGGAAAAAAGACAGTCTCTTTAACAAATGGTGCTGGGAGAACTGGACAGCAACATGCAGAAGGTTGAAACTAGACCACTTTCTCACACTATTCACAAAAATAAACTCAAAATGGATAAAGGACCTGAATGTGAGACAGAAAGCCATCAAAACCCTAGAGGAGAAAGCAGGGAAAGACCTCTCTGACCTCAGCCGCAGCAATTTCTTATTTGACACATCCCCAAAGGCAAGGGAATTAAAAGCAAAAATGAACTATTGGGACCTCATGAAGATAAAAAGCTTCTGCACAGCAAAGGAAACAATCAACAAAACTAAAAGGCAACCAACGGAATGCGAAAAGATATTTGCAACTGACATATCGGACAAAGGGCTAGTATCCAAAATCTTTAAAGAACTCACCAAACTCCACATCCGAAAAACAAATAACCCAGTGAAGAAATGGGCAGAAAGCATGAATAGACACCTCTCTAAAGAAGACATCTGGATGGCCAATAGGCACATGAAAAGATGCTCAATGTCACTCCTCATCAGGGAAATACAAATCCAAACCACACTGAGATATCACCTCACGCCAGTCAGAGTGGCCAAAATGAACAAATCAGGAGACTATAGATGCTGGAGAGGATGTGGAGAAACAGGAACCCTCTTGCACTGTTGGTGGGAATGCAAACTGGTGCGGCCACTCTGGAAAATAGTGTGGAGGTTCCTCAAAAAATTAAAAATAGACCTACCTTATGACCCAGCAGTAGCACTGATAAGAATTTACCCAAGAGATACAGGAGTTCTGATGCACAGGGGCACTTGTACCCCACGTTTATAGCAGCACTCTCAACAATAGCCAAATTATGGAAAGAGCCTAAATGTCCATCAACTGGTGAATGGATAAAGAAATTGTGGTTTATATACACAATGGAGTACTACGTGGCAATGAGAAAGAATGAAATATGGCCCTTTGTAGCAATGTGGACGGAACTGAAGAGTGTTATGCTAAGTGAAATAAGCCATACAGAGACAGACAGATATCTTGTTTTCACGCTTATGTGGATCCTGAGAAACTTAACAGGAACCCTTGGGGGAGAAGAAGGAAAAAAAAAAGAGAGAGGTTAGAGTGAAAGAGAGCAAAAGCATAAGAGACTCTTAAAAAGTGAGAACAAAAGAAAGAACAAAAAAATAAAAAATGAGAACAAACTGAGGGCTGATGGGGGGTGAGAGGGAGGGGAGGGTGGCTGATCGGTATTGAAGAGGGTATCTTTTGGGATGAGCACTGGGTGTTGTATGGAAACCAATTTGACAAATTTCATATATTGAAAAAAGGCGGGGGGGGCGGGATAAAGTGTGAGAAGCAAGGTTTGGAATATCAGGGAAGCCAGGAAGAGATAGTGTGTCAAGTAGGGAGTGATTAATAGTGTCAAATGACACATGAAGACAAAGTAAGTAAGAAATGAGAACTTTTGGATTTGTTCATTATAGTCATTGGGAAATTCAACTTATGAATTTCAGTGGCTAGTGAGTGGGAAGGATAGACCACAGTGGGTTATAGGGTGAGTAGGTGGGGAGAAAGAGAACAACATTTTAAACTGCTCTTGAGAGGTTTAACAAAGAAAAAAGGAAATACTAGAAGAAGAATAAAAGGGGTAGATCCCAGAAATAAATTCTTCAAGGGAACACTCCTGCTTTTCATTTACACCTACTGTAGAACTTACAAGGACTCTCTTCATAAAACCCTGGGTCCTTAGGTTCCCAGAATAAATGAAAAAACAAACACCAGACTGATTCCCATAATCTTAAAAAAAGAAAAAGATTATTAGCATGTTAACATCATGGAAGCAGGAGCTCAACACCTCAATCTGAATTTAAGAAATTTTCTGTTGTGGAGCACCTGGGTGGCTCAGTCAGTTAAGCGTCTGACTTCAGCTCAGGTCATGGTCTCACTGCTTGTGAGTTTGAGCCCCAAGTCAGGCTGTGTGCTGACAGCTCAGAGCCTTGAACCTGCTTTGGATTCTATCTCTGTCTCTCTGCCCCTCCCCTGCTTATACTCTGTCTCTGTCTCTGTCTCTGTCTCTCTCTCTCTCAAATATAAATGAACATTAAAAAAAAAAGAGAAAATTTCTGTTAGGTGAGAAATTATCTGTTATAATTGCCAAGTATACTACACAAAAAGCTAACTCAAAGGCTATGGTACAGAAAGGCTTACAGACAAATTAAGGTACACTAATCACATGTTTAATGTAAATCTGAAACAAACAAGTAGCAAGAGAAAAGAGCATAAGTTTAATACAATTAAGATAGGGTGCAAACAGGATACAGTGACCTTATCACCTGAATCCTGGGATACATGATGTCCGTATGTTCTGCCTCTCTCCCTGCTGCAGCAGCCTTCCCTGCTACTCACATGGTTTCAGGGACCAGACTTGAAGTATGAGCAAGAGGATTCAATTAGAGGAAAGGTATTTGGGTCCAATGACACACACTTTCCATATTGGAGAAACCCAGGAGTAAGTGTACCTAGCCACAATTGTAATTTGCCAGTTAGCCTGCTGAACAACCCTGCGTTTTATTTGCATGGGGATGGCTCTGTTACCAATTTATCAGAGCCACTAACTCAAGAAACTAATCCATGAGCCCTGGCACACGGCCTACTGCTTTATTCCAGTGAATCCTCAGAGGCTGGGCAAATTGAAAGTGAAGCTCCCAGCTGGGTTTGCCAACACTGTTGCTAAAACAGTCAGATAAACTCATTGCAAGAGAAGTCAGTAACTCAAGAGACAGGGTTTGGAAAAGAGAAAGAGAGAAATTTATTTCAGGTGGTGGCAGCCAAGGGAGCTGGCAGGCTCTAGTCTTACCAAGTGACCTCTGTCCCCAAGATGGACACCTAAAGTTCTATAAGGAGAGGTTGCAGGGGGAGGGTGGTGCATGCAAGAGAGCAGACAGGGAGTATGTGATCATGGGTGGGAGTTGGTGTGTTCAGCACATGAGTCGTGGTCAGGGAAGGGGTTGTGTGGGGTGTTCTATTTGCTATCAGGGCTTTTCTGGTCTGGCAGTTGGAATGTTCTGGGCACTGTAAAACATCTTCATCAATGTCTCAAGAAAGTGTAATAAGAAACAAGAACAATGGATTTTAGTTCCAGCATGAGTTAAATAGTCTTGTCTCTGGTTTTAACTGTTGGGGCCTATAGTTGAGCAAGAGGGCTTGCTAACAGCTCATCTATGATTTTACAGACACTGAGCACTTGTATTTCTTGTGTATATTTAATGCATTACAGTTTTTTGTTACTTCATATACCTCATATATATTCAGTGTTCATGAATACAATGTTCATGAACACATCTTATAGATTCTACCTGTCTCACAAACTACTTGCCTCTAAACAATTCAGTGTATCCTCACTTGTGTATTTCTTAAGTTGTCTATAGTAGAATTGAATGATATAGCTTAAATAATATGGCACATACCTATTACATTCTCAAAAAGATTTTTCTGATGAATCTCTGCCCACTGTTCTTGGATCTTCTCCAGTTCTATTTCATGCTGGCTGCATCATCATAACAGTCCACATTCAATAATAACTTGATTCATTAACAAGAGCCAGAGGTGAGACTTCTGATTTGGGGTTTTTGTGACTTTTTGCTTCTTTATGATATATCTGGAGTAGCTGGTGGGGTGATGGTTGGGTGGCACTTGAGGGACTCAGGGAAGCAGCCATTTTACTTTTCTGGGTGCTTCCTGTTTCTGTCTAAGGCAGAAAACAGTCCCTGGAGCCACAGTCAGGGAAGCCTATACAGGACCATCCTTTCAAGTCCTTTGGATTTAGATACTGTGTCAGATAGTCCTTAAAGATGAGCACCATTAATCCCTTCCTCCCTGCATGCATGTGCTGCTCTAGCCATTAGGAGGTGGAGATTATTTCCTTTTTCAGCATCTGGTCTGACCTGTAACTTGCCTTAACTAGTAGAATAAAGTGGAAGTTGAAGAGACTCACAACCCACCAAAATGATATAAATATTGTTTTAAAATGAAGATTGTTTTAAAATGAAGTTTGAGATACAGTAGATGCAGAAAGAAGCCTTCTCTGAGCTTCTCTTATCTGACTTAATACCCAGACTTCTGGGATGAAAAATTGCATAAAGAATCATGATTACAAACTGTAATACCTTCCATTTATTCTATTTCTTTCCCATAGAAGTCCTATATCTACACCTCTTCATCATTCTCCTGTTAATAAACCTTTACCCCTGACTGTTCAATGAGTCCCTTTTTTTGGACATTCCTGCATGCATGTGAATAAAACTCATTTTTGTTTTTGTTTTTCCTGTTAATCTGTCTATGGCCAATTAATTTGCAGTCTCTCAATGAATAGATCTAAGCTGGTAGAAGAAAAGTTTTCCTTCCAACAAAGTGATGCTGTGCCCATTCTAGGCTTAGCTTTTCAGGAGTCTAGAAGCTTCCATTTTTGTTTCAAGAAGATACATTCCATGGTATTGTCAAAGAGAAAGAATTTCCTGTCCCCTTCAAGGTCTCTCTAGCTGGACTAAGAATCAAATTGACATGAGACAAAATGCCAGGAGAAAATAAGATTTAATTTCATTCTTATAGGGAATGCACACAGACATGGAAATTCCAAAGACAAGCAAAATGAAGTATATATGCCATCCTGAACCAAGTAGAAGGTGGTAGGGATCTGGGACTTTAAAGGGAAGGGATGCAATTCACAGGGCAGTAAGAAGAAAAGCAGATGCTTGGTAATTAGATGTTTGCCCTGCCATATAGGTAGGTCACTCAGATAATATTTATCTCTGACGATAACCCTTATACTGGGTAAGACCCCTACTTTAGATTCTTCTATGTAGTTAGGGAGGGGAAAAGTTTATCGTGAACCCACGGCATCTTCACTGCCTTCAGCTCAAATAGTGCACATGACAAAGTGGCACATTTTGGAGAACCTGTCCTGAACCCCTTCAGTATAAAGAAGCTCAGGCAAAGACTATTTTTTTTAATATAATTTATTGTCAAGTTAGCTAACATACAGTGTATACAGTGTGCCCTTGGCTTCAGGAACAGATTCCCATGATTCATCGCTTACATACAGCACCCAGTGCTCATCCCACCAAGTGCCCTCCTCAATGCCCATCACCCATTTTCCCCTCCCTCCCCATCAACACTCAGTTTGTTTTCTGTATTTAAGAGTCTATTATGGTTTGTCAGGCAAGACTATTGAAGGGAGAGACCACATGAAGAAAGAAAAGCAATGTGGAGGAGCACTGAGGCACTAGAGATAAGAGCGACATCTTCCTGTGCCTCCCAGCCTAGCCCAGCCGCTAGCTGGAATCAGCCTAGTGAGTGACTATGGCTGTGGCCACATGGAGCAGAACAACCATGTAGTCAAACCCTGCCTGAAGTACAGACTACAGAACCATGAATAGTTTGGAATAGTTTATTATGCAGCCATGCATAAATAAAATGGCTACAGAGAAGATTTTAGTAAGATTTCCAGGCAAGGTTCTCTTCCCATTGTTTGTAAGATTCTTCTAAATAGCATCTATAGAGCTGTAAGTATCCCATCCAAACAGATGGGAGAAAAAAAAAAAAACAAAACCCTTGATAAGTTGCTGTGGAAAACTGCTGAGTCATGTTATCTGTGCCTTCCCATGAACTTACAAATGAACCAGCCCTCAAATGTACCTCTGGATATGACAAACCATCCTAGAGGGGCCTCTGTGTGTCCGCAGTAACTTTGTATCTTTCAAAACTAATTACATGAAAATGTCTACACTTTAGTGTTTATGCTGAAGCCCAGAGACTCCAATAGTCCTCCCTGTCTTGAAGTGAAAGAACTTTACAGTTGACCATTGAATAACACAGGTTTGAACTGCATGGGCTCACTTATAGATGAATTTTTAAAATAAATATAGTACAGTGTTGTATATTTTCTTCCTTATGATTTTCTTAATAACATTTTCTTTTCCCTAACTTACTTTATTGTAAGAATACACTATGTAATACATATAACATACAAAATATGTGTTAATTGACTGTTCATTGGTAAGGTTTCTGGTCAGCACTAGGCTATTAGTAGTTAAATTTTGGGGAGTCAAAAGTTATATCTGTATTTTTGACTGTGCAAGGGTAGAGTGATGCTCCTAACCCATGCATTGTTCAGGGTCAACTGTAATTACAAATTCTATAACACTGATAATATCTGGCCAGTTGCTATCTAGACACATTATTTCATTCAACTCTCATATTAATGTAAGGCAGTTTTTATCATGCCTGTCTTACAGCTGGGTGGTAATTTAATTCAGGGCTCAGCAAAACTTTTCTGTGAAGGTTAGAGAGTGTTTTAAGTTTTGTGGGCCATTTAGTCTCTGTTGCAACTACTCAACTCTTCTAGAATGAAAGCAGTTATAGAGAAAATATTTATTTATATTCCAATTCATTAACATACAGTGTAATACTAGTTTCAAGGGTAGAATTTAGTGATTCATCACTTACATATAACACCAAGTGTTCATCACAACAAATGCGTCCTTAATACCCTCACCCATTTAACCCATGCCCCTGCCTACCTCCCCTCCAGTAACCCTCAGTTTGTTCTCTATAGTTAAGAGTCTATTTTCTGATTTGTCTGTATTTTTTTCATATATATATGTGTATATATATATATATATATATATATACACACACACATATGTATATATATATATACATATATATGTATGTATATATGTATACATATATATATCACATCTTATTTATATATATAGATGTGATATATATATATATGATTCATATATATATGATATATATATGTGATATATATATATATATATATATATATTATTTATTCATTCATCAGTTGGTGGGCATTTGGTCACTTTCCATACTTTGACTATTGTTGATAATGCTGCTATAAACATCAGGGTGAATATATCCCTTCGAATCAGTACTTTTGTATCCTTTGGGTAAACACCTAGCAGTGCAAGATAGAGTAGTCCTATTTTTAACTGTTTGAGGAACCTCCATACTGTTTTCCAGACTGGCTGCCCCAGTTTGCATTCCCACCAACAGTGTAAGGGGTTTCCCCTTTCTCCATATCCATGCCAACATCCATTGTTTCCCATGATGTTAATTTTAACCATTCTGAGTGGTATGAGGTGATATCTAATTGTAGTTTTGATTTGTATTAACCTAATGATGAATAATCTTGAGCATCTTTTCATGTGTCTCTTAGCTATCTGGACATCTTCTTTAGAAAAATGTCATTCATGGCTTCTGCCCATTTCTTCACTGGATTATTTGTTTTTTGGGTGTTGAGTTTGATAATTTCTTTATAGATTTTGGATATTAACCCTTTATAAGATATGTCATTTGCCAATATCTTCTATTCCATAGGCTGCCTTTTAGTTTTGTTGATTGTTTCCTTCACTGTGCAGAAGCTTTTTATCTTGATGAAGTCCCAATAGTTTATTTTGGCTTTTGTTTCCCTTGCCTCAGAAGACATATCTAGAAAGAAGTTGCTACAGCTGATGTCAAAGAAGTTACTGTTTGTGTTCTTCTCTAGGATTTTGATGGTTTCCTATCTCACATTTAGGTCGTCATCCATTTTGAATGTATTTTGATGTATGGTGTAAGAAAATGGTCTAGTTTCATTTTTCTGAGTGTTGCTGTCCAGTTTTCTCAACACTATTTGTTAAAGAGGTTGTCTTTTTTTCCATTGGGTATTCTTTTCCTGCTTTGTCAAAGATTAACTGACTATACAGTTGTGACTTCACTTCTGGGTTTTCTTTTCTTTTCTTTTTTTTTTTAAGTTTGTTTATTTTGAGGGAGAAAGAGGGAGGGAGGGAGGGGCAGAGAGAGAGGGAGAGATAGAATCCCAGGCAGGCTCCACACTGTCAGCGTGGAGCCCAGTGCAGGGCTCAAACTCATGAACCTGTGAGATCATGACCTGAGCTAAAACCAAGAGTTGAAACCTTAACTGAATGAGCCACCCAGGTGTCCCCACTTCTGCGTTGTCTATGTTGTTCTGTTGATCTATATGCCTCCTTTTGTGCTAGCCCCAAACTGTTACTATCTTGATCACTACAGATTTGTGATACAGCCTGAAGTCTGGAATTATGATGTCCCCAGATTTGCTTTACTTTTTCAAGATTGCTTTGGCTTGGGTCTTTTGTGGTTCCATACAAATTTTAGGAATGTTTGTTCTAGCTCTGTGAAAAAATTCTGGTGATATTTTGATAGGGATTACATTAAATGTGTAGATTGCTTTGGGTAGTACAGACATTTAAACAATGTTTGTTTTTCTAATCCATGAGCATGGAATATTTTTCCATTTCTTTTTTTTTTATGTTTATTTATTTTTGAGAGAGAGAGAGAAACAGAGCGCAAGCAGAGGAAGGGTAGAGAAAGAGGGAGAAAGAATCGGAAACAGGCTCCAGGCTATAAGCTGTCAACACAGAGCCCAACGCAGGGCTCAAACTCATAGACTGCGAGATCATGACCTGAGTCAAAATTGGACACTTAACCAGCTGAGCCACCCAGGCACCCCTGTTTTTCCATTTCTTTGTGCCTTCTTCAATTTCTTTCATAAGCTTTCTGTAGTTTTCAGTGTACAGGTCTTTTACCTCTTTTGTTAGCTTTATTCCTAGGTATCTTACGGTTTTTGGTGAAATTGTAAATGTGACTAACTCCTTGATTTTTCTTTCTGCTGCTTCATTATTGATATATATAGAAATGCAACAGATTTATGTACATTGATTTTTGTACCTGAAACTTTGTTGAACTTGTGTGTCAATTCCAGCAATTTTTTGGTGGAGTCTTTTGGGTTTTCTACATAGAGTATCAGATTGTCGGCAAATAATGAAAGTTTGACTTCTTTCTTGCCAATTTGGATGCCTTTTATTTGTTTTCCTTGTCTGATTGCTGAGGCTAGGACTTCCAGTACAATGTTAAGATAAGATAAGATCTTAATAATGATAAGAGTGGACATCCCTGTCTTGTTCCTGGTCATACAGGAAAAGCTCTTAGTTTTTCCCCATTGAGGATATTAGCTGTGGGTCTTTCATATATGGCCTTTATTATGTTGAGCTATGTTCCCTTTATCCCTACTTTGATGAGGGTTTTTGTCAAGAATGGATGCTGTACTTTGTCAAATGCTTTTTCTGCATCTATTGAGAAGGTCATATGATTCTTATCCTTTCTTTTATTAATGTGGTGTATCATGTCGATTGATTTGCTAATACTGAACAACCTTGTAACCCAGGAATAAATCCCCTTGATCTGGTGAGTGATATATTTTTTTTAATGTTTTACTTATTTTTGAGACAGAGCATAAGCAGGGGAGGGACAGTGAGAGAGCGAGACACAGAATCCAAAGCAGGCTCCAGGCTCTGAGCTGTTAGCACAGAGCCCGATGCGGGGCTCAAACTCACAAACCGTGAGATCATGACCTGAGCTGAAGTCGGATGCTTAACTGACTGAGCCACCCAGGCACCCGTGAGTGATTCTTTTAATATACTGTTGGATTCAATTTGTTAGTATCTTGTTGAGAATTTTTGCATCCATATTCATCAGGGATACTGGAGTTCTCCTTTTTTTTTTTTTTTTAATGTTTATTTATCTTTGAGACAGAGACAGACAGAGCATGAACGGGGGAGGATCAGAGAGAGAGGGAGACACAGAATTGGAAGTAGGCTCCAGGCTCTGAGCTGTCAGCACAGAGCCTGACGCGGGGCTTGAACTCACGAACCATGAGATCATGACCTGAGCGGAAGTCGGAGGCTCAACTCACTGAGCCACCCAGGCACCCCCGGAGTTCTCCTTTTTAGTGGAGTCTTTGTCTGGTTGTGGAATCAGGGGAATGTTGGCCTCATTTCCATGATTTGGAAGTTTTCCTTCCAGTTCTATTTTTTGGGGGCAGTTTGGGAAGAATAGGTACTAACTCTTCCTTAAATGTTTGGTATAATTTGCCTGTGAAGCCATCTGTCCCTGGACTTTTATTGGGAGATTTTTGATTACTGATTCAATTTCTTTGCTGGTGATCAGTCTGTTCAAGTTTTCTTTTTTGTTTTTTTCTTTTTTTAATTTTTTAAATGTTTTTATTTATTTTTGAGACAGGGGGAGAGACAGAACATGAGCAGGGGAGGAACAGAGAGAGAGGGAGACACAGAATCCGAAGCAGGCTCGAGGGTCTGAGCTGTTAGCACAGAGCCCGACGTGAGGCTCAAACTCACGGACTGTGAGATCATGACCTGAGCCCAAGTCGGACGCCCAACCGACGGAGCCACCCAGGTGCCCCAAGTTTTCTATTTCTTCCTGTTTTCATTTTGGTGGTTTATATGTTTCTAGGAATTTATCCATTTCTTTCATATTTTCTGATTTTGGGGCATATAATTTTTAATAATAATCTTATATAATTGTTTGTATTTCTGTGGTGTTGGTTGTTATTCCTCCTCTCTCATTTCTGATTTTATTTATTTGGGTCCTTTCTCTTTTCTTTTTGGTAAGTCTGGCTAGGGGTTTATCAATTTTATTAACTTTTTCATTCAACCAGCTCCTAGTTTCATTGATCTTTTCTACTTTTTTTTTTTTTTTTTTAGTTTCTATATCATTTATTTCTGCTATAATCTTTATTATTTCCCTTCTTCTGTTGGATTTAGGCTTCATTTGTTATTCTTTTTCTAGCTCCTTTATATGTAAGGTTAGGTTGTTTATTTGAGATTTTTTTTGTAGGTAGGCCTGTATTCCTATATACTTCCCTCGTATGACCACTTTTACTACCTCCCAAAAGTTTTGAACTATCCTATTTTCATTTTCATTTGTTTCCATGTATTTTTTTTTTAATTTCTTCTTTCATTTCCTGGTTTACCCATTCATTCTTTAGTAGCATGTTGTTTAACTTTCATGTATTTGTGGGCTTTCCAAATTTTTTCTTTTGTGGCTGACTTCAAGTTTCATAGTGTCATGGTCAGAAAATATGCATGGTATGGTCTCAGTCTTTTTGTATTTGTTGAGCCCTGATTTGTGATCTAGTATGTGATCTATTTTGGAGAATGTTCCATGTACATTCAAAAAGAATGTGTATTCTGCTTTAGGATGGAATGTTCTGAATATATCTGTTAAGTCCAACTGGTGCAGTGTGTCATTCAAAGCCATTGTATCCTTGTTGATTTTCTGCTGAAGTGATCTGTCCATTGATGTAAGTGGGGGTTTTAAAATCCCATACTATTATTGTATAATTATCAATGAGTTCCTTTATGTTTGTTATTAATTGTTTTATATATTTGGGTATTTCTATGTTAGGGACATAAATGTTTACAATTATTAGATCTTCTTGTTGGATATTATTTGATATGGATATGATTGGATATGATTTATTGTGATATTATTGCCCTTCTTCATCTCTTGTTACAGTCTTTGGTTTAAAATCTAGTTTGTCTGGTGTGCCTGCATGCCTCAGTTGGTTAAGCATCTGACCCTTGATTTTGACTCAGGTCATGATCCCAGGGTCATAGGATTGATCCCCACATTGGGCTCTGTACTGAATGTGGAGCCTTCTTGGATTCTCTCTCTCTCTCTCTCTCTCTCTCTCTCTCTCTCTCTCTTAATATCTCTCTCTCTTTCTCCCCCCCCCCCACACACACACACTCCTGCCCCTTTCCACAGCTCATGCTCTCTCTCTGTCTCTCTCAAATAAAAAAAAAATCTAGTTTGTCTGATAAGTATTGCTACTCTGGCTTTATTTGATGTTGATTTATTTGCATGATAAATGTTTCTCCATCCCCTCACTTTCAATCTGCAGGTGTTTTTAGGTGTGAAATTATTCTTTTATTGGTAGCATATAGATGGGTCTTCTTTTAGTACATTCTGACAATCTATGTCTTTTGATTGGAACATTTAGTTTGTTTACATTCAAAGTAATTTTTGATATATATTTAGTGCCATTTTATTACTTGTTTTATCATTATTTCTGTTCCTTAACAAGGAACATTATTTCTCTGTTCCTTTTTAGTTTTTATCGCTTTTGGTCTTTCCTTACCACTCAAAGAATCACTTTTAATATTTCTTGCAGGGCTGGCTTAGTGCTCACGAACTCCTTTAGTTTTTGTTTGTCTGGAAAACTATCTTTCTATTCTGAATGATAGCCTTTCTGGATAGAGTGTTCTTGGATGCCTATTTTTCCCATTCAGTAACATTGAATATATCATGCCACTCCCTGCTGGCTTACCAGTTTCTGTGAAGAGATCTGCTGCTAACCTTATGAGTCTTCCCTTGTAAGTTAGGAATTTACTTTTTCTTGCTGCTTTTAGGATTTTTTCTTTATCACTATATTTTGCAAATTTAACCACAATATGTCTTGGTGTTTGCCTGCTTCTCTGATTTTGAATGGAGGTCTCTGTGCCTCCTGGATTTGGATGTCTGTTTCCTTCCCCAGATTCAGAAACTTTTCAGCTGTTATTTCCCCACATAAACCTTCTGTCCCCTTTTCTCCCTCTTCTTGTTCTGAGACTCCAATGTATGAATGTTATTATGTTTGATGGAATCAGTGACTTCTCTAAGTCTATTCTTGTGATCACAGTTCTTTCTCTCTTTTTTTCAGCTTCATTATTTTACATAATTCTATCTTCTGTATAACTTATTCATTCCTCTGCTTCTTCCATCCTTGTGGTCATTACTTTCAGTTGGTTTCAAATCACAGATATCACATTTTTCATTTCTTCCTGATTGTTTTTTACCTCTTTTTCTCTGCAATAAGTGTCTCCCTGAAATCTTCCATGCTTTTCTCAAGCCCAGCGAGTATCCGTATGACTTTTGCTTTAAATTCTGTATCAGGCATATTGTATCTGTTTCAGTTAGATCTCTGGCCATGACCTTTTCTTGTTCTTTATTTTAGGATGAATTCCTCCATTTTAGTATTTTGTGTAGGTCTCTGTCTGTGTTAGAAAATCCTGTTATGTTTCCTGCTCCTGTGAGTAATTGCTTTATGAAGAAGAGGTCATGTAATGTCTAGGGCCTGATACTTCAGGAAGTGTCTCGGTATTTGCTGCATGCACTCTACTTCTATATTTTGACTGCTCTGCCCCTGAGGTCAGAGGCTTATCTGCAGAGGCTCTCCTTGCCTGCAATGAGGAATATTTGGAACTTGGCCAGGGTGTGGTGAGTTTTAACTATATGTGCTCTGGTCTGCTTGTTAAATGAGACCTGATGCTATTTCCATTAGACCTAAAGCTTTGCAGGAGTGCCTGGGTGTCTCAGTCAGTTGAGCATCCAACTTTGGCTTAGGCTGATCACACAGCTCATGGGCTCGAGCCCCAGGTTGGGCTCTGTGTTGATGGCTTAGAACCTGCTTCAGATTCTGTGTCTCCCTCTCTCTTTTCCCTTCCCCACTTGTGCTCTGTCTCTGTCTCTCTCAACAATAAATAAATAAATAATAAATTTTATTTTAAAAATATTTTTAAAAAACCTGAAGATTTGCAGAACTCTGTGGTCAGTGGATATGGTGTGTGTGGAGGTTTCTGCTCATCTTCTGGGGAAGAGACCTGCTGCACTGGTCCTACAGCACACTTGCCCAAGAAAAGGAGAGCCAGCAGAGCACAGGGGAGCAGGACCTGGTATAACCAGTTTAGGCAGCCAGTGTTGGTTGCTGTGCTGTTTACTGAAGTTGGTTTATGCTGAAGGGTGGGGAGGGAAATGGTGCCTGCTATCTCCTTTGTCCCTGTAGAGGGGAGTCCATGCTGCTGCTCTTGGGGAAGCCCTCCCAGAAGAGTAAATAATTTCCTCTTGTATGTCCTTGGCATTTTTCAAATTGCTGTTTTCTTACTGTGTCCAGGTTGCTTGCCTGCTTGGACCAGTGCAGTATATTCTGGGTTCTATTCTAGCCAAGCCTGCTGACTTTTAAAACTCCAAACTTTAGGGACCTGCTGTGGTGGGGACCTGCACTGGTCTTCTGGTTAAGGGTCTTGCCGTGCTAGGATCAATGCAGATTTGAGCCAGAAGTGCGGTCACACCAGAACACAGGGCCTTGGGATTTAGAGAAAGCAGGCTTAATAGCCAGTGTCTGAGTTAGCTGCGCCCAGCAGCATGTTTCTCTGTCAGTGCCGAGGGGCAAGGGACTGAAATGGTGCCCACTGGCTCCTTCTTCTATGGAGAGGTAATGCCACCTCTCACAGATGTGCTCCAAGAGGAAGGAAGGGGTGCCTGGGTGGTTCAGTTGGTTAAGCGTCCCACTTCAGCTCAGGTCATGATTTCACAGTTTGTGAGTTCAAGCCCTGTGTTGGGCTCTGTGTGGACAGCTCAGAGCCTGGAGCCTGCTTTAGGTTCTGACTCTGTCTCTCTGCCCCTCCCCTACTTGCTCTCTGTCTCTCTCTGTCTCTCTCTCTCAAATATAAAAAATAAAACATAAAAAAATTTAAGAGGAAGGGAAGTCTCACCCATGTGCTCTAGGCAATCCTCAGATTGCATCATCTGCCCCGGGTGGCTTGCATGTCTTCTCTCCTTGCATGGATTTTCTCTCATAAAAGAATCTTTTCTTTCTCTCAAGGAGTAGGGCAACACCCTCAGGTCTCTATCCCAGCCAAGCCCATGGACCTCCAAAACTCCAGTCCTCAAGCCCCTCTGGTTGCAAGAACTCACAAAAAGCAACCCCTCTCATTTTCCCACCAATGGCTTTGGAGAAGTGTTCTTGTCTATATCCTTGCATGCTCCACTCTCTCTTACCTTTCTTCATGACCAGGGCTCCCTCCCCTCAGCAGCACCCTTGATCCCTTTCTCCTAAACCACATCCCCACACTTCCTATCTTCTTTAATGTGGCCTCCTCTCTTCCTCTAGTTGTGCAGCTTGTTCTGTCAGTGGTCAGGTCAATTTCTTGGATATTCAGAATGATTTGGTAGTTATCTAGCTGTGTTTGAAGGATGAGGCAAGTCTACAGTCCTCCTACCACACCACCATCTTTGCTCCCCGCTGAAGGACACCAGTTATAGAAAATACATAAACTAACAAGTGTGACTATGTTCTAATAAAATCTTATTTATAAAAACAAGCAACAGCCACATCTGGCCTATGGGCTAATGTTTTTCAACTCTTGCATTAGTTTACTTAATATTCAAAAAAAATATGAGAATTATTATCTCCATTTTACAGGTAAAGAAATAGGGACAGATAAGGAAAGAGAAAGCTCATGTAAATTGCCCAGGTTCACACAGTTATCAAGTTACAGAACTGAGATGTAATCCCAAGCAATCTGTCTCTAGAGAAGTGTCCTTCAGCCATGATTAAAAACAAAGTGTTTTTTAATGTTTATTTATTTTTAAAAGAAAGAGAGAGACAGAATGTGAGCAAGGGAGGGGCAAAGAGAGAGGGAGACACAGAATCTGAAGCTGGCTCCAGGCTCTGAGCCATCAGCAAAGAGGCCAATGTGGGGCTCGAACCCACAAACCATGAGATCATGACCTGAGCTGAAGTCAGGTGTTTAACTGACTGAGCCACCCAGGCACCCCTCAGCCATGATACACATAAATGCACATTTGTATTTTTTTTTTTAATCTTACACTATACATACTGTTCTGCATGTTATTTTCTTTTAATGATATCTTGGCTATCTTTCCATATCAACATATTTATAAATCTACCTCATACCTTTTAGTAGCTGTACAGTATTCCATTGTATGAGTTACCAATCAGTAAATATCTAGGTTATTTCTGTGCATTTGCGCTTAAAAACAATGCTTCACTGAGTATCCTTGTACTGAGGTATTTGCCCACAGGTGCTCACATATCTAAAAATTTAGGGAAAATTACCACAACTGCTAAGTCAAAGAATGTATCAGTTATAATACATTTTAAAAACAGAACAAAACAAACAAAAATTTAAAATCACACTCCAGGTTACTTTTAATAGAGGGAACTCAATATGGTGAGCCAGTTTCAAAGACATAGAAGGGAGCCTGAAAGAGCAAATAGGTCACTCAAAGATCTGTAACAACATAAAGCCACCAGGGACTGGAGAGACAAAGAGGTGGTAGTATGACCAGAGGCTGGAGCCAGAAGCACTTTGTGGGAGTTGGATTGTCCTGCCTGGCAGGCACTGGGTCATACATGAGTCAGATGCAGCCACTGCTGGGAATGCCCTGGAATTGAAAAGGGAAAAGAAACATACTAGCTTCTTCTATTCTTTGGCTCTTCAATCTCTTGCTGGTACTTCCTATTGACCGAATCTACCTGGAAGCTAGTGGGCAAAGGAGCCTGGGGTCTGTAGTTTGCAGGAGTCAGCCCCTGTGAGACAAATCTGAGCAGGAGGGTAGGAAATGGAGCAGAGAGCAAATGGGACATGGCTGAAGCAAACAGTATCATGCTTCCAATTTTGATATATATTTCCAATATTTGCCCATCAAAGAAGCTGCAAAGATTTGTAGTTCCAGTAAGTATGTCTCTTTTCCAACAAATTCTCCAGCACCATGAATTTATCTATCAAAGTTAAAATGATATTTTGCTGTTTTAATTTGCATTTGTTTAACTATGAATACAGTTGAACATCTTCTTATTTGTTTATATACAATTAATATTTATTTTTTTAATAGTAGGGTCACATCCTCTGTCAATTTTTCTATTAAATTGTACTTTTTCTTATTATTTATAAGTTTATTATATATGTATATATACATATATATGTATATATACATATATAATAAACTTATATATAATATATACATATATATGTATATATTAATATATATGTATTGTGTAGTCAAACATGAATCTTTTGCTTTATAGGAAGTTTTTTCCTGAAAGATTATAAATATATTGGCTAGAGAAACCTAATTTTTTTTTCTTCTTTTTTTTTTCTGCTCTAGCCAGAAAACATCATGATGACTAAAACTTTAGGTCTCTTCTAGGTTGTTATTCTAAGTTAACAGATCTTAGAATTGAGACTATCCTCTTGTACATCCTACATTCCTTCTGCATTAATCTCCAAAGGAATTTCTTTCTTTTGAAAAGTTTTTTTATGTTTATTTTTGAGAGAGGTAGAGAGACAGAGCATGAGCAGAAAGGAGGAGAGGTACGGAGAGAGGGAGACACAGAATCTGAGGCAGGTCCAGGCTCTGAGTTGTCAGCACAGGGCCTGACATGGGGCTTGAACTCACAAACTGTGAGATCATGACCTTAGCCAAAGTTGGACACCTAACCAACTGAGCCACCCAGGTGCCCCCAAAGGAATTTCTTAATTAATGAGAGAAGCCCTTTTCCTCCTATCTGAGATATGAAATGTGATTAAATTGGAATCTCTGATTGGCCTCCCATTTTATATCTAGGCCTATACTGTGCCTTGTCTACTCTTAAGTCTATGTTTTGATTTTGGGATATGGATTGTAATGGAGAAGGCCTTGAATTAAAAGGGAGTTGGAGATAGTATTGGAATAGGAGTAGAGGGTCATTTTTCCAATACAGGCAAAAGTTTTCTCAGCAAAATTCTAGAGATGGTGCCCATATTGACCCCATGGTTCTAACTGGTCCTATGAAATTAACAAAAACATGCTTCTCAAAAGCAAGAACTACTTGAGTTTTGTGTTTAACCAGTTTTCCCTAGCATTTGGCATGGTACATAATACAGCAAGGATCCTCAACAAACATTTACTGACTTGAAGATTCTTTAAGTCAGAAGGATCTCCTGCTTCTCCAATATATCTGGGCCTTAAGGTGTGATGACTACAAGGGTGTTAGGAAAGGTGTTTCTGCTATTATGGGATGGCATGGTTAGGTGTCATAATAGTAATTTGTTTATTTTCAAGAATGATGACATGAATCTATTATGATTTATTTGCTTTCCCACTGTGAACCACATGCCTCCCTGGGCAAACCTGGAAGATAATCCTTATATCAATGCATTACAGAATGCTTTAGTAAGGAGGACACCAACATCCATATAAAGCTCTCTGGTGGCTGTACTTTGCCAGCTAGAGATGTCAGTGAAGTATATTGCCATCTCAAATGTAATGAAGAGGTACAGAAGTGGAAGAAGCATAGCAATACTTAGGCTTCAGTAACAAGGTGAGTACAATTACCAGAATAACCCACAGAGATGAAGCAATAATCAGAGTGTATGACCTATAGGGATATGTGACAATGTATAATTGGTCGTAAGACCTTAGGAAATAAATACAAGGGCAGCCTACCAACATGCCATTTGGCATATTCAGATAGTGATTCTAGGTCTAATAGGCAAAAACCTAACTTAAGTCACTATAATGGGGATTCACAACCTCTTATCCAGTTTGTAGAACTAAACTCATTCACAGACTTGGAGCCCCAAAGGATTCTGCAATATGATCACAGTTGTGAATCTTTAGTAAAGTTTTCCCCAATGACAAGTGGGGCCAGTATGACTGTAAACTGAAAAAAGATAAATATCTTTTGGGATTATTTAACATTGGTTTCAAATTGAAGCTAATCTCTAATCCTCAGAGACACAAAATAAGCAAAATAAAATAAAACAAAACAAAAGCAAACAAAATCCACCAAGTCTACTACTCAGTATTAGATCTTATGAGGTCAGGTGACAAATCAATTCACCTGTGAAATCAATTTCACAGTGGGTCCAATGTCGTGATGGAGCCATCCTATAGTTACTTCCCTACCTCTCAGAATACATGATGAAAAAGGAATATTTATTAACTGTCCTTTGATTGATAGGGTGAAGGCCATTACAGTAAGAAGGTTCAAGTAGAAGCCTACTAAGATAGTGTTCCAAAAGTTATTATACTTCAGTAGGAAAATTCTAAAGATTTGTATTACCAACATACACTTTAAAGATGCAAAGTGGTGATTTCTACCACAATCCCACTTAATTATCTGTTGGTGCAAAAGCCACATGTGTTTTAGAAAATGGCTGTAGATTACTGGAAATTTCTTTTTTTTAATTAAAAAATTTTTTAAATGTTTATTTATTTTTTAAGAGAGGGAGAGATAGAGCATGAGTGGGAGAGGGGCAGAGAGAGAGGGAGACACAGAATCTGAAGCAGGCCCCAGGCTCTGAGCTGTCAGCACAGAGCCCAACACAGGGCTCGAAATCACCATCCGTGAGATCATGACCTAAGCTGAAGTTGGACACTTAAGCTTAACTGACCGAGCCACCCAGGTGCTCCTGTAGATTACCCGAAATTTAACCAGAAAGTGATGCCAATCACAGCTGTGATCCTGGGTGTGGTGTACTTATGGAGCAAATCAACATAGCCTCTGGCACTTGGTATGAGCTAATGACCTAGTAAATAATCCTTTCCAATTCCTTTTAGCAATGATAATCAAAAGCAGCTTGCCATCATGTGTCAGGGATAGCAATAAACCTTTACCATCTTACCTCTGGACTATATCTTTTTCTTCTCCATATATAGTGTTTATTCTTCTCTATCTTACCCTTTCCTAGAAGATTGACCGTTATGGACACAGTCTGCCAGAGAACAGTAGATAAATCCCACACAATTCAAGACCTACCTCTGTGGTGGATTTCTAGGGGTCCAGTGGCTTGAGGCTATGTTGGGATTTCCCTCTGAAATGAAAGAAGTTGCTGAATGTGGCATTGCACCAAAGGGAGAAAGAAGCATCATACTTGGAGGACCTCTTTGAACTGACAACCTACATTCTGTCTGACGTGGTGCTCCCTCTCATTTACTACGTAACCCATAAGGTTTCTAGTTTTGAGTAAAGCCCAGAGTTAGAAGTTATTGTAGCAAGTCTAGGGTACAGTGCAAGATTCCCTGCTACTTGTGCAGGTGACAGAAGTCCCAATGGTATTGGAAGTATGTTTGGGAGGCAGAAATGATGCGTTCAGCCTTCAGGAAACCTTAATAGAAGACTCATGTTAGAGAGCCCTAGAGTTTTGGAAGAAGTACACACCCTCTTCTTCTGCCAATTTTTCTCTTGAAAAGTAGCTCTTCACTTACTCCTAGGACCTGGTAGAGACTGGGTCCTTAAATGTGAAACATCCAAGTATTTAGTTCACTCAAACTGCCAGTCATAAACTAGAATGACATGATGATCAAATCAGAACATTACATGGGTACAACGACATTTAATTGCTATAGCATTTCATTATTTATAATGGCAATATTATATATAAGACAAGGCCCAAGTAGATTGAAGAAGTACAGTTAAACTGTACGAGTGGGTGAGACAGAGCTGCTTGGTAGTAACTACATATACTATTTGCTGTCTTGTCTTCATCTCACATTTAAGGTTTTATATGGAGTTTTCTATGCCCAGAAAGCAGAATAAGAAAAAATGCAGACCTGGTTTGTGGGTGAGACTCATGATATGCTGACATAAGCCAAAAATGGAAGGCCACTGCACTATAGCTCCACTGAAGGGTAATTCTGAGGTGGTTGAGAAACCCTCCCTGGGGCAGAAATCTGGATCATATAATGGTTGTGCACTTCATAAAAGAGAGGTGACCTGAGATCTGTATCTACACTAATTCATAACTAATGGTAGATCAGTTACACAGAAACTTGATAACAAGAGGATTGGAAGATTGACAAAAAGAGGACAAGAAGAAAGGTGTGGGGATGGACTTATCATAAAGGGTATAGAATGTGAAGATATTTTTTTCCCATGGAAGTGCCACGAGAGGGCGTCCATTCTGGAGGAAGAGTTCAGTAATCAGGTAGACAAGATGGCCTATCCTCTGCATATGAGTAACCTTCTTTCCCCAGTTACTCCAGCATTTGCTTAATGGTCCCATGTACAAGTGTCCATGGTGGCAAGAAAAGAAGCTATGCCTAGCGTCATGGATTGAATTGTACCCTTCTGTGAAAAACTCAAATGTTGAAGCCTAAACCCAGTACCTCAGAATGTGTCTGGTATTTACAGATAAGGCCTTCAGAGCACGGCTACTGTCCGGGGCCTCTAGGTGATGCTGCTGCCCCAGTGGACCAAAAAGGCAGGACCACCACCCAGGTGGGACCAAAAGACAGAGAATCAAACCAAAGAAGATTATTCTTGAGCCTTAAAATCTAATGGAATTTACTCTGCCGCACTTATGAACTTGCTTGGGACTTGTGACTCCTTTGTTCTTTCTGACTTCACCCTTTTGAACTGGGAATTTCCGCTTCCTGCTTATCCCATCATTGTATATCAGAAGTAGATAACTTGTCTGATTTCACATCTTCAGACAATAGAGAGGAATTTTTGCCTCAAGATGAATCATACCTTGAGTCTCACCTATACTTGATTTAGATAATATTTATTTATTTTTATTCTTTAAATGTTTATTTATTTCGAGGAGAGAGAGCATAATCAGGAGACGGGCAGAGACAGATGAAGAGAGAGAATCCCCATAAGGCTTTGTGCTATCAGCGCAGAACCTGACTCAGGGCTCAAACCCGCAAACCGTGAGATAGTGACCTAAACCAAAATCAAGAGTTGGATGCTTAACCAACTGAGCCACCAGGGGACTCCAATTTAGCTAATATTTAGTAGATGAGATCTGAGATGTGGGGGGTGATGCTGAAATGGGTTGACTTTTTTTTTTTAGTTTATTTATTTATTTTGAGAGAGAGTGAGTGATAACATGTGTGTGACTGAGGGAGGGGCAGTAAGTGAGGGAGAGAGAGAATCTCAAGAAGGCTCTACACCCACGAAGATCAACTATACCTGAAAATCAACTAAACACTGATGAGTGCACACAAAGAGGTCCTATGAGGACACAACGAGAAGGCAGCCATCTGTAAGCCAAGAAGAGAGCCCTCAGGAGAAACCAAATTTGCCAACACCTTGATCTCGGACATCTAAGCCTCTAGAACTGTGAGAAAATATTTCTCTTGTCTAAGCCACCCAGTCTGTGGTATTTTGTTATGACAGCTCTGTCAAAGTAATACACATGGGTTTAACTACATCTTCTCATCATCAGATTGAGGTTATGACTACCAACAATAAAGGCCAGTGATGAGCCTGAATATGGCATCATTCCCCAAGAAACCAGGCAAACCTTTGGCAGATGGATTACACTGAATCCCTTCCATCATGGAGATGGAACAGCTTGTTGTCATAGGGATAGACATACATTTCAGGTATAATTTTACCTGCCCTGCCAAAAATGCTTCCACCAGCTTCTGTGTGTGGTATCCACACACAGACTCAGACCAGGGCATTCATTCTACAGCAAAAACATTGTGACAGTGTGCTCATGCCTGTAATATTCACTTGTCTCAACATGTATCCCATCACCCAGAGCTGCTGAAGATGCCTGTCAGGAGAGGATGCCTTGTGAAGTTGGCACACCATCCTACAGTATGCTGTGTATGCCTTAAGCCAGTAACTACTAAATGTTTCTGTGAAGAAAAGAGTTAATGCCAGGCCTGTGACTCATTTCCTCCCTACCAGGGACACGGTTGACATTAACCATCCTGCCTTGTAAACATGCTAAAGGTATTTACTAGTGGAAATAGATAAGGAATTCATTACCTAAAAATGGCTATACCTTGTCTGTCTAGATTTCTTATTGTAAATAAATCTGGAATTTACGGATTGGTGTACATAATGAGAATTTCTCCTGCAAACCTTTTTATTTATCAAATGACTTTCTCTGAAAATGCACTGTTAAGTGCTCATCTGTTGCTCCAAAACCAAAATACATCCCAGGGTGGAATAAAGGGGAAATTGGGAAGATGTACCCCTCCAGGGATAAATGTTACATTTGTATCTATATCCTATATGTATCAATTGAGCCAATTGGCAAAGTTTGATTTTGGTAAGATCTATGACTCATGTGAGTCTGTTTTGACGATCTAACTATTTGTGGCAATTCAGGTCCATCTCTTCTACTACTGTGATACATAATTCTGAGAGCAAAAGGGATAAAGTGGGAATAACTTTTTCACTATTACACATAAACACCTGGTGAATGATTTTTTGCTTCCTATCTGCAATTCTTGGGCTTAGTGTGGTTACAGGTCCTAGCACCCAGGAGAGGTGTGTGTCGTCCTGGGAAAAGAGTCAAGTTTTTGGTAAACTGGAAACTGAGACTCCCCCTGACACTTGGAGTTCTTCATGTCACTGAACCACCAGAAAGAGAAGTTGGTCATTCTATTGGCCAAATTGATTGATCATGATTACCAGGGGAAAACTGGAAATGAAATCAAGGAAGACTACATCTAGAACCAAGGAGATTTACCTGGGTACATTTCAGTACTGCCATGACTCATAATAATGGTCAGTGGAAAACTGGGAACTTAACAAAGATAGAATCATCAATGGTTGGGTCACCCCACCAGGTAAAGGACTCTGTATAAAACAAGAGGATAGCAAAGGTAAGGAGATTATGGAATTGGGGGGGGGGCAGTTAGAAGAAAGAAGATACAATTATCAACTTAACTGTGCAACTAAATCCAGCAGTTGAGAAATTAGTAGACACATTTTATATTAATGACTTTCCTCCCTTCTTTTTTTTCCCCAGACAACTTATATAAAGAGTTCTGGAAATTGCTAATATTTTTGGTTTCATGTTGAAAGTATGACTGAATTGACATCATCCCATGATAATATGGTGACTGGTGGTACTTTGTATGTCTCTTATTTTGAGGAACAAATTTCTCATTTTGTCTAAGAACAGAATGCATGGTGAGGATTAAAAAAGAGTAGTGCTGTGTGATTTATATTTGACCATGGCAAATTTATATTTGCCCTGTCCGTTTCCATCCTATTCTGTGTCCATGGGATTGGATCATTATGGACTGCATCAACAGGTTGCCTTGTCCTTGGTTTTTGTATTAGTCTTCTATTGCTGCTATAAAAAATTACCACAAACTTAGTGGATTGAAACAACACATAATTGTTATCTTACAGTTCTGGAAATAAGAAGCCTGAAATGAATGTCACTGGGCTAAAATCAAGGTGGTAGCATGGCTGCATTCCTTCTAGAGGCTCTAGAGGACAATCTGTTTCTTTACCTTTTCCAGCTTCTAGAGACCATCTGCATTCCTTCGTTTATGGCTCCCTCCTCCATCTTCACAGTCAGTAACACAGCATCTTCAAATCCCTCTCTCTGACTCTTCTTTCGCTTTCACTTCTCCCTCTTTCACTTATAAGGACCTTTACAACTGCATTGGGCCCACCCCAGTCTCCCCCATCTCAAGATTCTTCATCACATCTCTAAAGTCCCTTGCTATGTTAAGAAAAATATTCACAGTTTCCAGGGATTAGAACATGGACATCTTGGAGAGTCATTATTCTGTCTAACATAATTACCATTTGGATTCAGTCCTTGGGAGTGGGGAGGTGGTGGTGACAAGATTAGAGAGTACTGGGGCGCCTGGGTGGCTCAGTCAGTTAAGTGCCAGACTTCAGCTCAGGTCATGATCTCACAGTTTGTGGGTTTGAGCCTCGCGTCGGGCTCTGTGTTGACAGCTCAGAACCTGGAGGCTGCTTCAGATTCTGTGTCTCCCTCTCTCTCTGCCCCTCCCCTGCTTGAACTCTCTCTCTCTCTCTCTTTCTCTCAAAAATAAATAAACATTAAGAAAATTAAAAAAAAAAACAGAGTATGAAGAAAGTAAGTTTGAAGTATTTATTCTCTGGATCCCTCCCTGCTCCTTGCCGCATCCCTTTCTGAAGGCCATGGCTTCTATCAAGTGGCCCTCTCTTCCAGCTTGAAGTATGTTCTTTGAGTTCTTATAATTACTCTGTCCCATGGCTTTTTGGGTCCAAGGGTAGTAACTGTTCCATGCTCTTTCTAGTCCTGAGAAGCTTCATCATCCTTTTTTGGTTTCTCTTCACTGTTCCTACACCATTATAAGGAGTGCCTTTTTGTTTCTCAATTACCCTGTTGTTTTGGATGGACCTTGGCTGACAACAGCAGAGCAATGGTGAAACAACTATCTATGTAAAAATTATGATGATGATGATGATGATGATGATGTTGATTACCTACTTTTAGATAAAAGCAAACAAATAAACAACCTGTTCTCTCCCTGTACATAATCTTTAGTCTAGATTCTTTTTTTTAAAATTTTTTTTCAACGTTTATTTATTTTTGGGACAGAGAGAGACAGAGCATGAACGGGGGAGGGGCAGAGAGAGAGGGAGACACAGAATCGGAAACAGGCTCCAGGCTCTGAGCCATCAGCCCAGAGCCTGACGCGGGGCTCGAACCCACGGACCGCGAGATCGTGACCTGGCTGAAGTTGGACGCTTAACCGACTGCGCCACCCAGGCGCCCCTAGTCTAGATTCTTTATGTCTTCCTATAAAATATCTAGTTTGGCTTTCTCCTACAGCTGTAGTCAACTCTACTAACTGTTCAAAAGTCATCTTGTATTTAAATCTTTCAATCCGTCCACTGTCTCTTTGCAAACTGTAGGATGTTATTTTCTTCTTCACTAATATGGAATGATTCTCTACCACTTCCAAAACTTTCTCTCATTATTTCCTATATCTTTTTCTTTCTAGCTAACCCCAGCCTTGGAGTTTTCTTTCCTACTAAGATCCAAAGGTTGATAGTTACCATTGTTCTACAGAGAGCTTATTTTAACAGGGAATTCATACCTGAACCCAAATTGGGGGGTTTTGTGGAAAATTATAGACACAAAACATCTGTGAAAAAGGACATCTTTAATGAAGCAACACCTGGGTTTCAGCCTATGCCCAAATTACCAATCCAGGTCCCAGACCTAAAATGAGATATTAAATTTTTAAAAAGATGTATTTATGTAATGTTTAATTATACCTGTAAGAGAAGAGCAATTCAAACTTTTGCCTATTGGTTTGGAAGAGGTGAGGCGAGAGTATAGAGAAATAGGCACTTTCTCATATAGTTTATGGGAGTATAACTTCTATAGGAAACAAATTGACAATAGCTAGCTCCTGAAATTGAAAATGTATATGTCTTTTGACTCAGAAATTCTACTTCTAAGGGGCACCTGGGTGGCCCAGTCAGTTAAGCATCCAACTTCGGCCCAGGTCATGATCTCACAGCTTGTGAGTTCAAGCCCTGCGTTGGGCTCTGTGCTGACAGCTCTGAGCCTGGAACCTGCTTCAGATTCTCTGTCTCCCTCTCTCTTTCTGCCCCTCCCCTGCTCATGCTCTGTCTCTCTGTCTCTCAAAAATAAACATTAAACATTTTTTTAATCTTTTAAAAATAAAAAAAGAAATTCTACTTCTGAGAATCTACCCTATTGATCTGTTCCCAACTGTGCCAGTCGATCTGTTAACAAAAATCTTTACTCTAGCATGAAACAATCTACATATTCTTCATTAGGAGACCGGGTAGATAAGTTGATCTAAATTATGACCTACACACAATGGAATCCTATGCAGGTGTTAAAAAGAGTCAACACCTATTGTATGTATTCATTTGGATGTATCTTATATATGATGTGGCTATGAATCAGAAAAGCTATGGATGACATCCAAAATTCACATATTGGGATAGCACAAAGGATCAGACTACAAATCAAACTCACCAAACAAGAGGCTTCTCTAATATTAAGTTTTCCTCTAATTTCAAGGATATAAGTAGTCATGAAGCACTGGTGAGGTAGGGACAGATCTGAGACCCATCCCTCAGATCAATATAGCTCTGGCCAAGATTAGCATGTGAGGTTTCTAAGCAACGTGTTCAGGTGACATGAAAAAAAAAAACAAAAAACAAAAACAAAAACAAACCCACAACATTTTAGTCACAAAATATCCATTTTATACTCAGATAGTTGCATAGTTTACATGACATTTTACAGGAAGACTTATAAATTCATAGACTCCAAGTTAGTTACCATAACAGTCCTGGTCAACTAGATGCATTCTGCTAAAAGCATTTCATACATAAGGACTCTTCAGCTAGCAAGTACCATTAGCTTCTTTGCCAGGAGGTCTATTTATTAGAATATTCACAAGAAAACTATATCAGATCTCCTCCTCTCCTTCTTTCCCAGAAGTGCCTCCCAGTAACAAAAGAGAATTAATTGCTGACCTGCTACACAACAACCCTTTTTTTCTCATATATCATTTAAATATGAATAAAAATTGGGTGGTTCTGAGAATATAAAAATGATGCTGGCTTACATTAAGCCTAAAGGTCTTTAAAATTCAACAAAATAGACATTTATGTGTCTTAGGATATGATCAAGTTTAAGGGTCTTTAGAATTAGAAGGAAATACGTTGAACATATTTTAAAGTCTACATGGATAGAGTTCTAATGCAATCCAAATTTAAAAGAACTATGGACTACTCCATATATCCAGAAAGTCTTCAATTTCTTCACCCTCCAAAGTCCATCAAACAACTTTTCTTTCAATGTATTTGTAGATATCTTCTGAAATGTTACTCTTCGCCCCCTAACATCCCCTTTATGATAAAAGGAACATGTTTCAATACTAAGTTGAGCCATAGAAAATTCTTGGTACTTTATTGTGTCAGCCTGCAAAAACAACACTCTCATAAACTTAGACAAAATACTACATGGACACTACCTTGTTTCATCTCTAAATGTAAGTCAGACAAAATATAGAAAGAGCCAAACAGATAGAAAATGATAAGGCAAGATTGTGGAAGAAGGAAAACCCCTTGTTCGGGTTAGGAAACCCTGACTTTAGTTTCTCCTTTACCATCTACTAACTGTATTTGGGCCATTCTATTTGTTGCTCCTAATTTCAATTCCCTTACCTCTTAAATGAGACTTTACATGTAGACAGTTAAACTGGATTGAGAAACCACTTCACACACACTAAGATAGCTATTACCATACAAAACAAAAGTGAAAATAACACATATTGGCAAGGATAGAGAGAAATTGAAACTCTTGTGCATTGCTGGTGGGACTATAAAATGATTTAATGCTGTGGAAACAGTTTTGTGGTTCCTCAAAGAGTTAAACGTAGAATTGCCACATGATCTAGCAATTCTACTCCTAGGTATTCAATCAAGAGAATTGAAAGCAAGTACTCCAACAGATACTTGTATATCAGTTTTCATAGAAGCATTATTCACATTAACCAAAGGGTGGAAGCAACCTAAAAATCCATCAATAAATGAATGGATAAACAAAATGTGATATATATCCTGGGAATATTATTTGGCCTTAAAAAAGTATGGAATTCTGATCCATGCTGCAATGCAGATAAACCGTGAAAACATTGTGCTAAGTGAAATAAACTGGACACAGAAAGACAATTATTGTCTGATTCCACTTATTTTTTAAAAATTTTTTTGTGTTGATTTTTGAGAGAGACAGACAGAATGTGAGTGGGGGAGGAGTAGACAGAGAGAGAGAGAGACAGACAGACAGACAGAATCTGAAGCAGGCCCCAGGCTCTGAGTTGTTCACACAGAGCCCAATGCAGGGCTTAAACTCACAAACCATGAGATCATGACCTGAGCTGAAGTAGGACACTTTACCAATTGAGCCTCCCTGGTGCCCTGATTCCACTTATATGAGGCACTTAGAATAGGTACATTTGTAGAGATAACAAGTAGAATAGAGGTTACCAACAGCTGGGGAAGGGGATAATGGGGAACTATTATTTAATGGGTACAGTTTCTGTTTATGATGATGAAAAAGTTCTGGAGATGGATAGTGGTGATGGTTGTACAGCACTAAGAATGCACTTAATGCTACTGAATTTTGCACTTAAAAATGGCTAAAGTGATAATCCAGTGAAGAAATGGGCAAAAGACATGAATAGACACTTTTCCAAAGAGACATCCAGATGGCTAACAGACACATGAAAAAATGCTCAATATCACTCATCATCAGGGAAATACAAATTAAAACCATAATGAGATACCACCTTACACCTGTTAGAAGGGCTAAAATTAACAACTCAGGCATCAACAGATGTTGACGAGGGTACAGAGAAAGAGGAACCCTTTTGCACTGCTGGTAGGAATACAAACTTGTGTTGCCACTCTGGAAAACAGTATGGAGGTTCCTCAAAAAATTAAAAATAGAACTACCCTATACCCAGCAATTGCACTACTAGGTATTTCTCCAAAGGAGTGCTGATTTGAAGTGGAACATGCACCCCAATGTTTATAGCCGCACTATCGACAACTGCCAAAATATGGAAAGAGTCCAAATGTCCATCAGTCCATCAACTGTTGATAAAGAAGATGTGGTATATATATATATATATATATATATACACTCAGCGATTACTTAGCGATTAAAAAGAATGAAATCTTGCCATTTGCAACAACATGGATGGAACTAGAGTGTATTATGCTAAGTTAAATAAGTCAGTCAGAGAAAGACAAATATCATATGATTTCACTCATGTGGAATTTAAGATACAAAACAGATGAACAAAAGGAAAGGGAAGCAAAAAATAACATAAAAACAGAGAGGGAAACAAACCATAAGAGACTCTTAAATTCAGAGAACAAACTGAGGGTTGCTTGTGATGGCCCCTGACAACAATGTGATGATTGAAGAAAAACATTATGCAGAGCTATGTCATAAATAATATAGCCTTGAGAAAATGTAATATTGAAAGGTCTCTCTGGAGAGGCGGCTTATGTACCTCACGGAAGCCGAGCAGCTGGGAACGCCTGGCCTGCTCAGGGTGGAAGGCTGCCTGCTTCTTTTGTTTGTACTTCTCTGCTTCCCCAGAGACCATGACCACCTGCAATGGATCTGATAAGATTCATTGATTGTGCTTGCTCAACCATAAGTTACTCCCACTACATGCTTAAGCAAGTTCTGTTTTTCTCTTGAGAACACTCTTTGAACAATGTAATGAATCTTGATGTCTTTTGATGATTGATATCATTTTCCCAATAAATATGGGAATGAGGAGTTGTTCGGGGCTACAGTCCTTCCAACTGTTGACCCCTGCTCCCTTTCTCTTGCAGCTGACTTGTTTGTGCCTCATTCTTCTTCTGTTTGCTGCTGGAAGGCGGCAGTTGCTGGCAGGGTGTTGGATGTGGGGAGGGGCTAGAGGAGTGAGGGCATTGGGGAGGACACCTCGGATGAGCACTGGGTGTTATATGTAAGTGATGAATCACTAAATTCTATTCCTGAAATAATTATTATACTATATGTTAACTAACTTGGATTTAAGATAAATAAATAAATAAATAAATAAATAAATAAATGGTAAAAAAAATGGCTGAAGTGATCAATTTTGTGTTATGTATTTTTATCACAATAAAAAATGTAGATAATCATTATAGCACTATTATTTTAACTAGTACATAAGTTTTTCTTTCATTTTATGGCAGAAATAGTAGATAATTAAAATCAAAAGGTAATTTCAAATATTGCTTGTTGTCATTAAGTTCAAGAAGGAAGCAACAAAAAAGAAAAATCTCACAAACTTTTAAAAATGAGTAGTAAACTCCATAACATGTATTTAATTTTTTCTTGTTTTTTAATTTTATACATATGAACATATGCAATAAAAATTTTAAAATAAATATGTAATTAATTGTGGAAATATATATAATGAAGAAAAAGACACATTATGTGACAAGAAATGACAAAAAATTAACTTTTAAGGAAGATTGTAAATTATCTTAAACAATTTAGAAAATTTGCAAGTGCCTGAGATGTCACAGCATTAACAGGGAACATATTGAAGAAGGATGTGGTCAGAGGATGTCTATTGGTTTTTCAGAAAAACATGTAACTCCAAAACAGCTGATATTAAAAGATAGGTAACAACTCTTTTAATTCTTCATATTGTTGCTTCATAGATGACTTGAAATAGTCCAAAAAGAAGTAATCCTAAATTTCTAAGTGTTTTCAACAAGCATTGAGTGTTTTATGTATAGTGATAATAAAGAATTATGTGAATGCATGACTCAGTGGTAATAAACTTCGTTTTAGCCATAAACTACTTAAAGGGGGAATTCTTTGTTCAACAAACCTCATTTGAGTGCTTATATAGCATAGGCTCTGTCCAACAACACTGGGTTCTTCTCTTGATGTTACCACTTGAAGCTGTGTGATTTGAGAAAAGTTATTCAATTTTTTGGTTTCTCAATTGTCTTCTTTGCAAAATGGGAGTTAATAATGGTATTGTTGGGATAATTAAATAAGATATTGTGTATAAGATTTTTAGTCCTATACCGAGCATATAGTGACGCTTCAGTAAACACTGTCTACTAGTATTACAAGTAATGCAAGTTATAGCAGGCTAAAATTACGTATGTGGCATGAGTTGGAGTTTGAGCCTATGCTCCACTCACTCTAGGATTCAAGCAAGTGTTGTATGTCATTTGGGCTAATGACCAGGTGTAAGGAGAAGACAAATTTCTGAAATTTATCCTAAAGGAAGAGAAAGTTAAGAAGGACAGTTTAGTTCAAGGAAAAGGTGCTAGAGTAAGAAAGGAAGGTAACAATGCCTTGTACTCAGAATAGTCTACTGGGCACAACCTCTGACTGTAATGTAATTAATTAATTTTTAAAAAGGTAACATAAATTTTATTTGGTAATTTAAAAGTGTAATATTAGGGGCGTCTGGGTGGCTGAGTCGCTTGAGCGTCTGACTCTTGATTTAGGCTCAGGTCATAATCCTGGGATTGTGGGATGGAGCCCCACATTGGACTCCACACTGAGTGTGGAGCCTGCTTAAGATTTTCTCTCTCTCTCTCTCTCTCTCTCTCTCCTTCTGCCCCTCTCACCCACTCACACACACACTCTAAATAAATAAATAAATAAATAAATAAATAAAATAAACACCTTAAATAAATAAAAGTGTAACATTAAATAACGCATGGAACCAAGCAGAAATCTTGATAGAAATGAAGAAATCCTAAACTGAGTGATAATGTAAATACCAAATAACAGTACCTCTGGACTGTATCTGAAGCAGCACATACAGAAAATTTTTTAGTTTTAAATGTTTATATTGGGAAATAAGAAAGGCTGGAAATTAACAAGCTTAAGATGCAAACAAAAGAACAATTTAATAAACAAAAGAAGAAAGTAGGGGCGCCTGGGTGGCTCAGTCGGTTAAGCGTCTGACTTGGGCTTAGGTCATGATCTCAGGGTTTGTGAGTTCGAGCCACGTCAGGGCTTAGGTCATGATCTCAGGGTTTGTGAGTTCGAGCCACGTCAGGCTCTGTGCTGACAGCTCGGAGCCTGGAGCCTGCTTTGGATTCTGTGTCTCCTTCTCTCTCTCTGCCCCTCCCCAACTTGTGCTCTGTCTCTCTATGTCTCTCAAAAAGTAAATAAATGTAAAAAAAAAAAAAAAGAAGAAGAAGAAAAAGAAAGTAAAAAAGAGCAGAAAATAAGAAGCTAGAAAGCAAAGACACAATAAGAATCTACAAAGCCAAAAGTTGGTTATTTGAAAATACCAATAAAACAAACTTCTCCTGAGATAAAAAAAAAAAAAGGCCACACATAATATTAGGATCTGAAAAAAGGGAAATGTAATAGCAGATTTAGCAAATGTTAATATAATGCATAAATAATAATTATACAAATAAATTTATACCAATAAATTTGAGAATTTAGATCAAAATTTCAGATTTTTAAGAAAAATATAACATACCAAGACTTACTCAAGAAGAATAAAAAGCCTAAATAGTTCTATCACCAGTAAAGTACTTCCAATAATGAATTTAAAACATTCCCACGAAAAAAAATTAGACCCTTAAGATTTTTTGTGTCAGTTATATTAGACCTTTAAAGGAAAGATCATTGTAACCATACAAGCTCTTCCAAGTAAAAGAAAAAGAGGGAAAGTAAAACTGTCAAATGTGCATTAAAATCTGTTCCCCCTAAAACAAAAACAAAGACAAAAACAAAAAAAGGAGGCACCTGGCTGGCTCAGTAGAGCATGCAACTCTTGGTCTCAGGATCATGAACTTGAACCCTGTGTTGGGTATGGAACCTACTTACAAATACATATATACATACATACATACATACATACATAACATATGTACATATGTACAATCTTACTCCACCTTTTCTAAGGGGAAGAGGTGTGTAGCTGTCTAGCTAGATACTATGTTTCTCCCTCTTTTGTTGTTAGATATGATTATGTGAATAAGTTCTCCCCAACTGAAGAGCAGACAGTATAAATACAATGTCCTTCCTTAGCAGGGCATGTGTGCCCACTCCACTTTCGTCTTACCTTTTCCTCCTAGCTGAAATAGGACTATAGCTGCAACCTTGCTTGAACCAAAAACTGAATCAAAGTCCTAGGAAGTGGCTTAGACTCAAATTGGAAGAAACCTGGACTCCTGAATGACTATAAGGACTAGAGCTACCTGGCAAGTTGGAATATCCATCCTTGACTTTTACATATTAAATAGAAACCTGTATTAATATGAAAAATTGTGCACCGAGTCACTTTAAAAAAAAAAAAAAGGAAAAGGCAAGCCACAAATTGAAAGAAGATATGTGCTACGTATGTAACCCATAAAAGATTAGCATTCAAAATATATTAAAATATCTAACAAATTATTAAGAAAAAGATAATTTTTAAAAATGTATGCTATAAACATATTGATAGGGTTTAGGACATACTATCCCCAAATATGGCAATTTGGCATATTGACTATTTTAAGCTGAAGGAGTTTGAAAAAACAGCAGAAGCAAGAAAGTTACTCTGACCTCCTCCTTCCCTTCCCTTTCTTTCCTGAAACAGATCATAAAGTCCTCATGTGAGAGGTGCCCTCCCTATACCTAGAGGAAAGGAGCATCCTTATCTCCAAAGACAAAGGGACACCACGAAGAATGTCAACAAACAGGGATTGCTAAGTGTCCCCCAGTTTATTGCAGTTACTTCATACTCCTTAACCTATCATATAACCTCCACAATTTATCATATTCCTCCATTGCCCATTCTTCAATCAAACCTAGCATAAAAATACTCAGGTCTAACTACTTCTGCAGGTGTTCATTTTCTTACGAAGACTCCCATGTCATGTAAAACTTTTATTAACTAAATTTGTATGCTTTTTCTCCTGTTGATCTTTTTTTGTTAGTTTAAATTTAAGACCCAGTCAGGAATAGTAAGAGGTTCAAGGAAAATTTTTCTTCCCTACAGTATGCAATAAATTTATATATACTTGTAAGCAAAATATTTTTAAATATATATATTTAATATCTACAATGTATTAGACATTGCTCACTGAGGATACAAAGTTCTCCTCAGGAAACTTACACTCTTACACATATGCAACTCACAAAAATAGAGAATGTAAATAACCAATAAATATATGAAAAGGTTTTCATTGATTAGCAAGGAGATATAAATCAAAGCAGCAATCAGATTCACTTTTTTTCTTTTTTACATTTATTTATATTTGAGAGACAGAGAGAGACAAAACACAAGCAGGAGAGGGACAGAGAGAGAAGGAGACACAGAATCCAAAGCAGGCTCCAGGCTCTGAGCTGTCAGCACAGAGCTGGAAGCGGGGCTGGAACTCACGAACTGTGAGGTCATGACCCAAGCTGAAGTCGGATGCCCAACCGACTGAGCCACCCAGGCGCCCCCAGATTCACTTTTAAACCCACTGTCACAAAAAATTTGAAGTTGGACAATACCAAATGTGGAGTACAATGTGAAGCAACAGGAATTTATATATTGTTGGGGTAATGAAGATTGCTAATTGCTAAAGCAATATTGAAAGATATATTGATACTATATAGTAAATTTGAAGATGTTCTTAGAGTTTATATGAAGTTTCATCTTTAGGTATATATATATATATATATAATGTTCATTCAAAATAATAAGCTGTGATGTAATAAGTATAATATAATACCAATACATACAATAAAAAACACACAAAACAATTCTATGTTTTGCTTAAAGATACATATATAAACTGTGAAATTAAACATGTACTTAATGAAATGATAACCCACTACCTTCAAGGTAGTGCTTCATTTTGGGGGAAAAGTGGGGAGGTATATGAACCAGGGACTTAAATGCATTGGCAGTAATTTATTTCAGCAGCTAGATAGTGGTAGTCCTGTGCCTGCTGAGCTATTCTTTATACATTTTTGCGTGCCGTAAATATTGAAAAAAAATTAGGAATGCCCCAACTCCAAGATCAGCAAGAGGTAGGGCGCCTGGGTGGCTTAGTCGGTTAAGTGCTGGAATCTTGATTTTCACTCAGGGTGTGATCTCAAGCTTCGTGAGATTGAGCCCCAAGTAGGAATCTGGGCTGACAGTGTGGAGCCTGCTTAGGATTCTCTCTTTCCTTCTCTCTGCCTTCACATGCATGCTCTCTTTAAAAAAAATAAATAAATAAATAAATAAAAATCAGCAAGAGGTAATCTCAGAAGGACATGATTGGAAAAGAAAGCAGACATCTAATGAATGTTATTTCATTCTCTCTGCAGAGGCATATTTTTGACCATCTTGAGCTGTGAGGCATCTATAAAAAAGAAGCTGAATCACATGAAATTCTCATTGAATCTGGAAGGCATGCAAGAGAGGATTTTATACCTGTTTGACTTGATTGAGAACCAGATAATGTGCTTTCAGATAACATCTGGCATACTCATTGATGGTATTGTTATCACTATAAAATAACAAATACAAAAGCAGGTATCTCTACATATAGATCATATGCACCATAAAGCTAGGATTATGTCTTTTTTTTTTTCACCTTTGTATCCTTAGCACACAGCATAGAGGATGACACATAATCAACATTAATTCCTTTATGAAAGAATGGATAAATGAACTTCTTGAGGTTGTGATGTAAATGTGCGGTAAATGTATATTTACCATTTTAATTTCTTTTTTTTCAAGTTTTTATTTAAGTTCTAGTTAGTTAAAATATACTGTAATATTGGTTTCAGGAGTAGAATTTAGTGATTCATCACTTACATTAATACCCAGTACTCATCACAAGTGCCCTCCTTAACACCCATCATACATTTAGCCATCCCATCCCCTGCCTACCTTCCCTCCATGTAAACCTTCAGTTTGTACTCCCTAGTGAAGACTCTTATAGTCTGCCTTCCTCTTTTTTTTTCTTCCTCCGCTAGGTTCATCTGTTTTATTTCTTAAATTCCACATATGAGTGAAATGGTGTCGTCTTTCTCCAACTTATTTCACTTAGCATAATACTCTAGATCCATCCATGCCATTGCAAATGAAAGATTTCATTCTTTTGATGACTGAGTAATATACCATTGTATATGTACACTACATCTTCTGTATTCATTCATCAGTTGATGGGCATTTGGGCTCTTCCCATAATTTGGCTATTATTCATAATGCTACTATAAACATCAGGGTGGTTGTGCCACTTCAAATCAGTATTTTTATATCTTTTGAGTAAATACCTAATAGTGCAATTGCTGAGTCTTGGGTAATTGTATTTCAGACTTTTTGAGGAACCTCCATACTGTTTTCCAGACTGGCTGCACCAGGTTGCATTACCACCGATAGTCTAAGAGGGTTCCCCTTTCTCTGCATCCTCGCCAGGACCTATTTCCCATCCCACTGTTGGTAATTTTAACCATTCTGACTGGTATGAAGTGATGTCTCATTGTAGTTTTGATTTGTATTTCCCTGATGATGAATGATGTTGGGCATCTTTTCATGTGTCTGTTAGCCATCTCTATGGCTTCTTTGGAGAAATGTCTATTCATGGCTTCTGCCCGTTTCTTAAATGGATTATTTGTTTTTTGGGTGTTGAGTTCGGTAAGTTCTTTATAGATTTGAACACTAACCCATTATCCAATATATCATTTGCAAATATATTGCAAATTGTTTCCTTTGCTTTGAAAAGTCTTTTTTTTTAATTTTTAAAACCTGTTTGTTTGTTTATTTATTTATTTATTTAGAGAGACAGACTGGGAGTGGGACAGGGGCAAAGAGAGAGGGAGACACAGAATTTGAAGCAGGCTCCAGGCTCTGAGCTGTCAGCACAAAGCCCAATGCAGGACTCAAACTCACAAACTGTGAGATTATGACCTGAGCCTAAGTCAGACGCTTAACCAACTGAGCCACCCAGGCATCCCCTGTGTAGAGGTTTTTTATCTTGATGAGTTCCCAATAGTTCATTTTTGCCTTTGTGTCCCTTGCCTCCAGCGACGTATCTAGTAAAAAGTTGGTATGGCCAAGATCAAAGAGGTTTTTCTGCCAATTCTGTCCTTTAGGATTTTGATGGATTCCTGTCTCACATTTAGGTCTTTCATCCATTTTGAATATATTTCGGTGTATGGTGTAAGAAAGTGGTTCAGTATCATTCTGCATATTGCTGTCTAGTTTTCCCAACACCATTTGTTAAAAAGATTGTCTTTTTTTGCCAGTCGATTTCTTTCATGCTTTGTGAAAGATTAGTTGACCGTATAGTTGCGGGTCCATTTCTGGGTTTTCCACTCTGATCCATTGATCTGAATGTCTGTTTTTGTGCCACTATTATACTGTCTTGATCACTACAGCTTTGTAATAATAGCTTGAAGTCTGGAATTATGTTGCCTCTAGCTTTGCTTTTCTTTTTCAAGATTGCTTTAGCTATTTGGGGAATTTTGTGGTTCCATACAAATTTTAGAATTGTTTGTTCAAGCTCTGAAAAGTGCTGGTGATATTTTGATAGGGATTGCATTACATGTGGGGTTTGCTTTGGGTAGTACAGACGTTTTAATAATATTTGTTCTTCCAATCCATGACTGTTTTCAAAGTACAGATCTTCTCCTCTTTGGTTAGCTTTATTCCTAGGTATGTTATAGCTTTTGGTGAAATTGTAACTGGGACTGGTTCCTTGATTTCTCTTTCTGCTGCTTCATTTTGGTATATAGAAATGCAACAGATTTCTGTACATTGATTTTTTTAATGTTTCTTTATTTTTGAGAAAGAGAGAAACAGAGCATGAGCAGGGGAGGGGCAAAGAAAGAGAGACACAGAATCTGAAGCAGGCTCCAGGCTCTGAGCTCAGCACAGAGCCCAATGTGGGGCTTGAACACACGAGCTGTGAGATCATGACCTGGGCCAAAGTTGGACACTTAACCAACTGAGCCACCCAGGTGCCCCAATTTCTGTACATTGATTTTGTACCTGAAATTTTGTTGAACTCATCTATGAGTTCCAGCAATTTTTAATGGCGTCTCTTGGGTTTTCTACATAAACTATCATGTCTGCAAATAGTGGCAGCTTGACTTCTTCCTTGCCAATTTGGATGCTTTTTATTTCTTTTTGTTGTCTGATTGCTGAGGCTAGGACTTCCAGTACAATGTTAGATAATGATGATAAGAGTGGACATCCCTGTCTTGTTCCTGGCCATAGTGGAAAAGTTCTCCGTTTTCCCCATTGAGGATATTAGCTGTGGGTCTTTCATATATGGCCTTTATTATGTTGGGCTATGTTCCCTCTACTCCTACTTTGTTGAGGGTTTTTATCAAGAATGGATGCTGTACTTCGTCAAATGACTTTTCTGTATCTATTGAGAGGATCATATGGTTCTTATTCTTTCTTTTATTAATATGGTATATCACGTTGATTGATTTGTGAATATTGAACCATCCCTGTAGCCCAGGAATAAATCTCACTTGATAGTGGTGAATACTTGTTTTAATGTACAGTTGCATTTGATTTGCCAGGTGTTTTTTTGTTTGTTTGTTTGTTTGTTTGCCTTGAGAATTTTTGCATCCACATTCATCAGGGATATTGGCTTCTAGTTCTGTTTTTTAATGGAAACTTTGGTTTTGGAATCAGGGGAATGCTGGCCTCATAGAATGAGTTTGAAAGTTTTCTTTCCTGCCGGAGTCCAGCCCCAGCAGGTCCAGGGATTCCCGAAGGATGAACGGTGTCGGCGAATTGACAAATGGACACAGATAACAGTAATGTGTTAGACTGGCCGCTTTATTGTGGCAAACGTGGCATTATATTTGTTAGCAATTTCCTTGTAGTGTGCATCATCTATGTTTCTTGGCATTACCTAATTCTAAAAATGTTCCTTTGTGTAACCACCCATTAAGGAACTTCATGGTTATTTCTTTTTTTTTTTTTTTTTTTTTCAACGTTTATTTATTTTCGGGACAGAGAGAGACAGAGCATGAACGGGGGAGGGGCAAAGAGAGAGGGAGACACAGAATCGGAAACAGTCTCCAGGCTCTGAGCCATTAGCCCAGAGCCCGACGCGGGGCTTGAACTCACGGACCGCGAGATCGTGACCTGGCTGAAGTCGGACGCTTAACCGACTGCGCCACCCAGGCGCCCCTATTTCTTTGTAACATTCCCTTCTGCCCTTTGCTTATTGATTAATTTCTTCATACTACTTTCACTATGTATCTACGTTTATTTATAGTCTATAAAGCGTTTGCTTTGCTGTTTTCATGAAAGGTCATCTAGCTCTCAACATCTCAAGTGGAACATTTACAGGGACATGACTTCTTAATTGTTCCTTTGAACCATTTGCAGTACAAGGAACAAAAGTATTCGCTTTGGTCTGGGGTGCCAGGAGGGAGCCTAGAGGGCCCTGGGAACCCATGCCTTATGCTTTCCCAGAGACAATGTATACCTAGGAACTAATGAACCATTCTGTACCTTAACCCACCAGGTCCAATTATCATCTGGAATGCGTCCTGGGGGCCAAGTGGGCCTAGGGGTTGGAGTAACTTGTATCCATAGATACATTCCTTTGTTGCGGGAGTGGGGGTTTCTAATCCATTTGCCCCCCTCCTTGGCTGGGAAATATAGGGGGCTATCCTTCCTTTAGGTAGGGGATGGACAGGCGGGTGGCACCGGCTGGATATGAGGTTTCATTATCCATCCTCGGATTCTCATGGTTTTTTCCCAGAGGGAGTTTTTCCTGGGGGTCTTCCCCAGAAAATATCCCCGAGTTTGCCCCCATGGGTTTATTTTGAATCATCAGTGCCAACTGGACCATGAGGATGGCCAAGATGAGTAACAGGGGGGATACCAGTAGCTTCCCATTCAGAGGGTCACTGTGCGTTGCCCTTCCACCAACCACCCGGGCTGTGCCATCGGAAGGCTGGATGGATAGGCTCCTGGCACTTTCCATTTCTATTTTTTGGAACAGTTTAGGAAAATAGGTATTAACTCCTCTACAAATATCTGATAGAATTTCTCTGGAAAGCCATTGTGGGGAATAAGCTTAGAAATTCCCTGGGTTTACACCAATGGGTTAACAAGTCATAAAGAATTACAAAGCCATAGGATGCTCTCACCCAAGCTTGTGTAAACAACATAAGACCCCCAGAGTAAAGTAGGGAAGGGCCAGGGCCCCCAGAATAGAGAGGGAGGGGCAAAGGCCCCAGAATACAGAAGGGCAAAGGCCCCAATACAACAGTTTATGAGGTAAGCAAGATAAGGCATTCAGGGCAAAAGTGCCCCCAATTTAGTACTATAGCAGAAAGCTGCTCTCACAGGATGGAAGGACAAAATTAGATGAACAGGTATATAGGGCTATAGACTGCCATGTTGCCCAGAGCAGAGCTGATTAGCAGAAGAAAAGTGCCCTGTTAACCCTGAGGTTATTTCCCCTATCTGTCTTATCCCCTAGGCTAGCTAAGATAAACAGACATGGCACCTCCTGTCTGCTGTTAACAACCATCTGCCCATCTGCCCAGAGCCAGGATTTTGTTTTATATTGACCCAAACACCAAATACCATATATCTTCAAAACCCCCTTTTCCCTCATGCTCATGAGTTAATGTTCACTGATTCATTGTCTCTTTGTACACGCCCATCATGTTTGCAAGCCTTCTGATCTTAATAAATACAGGGCAAGGGCCCTTATTCAGGGCTCTTGTCTTTTCCCGGACATTAGCCATCTCTCGCATTTTAATCCTGTGTCCTGCTTTTTTGGTAGACAAGAAAGAACTTTAGACTTAGAGTCTACAACAGCCATCAGTCCCTGGACTTTTGCTTATTGGGAGATTTTTGATTACTCATTCAATTTCTTTGCTGATTATCAGTCTGTTCAAGTTTTCTATTCTTCCCGTTTTAGTTTTAGTAGTTTATATATTTCTAAAAATTTATCCATTTCTTCCAGATTTCTCAGTTTGTTGGCATATAATTTTTAATAATAATCTCTTATAGTTTTTTGCCTTTCTCTGGTGTTGGTTGTGATCTCTCCTTTTTCATTTGTGATTTTATTTATCTCCTTTCTCTTTTCTTTTTGATAAGCCTGGCAAGGGGTTTATCAATATTATTCATTGTTTCAAAGACCCGGCTCTTAGTTTTATTGATCTGTTCTACTGTTTTTTTTGTTTGTTTCTGTATCATTTATTTCTGCTCTAATCTTTATTATTCCCTTCTTCTGCTGGTTTTAGCCTTCATTTGCTCTTCCTTTCCTACCTCCTATAGGTGTAAGGTTAGGTTGTATATTTGAAACTTTTCTTGCTTCTTCTTTTCTTTTTTAATATTTATTTATTTTTGAGAGAGAGAACGCATGGGGAAGAGGCAGAGAGAGAGGGAGACAGAGGGTCCAAAGCAGCCTCCATGCTGACAACAGAGAGCCCAATGTGGGCCTCAACCTCATGAACCATGGGATCATGACCTGAGTCAAAGTTGGACACATAACAGACTGAGCCACCCAGGCACCCGAGACTTTTCTTGCTTCTTGATGTAAGCCTGAATTGCTATATACTTCCTTCTTATAACCACTTTTGCTGTATCCCAAAGGTTTTGGGTGGTTGTGTTTTCATTTTCATTTGTTTCCATGTATTTTTTTATTTCTTCTTTAGTATTCTGGTTAACCCTTTCATTCTTTAGTAGGATGTTGTTTAACCTCCATGTATTTGTTGTCTTTCTAAATTGTTTCTTGTGGTTGACTTGAAGTATCATAGTGTCATGGTTGGAAAATATGCATGGTATAATCTCAATCTTTTTGTGTTTGTTGAGGCCTGATTTGTGACCTAGTATGTGATCTATTCTGGAGAATATTCCATGTGCACTCTAAAAGAATGAGTATTCTGCTCCTTTAAGATGAATTGTTCTGAATATATCTATTAAGTCTATCTGGCACGGTGTGTCATTCAAAGCCATTGTTTCCTTATTGATTTTCTGCTTAGATGATCTATCCATTGTTGTAAATGGGTTGTTAAAGTCCTCTGCTGTTATTGTATTATTATCAATAAGTTCCTTCATGTTTGTTATTAATTGATTTATACATTTGGGTGTTTCAAGTTGAGGGGCATAAATATTTGTAATTGGTAGATCTTGTTGGATGGTTCCCTTTATTATGATATAGTGCCCTTCTTCATCTCTTGTTACAATCTTTGGTTTAAAATCTAGTTTGTCAGATACAAGTATGGCTATTCCAGCTTTCTTTTGATGTCTTTTTGCATGATAAATGTTTCTTCATGTCCTCACTTTCAGTCTGTAAGTGTTTTAGGTTTAAAGTACATCTCTTACAGTCACCACATAAATGGATCTTGTTTTTATTAATCCATTCTGACACTCTATGTCTTTTGATTGCAGAATTTAATCCATTTATATTCAGAGTAATTATTGATAGATATGAATTTAGTGCCATTGTATTACCTGTAAAGTCATTGTTTCTGGATATTTTCTCTGTTCCTTTTTATGTTTGTTGCTTTTGGTCTTTTTTCCCATTCAAAGAGTCTCCTTTAATATGTCTTGCAGGGCTGGTTTAGTGCTCATGAACTCCTGTAGTTTTTGTTTGTCTGCAAAACTCTTTATCTTTCCTTCTATTCTGAGTGACAGCCTTGTTGTATATAGAGTATTCTTGGCTGCATATTTTTCCCATTTAGAATGTTGAATATATCATGCAACTCCCTTCTGGCCTGCCTGCCATGCTTCTGTGAATAAGTCTGCTGCTGACCTTATTTGTCCTCCCTTGTAAGTTAGGGATTTCTTTTCCCTTACTGCTCTCAGGATTTTTTCTTTATTTCTGTATTTTATCAGTTTTACTAAGAATATATCTTGGTGCTAGCCTGCTTTATTGATTTTGATGAGAGCTTTCTGTCCCTCCAGGATTTGAATGTCCATTTTACTCCCCATATTAGTGAAGTTTTCAGATACAATTTGTTCAAAAAAACCTTCCACCCATTTTTCCCTGTCTTATTCTGGGACTCCAATGATATGAGTGTTATTACACTTTATGGAGTAATTGACTTCCCTAAGTCTACATTTGTGATCCAATATTTTTATTTCCCTCTTCTTTTCAGCTTCATTATTTTCGATAATTTTTATCTTCTATGTTAATTATTCATTCCTCTGCTCCTTCCATCCTTGTGTTCATTGCATACTGTCAGTTTTGCATCTCAGTTACAGCATTTCTTATTTCAGCCTAACTAATTTTAGGTCTTTTATCTCTGCAGTAAGTGACTCCCCAGTGTCTTTTATGCTTTTCTCAAGCACAGATAGTATTCTTATGATTGTTGCTTTAGATTCTGGATCAAGGATATTACTTGTATCAATTTTGAGTAGATCCCTGGCCATGATCTTTTCTTGTTCTTTCTTTTGGGATGAATTCTTCCATTTTGGCATTTTTTTAGGTCTTTGACTTCTTCTGTGTGTTAGAAAAGCCTATTATGTTTCCTTCTCTTGAAAGTAATGGCTTTATTAAGAAGAGGTCATATACTGTCCAGTGTCTGGTGCTTTAGGAAGTGTCTCTGGTGTATGCTGTGTGCAATCTGCTGTTGTGTTTTGGCTGCTCTTTCCCGGCAAAGTTTTTCCTTCCCTCATTGGGTAGTGTTTGGACCTTCTCCAGTGTGTGATGAATTTTAATTAGGTGTACTTGGTCTGCTTGTTAAAATTAGCCTGATCCTATTTCCACTAGACCTAAAGCTTTGAAGCACCCTATAGTTGGTAGGCTTGGTGCATGCAGGGGGTTTGTGCTGGTCTTCTGGGAGAGGGGCACACTGCTGTTCTGGCTCTCAGGCACACTTGCTCTAATAAAAAAAATCACCTGAAGAGCACAGGAGTGGGGCTCGGTATAAGCAGCTCAAGCCTCCACTGTGGACACTGTGCTGTTCACTGAAATCCATCTGTGCTGATGGGCAGGTGATAAAAACTGGTGTCAACCTGCTGTCTTATCTCTGCAGAGGGAAGTTCTTACCTGCTGTAGTCCAGGAAGCCCTCAGAGAGGAGTGAACTATCTCCCCTCTTTTATCCCTGGCATCTCTCAGATCGCTGCTTTCACCCTGTGTCTGGGTCATCTGCCCCCTCAATGGTACAGTGCCCCTGTGTTTTATCTCATGCATATTGGCTGAGTTTCAAAAATATTTTAGGGACCCTGCACAGCATAGACCCATGATGATCCTCTGGGGGAGGGACTCACCACGCTATGACTGCTGCCAGTTTGTCCCAGAAGGGGAGTTGCACAAATGCACAGAGGCTTGGAATTTATAGGAATGTGCAACAAAAAGCCAATGTCCAGGTTAGTTGCCCTTAGCAGGTTCCCTATGCTAAGTAATAGGGCAGTGCAGTGGTGCCTGCTAGCTCTTTTGTACCCTAAGAGCCGTTGCCAGCTCTCCCAAGTGCACTCCAACAAAGAGAACTATCTCTCCTAGTGAAACCGAAGTGGTGCATAAACCACACTGTCCACTCCCACTGCCCTTCTACTCCACAGGAGTACCGTTTAGCCTGCCAGCTTCCACACCTGTCACAGTGTGGATGTCTAAAATTTCTGTCTTCAAGCTCTGCTGCTTTTAAAAACCCGTGATAAACAGTCCCTCTCATTTTCCTAATCAATGGTTTTGGGGAAGTGCTTTTCTTGCATAATCCCCTGTGCACTGTTCTCTCTCATTCTCTCTCTCTTTCTTTCTGCTCTCTGTGATCAGGGCTCCCTCCCCTCCTCAACACCCATGATTCTTTTCTCCCCCAATCAGGTCTCTGTACCTCCTACCCTCCATTGTATAGCCTCTTTTCCCTCTTTAGTTGTGCAGTTTGTTCTCTCAGTCCTCAGGTACATTTCTTGGGTGTTCAGAATGATTTGATATTTATCTAGCCATGTTTGAGGGACAAGGCAAACATAAGGTCCCCCTATTAATCTGCCATCTTAACTCCTCTTCCATCATTTTAATTTCTAAAGACCAGGCCTTAGAATGGATGACCCTGCTCAGACAGCATGAGAAGGCTATGGACAGGCCAGTTTGCCCTTGAAGGGTGGTAGAATATACAACCCTAAAATATGCATTTTTGACATAAGTGTTATTTTGAGCTGAAGGTACTTGAAAAATAGAAAATGCAGGGCAAAACTTTTTAAAATTCCCTTTCTCTGCCTATAGACAGATCCTCCAAAAGAAACTCAATTGTCACAGATCTCTTCCTCTAGAGTTTCATCAAGTAGGGAAAATTGGCTCTTACCACAGGAGAGACTAGAAAACTATCACAAACTATCATGTCTCCCATATAGTCTTCTGAGGACCCATTCCTCTTTCCTAAAAATCACTTATTCTCCCCTCAGCAGCCTAATCCTCCTTTCCCTTCCCCTATTAAGACTGTATATATTTTTTAAAAAGACTATATATAAGCTCTTAAATCTCACTGCTTTTTTGGGTATTCACTCCTTTTTCCCTATAATTTCTGTGTGCATGTAACTTTAAAAGTCAATAAATTTATATATCCTTTCTCCTGGTAGTCTTCCTCTTATCAGTTTACTTCATAGATCCAACTATAGAACCTAGAAAGGCAGAGGGAATATCTTTCCTCCTCTATACCCTGTACAGACAGACAATTACCTTTCTCTTCCTCTCGTCTTTTTCCTTTTTTCTCTCTCCTTCCTCTTTCTTCTTATCTTCCCCCACCTCATACCCAGTACATTCTTAAATAACACCACTTTGACTTGTGATTCAGAAAATGCAAAAAGGGGGATTTTGAAAGAGAAGTCTGCTGCATCCATTCCCTAAACTATTCACTGATTTAATTTTGAATATGAAAAAGATTTCAGTGGTAAGTAGTCAAAGCATTTCATTGCTTAATCTTATGATCTGTCTACATGTTCCCTAAAACAGTTTGGCTATTAGTGAATGAGCCTTTACAAAATGGTTGACTCTACAGATGTTTTTCTGGTGAAATGCCAAAGGAAGACGACATGGCTAATGAAGAAAAAAAGCATTGGAAGCATTGTAGGTTAAAGTGATACATAGAATATACCAATCTAATTTTATTTCTCCTCTAAAACTACAATAGTGGTATCTTAAAAAAAAAAAAGGCATCTTAAAAAAAAAAGGCATGAAAGCACAAAGATAGGGAGAGTAACAACAAAAATAAACCTTTGGAAACTGGAAAGCAAACTGATTGCAAACTAACTTAGAAGAACTGAGAAAACTGAATTCTCTGGCAATAGTGGAAAAAATCCTCTCCCTAAATCCATGCTAGTGGGTGACTATTTCTCCCTGACTCTAGTAGAGGCTGGAAATATCTGGAGAGGATAAAAATGAGTCTGTGAACTGGGGAATAGTAGGCACAATTGAGGTCATTAGTACCATGCAAAATGGAGGTTTACATTGAGGGGCAGGGTGCCCCAAGATGGGCCACTTTGGCATAAAGATTATTTTGAGTTAAAAGTAATCAAAACCCAACAGATGCAGGAAAAGCTGTCTCCTTCCTCATCAACTGCCTAAATTTACATTGTGAAGAAGAGCCTATACCAGCAAGAGAACTGTTAACAGAGACTTCACTTTACCTAAGGAACTTATCTGCACAAACATCTTTCACCTTCCTGCTAATGATGGCCTTCCCCCACTTTGTATCCTCTGACCCTACCCCTCACCTTAGTTCATGTAGGCTTCATGTCGCCACATTGTTTTTTGGAATTTCGTGTCTGTGGGTTCCCCATACTTACAACTGTTAAATTTGAGTTTCTCCTGTTAATCTGTCTCATGTCAATTTGATTCTAAGTCCAGCTAGAAGGACCATATGGCAGAAGGAGGTCTTCCCCTCTGGCAACATAATCACATGCATTGTGTGTGCTAATACTCTATCTTCCACTCCACAGTCTTTATCAACTACTCAGCCTCCAAACCATGGCAGCTGTATCTTTACCCTCTAGGCAGGATATTGCACACCTTTCTCTGAGGGAATATGTGCAACCTAAGAGAGAAGAAAGAGAAACTGACATTTAGGATTGCCCAACAAATAAATGGCCCTAGAGTAAATTCAAAGTATACAAAAGCTCTCCATGTACTCAGAACTTCCAATCAGCTTTTCTGTCTTTTGCCCTCAATCATGAGCAGAAAACCAAAGATTACCAGAACTCTAAAGAAAGTCTCTATCATGAAAGGTAAAGACCAAATAGGCAGAAGAAGCACCTGTTGAGGAAACAATATGCTGGAGAAAGAAAATGTTACATAATTTCTGTTCAAAACTTCCCAGAAGAGACCACCTAAGAAGTCTATTATGATTACAACAATGCATACCAAGCATAATTTATTAGAAATGTGCCAGACAAGGGAAATGGCCTAATGAAATCAGTCAAATGGACTCTGAGAAGCTTTGGCACTTAAGTTTTATAAAGTTTTGTTGGGGAGGAGTTATTCAAAGGATGGTTTTAGGTGGAAGTTAGTAAGAATGGGGGAGGGGCAGGAAGGAAGGGTAGGGCTATGACAGGAAAGAATTGGTCAGAATTTGCAAGTGAGTTAAGCCTCTGACTGCTTTGATTGGTTAGGCAAGGCTGTTTGTGAAAGAGTCTGTGGTTTTATCTTTCCTGAACCCATGAGCTGTTGCTGAAATTGTCTGTCTTGCAAATGTGGTCTTGGTGCTTTTTGTTTTTGTTTTTCAAGTTGTGGTTTCAGTAGTTTTCCATTTCTCAGTCCTGAGAGAGGTAAGAGAATATATTTTATTTTTAAAACTAAAACAAGACATTATTTTTAAAAATAAGTCAAAATTTAATAAATTTGAAGAGATAAAGTTGAAGAAATCAGACACAGAACAAAAAAGACAAGGAGATATGAAATAGGAGAAAAAAGGTAAGAATATTAAATCAGTCTATGAAGTTCAGCAGACAAATAATAGGATTTCCAGGAAAGAAAAAACAGAAGGGAAGAAATCAATGATGAAATAATTCAAGGAAAATTTCCAGAGCTGAAGGACACAAATTTCCAAATCAAGAGAGCCCATTTTAACAGATAAAAATTGCCCTACACCAAAGCATATAATTGTGAAATCTAAAACATTTAAGGTAAAAGAGGAGATTCTCAAGCTTCCAGCAAAGGGACAGGAGGAGATAGGAGATAAAAAGCAGATCAACAGGAATCAGAATTGCTTTGGGCTTTTCAGCAGCAATGTGATATAGGGGAGGAAAAAGTTTTCTTTAACCCTGTTTGGGTTCTTGGTTATGTCTAAAAATTAAAGTGACATAGATTAATGGAAGAAAATTATACAAATTTTGTAGAATTCTTACATGTATACAAGAGCCTTCATAAGAGAACGAAGACGAGAAAAAGTGACCAGAGCAGGAAGTTTTGATACCTTTTAGACAAAGGGACAATAAATTTGTGAGGAGATGACAAGACAAAGGAATTTGGGTTATGGGTAGTAAATGGTAAATAGGCGACAAGGCTTATTTATGCAGGCTTCCGGGCCCTAAATGCCCTGTCTTTGGTTATAAGAACACCTCTCTTTCTCCTAGTGGAGGGACGGTATCTTTCACATGGAGGAGTTATCTCTTCCTTTGAGGAAACAAGGGGGGGACAGCACAGAGGTCAGAGTGACCTTCCTGCTTCTACTGTTTTTTCAAACTCCAAATTAATATATTCAGTATGCCAAGGTGCCATATGTTGGGGTTGTGTGTCTAGAACCCCATCATTGAGATGCTAGAAGACATTAGAGTAGTACTTTAAAAATTCTGAAGGAAAATTTATCCCAAACATAGAGCTCTCTATTTAGCCAAATTATCAAAAAAGTGCTGGTGTATATAAAAACTTGCAAAGACCTAAAAAATAAAAAAGAAAACTTTGCAAAGACTATAAAAATAATCTCCATATACCCTTCCTTAAGAAACTACTAGAGGAAGGGTGACTGGGTGGCTCAGTTGGTTAAGCGTCCAGCTTCAGCTCAGGTCATGATCTCACAGTTCATTAGCTCAAGCCCCATATCAGATTCTGGGCTGTTAGTGCAGAGCCCACTTTGGATCCTGTCTCCCTCTCTCTCTCTCTCTCTCTCTCTGCCCCTCCCCTCTTGCACTCTATCCCTCTCTCTCAAAAATAAACATTATGAAAAACAAAAAGAAACCACTGGAGGATATGTGCCACCAAAATGAGAAAACTAAGAAAGAACAAGGTATTAAACATAGGAAATGGGACAGAGGCAAAGGGAATGCCTGACATGACAGTGAAAGGAAATCACAAATAAATATCAAGAGCCAAGGGTAGAAGGCAACTGGTCCAGATTGGGAGAGACACAGACATGCTGAGAATGTCACCCCCACGATGCCTACTGCCATGTTTAACCTGAGGTGAGATTCTTGTCTATGCGTGGCATTTTTGTATTTCTTACCCCTTCTCCCTTGCAGCCTGGATCATCTGAGAATCTTCATTTTACCTTAAAAAAGTGTTATGCTTTGCTCTACTCCTGAGACTTAAGATGTAGCCCACAGTTAGCAGAAATAGAAAATACAGAACATTCCCCACTCCTTGACCGTATTCCTGCTGGATATCCAGTCCTAGGCTTGCACACTACAACCCTGTATATGTTTTTCAGGACCATGTCTCCAAATTGCCCCGGATGATGTTCTTAAAAACTCTCAGAAGACACTCTTTTCTGTCTTGTGAGCATTTGCTAAATAGTGACAACATTGCATTTTTCTTATCTAGATAGTTTTGTTCTTGCTGCACTCAGTGTTTCACAACTGAAAACTATCAGTAAATTCTTTCTTAGTGTAATGCAAATGGCACCCCAAGATTGAATTGCATAGGATTTGGGGCCTTACCACTGCCAGAATAATGAAGTGACCAGGTGAATCTGCGGTTAGCTTGCTGAGAATGCTGGAGAGCAGAGAAACAATTGCCAGGTACTTTATGGCATAATTCTCATTAAAAGCTTTTTTCCTTCTCTGTTTGTTAAGAGAAAAAGGAATTTGTGAAAGTTATAAAGAAAGGCAAGGGCATGATTAACATGAAAATCAGGAGAGAAGGACCAGGAGAGTGTTTTATTTAAGAGGAAACAAGGGAGATATAGGCAAATTACCTTGGTAAAATCAGGACTTTGCTCCTTAATTTGTAATATACTTCCTAAAAGACCAGCTAAAAGCCCCATTAATCAAACAAAATTAAGTTTATTAGCCTTATTACAATAAGGAAAGTCATCACATTGACAGAGTCCTAACAGCAGCTCAAAAGGCAAAAGTCAGGAGACAATATTTATAAGGTTTTAGGCCAGGGCAGGGTGATTTTATGGTGGGTCTGGCAAAACAAGGAGTTGAGTGGGATTAGATAACATGTATCCCATTATAGTTTTGAATTGTTTAGGAGAGCCAGATGATGTTCTTGAGTAAGTACTAACCAGTCAGCTTGATGAATAGGCTATTTTAGTTGTTTCATAGTTTTATTTTCTAAGGGGAAGTATTTCTTGGAGAAAGTAGCTAAGTTATTTTTGCTAGATCCTAATATTGATAGCACAAAAGCAGGAAAGAATGCTTTCTTCCAGAATTATTTAACATAGAAACAGAGAAATATGTTGGTTTCAGTTATCATAATTACCAAGATCCAAATAAGATAGAAACTTGAGAATAATGGAATATTCTTACTGAAAGTGTAAGCCCCACTGGCATCATGGGAGGGGTGTGTACCAATCTCAAGTCTGACTAAGAGTTGGAGACATTTACAAATATTTTTCTAGATGAATCTCTTAGTACATTACATTATCTTCTGCAATAACCTCAATTCAATCAAACCTCTTCTTGATCTTAATAGCCATCATAAGATGATTAAACACTTTGTCCAGGGTCTTACAGTAAGACCCAAGAAAATAGGTGAGAAAAGGGAACATAGCATTAGCTGCCAGCTGAAAGGTGAAGAGGTTCAGAATAAGCCTCTCCAAAACGTGCCATTTTGGATGGATTACTTTGAGTTGAAATCAATCAAGGTCCAAAAGACTCAGGTTTTTATCTCCCCTCTTAACTGTCTACAAGAATTTAGATAGAGAGCAAGGTCTAGGAAGAGAACTATCACCTGAGATAACTCTAAAGAATATGGGCCAGGTGTGGTAAACTGGGGGGAAGTTTGTCAGGGCCTGTGGATCAGATTACTCTCTGTGTCCATTGTCTCTCCATGTTTGTTTACCAAACATTTGTTCTTCCCATCTTCCTGTGAATTGTCTTCTTCCCTTTTGAGGTCTCAGACCCTGACTGCCTTCTTCTTACCTCAAGATGGCATAGAGGCCTCAATTGCCTGACTGCCTGTGGGTCTCTCATTCTTAATTTTTTTTTTAATGTTTATTTATTTGTTTTGAGAGAGAGAGAAAGACAGAGCATGAGCAGGAGAGGGCCAGAGAGAGTGGGAGACACAGAATCTGAAGCAGGCTCCAGGCTTTGAGCTGTCAGCACAGAGCCTCACAACAGGGCTCTAACTCATGGACCATGAGATCATGACCTGAGCTAAAGTCAGACACTTAACTGACTGAGCCACCAGGCACTCCATGAGTCTCACATTCTTATGGTGCCCTATACTACATCATTAAATGTGTTTATTTCTTGTTAATCTGTCTTATGTTAATTTAATTAGTAGACCAGCCAAAAGAATCTGGAAAGGTAGAGGAAAATTTTTCCATCCCCTATAAGGGTCAGTCAGAAATTGAGATGACTCGCCTTCCTCCCTTTTCTGGTAGTTAGCAGAAACTTTATAGGTTATGAGGAACAAAAATATAATGTGTGAGGCAAGGCAAAAGTTTATTTCTAGTTACCTAAGGTAGATGGCTTGAGAGTTAATTATGTTCAAGTTTAGCAAGAAACTTACAATTTAAGCTAGTCTGGAGCTTTGGTTTCCATTCTACCTAGAAAAAGGAGTGCTTTAACTTGAGGCCTGCAATTCTATTATATAAAGTCTATAAGAGATTTTAACACAAGTTACAGAACAGCAAGAATTGTAGAAGAAAATATATTTTGTGGTCTTCCACAGAGAGTCAAGCTTCTGAGTGTCCATTAGGACATCCTAGGACATGCAAGATTTGATACTAGAAAAAGATGTGGACATTAATTTCCTGAAGTTTAGCTTTTGATCTAAGACTTAACTCTGGACTTTGAGACCAGTCTGCTCTCTTAAAACCTGAAATTATGACTCAGAAAAATTGCAAATTGCTTAAAGGATATTTCTGATGATTTTTTTACATCATGAATGTTAATCTAAAAATTTCAAGTGTCTACTGTACTTTAATTAAATATTCTCCCAGACAAAATCCTAAAAGAAATTTATGAGCTAGTAAATTCAGAGTTACTCCTTTACATTGAAAATTGATCCCTTGAAGTCACTTAAAACACTAATTTTTTATTCTTTTATATTTTGAAATCTTCAAATGTTGACTGTTTAAGAGTGGAGCCCTTTTGGATAGGGCTTGATGAAGGAGTAAGTGAAAAGCAAAAGACAGTTGGGATATTTACCATCTTTGAAATTATCTTCAAAGGGCAGGATAGAAAAAATTTTGTAAAACATGATTTACCCATACTTGGCATTTGTGTTATTTCCACATATGTTTCCTCAAGTAGATTCACATCATATGAAAAGGGTTTTGTGTCCTGTTTTCAAGGGGAGGGAAGCTTGAGGATGACTCTTCAAAGTCTAACTTGAAAATCAAGGCAGAAAGAATGGATGACAGTATTTGGATGACTTCCTTCAAAATACATGGGCTTGACATTATTCCACAGTGCTTCTATTGAACATGACCTCTGGGGTTAAAAAGACTTCTGTTCAGGGTTCCCCAGGTGGCTCAGTCAGTTAAGCATCTAACTCTTGATTTCAGCTCAAGTTATAATCTTACAGTTCATAGGTTTGAGCCCCATGTCGGGCTCTGCATTGACAGCATGAAACCTCCTTAGAATTCCTCTCTCCTTCTCTCTCCCTCTCTCTCTTACCCTCCCCTGCTCATGTTCTCATTTTCTCTCTCTCTCTCTCTCTCTCTCTCTCTCTCTCTCTCTCAAAAAGAAACAATAAATTTAAAGAAAAAAAAAAAGAAAGACTGTTTCAAATCCTTGTTCTGCCATGTGTTGCTACCTAGTCTTGGAACAATTACTTAACTACTCAGAGCCTTAGTTTTTGCATCTGACAAATGGGGATAATAATGGTGTCTATTTACTGTGTCACTGAAAACATTAAATGACTTTAAAAAACGTAAAACAGTACCATGCTCAATAAATATTAGTGGCAGTTTCAGTGACTCCCCACCATTATCCTAAAAATATTAAAGGTGAAACTCTTTAAGATGGCAAAGTCTTAATCTGGCTCATGCTCATTACCCCAGTGTACCAAATGGAATATACATTCTTCCACAAACTATGATGTTCTTTGGGTCTCTGCCTTGTTCATGCCTTCACCTCCTCTATTCCCAGGAGTCTTTATCTTCTCAGATTGACTATTTTTGAGAGAGCTAGAGAGAGACAGAGCATGATGGGAAGAGGGGCAGAGAGAAGGGGAAACACAGAATCCAAAGCAGGCTCTAGTGTCTGAACTGTCAGCACAGAGCCTGACACAGGGCTCCAACTCATGAACCGCAAGATCATGACCAGAGCTGGTCGGATGCTTCACCGACTGAGCCACCCAGGTGCCCCTCACTATCCATTTCTTAAGGCTCAGCCCTGGCATTACTTCTCTAAAGTCTCCATTGATTATGTTAAGGCGCTCCTCGTGTGTCCTTGGGATAACTTCTGTTCATATCTATCTATATCTTTGCATTTATAACTTTGTTTCACTGCTGTAAATTCTCTGAGAGCAGAGATTATGTATTATTCATATTGTGAACCCCAGAGGCCAGTGCAGTGATTTGTACATGGGAGATATTCAGTGAACGTTAGATAAGTGAATAATGAATGACTAAATTATGCTCAGACAAACTAATTCCAGGTTCTAATCCTTTGTTTTGCAGTTCCAGGACCTCAAGTTTCTTTAAACGTTCAGGAAGAAGCAAGCTTAACAGAACTAAATCATACTAAATAGACTCTCAAAGTAGTGTATAAACCAGAATGCAATTTATTGAAAAAGAACTCCTATCAATGCATTGTCTCCCCTAGAGGTAAGTCTATACTAATAATCAGTATAACTTCCGAGGGGCTCAGTATGTTCCAGGTAATGCCCTGAGTTCACCAGGAGTGAGTCCATCTCTGAAAAATGAACTAGTGTTAAGTAGGCTATTGAGATGGCCTTGAAAAACTAGAGAGTCAATGTATCAATTTACAATTACATTGAGCACAGAATGCTCAATTCTGTATGAAGAGCACATTCTCTTCCAGTACTCAAGCCATCCAGCAGGCCAACCCCAACCAAGGGCTCAATTATTAATTTACAAGGTAAAAGTTACTATGACAGGGAGGGGAAATACTATACTCAAGAACCTTATGATGTACATAAGTTGTACTCTTACAACTTATAAGTACCTAAAATGTACTCTACAGTCTGACCTTTGAAGCCAAATCATTAGAATAAAGGAAGCTAGATGATCAAATATTTAATGGTATCAGGCTGAAATGAGATTTGTGAAAGGGAACTGAACACTAGTAGTCCGTGGGTTAAAGCCTTCTCACTGTGGGGCTCCTGGGTGGCTCAGTCGGTTAAGCGTCCGACTTCGGCTCAGGTCATGATCTTGCGGTCCGTGGGTTCGAGCCCCGCATTGGGCTCTGTGCTGTCAGCTCAGAGCCTGGAATCTGCTTTGAATTCTGTGTCTCCCTCTCTTCTCTGTTCCTCCCCTGCTCATGCTGTCTCTGATTCTCAAAGATAAACGTTAAAAAAAAAAATTTAAAAAAAAAAAAGACTTCTCACTGCAAAAACACCAAAGAAAACTTGTGAATTTAGTTTTTACACCATTTATCTGGCTAACCTACCACCTTCACACTAACTTTTCTATGGATGGGTGAATCTGGTTGACAATTTTTTTTTTCTTAAAGAGTCAGATAATAAATATTTTCAGTTTTGTGGTCCATATAGTGTCTGTTACAAGTACTCAACTATGCCATCGCAGCATAAAAGTAGCCACAGGTAATACATAAATGAATGAGCATGGCTATGTTCAAATAAGACCATTTATGGACACTAAAATGTGACCTTCATATAATTTTCATGGGTCATTAAGTATTATTATTCTTTTGATTTTTTTTTTCCCAACCACTTAAAAAGCCACTCAACCCACAGGTGATACAAAAATAGGCTGCAGGTAATTTATTGACCCATTATCTAGTCAATAAAAAAGAATCAGGCTAGGAGGTGTGGCCTAATATTAAAAAAGAAATAAGGGAGTTTTGAAAGGCAGTTCCCTAAATTATTCCTTAAAGTTATCTCAGCAGTGACAGGTTAATCTCATTACAGAGTTGGGTAATCTCATTATAGAGCCCCTACACAAATCTAGGATGCCTACTTATTCTGTAGTTTTCTTGGGAGACAGATTGCTAAAACTCTCACTGCTGTAGACCTCCCCCATTTTAGCACCTCTCCTCAGTATTTCTACAGCAGGTGATTCGTTCTCTAAGCTTTGACTCCAGCATCCTTTAGAACACAACATTGATCATTTTCCCTATGCCTAGACACTGTGCTACTCTACTGGTACTCCCCAACAAAGAGTTAGTTATCATCAATATTTATTGGATATCAGCTGGAGAAACAAAGAGTAAGACAGAAAATGTCCCTGCCCTTAAAGAATTTCCAGCCTCATCAGAAGGCAGATTTTCTTCATATAACACGTGATTGCCAATTAGCTGTGTAAACGGCTAATTTTGCAGTCCTAATCTTTACTGGCCTCTCCAAAAAGCCACCTCAACTAAAATGGCCTCTGATACAGAAAATCTATGTTAATATCAACAGAAGCTTCCTTGGGAGCTATCTTTATTTATACACACTGTCTTTTGTTTAGCTTAATTTATATTATTGCCATTGCATTATGTGACCCTTCAGAACATAAATCAAGTAGATGATTAACAGAATATTTCATATTAATATAGAGAGGTTTTACAATATTAAGCTGACAGTCATTTCATATTTCCATACTTATATGCTTGGGTCACTGTGTGTGCCTTATATGAATACTTACCTCATTGGTTCCATCAATGTTCTTTCATGGTGGATTACTTTGTATTTTAGTCGACTTAACTTTAATATCCTAAAATAGAGTAACGAGAGTCATTTCTATTTTATTTTTAGCAACTGTTATTGAATTAGTATTTAAATTTTTTTTAATGTTTATTTTTGAGAGTGAGAGAGAGAGAGAAAGAGTGCAAGCAGGGGAGGGGCAGAGAGGGAGACACAGAATCTGAAGCAGGCTCCGGGCTCTGACCTGTCAGCACAGAGCCCAATGCAGGGCTCAAACTCACAGACCATGAGATCATGACCTGAGCCAAAGTCAGACACTTAAACAATTGACCCACGCAGGTGCCCCAGATTATTATTATTTTGGAGTGAGATTTTAATAAATTGATTTTGAAGTTGAAGGGTGAATAAATGCGTGGGGTTGTGGGTGGGGAGTGGGAACATCATTCCCACCATTCCCACTGTATTGGGAACGTCAGAGTGGTGCCTTCAAGCTAAGTAGTAAAGCTGGGGTGTGTGTGAAGAAGAGGATCATGGATGCCTGGTGATGAGTTAAAACTTCATGCAGGATAAATACATCAGCATTCTATGATTTCATTTTACATCTGTTTCATTTCATTCTGCATTCCAAAGCAGTATCAAATAGAAAATGACATTTAGATGTCTTCCATTTTCTTACAGAATTCAAATTTGTTGCCTAATGTCAAGATTGCTCCCATTTCAGAAATCTCACATTCAGGGATCCTGGGTGGCTCAGTTGGTTAAGTGTCCAACTTTGGCTCAGGTTATGATCTCACAGTTTGTGGGTTTGAGCCCCCCATTGGGCTCTGTGCTGGCAGCTCGGAGCCTGGAGACTGTTTGGATTCTGTGTCTTCCTCTCTCTCTCTACCCCTCCCCTGCTTGTGGTCTCTCTCTCTCTCAAAAATAAATAAATATTAAAATAAATAAATAAATAAATCTCACATTCACTGTTCCTTCTACTAAAAAACACAATTCAGGGCACCTGACTGGCTTAGTCAGAAGAATATATGACTCTTGATCTTGGGGTCGTAAGTTTGAGCCCCACGTTGGGTATATAGATTACTTAAACAAACAAATAAATATTTAAAAATAAAAATTAAAAACAAAATTCAACTGAGAAAATTTGAAGATCTAATTGGCTTTATTAAATGATTCATGCAATCTAGCAAGTAGAAGGGAATTTCTTTGAACTAAACAAAAGAAAGGTTTTTAAAGGCAGAGAAGGTGCATAAAACTAGAAGAAAAGAATTTATTAGCATGAAATGCATTGTTTAGGCAAGGTTGCCCTCTTAAGGGGAGTGTGTAGAGAATAAGATGGACTTACTCATGTCAAGCAATGACTCATGTCAAGCAGTGATGTAAGCAGCCAATGGTGTTGCAACTAAGACCAGATATCACCAAAACCAGCACAGACTAGCAGTTCCAAGGACTGCTAATCTCTACGACCACTGGAACCTGGAAGAACCAGGAGCTGATAATCACTAGAACCAGAAAGGGCCTACAAAGGCCTAACACTGATTAAACTCCATTGGAAAGGGAGAACTTCTGCATCTAAATATCAGACTCTCCAGACACAGACCCTTTCACCTCTGACCGAATTTGAAAGACACCTGCCTCTCAGTTGATCTCCGAACCTTATAGGGAGCCTCCAATGCCAGAATATAATAAGCAGTACATGCCAAAAGCTGACCCGGACTAGACAGGCTTCATCTCAACTGTGTACTTACAGACTGACTTTACTCTGGCTCATTAACTTCTTACCTCCTGATGTATCTTGTTTGTTGTGTGACTTTGTGCTTTGCTTTGTTGATATGCATGAAGCCAAGTTAAATGCGTGGTGAAATGCCATTGAGTTTGGAATCCTGAACCTGCTTTACAATTAAGTTAACCTTGTTTTATGATTAAATGCTGGAAGCCGAGCTATCCCAGCCTGAGTGGCAAGGCCCGGGCTGTGGACGGATTGGTGACTACAGGGTGGCCCGCCGACAGTGAAGCTTCTTGTACTCCCGCTTTTAGGTAATTTGGCCTTAAAACTACCTGGGGTATTGTCTTTTGGAGAATTGCCCTCGACAGACCCTCTGGGAAAAGAACCGTTAGGAAAGAAAATAAGGTTCCGTAAGAAATTGTGCGGCCTTACATTTAGCCCTCGCCATCCCCTATGGAGACTCCTCTACTTACAGGAAGGATAGCCTCATACATTTGCCAGCAAAGAGGGCCTGTATAGGAGAGACATATGGATTTGAAAGCCCCACTCTGGCAACTAAGGAGTGTATCTATGGACACAGGTCACTCTAACCCGTAGGCCCACTTGGCCCCCAGGAGGCATTCCAGATGATGACTGAACCTAATCGGTTAAGGTACAGAATGGTTCATTAGTTCCTAGGTGCATTGTCTCTCTGAGAATGCATAAGGCGTGGGTTCCTAAGGCCCTTTTGGCCCCCTCCTCGCACCTTGGACCCAGGCGAACACTTTTGTTCTTCAAAACCATGAATGGTTCAGGGAAACAACTAAGAGGTCATGTCCCTGTAACTGTTCCACTTGAGGTGTTGAGAGATAGATGACCTTTCATGAAAACAGCAAAGCAAATACTTCTTAGCTTATAGATAAACGTAGATACGTAATAAAAACAATGAAAGAAATTAATCAATAAGCAAAGGGCAGGAGGGAACGTTACAAAAAAACAACCACGTTATTCCTTATTGGATGATTACACAAAGGAACAATTTTAGAATTGGGTAATGCCAGAAAACATAGATGACGTATGCTACAAGGAAATCACTAGCAAATATAATGCCACGTTTGCTGCAATAATCGGCCAGTTCAACACACTGCTGTTGTCTGTGTCCATTTTTATTTTTTATTTTAGTTGTTTTATTTTAGTTTTGTTTTATTTTCACTTTTTCGCCGACACCGTTCATCCTTCGGGAACCCCTGGACTTGCTGGAGCTGGACTCTGGCAATTAAATAAAGCTGACATTGTGGAGAGACACATCTTGTGTGTGTTCATCTTCATAGAGTGACCAAACCAACGTGAGTTCATTCCTTGGTGAGTCACAGATAGAAACTACACCAGGCTGAGTTGTTGCACAAAGTAAAGTTTATTTGCAGCAAATAAGGAGATCACAGAGAATAACTTCTAAAACTGTGACTCTCCAAGTGACGGTGGATGGGTTCCTTTTATTTAGGGTTAGGATAAATATTTAAAAAGGGGGTTCTTATATATATCAAGGGGCATAAGGTTGTGCATGTGCTTTAAGGAAACATGCCTACACATACATTGTATGTTATGTAAATGAGGCTTGTGCTCCTCTTTGGGCAGAGATTTTAGTATTATAATGAGGTAAAGGTAATTGTCGGTCATTCTAGAGGTCACTGCATAGTCTATCAGCACAGTTGTGAGTCAGGGTTATGCTCAAACTGTTCTGGGTGGTCTGGGCCTCTGGAAGTCTTGCCAGGGCTGTCACCATTGCTGAAGGGGTGCTTTTGCTTTCCATTTGCCTAAGTTAAGAAATAAACTGGAAAGAAGAGCTTAAGGAAAAATGTGGGACAAAGGTCAGTGAGTACACAAGTAGCTGTACAGTAAAAGTCAGGTCTTGGGATCTAGCCTGTGACAATAGTATACTTGTGACAGTGTAGAAGGGATATATCAATAAATTTCCTAGTATTAGGGCACCTGGGTGGCTCAGTCAGTTAAGCGTCTGACTCTTGATTTTGGCTCAGATCATTATCTTACGGTTTGTGAGATCAAGCCCCATGTCAGGCTCCACACTGACAGTGCAGAGCCTGCTTGGGATTCTCTCTGTCCTCTCTGCCCTTCCCCTGCTCATGCTCTCTCTCTCTCTCTCTCTCAAAATAAATAAATAAACTTAAATAAATAAATTTTCTAGTATTGACCAGTAAATTCCACGTTGACTGGCTAAAGATTACATTCCTGGAGAGTTGGAACTGTAGGTAGGTTAGGTATTAAATCTTGCTCTACTGACTTGGGGCCTTAACCTAAATGATGCCATTTTGGGCCTGTGACTTTCTTTTTAATGCTTATTTTTTTGAAAAGTATACTATTCCTCCTAAGGCAAAAAAGTATGTTGTTGGGTCTTGGGGCAGGCACATTGGCATATTGGTTATTTGTGATTTTGGCTCAGGTCGTGATTCCAGGATCGTGAGATCAAGACACATGAGGTGTGGAGCCTTCTTAAGATTCTCTCTCTCCCTCTCCCTCTCAACCTCCCCTGCTCCCCCTTTCTCTCTCTCTCAAAATGAATAAATAAAAATAAAAATAAAAGAATAAAAACAGCCAATGCAAGAACACCCTCCTTTGTCTCCAGAAAGCAAGAAATAAACCTCCAATATTAAGGGTATGCTCCCTGAACCAAGAGGTAGAAACGTGCATCCTTATCAGAGACAGGAATTCAGGGCCAAAGACATAAAAATAAATAAATAAATTAAAAGTCTCTGGATAGATTCAAACCTATGTTTCTTTGTCTTATCGATTCCTCACATATTTGTTTTTGTGTATAAAAAGTATAAATGCTGCCTGCCTTGGTCATTTCTTAAGTCCAATATCTATGAGACCTTTGCATGAATTAGCTAAATTTGCTTTTTTCACTGTTAACCTGTCTTGTGTCAGTTTAATTATTAGACCAGTCACAAGAACCAAACAGTCTTGGGAGGATATTTTCCCTCTTCCCAAAGTGTCCGTCTTTTACAAATGGTATTTCAAAATAAATCCCTTAGGCATTCAACCCATCCAAACAGGCTGCCATGCTAAAGCTCCCTTACCCAGAATTTCAGGCACCTCTGCTCTTAGTCTATCTTGGGACTCTGAGGAAGGCTTCTAGGAAAAGATAAGCTAGAATGAATTTTGAAGGATGGGTAAGAAAAAGTTGGAAGGGTATTCCAAAAGAGTATCAGCTACCTGAGAGGCTGGAGAGTTTATGAAGAGCCTTCCATTGTATACGATGCTATGGAGCTTCAAATCTTTTTTTCCAGTTTGTGATGAAAAAGTTTAAAGCTGTGTCTGGTTGTAAAGGAAAACTAAGGTCTTCATTTATATTATACACACTAACCTCCAGATATTCAGACCACTTCAGTACTCAGAATTATGAGGTTTTGGAGTGATTGGGGGGATCCAGAGCCAACAGTCAAGGAATTCTTGAAGACATCTTTGGTGCAAAAAGGTGATTTTATTAAAGCATGGGGACAGGACCCGTGGGCAGAAAGAGCTGCCTTGGGACCATGAAGAGACACAGGTTATAAACTTGGGAGTTGGGGGATGTAAAGTTCAAGGCAAGCTTCCAATCAGATTTTCATATGCTAAAGAAGACTCACAGGATACTGGAGGCCTAGCTATTGTCAAGCTAAGGTTGTTTTTCCCTCTAGCAAAGCATAAGCTTTGGGGAATTCCTGGAGAAATGTTTTACTCTGCCAGCCTCAAGTATTTGTCAGTGGGCTGCAGGTTTTCAGGAAATTTATTTTATCTGTCATTTCTTTCTGCCTTTGTGTCCCACACCAAGAACACTCCACAAACACTCACGATGCCATATATGGGTTTTCTACACATCATGCAATTCTGCGACACCCACTGGGTATCCTGCAATTTAACTCAATTCTGACACTTTCTACCTGGAGATAGCACCAGGTCCCAGAGGTTAAGGGCTCAGTTCCATTAGACTGTCCCCTCATTTCTACCCCAGACTCCAATCACAAACCTAGGTTGTCACTTGTGCTTCTGACCAACAGGCTATAACGTAGAGGTTCACCCCCTCCTCCAATTAATTTGCTAGAGCGGCTCATAGAACTTAGGAAAAGAGTTAACAACAGTTCCTGGGGCCCTGGGTGGCTCAGTCAGTTGAGCATCCGGCTCTTGATTTCAGCTCAGGTCATGGGATGGAGTCCAGCAGCAGGCTCCACTCAGAACAGAGTCTGCTTAAGCCCTCTGCCCCTCTCCCCTGCTTGCTCTCTCTTAAAGAAAGAAAGAAAGAAAGAAAGAAAGAAAGAAAGAAAGAAAGAAAATTTCATAAAAAAAGAAGAAAGAAACAGTGGGCCCCAAATGTAGTCACTTGCCCCCAGCACATCAAACCTTAACTGCAGTTTGAACCTCTCCCAGAAATAAATGTGACCTTTAAGCAGTTGATCTGAAATGTCCTGATCAGCACCTGTGAGATAATCTCCATAAGTCCCTGTATTCCCTTCCCCCCAAAACACAGAAGCCCTAAAACAACCTTCCTTTTCTTTTGCTAATAACTTCCCTGCTCCCCTGCTTTTTGCCTAGAAAAACCTTGTGTTTGGTACAATTCCTCAGAAAGCCTATTTGCTAGGAAGGATGCTGTCCAATTCACATATTGAATAAAGCCAATTAGATCTTCAAATTTGCTCAGTTTATTGCAGAGGGCATTAAAGGATACGGATGAACAGCCAGATGAAGGGCTACATGGGGCGGGGCATGTGGAGAAGGTGGGGAAGTACACCTAGCTTCTGTGTCTTCTCTAGAAAGACCACTCTCAGCACCCTCACATACCCCTGAGGCCCGGGCTTCATCACACAGACAGGACTGCTTAAATCCTTGGTCGTTGGGGACTGATTTGACCTTCAACCCCTCTCTCCTCCCCGGAGATGGGGGGTAGTGAGGAGAGACTGAAAGTGCCAACCCTCTAATCACAGAGTTTGTTCCACTGGCAATCAGCCCCCTTCTTAGATGCACTCCAAAAGTCTCATTAACTTGAACTCAGGTGTGGCTGAAAAGGGATTGTTACATGAATAACAAATGGCACCCATTTCTTCTTCCTTAACCTGGAGCTATTTCAGGAACTGGGAACCCAAATCAATACTGTAAACAAAAGATGCCCCTAAAACTCTTAATACTGAAAATTGCAAGGGTTTTGCAGGAACAGTAGACAGAAAGAAATAGATATTTCTTTAATAAATCACAATATCACAGTGGCACAATCAGATTAGTAGTTTAAACTTTAAACTAGATGAGTCATCCTAATTGTGACAAGGATAGGTTTAGTAGAGGCAGACAGAGTTAGGCAAAGCTGTGGTAATGAAGGCAGACACTGAAAAAGCCCTTAATAACTCAGTGGTGGTGATGAAACATTGTAGTTAGACGGTCAATCTTAACACTCATTCATTCTTCATACTTAAAAAATAACTGTTAATTGGTGAGTATGTGTTTTTAAGTATATCCTCAGTTGCCTGGCAGGATCCCCATTTGACCTGTTGTCTTGGTTTCTGCTTTCACTCTCAGTGGTGACCTCATGTGGGTGATCATTTATGAAGTCTCCCTATTATTTAAGCAACCCCTACATAGGACACCAATAATTGCTAATGGTTTTGCAGTTTAATGTTTCATCTCAGCTTTTCCTCTCATTGTCTGCATGACTTTACCTCTGTTATTGTTTCCTTTGTGAAATATACAGATTGATCATATCCTCAGTATGTTTTTGTTCTTTTTAGGATCAGTGTTGTCAAGACCCCTTCCTACATTAATTCCCAAGTCAATGTGGGGTGTGTGTGTGTGTGTGTGTGTCAACATTTTTTCAACTTTGTTGTAAACCCATAGTTAAAGTTCAATTTTATATCACCACCCAATATAGACATAGATGCATATATAATTGAAAGAAAAGTTTCACAATGTAATTGCAAGACAATCTTGCAATGAATTCTGGTATTTCATAGTCTACTCTTTTCTGTTATATTCTAGTCCATTTGATTCCACTTCGTTTTTTAAAAATTCTGGTCAAAACCCACCACCATATGGTTATGGTTTTATGAATTGACCAATGGGTTGTAACTTGAAAATTGAAAACTACTGGAGAGCCTGGATGACTCACTTGGGGTTGAGTGAAGGACTCTTTACGTGGGCTCAGGTCATGATCTCATGGTTTGTGAGTTCGAGTGTGGAATCAGGCTCTGTGCTGACAGCTTGGAACCTGTTTGGGATTCTATCTCCCTCTCTCTCTGCCTCTCCCTGCTCACTCTCTCACTCTCTCAAAATAAATAAAAATAAACTTTAAAATAAAGAAAATTGAAAACAACTGCAGTAGATTATCCCATCATTGTGTCACCAGCAAAACCTCAATAAGTAGGGAAAGGGTTAGCAGTAGGCAGGGATAGATAAGGGACCCTCCCTGAGGCTGATTGCAGCTGCAGTGGCTCCACCTGGGCCATGCCCTAGACTTCAAGGCTCACCTTAGGGGCCCTCAGCCCTCCTACTCCTCACAGTGTCTACCATGCTTGTGGGAGGCTCTAGCTGTGGGCGGGTTTTGGAAAAAAAGGATAAATGCATTCCAGACCTGCCCATGCTAGGTGCCACGAATAGTCTCACAAACTGTTGTCCAGTTCCTGATAAGGTACCAATAAAAAGAGACAAAAATATTTGGCAGCAACCCAGTCGGGGACCCTTCTCACTCTTCAGAGCTTTGTATTTTTGCTCAACAAACTCTATCGCTTTGCTCACTCTCTCCTGTCTGAGAGACTCATTCTTCAACTCCATGAGACAAGGACCAGCGTCTCTCCCACCCTCCTGTAACACTAAGACCTAAGCTTTGCTGCACATCAACTTATACTAACCTACGTTTGTTCCACATTTTTCCTTAAGCTCTTATTTCTAGTTTCTCTCTCTCTCTTTTAGTAATCTCTACACCCAGTTTGCGGCTTGAACTCACAGCCCTGAGTCAAGACTTGCATGCTCTACTGACAGCCAGCCAGGTGCTCATTCAGTCAATCTGTCCTACTCTGGTCTCTGGCAACTGTGGATCTGCTTTCTGTCACTATATAGCTTGCCTTTCCTGGGATTTTATGTAAATGAAATCATACAGTATAATCACTTGTGTTGGACTCTTTCCATCCAGCATAATACTTTTGAGATTCATACCAGCAATGAATTAAAGTTCCAAATGCTCCACATTCTCACCAACACCTGATATTATTAGTCTTTTTAATTTGAATCACTCTAGCGGGTGTGAAGTGGTATTTCATGGTTTTATTTTGCATTTCCCAATGATTAAGTGATGTTCTTATTTGCCATTCATATAACTTCTTTGGTAAAGTGTCTGTTCACATTTCTCTCTTATCATTCTTGCCAGACTTGTGTATTCTTTTAAAATAACTTCCTTTTAAGTTGGATTTATTTCTGTGTTTTTCTCCTTTTGGGATTTAGGACATGCTACCTATAAATATGACACGTTGGCATATTGAATATTTTGAGCTAAAGGAGTTTGAGAAAACAGAAACAGAAAGGTCACTTTGACCTTTCCTCTGTCCTCTTCCCCTACAAAGGTCGTAAAACCATCATATAAGAGGAGCTTTCCCTATGCTGAAGGAAAGGAGTGCCCTTACTCCAAGGACAAAGAGACAAGGAGAAGAATCCAAATAAACAGGTCTTGCTATGTTTCTCCCAGTTTACTGTATTTACTTCCTAATACAAGCTTTTTAAGTTTATAAATTTCTCTCTATTATTTAGTTGCATTCTGCATTTACTATCTGTGATATTTTTATAATCATTTGGCTCAACATACTATCATTTCCATTCAGAAATCTTTTTTTTTTTACGGGTGCCTGGGTGGCTCAGTTGGTTAAGCATCAGACTTCGGCTCAGGTCATGATCTCACAGTTCGGGAGTTCGAGCCCCACATTGGGCTCCGTGCTGACGGCTCAGAGCTTGCAGCCCCCTTCAGATTCTGTGTCTCCCTCTCTTCTCTGCCCCTCCCCTGCTTGTACTCTGTCTCTCTCTCAAAAAAAAAATAAGTATTAAAAAAATTTAAAAAAAAAAAGAATGCAGGCATAATAAAATAATTTTCAGACAAAACTGAGTCTCTAAAATAGGAAGGTTAGGTAGGAGGAAATTGATCCCAGATGAAAAGTCTAAGTTCAAGAAGAAACAAAGGTAAAAAAAAAAAAAAAGTAGTAAATGTTTGAATACATTTTTTAAAAAATATTTTTAATGCTTATCTTTTGAGAGAGACAGAGACAGAGCACAAGTGGGGGAGGCTCAGAGAGAGAGGGAGACACAGAATCCGAAGCAGGTGCCAGGCTGTGAGCTGTCAGCACAGAGCCCGAAGCGGGGCTTGAACTCATGAACCGCGAGATCATGACCTGAGCTGAAGTCGGGTGCTCAACTGGCTGAGCCACCCAGGTGCCCCAATGTTTGAATAAATCTAAACAAATATCAACTATAAAACAATGATGACATTTAATGATATGTATATTTAAAATAAAAAAATCCAAAGTAATATATGTCAGGTCCATCTTCTGGAGGAGATAAAGATATTTATTAACTTCAGACATTGTAATTTAAATGATCACGTTGCAATGTATAGGGTAATCAATAACAAAAAACGAAAACAAAAACCACATCCCCAAAACAAATAGAATATATAACTCCCAAACTAGTAGGAAAAATAATAAAATTAATCCAAAAGAAGACAAAAAAAGAGTAGGAAGTAAATACAGCCTAAACTAGGATGGTAGATTTTTGTGGGTTCGGCTTTTGGCTTTGTTCTTTAAAGTCGATGGCTGCAGAAAGAATTACTCAAGACTCTATGCAAGTCAAGAGAGATGAGAGGGAGGCCAAAGGAAGTCTCCCTGAATTGCTCTCAAGCTCCTATATTTATTAAGCATATATTTAGGTAAACAATATGCAATACATCAGTGTGCTACATGTCAGTAGGAACATATGGAAAACATGCAGAAAAATACGTTAAGGCTTTCCCAAGAATTCAAAAGAGCAGTTGTAGAAAACAGAGTAAAATATTCCATGTGATAACATGATCTAAGAAATTTATGAGCACTGACAGGATCTAACCCCTAGATATACATACATTAACTATATAAGCGAAGAGTGGTGTTCCCCCTATGTGTACATTAACTAGGTAAGTGAAGTCTGGTGTGCTGTTTTCAGCACAGCCAGAAAGCAGTGTTCTGCTTTGCAATGGGTTCCCTATGATCTCCTAACCCAGTGAATGGCTGATTGATTTCCCATAGATTTTTATGTAACTAATTTCATAAAGTAAAGGTAGATGATTTGATGCCTTAGTTGTTAAAAGAAGATTGGATTTTAAAAATTCATTTATAGACTGCATGGAAGAATTAAGAAAGGTTTAGGGACACCTGGGTTACTCAGTTGGTTAAGTGTCTGAGTCTTGATTTTGGCTCAGGTCATGATCTTATGTTTCCTTTGTTAAATTGAGCCCCACTTTGGGCTCCATGCTGTCAGTGCAGAGCCTGCTTGGGATTCTCTCTCTCCCCCACGGTCTGCCCCTCCCCTGCTCACACTTGTATGAGATCTCTCTCTTTCTCTCTCTCAAAACAAAACAAAACAACAACAAAAAAAGAAAAGAATATAAGACTATTCTTGGCTTACTCATCCATGTAACTATATAAATTTGACCATCAAAACATGGTCAAATGACCATGAAAGACATCTTTCATATGTCTATTATCACAGCAAAGATTTGTTCATAAATCATGTTTTTTCTTCATCAACTTTCTTCTTCTCCTTTCTGTCCTTCTCCCCATCCTCCCATTTTTCCTCCTTTATCCTTCTCTCCTCCCTACCCTCCCCCCCCATCCTCTTCATCTCCCCTTCTCTTTCCCTTTCTCTTTCTTTCTCTGGAGGAAGATGGGATAAAAATAAGACTCCTGAGTTAGAGTAAAATAAAGATTTTCAAGGCTTTAAATTTATTGTGGGGGTGCATGGCTGGCTCAGTCAGTGGAGCATCTGACTCTTGATCTCGAGGTTGTGAGTTTGAGCCCCATATTGGGTGTAGAAATTACTTTAAAAAATGTGTTTATTTCAGTAAACCCTTACCAACATTAATCTTTTTGGGGAAAAAAAGTATAATGTTTTATTTAGAATTTCTGTGATTACCTGTAAGTTTGAACTGGGGGATGGCACTTGGGTTCCTCCTTTATGAATTACTGTCTCATATCATTTGCACATTTGATGGCATTTTTGCATAGTTATACCTCCCTCCATCAAAGGTGGGGACTACTACTTAATATCTGTAGAGAAATTTATGACTTACTTAAATAGGGGAATATTGTACTGATTCAGGCACAGTATCCTTGAAGAAAGCAAACTGTCTTATGAGGTTCATGGGAAGCATTTGTCTAGTGGTTGTCTTGATTATAGAGGCAAGATATGTGGCTTGTCACGTATCAGCCCTAGATATGTGGCTTGTCCTAGGAACAAAGAAGAGAGTGGGTTATTCTGGCAAGCCTTTGTGGGGCCCCAGGGCAAACCACCCCAAAATATGGCACAAGGGCATAATGATTATTTTGAATTATTTGAAAAGCAGCCAGTGCAAGAAAGGCATCTTGACCCCTTTTCTCCCTGAATGCAGGAAATAAATCTCCCATGTGAAGGATACCTCCCCAACCCTTTACCTGAAGACTGAGAGAAGTATCCTTATCACCAGAGATGGGAATTCAGTGTTGAAGAAGCCTATATAGACAAACCTTGTTACTTCTACTAATTTACTATCTCAGCACAAATTCTGTTTAGAATTCCTTATTAATTGAAGCTCCCAGTTTTTCTCATCTTATCAATTCCTCAAAAACTGCCTGTCTTGGTCATTTCTTTGTGTCTCAATTTTATCATTGGACCTCCGTGTGCACCTAATTAAACTTTGTGGGTTTTTTTTTTTTTGTAATTCTGTTAATGTCTCTCATGACATATTAATTCTTAGACCAGCCAGATGAATCTTGAATGATAGAGAAAAAATTTTCCTCCCCAACACCTTGCTGACTAGCTGGCTTTCAGGAATATTGGGCTGTCTCTGATTGGTTGGTTTTCATGTTCACAAAAGCAAATTGATTTAAGAGGGTTATCCTGTTTTCATGGCTGTAGAACTGTCAATCTTTCTTCGAGGAGCCTAAAAACTTTCTAATACTCAGTTTTCTATGTAGGGATATTTAGCTTTTGTCATGTTGTTTAAATTTTTGTTTTTAGTTTGTCTTTTAATTTGGAGATTCTTCAAATGTAAATATCTATAGTTTGTCAAATTTCCTTGTCTTCTTTATGCTTCCTGTCTTTTCAGTTTAAAAACTTTCAGTGCTCATGGCGTGTGATGGGAACTTCCATTTTTTTTATCATTAATTCTCATTTTCAAAACAATTCTTTGTACTGATTTATAATAGCTTCCTATCTATATGTCTCACTTCCTCTAAAATTCCAAGCTTCATAAGGTCAAGATTATATCATGTTTTTCCTCCCACAGCCCATATTATGGCATATGTGAGGTATGTGAGTTGGCAGTGAGAAGCCTGGATTGTAACAGGAATAAAGACTGAGATATAATAGGCTATCTATTGAGGTAAGAATTAGTAAACCAAGGACAAGTTGGATATGGGAAAAGATTTAAGAAGAGGTAAATGAGGATCCAAATTTGATTGAACTTAACTTGTTGACAAAATTAATTCTCTTGGGAAACACAAATTTCTGTCATATTTTTTTGAATAATTCTGCTCTTTTTTTTTTCTGTCTTAATTCACTGTATTGGAAATAGTGGAGTCCTCTTGTGGGATCTTAGTAAGGTGAGATGGGGAAGCATAAAGATTTGTCTTGTAAAAAGAGCCCTTAACAACTGAATTTAATAAACCCCGGGGGAGGATTACAAGACTGAGGACTCAGGTGGCAGCTTTATTTAAATGGCTATTTCTAAACTTAGTGGGCAAAAAGTAACCATTATTAGTGTGCTTACCTAGGGTGGTCCCCAAAGGCACCTACATCCCCAAGCCATACCTAGGCCATCCTATGGGTAATGAAGATCAAGTTTTCCTTTTCCCCAAGGAATCTCAAACATTTTTGTATTTGTTGCATTAAACTAAAAGATAGAATACTTTACATCTGGACTTCCATTATGTGAAATAATGAATTTCCTTATGATGATGAAAGCAAAGAGAGGAAAGGAAAAGAGAAGAAAAGAAAAGAAAGGGAAGGAAGGGATTGAGGGAGGGAAGGAGAGAAGAGGAAGGAGGGAAGGAAGAAAACAGAACAAAACAGGAGAAAGCAAGTGACTAGATTAGAAATGAAAGGTCGTGCTCAGTGACCTGATAAATGTGAAAGAATAAAGCCTAGAGTCTAGGTTTCCTTGAAAAAAGTGCTTTGCTAATTATAGGCTAATTGTACCATGCTATAGTTTGGGGATGCAAAGAGATCTGGAAGCAATCTAGTTCAACTCCTTGAGTTTTTAAAGAAAAGGGGTGCCTAGGTGACTCAATCAGTTGAGTGTCTGACTTCAGGTCAGGTCATGATCTCACAGTCCATGAGTTTGAGCCCCACATCTGACTCTGTGCTGAAAGCTCAGAGCCTAGAGCCTGCTTCAGATTCTGCGTCTCCCTCTTTCTCTGCACCTCCCTGGCTCGTGCTCTTTCTCTCTCTCAAAACATAAATAAATAAATAAATAAATAAATAAATAAACAAATAGTAAAGAAAAATATCAAATGCTTAAAAGTTAACTTACTTGCTAAAGTTAGTTAGCATCAGAGTTGGAACTGTAATTCAGATTTTCTGATTCATAAACTAATGGTATGTATTTTACAAGATGCCTCATTACACACCCCAACCTCTGTCTCATAGGTCAATAGCTAAGAGGTGAGAGAGCAATTTAGACAGCTAAACAAAGAGTTTAGCTTTCTTTTAATGATTCTGGATAAGATGATCTCTCTGGATGAATTCCTGAGGATTTAATTAATATTTCCCAGGAGTACTAAAGTCAAGTTTTCAATTCCTTATTCACCTCATATGATTTAGGTTTGTTAGGCCCTATGAAGAAGATAAATCATTTATGGTGGCTCTGATAAATATATTCTTTGCTTCCTACATCTTGCAAAGTAATGAGTGGGTGTGTAAAATAAAGTTTTTAAGAAAAGATGGTTTGGGGTACCTAGGTGGCTCTATTGGTTAAGTGGCTGACTCTTGACTTAGACTCAGGTCATGATCTGACAGTTTGTGAGTTCAAGCCCTGCATCGGGCTCTGCACTGACAGTGCAGAGCCTGCTTGAGATTCTCTCTCTCTCCCCCCTCTTTCTCTGCCCTCTCCTGTTCTCTTTCTCCCTCTCAAAATAAACTTTTTTTTAAGTTAAAAAACAAAAAAGAAAAGATGGCTTTATCTTGATTAAGTGTGACTTTTCCTGTTAGCACGCAGTATTCCTTTGCAGTGGTCAAAAACAAAAACCACACAAGTAAGGGGATTGATTTTATTCAGATCAGAGTATCTCAGCAGGGTAATATTGGCTTAGACTTTCATAGGCAAGGGTAAACCAGCTATAGCTGGGGTGTTTTACAGTCGAGGTTGTTTTATAAGCAGGGGCAGTATCAGCCAGTTATTGTAACAAATGCTTTTGTCTCTAGTTAGCTAGTTGCAAAGAGACAAATAGTTCTAATCTTAGCTGAAAATAAGGAGACAAGGAAAGAGAAGTTGGCTAGGTAGAAAGCAGGTTCAGGCAAAGGAGAAGAGTTGTGTATCTGGCCTTGTCACAGCCTTTCCCAGTCAACAATTATTGAACCACTTGTTCTTTCTTGATTAAACTAGTAGATCCCTGAAGTCATCAGATCTTTCATTGCCTTGGTCTAGGCTTGGTAGAAAGCTCTCCGTTATAAAAGTAATTTATAGAAAATATAACAGTTTGTTGTGAATGCTTTCAAACTTTTAGTTGAAAGTTTTTGCAATTAAGGTTGTCCACCAGGAGCTCTCAGAATGGCTAGACTTCAGTAAGTAGCCAGAAATAAGAAAAAGATAGGAATAAATTAGAGGATAGTGGTGATGGTCATATAACTTTGTGAATGTAGTTAATGCCACTGAATTACATACTTAAAAATGGTTAAAATGGTACATTTTATGTTATATATATATTTACCACAATTTTTTAAAGTGTGTAGAAGATGGAGCGCCTGGGTGGCTCTGTCAGTTAAGCGTCTGACTTTGGCTCAGATCATGATCTCATGGTTCATGGGTTTGAGCCCCACATCAGGCTCTGTGCTGACAGCTTGGAGCCTGAAGCCTGCTTCATATTCTGTCTCCCTCTCTCTCTGCCCCACCCCTACTTGCACTTGGTCTCTCTCTCAAAAATAAATAAATGGTAAAAAAAATTTTTTTAAATAATAAAGTGTGTAGAATAAGTGAAGAAATTAGAAAACAAATGATGCAGAAATCTTTGTAACAGTAAGAGAAACTAGACTATCTAGGAAGAAAAGTATAAGACTGACTAAAAAGGCATGAAAGAACACCCGGATAAATGGAGAAACATTCAGTGTTCCTGGATTGGAGGACTCAATGTAAAAAAAAACCAAACAAAACACAAGGAAGTTCTCTAATTTATCTATGTATTCTATGCATACAAAGGAAATCTTCGTAGAATATATATACACATATGCTATACACAGACACACATACACATGTACAAAATTGATTCTATAGTTATCAATGATCTGGGATGGATTATTCAGTAAGTAGTATTATGACAAGTAACTAGCCAATTCAAAGTGATAGTTAAACTCCTACAACCTACATTACACCAAAATTAATTATAAGTGGATCAAAAATGTAAACTTAAAGCCATAATGAAAACAAAGAGAAGATAGATCTCTCCTCCCCAAATATGCTAAAGTCTTGAACAAGCGTTACATAAAACAGAAATTACAAATGGCAAGTAGATGGGTAAATGTGCTAATCCCGCAATAATCAGTAAAAGCATAATAAGTTGTGCCTATATCCACAATAAGTTTTGTTTATATACCCACCAAAATGACTGGGTTTCAAAAAATTAATAAAATAACATATTGGTGAGAAAGTGAGTAATGGGAACATTTGTGCCCTGCTGTTGGGAGTATAAACTGGTATAACATGTATGAGAAACAGTTTGAAATTAAACATATCCAACAACTCCAAAATTCCACCTCTATTAATTCCAAAGAATATAATTAATAATAATAATAAAAAAAGAACATCTTGTGAGCCTGGATGGCTCAGTTGGTTAAGCATCCAACTTAGGCTCAGGACATGATCTCACAGTTTGTGGGCTCAAGCCCTGCATCAGGCTCTGTGCTGATAGCTCATAGCCTGGAGTCTGCTTCACATTCTGTGTCTCCCTCTCTCTGCCCCTCCCCTCCTCATGCTCTATCTCTCTCTCTCTCTGTCTCAAAAATAAACAAACAACAACAACAACAAAATTAAAGAATGTCTTGAAAAACAGATTCACATAAATATTTTGAATAGAAGAATAAACATATGGGACATGCTCTCCTAGATATCAAAATATAAAATTATTTTTTCAATTGACCAAATTTTATTTTATTTTAATTTTAATTTTTTTCAACATAATACTTAATTTTATTATTTTTTTAATTTACATCCAAATTAGTTAGCATATAGTTCAACAATGATTTCAGGAGTAGATTCCTTAATGCCCCTTACCCATTTAGCCCATCCCCCCCACACCCCCTCCAGTAACCCTCAGTTTGTTTTCCATATTTATGAGTCTCTTATGCTTTGTCCCCCTCCCTGTTTTTATATTATTTTTGCTTCCCTTCCCTTATGTTCATCTGTTTTGTCTCTTAAAGTCCTCATATGAGTGAAGTCATATGATTTTTGTCTTTCTCTGACTGACTCATTTCACTTAGCATAATACCCTCCAGTTCCATCCACGTAGTTGCAAATGGCAATATTTCATTCTTTTTGATTGCCAAGTAATACTCCATTGTATATATATACTACATCTTCTTTATCCATTCATCCATCGATGGGTGTTGGGCTCTTTCCATACTTTGTCTATTGTTGATAGTGCTGCTATAAACATTGGGGTGCATGTGTCCCTTCAAAACAGCATCCCTGTATCCCTTGGATAAATACCTAGTAGTACAATTGCTGGGTCATAGGGTAGTTCTATTTTTAATTTTTTGATGAACCTCCATACTGTTTTCCAGAGTGGGTGCACCAGCTTGCATTCCCATCAAAATATAAAGTTTTTAAAATATTGTCATATTAAAGCAGTTATAAACAAATCGGTCACTGAACGGGAAAAATGTTCAGAAATACAGTTAAAAATATATATTTATATTGTGCAGTTACCTTAAGGACATATTTCTACTGTGTAGTTACCTAAAGTTTCATCTCAAGTTAGTGGGGAAAGATGAACTATTCAATAAGTGGTGTTTTGTCTGTTCTGATGAAAAAAAAGATTCATACATCACATCAAAAATAATAAATATTTTGGGGCACCTGGGTGGCGCAGTCGGTTAAGCGTCCGGCTTCAGCCAGGTCACGATCTCGCGGTCCGTGAGTTCGAGCCCCGCGTCGGGCTCTGGGCTGATGGCTCAGAGCCTGGAGACTGTTTCCGATTCTGTGTCTCCCTCTCTCTCTGACCCTCCCCCGTTCATGCTCTGTCTCTCTCTGTCCCAAAAATAAATAAACGTTGAAAAAAAAAATTAAAAAAAAAATATTTTGAGGGGCACCTGGCAGGCTTAGTCGGAAGAGCATGTAACTCTTGATCTTGGGGTTGCAAGTTTGAGCCCCACGTTGGATGTAGAGATTATTTAAATAAATAAAAATTTTTAAATAATAATAATAAATATTTGGGGAGGGGGAGACTTAAAAATCTAAAGATAAACAAAGGTATAAGGTTACAAAAAACTTTTTAGGAGAATACCTTTATAATTTTGAAGCGATAAAGGGTATATGTGTGTGTGTATATACCTTAAATATACATTGTATATGTGATAATTAGTTGTTTGTTTGCTTGTTTTAATACACACTAGAACATTTACTAAGTCCACTTACCCTGGTGTTACCTGAAAATGGGTTTACCTCTTGATGGGTGTCCAGCCAAAAAGACACAACCAAGCCAAAGAATAGGAAAAGGAAGGGTCTTAACTTGCAATAAGTAAAGGAGAACACGGGGGTATCTCCCATATGAACAAACCTGGGGGGCTTTTAAGCTAAGGGTGCATACATATTCATGCAAGGGTTTGTGCAATGGAGATTTCAGCATGGAATTGTCACCTCTTAAGGTGACAGAATTTAGGTCTTAGTTGATAGAAGTTATGAGCGGCAGCAAGGGTCAGAATCGTCAATTCTGTGGCTCCAGTTGGTCTGGTATTTGAGTGCTCAAAGGGGTTTAAATCCTGCAAAGATAACTCAAGAATGTGCATAAGGTCAATCTTTACTTTTGAACCAGCACTGGGAGTTTTACTACTGATTTATTGTCCCTGATATGATTAGGCTATCTCCTGACCTGATAGCGGCTGTTTGTTCTTACATTCTTTTGTTCTCTTAAAATCATTAACTTCTGAGGTCTATTCTGCTATTTCAACATATCCCAGGAAATTCTGCAAGAAATGTGCTGTGGACCAGCAGTTCTGATCAGGCATAGATCACAAGATGGCCAGGCTCAAAAATTGCTTTTATTATGTCAAGAAAGCTATGTCTCGTCTTTCTTTTTCTGGGGACCCCTCTAACTCTTCCTACACTAATGTGACACTCTTGGGAAATGACACTATATATTTGACAATAATCAACATCGATGAGGGTACAGAAAGACAACTGCTCTATAAGATTAGAAGTTAACATGTAAACCTAATAAATTGTTAGATGCTTAGCTCCAAATGTGATAAGCCTTTATTGCTCTGAAAAAGTTAACCACTTTTATTGCTAATTAAGCAATCTTATTTGGCATTTCTTTCTCCTCTGAGCATATAAATAAGACTCTATTCTCAAATCTCCCCAAGCCAACTCTTTTCTTACCTGCTGTTTCCTTCATAATTCAATAAAACCTTTGCATGTACTAACAAATTTATCTAAGAATTTTGCCTGTCAATATAATTGTGTATTCACAGTCAAGGCTCTGGAAGGAATGCACAAAGGAAAATTGGACAGTGATTTTATTTCTGGGGATACAAGTGGGAAATTGAATTTTTACATTTCTGTATTACTTTTATATTTTAAACATCCCAATTAAAAAAAAATGTTAGGGGAGCCAGCATTGACTCTTGATTTCAGCTCAGGTTTTGATCTCATGGTTCTTGAGTTTAAGCCCCATGTTGGGCTCTGCCCTGACAGTGCAGAGCCTGCTTGGGATTCTGTTTCTCTTTCTCTCTCTCTGCCCCTCCTTTGCTCACGTGTGTGTGCTCTCACTCTCTCAAAATAAATAAACATAAAATAAAATAAAATAAAATAAAATAAAATAAAATAAAATAAAATGTTATTGTGTCTGAGTAAAAGCAAAGAAAACAATGTTTCCATGAACTCTGTGTTCACTAGAAAAATGATTTAGTAAAACTATACCTTTTTCTTAGAAAAATATTCAATCATTAAAATTATGTTTGTGAAGATTATATTTCATTTTATTTTAATTTTTTAAAGATTTTTTTGGCAAGTAATCTCTACACCCAACATGGGGCTCATACTCACAATCCCAAGAGTAAGAGTCACATGCTCTACTGACAGCCTGTCAGGCACCCCAAAGATTATATTTTAATTGCTTAATTTTTTATTGTTGTTTTGGTGGTATTTTTTTTTCTTTCAAAATTTTATTTAAATTCTAGTTAGTTAACATACAGTACAATATTGGTTTCAGGAGTGGAATTCAGTGATTCATCACTCACATACAACACCTAAGGCTCATTATAACAAGTGCCCTCCTTAGTACCCATCACCCATCTAGCCCATGTCCCAACCACCTCCCTCCATCAGCCCTCAGTTTGTTCTCTATCAATAAGAGTCTCTCCTGACTAATTTCCCTCTTTTTTTTTCACCCTCCCATATGTTCATTTGTTTTGTTTCTTATTTTTTTGTTTATTTATTTATTTTTGAGGGAGACAGAGACAGAGAGAGAGAGAGCACGCAAGCAAGAGGGAGAGAGAGAGAAAGAGAGAGAGAGAGAGAGAGAGAGAGAGAGAGAGAGAGAGAATCCCAAGCAGGCTCTGCACTGTCAGCACAGAGCCCAATCTGGGACTTGAACTCACGAATCATGAAATCATGACCTGAGCCTAAGTCAGGTGCTTAACCAACTGAGCCATCCAGGTGCCTCCATCTGTTTTGTTTCTTAAATCCTACATATGACTGAAATCATATGGTATTTGTCTTTCTCTTACTGCCTTATTTCACTTAGCATAATACACTCTAGCTCTATCCACGTTGTTGCAAATGGCAAGATTTCATTCTTTTTGATAACTGAGTAATATTCCATGCATATATAAACCACATCTCCAAAGATTATATTTTAACATATAAAACTATTTTAAAAATCTATGCATAGAAAAGAAATAATAGAAGAAAAGAATCTATATTAATGATAGTTGTCTTTGGGTAACAAAAAAAATTTTTATTTTTCACTATTTTCTTCATTGCCTAATGAGCATATATTATTTTAATAATGAGGAAAATGTTGATACAAACAAAACACAGCATGTTTCAGCATGCCCTGACTCTTGTCTTTGAGGATGTGTGAGACAATACTTTGGCCTATTGTGACTTTTACAAAGACTTGTAGTTTGTATTCCCTCCCACAACTTTGAATTTTACCTCACATAATGGATATTTGATAGTTGACTTTTTTTTTTTTTTTTTTTTTTTTAAGGAGTGCAAGTGAACACTTTAATCTGTGATTAGGGGCATTTGGGTGGTTTAGTTGGTTAAACATCCACCTTTGGCTCAGGTCATGATCTCTTGGTTGGTGGGTTTGAGCCCTGCATTGGTCTCTGTGCTGACAGCTCAGAGCCTGGAGCCTGCTTTGGATTCTGTGTCTCCCTTTCTTACTCTGCCCCTCCCCGGCTCATGCTCTGTCTCTCTCTCTTTTAAGAATAAATAAACATTTTTTAAAAATCTGTGATTGAATTAAAATCTTGTAAGTTTTGACTAAGAAGACATCATTTCTGTACTGTATTATTAATCAAAGGGACTACTTCAGATGGTTTATCTATTTGGAAAATACTTTTTTAATAGACATAAGGAGGAAAAAAAAGCTTTACCCTGTTAGGTTTAATACCTAGGGGTATGCAAATTAAATAACAATAGGAGAAAAGGCACTCATTTTTTATTTTTTATGTGTGTAGGAGTTCACAGAAGAGAAGTGGAACTCAGAGAATCAGAGCTTATATACTCTTTTAACAAAAGAAAGGGAGTTTGGGCTTCAAAGGACAGTGAGTGGTGGGGAAGTAAAACCTATAGAAGAGAAGGGCTATTTTAATAAGGTTTTGTTTAGGCAAACTCATCCTAGTGATGGCTCCTTGGCTAGGATAATATGAATCATTTTTGTCTCCCCGGTGGTGGTGGTGGTGGTTAGGGGTAGAGGTGTGATTCTTAAAGTCCTCAGCACAAAATAATCCCTATGTCAAAGTGGCATATTTTGTGTTGGTGTATTCTGATCCCTTGAACAAATGAAGTCGAAATACCTTTAGGGTAAAAATTTACCATTCTATGTAGAGAATTCATTGCTGTACAGAATTTATCCTTTTTGAAGAAGCAGGATGCCACAAAGGTTATAAGCAGAAACTCTTTTTTTTTTAAAAGTGTATGTATGTATGTATGTATGTATGTATTTATTTAAATAATCTCTACACCCAACATGGGGTTCAAACTCATGACCCGGAGATCAAGAGTTGCAGGCTCTTCTGACTGAGCCAGCCAGGTAGCTAGAAACTCTTGATTGCCTGGCTTCTCATATTCTAGCAGTGTGCCTTTGGGCAAATTATTAATCTCTTTGAGCTCGATTTCTTCACCTGTAAAATAATATTGTGGTAAAGAACAAGCAAGATAAGGCATAGTTACCAAAATGTCTGGCACATAGAAAATCATAAATGCTACAAATGTAATTTTATGTTTCTCTTAGAGAATGTTCATTTCATAAGTGCCCTGAGTTCTTGTAGCAGGCAGAGTTAGATTTGAGAAGCAGAAACAATATCAATAATAGAATAAGAGTTTCATTGTAGGCATTAGAACTTAGATGATTATGGTAGCTGGTTGAGAAGTTGATGCAAAGCTGTTGGATAGAGCCTGATGTCATTCAGGCTGGCAATCAGGGAAGCTGGATGTGAGGTATGGAAGAGAAAGAACTGGAGTCCATATGGAGAGACTAGAAACCACAAGGACAAACCATGATTTTGGGTGACCTGTGGTAGAACCTGGTGCCCTTCCTCATGGAACTACCCATACCCCTGGCCCAAGATTAGGAAAAACTGAAGGAAGGGATATGGTGTGTGCTTGAAGAACTATGAGCTGAGAATTACTGTTCACTTCTAGGTGAGCTAGCACATTAGCAACAACATGTGCTCACTACCACAATACCTGGCACCCTATACTGACTTTTGGCATGAAAAACATGACTGCTGCTTCACTTAGGCCTTCTAAAACATGCTCATATTTCTCCTGTGGCCATCTGTAACTCAAAATCATGCAGGGAAAGAAGTTCTGGGGAAGCTGGTTTGAAGTTAGCTAGGTTGATGTACTACAAAGTCATCATACTCCTGTTTTACGTATAATCCTGCCTACTTCAGTCCAAAACAGAACACTTAGAGGAAAAAACACACCATACCATTCAGATATTTTAAACCTAGCTGTTTTATTTTGAAATCGGGGGATTACTAATAACAAAAATTCACCTTCTCTATTCTATTTGGTGAATTTGTAGTTAAGAAAACAAATATCATTTACTTCAGAACATGTAATTTCAAGTGAATCGTGTATCCCACCATACAGAAATTTGTTAAACAAAGGACTGTCAAACTCTTGTGCAGATTTGGCCTCTGGGAGAGGGTTGGGTCCAAAGAAATCTGAATGAGTTGTAACAGCGTGTGGGTACCCTCCTTGTTTCCTCCTCAAATAGTGCCCATCTACAAAGGGCTTTAAATATGCATTAAGTAAAGGAGTTTCAAAGAAATGAGAGTGAGGTAGGTATAATTCCCAAATAAGCCCATAACAGTTATGAGGTTTGCCTTCCTTTGAATGAGAAAGAACAGTGGTGGGTTCTAGAGTATCCCTGCAATGGATAAATACAGGGTAGAGGTAGAGGGAAGAGGAGATGATTTTTTAGAAAGTCAATCCAGAGGCAGAGAAATGCTAGCTATTTTCATTTAAGAATGAAATCTGAGCAGCATCAGGGACTATGAGGTTAAGTGCAGGTGATAATAAGCACTTGCTGTCACTGCACCCAAACAAGGTGGGTGGGCATTTGCAATGGGCTCAAATGAGGGGACATAATCAATGGGCCTCTGATGTCCATCATGCTGTTGTTAAGACCCCTAGAGTTTGTCCTGATTTTTTATATACAAATAGAAAGAAAGGGTTGTGACGATTAGGGAACCCAGGGGTGATGGGTCTACTCAGGGCAAAGACTCAGGTGTGAGGGGCAAAGGCAGGCTGCCCTAAAATGGGTCATTTTGGCATGAACATCACTTCAAGTTAAAAAGCAATCAAAACCTGGAGGATTCAGGAAAAGCTCTTTACCTCCCTCTCAACTGCATAAAAAGAATTTAGATAGGCAACCTGCTCCAGGAAGAGAGGTATTATCACTACATTTTGAGAGGAACTAATTATGGTAGACAGGGAGGAACCTAGAAAGCCCTGTTTGAGTAAAGTCCTCTATGTCTCATTATTTCTGAGTGACCTAGCAAACATTTGTTTACTAAACATTTACTCTTTTTCATCTTCCTGTGAATTGCATTCTTCCCCTCTGAAGTCCCAGACCTCTACCCCCTTTTCCTTAGTTCAGAATGACATACACACTTCATTTTTGCCTATCTTTGGAATTTCCATGTCCATGTGGATTCTCTGTATGTACAAAATTAAATTGATGTTTTCCTTTTAATCTGTCTCGTGTTGATTTATTTGATTTTTAGTCTGGCTAGAAGGACACTGATGGGGACAGGAAATTCCTGCTCCCTTGCAAGGGTTAAATTGTAGTGTAGGGCTAACCTGTAGCCTTGAGAAATAACAGCTTTGTTTTGACACTGTAGGTTAAGAGATAACAGCCTTGTCCTATCAATCAAGGGAACAAAAGTTCAAGGAAAATCAACTGGATTAGTGATTGATTGGATTGGGGCTAGGGCATGTTGAGAACTTTGAAAAAGTGGCGCCAGAGGCAGGGTCAAGGAGGTCAACTGGTTGGGCTTAACAGCAGAAGGTCTGAATTGTTTCCGCCCCCATCTGGGAACTATTTCTTTGTTCTGTTCCCAAGTGATGATAAGACAACGTGGTCGTGGTCGGCTATAAAAACTCTGTACCCTGGCTGCTCGAGGCCACACTCTGATCAAGAGTGTTGGTCCCAATCGGTCGGCCTTGCCTCTCCTTGCAATAAACATCGCTGTGACTGTCACTGGTGCTCGAAGCATTCTGTTTCAGGAGTCGTGTGGATGCAACACCCTGATGTGTGTCAACTAAAGATCATATAAAGGGGCAACGAACACAAAAAGTTAGAAATCCAATGTCTACAAGATCCTATGAGTTCAAGAACTCTTCTAAATTATGCTTTGGTGATTAGTAAGGTCAAGTCATGAAGAACTTCTAGTCTGTGATGGGAAGGAAACTTTCTATTTTGTACAATAATGTCATGACGAGGATTACATTTTCCTGCCCTTACAGTATCATCTATTGGAGAATGCCAGGTATGAGAAGGCTCCAAATGATCAGTCTCACTTGTAAAAGGATGGCATCTTAGCAGGAGGGGTAAATTGAAGTTTGGCTAATTTTGGGAACAGATAATCAAAGGTAGGTCCTTAATAAAGAGAGGAATGATTTTTGTAGATTGGTAACCATTGTTTGGTCAAGAGGAGTGGAGGAGGGTAAAAAAGAGGAGTAGAGGGCATAATAGGTAGGGGCTATGGTCATGTGCAAGGAGGTATGAGGGGGAACACCTGTGGGGGGGACAAGGGCAGTAACAGCTTTGGAGAATTCTCAGACCTTCAGTGTCTTTAACAACATTCAATGTCATGTGGGATACCATCACTGAGAATTAACTGGCCCAACAAAACTGGGCTGAAATTCAGTCTTTAAAAACTAGTTTCCTGTGGTGGTAGAATTGATGGCCCCTTGGCCACAAATGTGGACAGAATAGTTATTTTTCAAAAAAGAATGAGCTGATCAGTTAGTAGCATTTTACATTCAGTCTCAAACTCAAAGCTCTTAGCATCTGAATGGCTGGTCTATTTTCTTTTTTGACTACTGAACCCTATGGCCACCTCCAACCCTTTTGCTCTTTGTTTTCCAAATTGACCTTGAATTTTGTTTTCCAGTTGGTAGTTCAACTCCAAATCTTTTTGACTGTTCAAATAAACACAACAAGGAGATCACTTTACATAAATTGAGAAGTTAATAGCCATTGTTAATGATGGGGAAAGGATAACTTTCTGGATGTTAATGCAAATTCTTATAGCCTTAAAAGGAAATAATCTGGCAATACCTGTTATATTAAAATCACATTTTAGTCCAACAATCCTCCTCCTGGGAATCCTTCCAATACTTGGGATTGTTCACCAGTGGCAAAAATGGGAGTTTCAATTGGGTAATGATGCATTTTAACTAATTATTAAAAATGACTTAGAGCTACTTCCATGATCTGGAGGATTGCTATGGCTTGTTGAATAAAGCAAGAATCAGAGAAATGTGTACTGTGCTATGTAATAAAATGATGACCAAAATGTCTCTATATGTATATTTATTAATACATGGTTGAATGAGCATGAAGAAAAGTACAAAAGTACACATGCATTAGGGTGAATTGATGGTTTATCCCTAAACCAAAACTACATTTATTATTTAGTAAGTCTTGAAATCAGGTTGTGAAAGTCCTTCGATTGTTCTTCAGGACTGTTTTTGCCGTTCTTGTTCCTTTCTATTTCCAGGCTCAGGTCTCCAATTATCCTTTCTTGTTAAATCCAAAGGATATTTTCCTATTTACTTTTCTGTGATATTTAACAAACTGAACATTTTTTACTCACCTGAACCAGTCTCTTTCTTTGCCTCTGTAACAACATTCTCCTTGTTTTCCATCTTTCTTTCTGGCTATTCCTTTGGATCTTTAAAGGCTTATCCTCCTCTCTTGCCATTAAACATTAGAGTTTTTTGAGGCTTGGTCCTAACCTCTTTTCTCATTTTACATTTCACATAAGGTAATACTCCTTCATATCCAGAGTTTTGATGAACTTTTAAAAGTCAGAAATTTACTTCTTTATTAGTAACAGTCTAGTTGGTCCAGGCTTCTTTACAGATATTTCTTCTTTACAGAGATTTCAGTATCTATTTTCCTTCCACTTTATTCCTTAAACATTGCCTTGGGTAGGGGTTATAACCTGGAGTCCATTACATTACTTCTCTATTACTGCCATCATAAGTTACCATAAACGGAGTTGCTTAAACAACACCTACTTACTATCTCACAGACTTCACTTCCAAGCCCATTCGTGCTGTTGGCAGAAATTACTTCCTTTTTATGTTTTCCATGCGGCCCCCTCCATTCAAACCAGCAACAGTGAAGTGAGCCTCTCTTATGCTTTCAATCTGATTTCCACTTCTGCCACATCTCTCTGGTCTCCTGCCCCATCTTCCTCTCCTGATTTTAAGGGCTCATGTCTGGATCCACCCAGATAATCCAGACTCATTTGCTTATTTTAAGGTCAACTGATTAGTAACCTTAGTTATCTGCAAAATCCCTTTTGTATGTAAGTAACATAACCTTTGGAGTAGCATCGGGAGGTGAAGATTATAAAGGCCAAAATCCTAACTACTACATTCATGGATAGGATTTAGTAATACCATGAAATTGGATGGTGAAAGGGTTTGGGACAGCCTGCCCCCTATGTGCCCCTTTGGTATGTTGACTATTTTGAACTGAAGGCAATCAAGACCCTGTGGGCTTAGGAGAAACTTTTGCCCCTCCCTTTACTACATCTAATCTAAATAGGAGGGTCTTTCTAGAATAAGGGTTATTAGCAAAGATAAATTTTACCTGAGTAACCCATCTGTATGGCAGGGCAAACATCTAATTACCAAACATCTGCTCTTTTCTTACTGCCCTGTGAATTACATTCCTTTCCTCTGAAGTCCCAGATCCCTACTTGCTTCTCCTTAGTTCAGAATGACATAAATACTCATTTTGCCTGTCTTTGAAATTTCATGTCTGTGTGGAGTCCTTATATGTATGTTATTAAATTTGGTTTTCTCTAGTTAATCTGTCTCATGTGAATTTGATTCTTTTTTTTTTTTTTTGTAAGATTTTACTTTTAAGTAATCTCTATACCCAACATGGGGCTCAAACTCAGAACCACAAGATCAAGAACAGTTGGTTCATGCTGTACCAACTGAACCAGGCTGGCACCCTGTCAGTTTGATTCTTAATCCAGCTAGAAGGACCTTTGAAAAGGATATGAATAGTTGGTCCCCCATAATGGCAAAACAATTAACTCTATTTTCACTAACATTTTACTGAAATGTACCATATCCTTTGTTGATCTATCAAGAAGAGGCTGTAAATCAACCAAAAGATTTATTTAGGATCTTAGGGATTGCAATCAGGAAGACACAAGTGTCCACCAACATCCAAAGTATGCTTTGAATTGGGAATTTGTAAATTATGAGTGGGAAGTGCAGGCTTATAAAGGCAAAAACCACAAGGTAACATAATTTGTTTTGAAAGAATTATAATGAGTACTGGCAGAATTTAAACTGACTATCTAACACATGATTGGCTATTTAGCTAACAAGTACTAGATTATCTCTATTTCAGTCCATAGCAGAAGGATATGTTCCAGGAGATGATCCAGTTGCAACTGACAAGCTGCAATTGACAAAAGTCGAAAGTTCATGGTGTTCTAAGAATTGAAACAGGAGATGCGCATAGGCCTTACTTCTTAAATATCCTTCCAACTCTATTTTGAGTGACTATCTTAGCAATGGTTATTTCATCTTGAATCTTCTTTCATACCTTCAATTATGAATGTTGGCAAAAAAAAAAAAAAATTTCCACAGTAACATAACAGTATTAACAGTTAATTTGTCACCATTAAAATCACAGGTATTTTCCGGGCACCTGGATGGCTCAGTTGATTAAGCATCTGACTCTTAATTTTGGTCATGATCTTGGGTTAGTGAGATTGAGCTCTGTGTCATTATCTGTGCTGGCCATGTGAAGTCTGCTTGGAATTCTCTCTCCGTCTCTCTGTACCCCCCCATAAATAAACAAATTTTTTTTTTAAATCACAGGTATTTTCATATTATTAGAGTTAATGCAGATGATCTTGAAATATTTAAGTCCATTGGTTAAAAACAAAATCACAGTTGTTAGATCTTATCTGTTAACAAAGAAATACATATTACCATGTTACAATTTGTTTTTAAAAATGTTTTGAGAACTTTCAAATTGAATTAATTTCCTTCATAGTCTTATGTATTTTATTTTAAGCATTCCCAAGCATTATTCTAAGTAGGGGTCTATGGGTTCTACCAAGCTGCTAAAGAGATTTATGGCCCCAAAAAAGAAAACAATTCCTGTCCTCAGGAATTAATCTTCTTTTGTATGGTTGAAATTTGGTTACTGCCTTTTCTACATTCCAACCCAAACAAATAAGAAAGATAGAGAACTTTTGGGCAAAAGCATTCCCTTAGGCGGAAGTTGTGTACAACATTTCTGCTCATAAGTCTTTGTGAGAGCTGAAATGTGGAAATACTTAGCTGCAAGGGAGGCTTGGGGAATGTAGTCTTCAGTTACATGTCCCTGTACCCAGCTAAAAACTACTAACAGGAAGGGGAAACAGAATATAGGGGACATTCAAGAAAAGAAAAAGAAAACCAATGACCCAATTTACAACTGAAATGAGTAAGAGTCATCTTTAGTACACCACTATACTTTTGTTTTATTATAGACATGCTAATGATGTCATGTACTTTTCTAAAACTTGTTTTATAAGTTTAGGAGTTAACCATCCTTGAGGCTAAGTATTATGCTCTTGGAAGATTGAGATAGTATCTATAGTAGAATTAAGTTTGAATTTTTGCTTTTGAATGTCGGGAAACATAGTGGGAGGATGTGTAATTTATGATAAGGGACATAGCATAGAACAATCTAATCTTTTGGGGGAATCTTTCCTCAGCCTGGCCAGCTGGGTAACAAGGTTCCTCGTTTGGCACTCGGTGTTACAAGTACCTTAAAAAGAAGGCAATGTAAAGTCGAGCCCTGGATTAAACATACTTTCAAGTCCTAGAGATTATGTCTTCTCTTTGCAAGTCTCTTTGCTGATGACCCTTCAGGGCTGCTATAATGATGAATGCCAGTTGTACTTTAGGATTTGTGGAAAGAAATACTTTTGGGAAATCAGACAAGCTTTACTTATCTCAAGGAGAAAGGAGAAAGTCAGCATAAACACAGACAAGGATACATGGCAGAGAGATCAGCAACTTCATCCCAAATACAGTTGTAGTTTCCTGGGCACTAAATCTTGCTGGGCATTAAGGCTTCCTCAGGCTCTATAGGAGTGGGGTCTGTATCAGACTTTCTGGCAATAAAACTCCCTCTTCCTTGGGTTGATTCCTTATTGCTGATCTGTGCAGCTTAGGCTCTGGAAAACCCCTTTTCTGAGCCAAGTGCACCACTCCACGTTCCAGGAGATGTTCTAAATTATGTATTAATTTATGGAATGACCTCAATAATCCTATGAAGTAAGTACAGGTGTAATGCCCGAAGTTCCGAAACCTCCCACAAGAGACCACCAGAGCCGTAAGCCAAAACCAAGCGGCAAGGGTCGTTTACTGCAGGTTCGAACCCGGACCTCTGCTCACTCGTTGCCGGTGACGCTAAGAGGCCCCGAGTGAGGTTTTTACAGCCTTTTTATAGACAGGTACAAACAAGTTATGGGGAAGTTAGGGATTCTTCGAGGTTACAGAGCGGTTATTGGTTGATATCTTAATTTAAACACTTAGCAGAATTTAATTGGTCCCTGCCTTTAGGTCAAACCACAACTGGGGTGTGGGTGTCTTAATGATTGGTCAAGAATACGAGGTTACGCCAAGCAGTTGTACAGAAGCGGAACAAGCTGGTTAAGCAAGTGGATTTAAGCTAAGTTTGTTTTTCACAGACCGGATGACTAGGCAAACAGTTTGCCCAGGTTTCTCATTTCTCCCCTTTCTCAAGTACCTGAGGAACCAAGGGGAAGGGGAAAATATGTTAAGCAAGCAGGTTTACAGAAGCGAGAAATGCCGGTTAGTTCATGTACAATCACTTATTCTATTACATACCAGACTACATTTAGGAAGTTTCACAACTTACTCTATTACATAGCGGGTTACATTCAGGAAAGGTTTCACAATGCTCGCAGCAAACAGCAAGCAAAACAGACTTCTCAGCAATTGTATTTCTTATCAAAGATCCATAATAAGCAGAAAAGAGAACTTAGCTTTAAACTAAGGCAGGGCTGTCATTTGGATTTAAAGCTGTTATTTTCACAGGTATCCCCTGCTTTTCACTTTTTGAAAGTTCTCCTTATGCCACTTTGCTTTTACAAAAGACCTACATTAGTTACCTGTTTTTGCTAACCCCAAAAAAATCTGAAGAGGATTTTTGCTTTCATGAAAAGAAGGTGAAAAGTGAATATAGCATTCATCATTTGTTTTGCACGTGCACCCTGAGTAGCGAGAGTGGCACCATTAAGTTCCTTCCTTGGGAACTACACTGTCTCAGCATCAAGCTGCTATATAGCTTTTAACTATGTCTGTGAGCATCTGTGCTTTATCCCCATTTATTTAACAGATATTAGCAAGATGTGTCCTAAGGAAAGCCTAAAAGGAGTTGTTTTGGGGGTCTGGGAATATTAAAAAATGTTCCCATATAAAGTAATGGTAATTGCTGCATCACTACACTATTTTGGATTAGCAAAGTTTTCATAGAAATTCTCTACTTTTGGATAGCAGGAGAAACCTGCATTCCTGTTATTCTCCTTTTATAGGTGAGAAAACTGATCAGAGACAGGTTAAGTGATTTTCCCAAGGTTGTAGATCTAGTGAGTGGGAGTGGCAGAGCCAAGATCCAAATCTTAGGTCAAAGGAATTCCCTGCCCACCCTTTGGCAAAAATTAACCACCTCTGCCCTTTCTTATTCTTAACCACTCAGATGGGACTCCCTTATTTACTTCATATTATAAAAATCCTTGTATAGAAAACATTGATTTTATTTATTTATTTATTTATTTATTTATTTATTTATTTGGAGAAGCTTCCTCTGCATTAATGGACGTTCTCCCTATTCCATTGGCTTGGAGGAAAAAACATCTCCCTAGCTTCACTTTGTGTGCTTTCTTTCACATGCTTTATGGAAAGTTTGCCAACCCCATTCTCTACATCATTGGTTCTGAGACCAGCTGCAACAGCCTATCCTGGGAACTTGTTAGAAATCTACATTTTCAGTCCACTTTAGCCCTACTGAATTGGTTTTGCAGGTGGTGCTCTTCAATCCTTTGGACGATTCCGACGCAAGTGAAACGTAAAGTACCACTGACGGAGACGTTTTCTCCATAGGACAAGTAAACCTGCCTTTGCAAATCTCGCCGCCAGGGACTGGAGGGCGGGGCTGGCCACAGCCGTTGTATACGTGTGGCACTAGGACCCGGGCGGCGCAGGGCTTACCGCTGCCGCTCACGGCCGGGGGCGGGGCCTAGCTGTTCGGGGAGCCTGGGCCTCGCTGATCGACCCGCCCCTGAAGGCGGACCGAGTTGACTTAAACTCAGGGGCCCGGGAGGCCCAGAGCGTCCTCCCCGCTTACCCGCGCTGGGCTCGGCGCCCGTCGGTAAGTGTGGGGCCGGGGAGCCCGCTGCCCCTCGCTCTCCTCAGGTCCCAGGCGCGGCGCTGGCCGTCAGGAGCCCAGGCGCCCGCGGGCAGGCGCCGCGCGCGAGGCGGCGGGCGCTTTTGTTCTGAGGCGAGGACGGAGTCTCGGGGTCGCGGGAGCTCGGGCGTCTCCGGGCCTCGGCCCCGCGACTCGCGCGCCCCACCGCGTGCCGGCCCCTTCGCTCGTGGCCCTGCCTGCCGCGCGGGGCCGGCCGGGGCCAGCCGCGGACGCCGAGCCCGAGCCGGAGGGCGGCGCCTCCTGGGTGTTTTCTTTAAATTGCCTCACTCCTTGCGGTGGAGGTCGGGGTGGAGAGAGCGAGTACGCATTTTGTTGAACTACGAGGTGGTGGGTGTGAGAGTACCTTATGTTTTTAATTATTTCCTGTCGGCGTGGAAAAAAAAAATCTTTGTTTTGCATTTACGGTTTCTCGAGCGTTGCCTTCCTCCCCACCTCCATTATGCTGACCCTCCCGAAACAGAATTGCTCTGCTTGTATCTCCAAGTGGCCCGCGAACGCCTCTGTTCCGCAGATGCTTTCTGTTCCTCAGCAGTAGTTAGTTCCTCGAGGCATTTTTAAATGCACAAATGCATACCGATTTTAGGTGTTTTCGAGGGAGGCGAATGCTCTAAGCACATGTCCTTAGGATCTTGAGTTCAGCAGCAACCTTTTGAGGAGAATCGTTTCAGTGAAAACAATTTATTTGTAATACTTTAAGGAGCCTACCTTCAAAATAAAGAGAACAGCCCATGATACGAGTCAGCTTGGGGTGCATTTGAATAGGTGGGTCGCAGAGCTTGTTTGGGGGACTTTTCTGCTTGTAAATTGTATGTTTTAGTCATTGTTAGCATTCACGAATGTTAAGGTTTTAGTTACGTTTCCCCCTGTACAGTCGGATTCTCTTACTGTTCCAGTGAGGAAAGCTGGTAAGATAAAGTATTTCTGTTTTGGAATGGTAGGGCAGTAGTGATCCTGGAGGACCAACTTGAATTCTAACTTAAACAGTGAATGGTATTTTAGGCCACACCTAGTTTCTATTTGTTACTTTCCACACCTAATGAGAATTCTGTAAACTTCGTATGTTTTTGGTGCAACCTTAAAGGAGGAACACAGTTTGGCACAGCAATGTCCTATCTAGCAAACAGAATAGCATGTGCTTTTATCATAAAGTAAGTTTCATGTGAATAAAAAAAATGCAGTTCATATTAAATTATCACTAATTATAAAATGTTTCTTGCTCTTCCTAGGACCAAAGAAGTATAATAAACACTGTGTGAAGGGGGACTGACATGCTTGGAGGGAAATGGGAACATAGTAGTAAAAGACTAACATTGTACTTAAAAGTAAGTATGTTACCTCCAAGTAGCCTGCTCTAATTTATTATGGAATTAAATTGTTAATTACACGAATCAGCGTTGGTTAAATATTAAACAGTAGGGCACAATGGATTTGATGACAGAGCTTGAGGAGAAATACATGGTTGACATAGCATAGAGAATTTAGTTGTTAGTCTTTGCAAGAAAGAGTAGATTATGGGAGGTGACTGGTTCAGGTTACTCAGGCAGAGGTCTACTTAGGATTGCTCTATTTTTTAGAATTTTTGTAAGTTTATTTTATTTTATTTATTTGTTTTTGAGAGAGAGAAAGAGAGGGAGACCGAGATCCCAAGCAGGCTCCTTGCTGTCAGTGCAGAGCCCGACGTGGGGCTTGATCTCACAAACCATGAGATCATGACCTGAGCCAAAATCAAGAGTTGGAAGCTTAACCGGCTGAGCCACACAGGTGCCCCAAATTATATGAGTTTTAGTCATACAACACACGTGGGACAGCCCCTGTCTGTGAGTGGTAAGAGCTCAGTAAATTTTAGTTGTTGTCCTGTTAGAGGAAAGATATTTTATGGCTTCAGACAGCATTGTATCTAATAGGAAATTCAGTTTGCTCCTTTAAGGTCTAAGTTTATCAGCTCTACGTTAATCAGTTTTGTGTTGATTAAACCCTTTACTATAGATCCTGTTGTAGGTTATGTTTCTGTAGAGAAGTACTAGACACAACTCTGGTTTTTACCTCTAGGCTTAATTTGAAATCAAGAATATCTCCATTAAATTCTCCTTTTAAAAAAAAAATTTTTTTTTTTTAATGTTTTATTTTTGACAGAGACAGAGACAGAGCATGAGCCGGGGAGGGGCAGAGAGAGAGGGAGACACAGAATCCGGAATAGGCTCCAGGCTCTGACCTGTCAGCACAGAGCCCAACAGGGCTTGAACTCACAGACTTCGAGATCATGACCTGGGCTGAGGTCGGCCGCTCAACCTACTGAGCCACCCAGGTGCCCCTCTGTTAAATTCTTAATTCAGGGCATATTTGCCCCAGAGCCTCGTTTTTCCATATTACTGTGTGATATTCAGGACTCCCTTACCATTTAGGTTATCGATGTCTTGTATAAATAGGAACCTAAATGTTTAGGGAATTGATCTTGTTGTTTGAAAAGGTATTTATAAAGATGAATTTCAAGGGTTTTGTGTGTGTGTGTGTGTGTAAGCAGGCCTTCTCCACCCTCCTGCCCCATCCCTCCCATTGAAACAGACATGGAAAGCATTCAATTTTTGAGATAAAGAGACAACGTTTACCAACTCTGTCTCTAGAATGCAAGTTAAAATTTACTTTGTAATAAGTCTTGTAAAGAAAGAACTAACTGGGGACTTTGAGAAATTCTAAATGCTTTGTTGGGAGGCAGCATTGTAGTGTGTATATTCTTGAGATCCTAAGTGTGCTTGTAAATTGAAGGGCAGTGTTAGAGGCTGGCCTCTTGAGGTAAATGTCGTGAGACATTTGCTCATAGTTCTAATGACTGCAAAGATTTAATGACAATCACTAAGATTCTCCTGGGATGTATTAAATTCTATGACTTCACTGTAAATTAAATCTTTAATTTATGGTTAAGATTGCAAAGTACTATAAGAAATTATATTGTCTACCCTATGTTTTAAGAAACAAATCGTAAGCAAATTATTTTTTTTTTTTAAGCCCTAAAAGATAATTTACTGGATCACATCATTAAGAAGTTCAAATAGTTCAACCTTCATGTTTGGCTGGATCCAGTATCTGAATATAAAGAAAGAAAAACTTTAAAGACTTTTGAGACCCTCCATCTTTGAGCTCTGTTCTTCAGCATTGACTCCATTCTCAGGCACACCTTTCTTCCTTGAGTGGCTCTAGCATCTCCAGGTATGTATCCAATCAGCTTGAACTTAGGCCTTTTGTATGGTTGCTCTACCAAAAGTCTATAATTTCATTGGCTTTCATTGGGTCATGTACCCATGTCGGTGCTATTGACAGGGAAATAACTGTTTGGTTTTTAAACCACAGTTTAGGGATATAATTCATATGCCGTATTTATAAAATTCAGTTTGTCCATTTACAGTGTACAGTGTTTTTTGTTTTTTTTTTTTAATTGTGGAGAGAGTGTGCCCTTGTTGTGTCTGTGTGAGTGGGGCAGAGGGAGAGGGAGAGAGAATCTTTAGCAGGCTCCACTACTTGCTTGGAGCCAGATGTACGGGGCTTGATCCCAAGACCCTGGTAACTTAACCAATCAGGAGTCAAGACACGTAACCAACTGAGCCACTCAGGCACCCACTACAGTGTACAGTGGTTTTAAGTTATGTTCACGTGGTGTGCAACCATCATTGCATTCAATTAGAACAGTTTCTTTACTCCCAAAACAATCTCCATGCTCATTAATGGTGTTGATCCTAAAGGTGATGAATCTGCACAGCAACCAAAAAGGTTTATTTAGACCCTTAGGGATTGCAATCTGAGACACACAGAATTGATAAAATCCAAAGTAAAGTGCTGCAACAAGTGGGGAGTGCAAGCTTACATAAGCAGAAGGCACAAGGTTACATAATTTGTTTTGGATGAATAAATGATTGGTTGATGGGTGCTAGCAGAGTTGAAACTAACTATAATACATGTTTGGCTATTTGTAGGCTTTGGCTATTTAGCCAAAGTAGGACGATGCATTCCAGGAGGTGGTCCAGTTGTAACTGACAAAAGTCAGAACTTTGTGATGTTTTGAAAATTAAAACTGGGAAAAAAAATTAAAACTGGAGACAAGCCTCGACCCTACTTTCGATATTCATCCGACTCTATTTAGAGTGACTCTCTTAGCAGTGCTTACTCTGTTTCAGAATCTTCTTTCACAGATCACTCCCCCTTTTCCCCAACCCAAACATTCCCAGGCAACTATTAATCTAGTTTCTGTCTCTAGATGTGTGTACATTTCGTACAGATGGATTAATAATATGTGATCTTTTATGACGTCTCTCACCTAGCATTTTGTTTTGAAGGTTTATCCGTGTCCTTCACTGCTTTTTATTGTCAAGTAATAGTCCATTGCATGGATATGCCACATTTTGTTTATCCTTTAATCAGTTAGCAGACATTTGGATTGTTACCACTTTTTAGCTACTATGAATAATGCCCCTGTGAGGGTTCATGTGCAAGTGTTTGTGTAGACATACATTTTTAATTCCTTTGGGTATGTACCTAGGAATAGAATTGCTCCATCATATAACTACTTGGTCTTTTGAGAAACTGCCAGAGTGTTATTCAGAGTATTTATATATATTTAGATTTAGATTCTCAGCAGCAAGGCATAAGAGTTCCAGTATGTCCACATCCAGGGCAAACACTTGTCTTTTTGTGGTATGCTACTGTGGATTTTTTTTTTTTTTTTTGCGTTTTTAAATGTATATTTATTTTTTAAAGATTTTTAAAAATACTCATTTTTGAGAGAGAGCATGAGTTGGGGAGGAGCAGAGAGACAGACAGACACAGAATCCAAAACAGGTTCCTGGCTCCGAGCTGTCAGTGCAGGGCTTGAACCCACGAACCCGAAGATCATGACCTGAGCTGAAGTCAAATGCTCCACCCACTGAGCCATACAGATGCCCCTGCCACACCGTATTTTTGATTGCATTCTCCTGATGGTTAATGATGTTAAACATCTTTTCATGTGCATGTTGACTATATATCTTTGGAAAAACTTTCAATTTGAGTTGTCTTTGTATTGTTGAGTTGCAAGAGTCCTTTTTTGAATTCTAGTTCCTTATTGTAAATGTGAGGGTTTATTTTTGGATTCTGTTCCACTGATCAGTGTCTATCCTGTATCAGTGCCGCATGGTTTTGTTATCATAGTTTTGTAGTAAGTCTTGAAGTTGGAAAGTGTAAGTCCTCCAACTTTACTCTTTTCAAAATGAATTTCAGGATCAGGTTCTCGATTTCTAGAAAGAAGACATCTGGGATTTTGGTAAGGGTTGTACTGACTCTGTAGATGAATTTGGGTGGTGTTTCTACTTTAACAGTATTAAATCCTTTAATCCATCGAATGTGGGATGTTATCCCTTTTTTTTAGGTCTTTAATTTTCTCTTCTCTTCTCCCCTCCCCTCCCCTCCCCTTTTCTTTTCTATCTCTGCATTCAGCATGGGGCTCGCTCTAATTCAAACCCTGAGGTCAAGAGTTGCATGCTCTTCCACCTGAGCCAGTCAGGTGCCCTTGGTCTTTAATTTCTTACAGCAATGTTTTATAAATTTTTCACTTTTGTTAAACTTATTCAAAGTGTTTGATTCTTTTTAATGTTACTGTAGTGAGATTGATTTCCAGATTAAGTGTTGTTTAGAAATACATTTGGCTTCTGTATACTGAGCTTGTAGTAGGCAACTGAGCTAAACTAGTTAATTAATTATGTTAGTTTTTTAGTGGATTCCTTAAAAGTTTTCTATATACAAGATCATGTCATCTGCAAGTAGAGATAGTTTTACTTCTTCTTTTCCAATCTGGATGTCTTTTATTTCTTTCTTTTCTTTCTTTTTTCTGAACTGCCATGGCTAGAACCTGTAGTACAATATGGATTAGAAGTAGCCAGAACAGGCATCTCTGTTTTTTCCCTGATTTCTTAGAGGATAAACATTCAGTCTTTAACTATTATGATGTAAGCTGTGGGTTTTTTGCAGATGCCTTTTATCAAATCAAAGAAGTTCCCTTCTTTTTCTAGTTTGAGTGTTTTTACCATGAAAAAGAGTTGGATTTGAAGATGCATTTAATTTCCATCCTGTTAGGTCCTTCTTCTGAATCTACTGAGATGATCATGTGGTTTTTGTCCTTTATTGTATTGATATTTTATATAACATTGATTTTTTTATTATTTTTTTTTATTATTATTAAAAAAAAATTTTTTTAATGTTTATTTATTTTTGAGACAGAGAGAGATAGAGCATGAACAGGGGAGGGGCAGAGAGAGAGAGACACAGAATTGGAAGCAGGCTCCAGGCTCTGAGCCATCAGCCCAGAGCCCGACGCGGGGCTCGAACTCACAGACGGCGAGATCGTGACCTGAGCTGAAGTCGGATGCTTAACCGACTGAGCCACCCAGGCGCCCCTAACATTGATTTTTTTAAATCAACCTTGCATTTCAGGGATAAGTCCCACTTTGTTATGGTATATAATTATTTTTATATGCTGCTGTGTTTGGTTTGCTAGTTCTTTTTTGAGGATTTTTGCATCCATATTCATAACAGATTGGTCTGTAGTTGCATTGTGATTTCTCTTCTGGTTTTGCTATGGAGTTATCTTGGCCTCTTAGAATTAACTTGGGAAGTATTCCCTCTTTTGTGTTTTAAAAAAGTTTGTAGAATTGGTTTATAATATTTATGTTTTTGGTATGATTGTCCAGAGTGCCATTTGGGCCTAACCATTTCTTTTTGGGTAATCTTCTGGTTACTAATTCAATCTCTTCATAGGCCTAGTTAGATTTTCTGTGTCTCAAGTCAGTTTCAGTCAGTGTCTTTTGGAGTTTTTTGGGGTTCTTCACTGAATTCCACTGTATGTGTGTGGAACAACAACAAGCAACAACAAGCAGTTCTCTGGGGACACCAGCTGGGTCTCCTACAATTCTGACACTATATACCTGGGGGGTAGCATCAGATTCTACAGGTTGAGGGCTTAGTCCCACAAGACTGCCTTCATCCATACTTGCTTGAGACACCAATCACAAACCCAGGTTATTCCCTGTGCTTCTGACGAACAGGTTACGGATTGGAGGTTTTTATAACTCCCCTTCTTGGACTTGAGATATGAGTCGCAAGTCTAGATTGTTTGTTGCCTGTACTTGTGTCTAACTGGCTATTGATTGGAGGTTTCCCCAACCCCTTCGTTGGAATCTATTAATTTGGTTGAGAGGCTAATGAAACTCGGAGAATCATTTTACTTACTAGGTTACTGGTTTATTGCAAAGGAATTTAAAGGATATGAATCAACAGTCTAGAAGAGCTGATAGAATGAGGTATGTGGGAAGTTGTGTGGAACTTCTCTGCTCCCTCTGGGCATGCCAAAGTCCCCAAATCTTCATGTGTTCACAAACCCAGAAGCCCTCTGAATCCTGTCCTTTTGAGTTTTTATAGAGGCTTTATTACACAGTCATGACTGATTAAAAACATTAGCCATTGATTTAACCTCCAACTCTCCATCCCTCCCTGGAGGTGGGGGACGGCTGAAAGATCCAACCCCCTATTCACATGGATGGTTCTCCTGCCCGCCCCCACCTTTTGGTGCAGTCTAAAAGTCACCTCATTAACCTAACAAAAGGCACCTTTTTTCACTCAACACTTGGGAAAACCTCAGGATTTTAGGAATTCTGTGTGAGAAATAGGGACAAAGATCAAATATATATTTCTTTGTATAAATTACAATATCACAGGGAGCTTGTTCTTTTCTTTCAGATTATCGAATATATTGGCATGTGGTTGTTCATAGTATTCTCTTTTTGTTTTCAATGAAAGGTTGGTAGTAGTGTCTCTATTTCCTGATTTTAGTAATTTGAGACTTTTTTTTTGGTCGGTTTAGGTAAAGGTTTATTAGTTTTGTTGATCTTTTCAAGGACCCAAGTTGTGGTTTTGTTCCTTTTCTCTATATTCTCATGGCTAAAGTTGATGACAGCAAAGGATATAATATAGGACTAACAGAAAAGAGATGCATAGGCAAAGTCTGTGGAGGTGAGGCACATGCTTCCAGGTTCTTCCATGAGTACTGAATGGGCGTGCCATCTCTAGCTACAGTCAGCAGGGACAGATCAAGTCAGGAAGCATTTATATACATTAGAAATTCTTTAAAAAAATTTTTTTTAAATTTATTTTTGAGAGAGTGTGAGTGGGGGAGGGGCAAAGAGAGAGAGAGAGAAACACAGAATCGGAAACGGGTTCCAGTCTCTGAGCTGTCTGTCAGCACAGAGCTCGACGTAGGGCTTGAACATGAACAGCGAGATCATGACCTGAGCCACCCCAGCGCCCCAGAAATCTTTTTTTAATGTTTATTTTTGAGCGCACTAGTGTGAGTCGAGGAGGGGCAGAGAGAGGGAGACAGGATCCCAAGTTGATATCATAGAGCCTGACGTTGGTCTCACTAATCACGAGACCTGAGCCAAAACCTAGAGTCACATGTAACCAGTCACATTTAACCGACTGAGCCACTCAGGTGCCCTACTTCTCATACGTTAGAAATTCTTTAGGACCCTGAAGAATATTTATGTAGGTTATATCAAATCTTCTTCTGCATTTAGTTTCTTGCCATGTGTTATTTTAGTTGAAGTAGTTGAGGGTGTTTATTGGAGGTCAGAAATTTATCTCAAGTAGGTCACTTTCATTATGGCCATAAAGATTCACTGCCACAACTTCTGTTGGTTTTTACATTTTCCTTCCACATGACCATGCTACTATACAAGGTGTTGTGGGTAAGGTGGCTTAGAGCATGGAAGTGATGAGTTCACAGTTGAGTGATTGCCATTCCTTCTCACCCACCATAACTTGCAGAGGTCCTCTATGCTAGTTGGAGAAGGAAGACCATAGACCTAGGGGATAAGGGTTGGAGGAGTAGGCAGAAACTAGTAATCTAATTTACCTCAGGCTTGTAGCTGCCTACTACTCTTAGTCAACATACTGCTGGCCAGTGGAAGATCTTAATCTTAAAGACTCTTAGAAACCCTCAGCAGTTGCTAATTTTGGGGGAATGAATGCTCTTGCGAGTGGTGTCCTTTAGGCCAAGACTCATGTAATTTATTCTGTTAGTCATGATTTCCATTGGTTTCCTGATCGAGGGAAAGCAGAATTCTCTTGTCTGTATCTTCTAGACTACAGTTATGGTTCTGAATTTAAGTGGATCTGTCATCCCCTACCTGACCCTGATAATAAGAAAGTAGATTCTATCCTATAGGTCTCTTCTGGTACTTCAGGTCCCCTTGCGTCATTAGTCTTAACCTTTAGTTTTATAAAACCTGGATCTTAATGGAATGCCAACAAAATGCCTGTGTTAATATTCTTACAATCCTCCAAACAAAACCTGGTACAACCAGAGTAAACACTAGAGTATGGTCTATAATGACGAAGGTAACTAACTAGGTGTAACAGTTTTCAGATTTCTCTTCAAGGCAGTTGAGCCTGCTTTTATGGCAACTGTTTGGTTCTATTCAAAGAGTTTATCCATCTCAAGAGGCACAGAATTGGCTCATTCCTGTTGTAATAGTGGTATTTATCCTCCTAATACACTTTGTACTCCAACAGCATATTGCATCTTAGGTAGCTTATACTGGCAAACTACTCCTCTGTATTTGAGGCACTTGTCAGGAATTTCTAGATATTTGAGACCACCACCTCTCTAATGAATCTTGTTTGCTTAAGGTGGTGGGTACCTGGAGGGTTCTAAAATGAGTTGCTAGGCAGAACTCCCAGGAGGGATAACTGACTTTTTCATGTGTGCTCTCTGATATTTAATTCCCATTTTAGGGAATAGTACAACTCTAAAGTTAGTTTGAAATTTGTCTCTGACCTCTGCTCTGGAGACATAAGCGTAAACTTTCTAGCCTGAATGATAGATGCATTGCTCTGAACTTCCTACTGGCCAGTCATGATGGGGTATGTGTGATTGCCAGCATCCCACGCTCTGCTTAGATTAATCAGTGAGCAAAATTAGAGCAGTTTATTTCCCACTCCCTTGTTCTTCCAGAGAGAAAGCCATGTGACTCTTATTGGTGAGCCTTGATTATACCTGGGACGTTACATGGCTCTGTATGGGGAGCTTGTGGCCTGACCTCCACAAACGGCCTGATCATTCTGCCAGGGGTCAGGGTCAAGTCACTCTTTTCCAGTGTTGCCTAAGAAGAAGTACAGTTCGTTAGGGTATTTGATTGAGTGTCCTGTGCTTCTGAATAGAATTTGTAGCAGGACACATGTAGGGTGGAGGGTAGAGATGTAGGGGGCAACTTCTCCATTGTACTCTGATGACCTTTGTCTATTCATGGGCCAAATAGGCAAAGTCTAATCTCTGTCTGACTCCTACCTTGGCAGGACACCCAGTAGGCCCTTCTGGAACAAAAGTTGATAAGAACTCTTGTGAGAAATAGCCACAGGGATGTTTTTTTTTTTCCTGTTGAGCACAGGACTTTACCACCTCCCTTATCCTTGGGTTATATAGTCGCCAGCTATAAAATGGCTGCAGTTTAGAGTTGGCTTTTTGGCAACCTGTGTTCTCAAACACCTTGGGATCACCCTCTGGGAATAGGGACACTGATGTTATTTTTTTCTGTGTGGGTAAGTAATAAATTTGTATGTGAAGTTATATTCTTGTCTCCTTTCTGTCTCTGGCAATGTGGACAGCTGTGATAGTGGGATTTCTATCTAGCCTTGCTAGCCTTGCACTATTGCCTGGCTTCATTCATTTGTTGTGACAGTTGCGTGTGATCATGTATTTAAAGCATTCAGTGCAGTTCTTAACATATGGTAAACTCTCAAATGATAGCTGTTATTTATAGAATTGTATTATAAATAATGCAAAATTTAGAATATTCCTGAAAGCCTAATTCAAGGATTGATAGCCTAATTTCTTCTATGACTAAGGATACCAACAGCCAGAGCTAGAATAATAGGTTGAGAAAATCATGATACTTTTCGAATTTCTGAAAAGTGCATTTTACATTGAAGTGTTGGTATTGATGGTTTTGTTGATGTTACAGAAGCATCTATAGCTTTTGCTAACGTAAATCAGTTTTTTAGTGGAAAATAGTGGCTTTCCTCGTTTTGACCACATCAGCTGACACTCCAAATAGACTTTGGTTTGTGGAACACATTAGATGTCAAACTTAAGCCATAAGGGAAAGTTTCACTTTAAAATACCAGAATGGGGGGGAGGGGCGCCTGAGTGGCTCAGTCGGTGGAGCATCTGACTTCGGCGCAGGTCATCTCATGGTCTGTGAGTTCAAGCCCTGCATCAGGCTCTGTGCTGACAGCTCAGAGCCTGGAGCCTGCTTCGGATTCTGTGTCTCCCTCTCTCTCTGCCCCTCCCCTGCTTATGCTCTCTCTCTCTCTCTCTCAACAATAAACAACATTAAAAAATTAAAAATAAAATAAAATAAAATAAAATAAAATAAAATAAAATAAAATAAAATACCAGAATGGGGGGGCGCATGGGTGGTCCAATTGGTTAGGTGACCGACTTTGGCTCAGGTCATGATCTTGCAGTTCGTGGGTCAAGCTCCGTGTCAGGTTCTGTGCTGAACAGTTGCTCAGAGCCTGGAGCCTGCTTCAGATTCTGTGTTTCCTTCTCTTTCTGCCCCTCCCCTGCTTGTGCTCTGTCTCATTCTTGTCTCTCAAAAATGAATAAGTGTTAAAAAATTAAAAAAAAATACCAGAAGGGTTTTATGTTTTTTTCAGGTATAAGAAGAGTGTTTAATATATTTTTTAAGAAGTTCTATATTTTTGAAGTATTGAAATCATGTGATGTTTATGGCTGACACAAATCTGAAGGGAGAAGTGGGGACTTTTTCCCATCTGGAAGTTTAAATAGGGACTTCTTTTTAACTTGGTGTTCAGTACTTACAGATTGTGTTTATTCATTTAACAAACGTTTATTGAAGCCTGCTGGACATTGTCTAGGTTTGCATCTTTTGGGCTGCTCTGAGATAGTCTTTTTTTATGCCTATCATCTTGTCTATTAATAGCATTATCTTTCATTTTAATAATGTTCCAGTTTCTTTGACAAATTAACAGTCACCCTTGTATATAAAACAATTCTTGATGTGGCTCTGTTTGTCCTGTTCTATTTCTTACAATTTCATCTGACCTGTAGTAGGCAGATCATAATGTAACCAGTCTGTTTTCATAGAGTTCTGTACATGGGTGCGTGTGATTGTGTTTAAAATAGATACTAATATTACTATTCTTCCACAAGCTGTGATTTTTAGGTTATTTTTTTACTTTGAAATTTCTGTAATAAGGGTAAACTAAAAATAAAGTTGCTGGGTTGAAAATTTTTCTTTTTTTAAGTTTATGTTTTGAGAGTGAGTGAGCAGGGGGTGGGGGCAGAGAGAGAGAGAGAGAGAGAGGGAGGGAGAGAGAGAGAATCCCAAGCAGGCTCTGCAGTGTCAGCGTAGAGCCCAATGTGGGGCTTGAACTCACTAACAGTGGGATCATGACCTGAGCTGAAGTCAGATGTTTAATTACAGAGCCACCCAGGTGCCCTATTTCTCACAGTTTTAGAGGCTGGAAGTCCAAGATCAGGGTTATGGTTTCTCCTGAGGCCTCTTCCTTCTTGGCTTGTGGTCAGCCTCCTCCTATGTGATGTCACATGGTCTCTCTCCCCCCACCGTGTGCATATGCCTTTCTTATGAAGACAACGGTTGTTGTCCTGTTGGATTGTGGTCCTATCCTTCTCACCTCATTTAGACTTAATTACCTCCCTTAAAGGCCTGTTTTCAAATATAGTCACACTGGGGATTAGGACCTCAACATTTGAAATTGGTGGGGGGAATAATACAATTTAGTTCATAACAGCATCCCACCCCCAAGTACATACAAGAAGTAAGGGGAATTTATTAGGCATCATTAACTCTAGTAGAAAAGCTAGTTTGTATTATGCTTCGGCCTTTATTTATTTTTTTCTTTTTTAAGTAAACTGCTCTTAACATGGGATTTGAACTCACAGCCCCGAGACCAGGAGTTGCATGCTTTAGCAACTGAGCCAGCCAGGTACCCCTAGTCAGTTGTATTATTAAGGAGCTTTCCTGAGAGAAGGCATGTGAGGAATATACAGATCTCTCTCTTTTGGGGATTCGTTTTTAATTCAAAAGCATACATACCTTCTTCAATCTTGTTTTTCTTTTTAGTGAAAACACTATGACCCAAGACTTGATAGATGTAAAAGATCTGTAGATTGTTTTGGATTTAAAAAATTTTTTTAAATATTTATTTGTGAGAGAGAATGAGAGAGAGAGAGAGACAGATCCTGAGCAGGGGAGGGGCACAGAGAGGCAGAGAGACAGCATCCTAAACAGGCTCCAGGCTCTGAGCTGTCAACACAGAGCCTTACACAGGGCTTGAACTCTCGAACCATGAAAGCATGACCTGAGTGAAGTCGGATGCTTAATCAACTGAGCCACCCAGGTGCCCCTGATTTAGATTGTCTACATAAACTCTGTGAACAGTTTTATGTTTTCCTTCCCAATTCTTATGCTTTCCAGATCTCTAGTACCATGGCAAAAAGAAGGGGTAATAGTGGCGTTTTCATTTTATTGTCAATATAAATGTTTGAAGCTGCTATTTATCAAAATTAAGGAAATTTCTATTGTTGGTTTGATATGATTGTTCTTCTAATAAATGGATATTGAATTTTATCAAGAGCTTTTGTACCTGTTGAAAATTTATCATCTGGGGCACCTGAGGGGCTCATTTGGTTGAATGTCCTCCTCTTGATTTTGGCTCAGGCCATGATCTCATGGTTTGTGAGTTCAAATCCCGTGTTAGTCTCTGCACTGACATTGTGGAGCCTGCTTGGGATTCTCTCTCTCCCTCTCTACCCCTCCCCTGCTTGTGCTTGCTTGCTTTCTCTCTTAGATAAATAAATTATTGTCCTGTGATTACTTTGGTTAATTTTCAAATGACAAACTTTGTATTTTTGAAGTAAAGCCAGTTTGATCATGGTGGGTTATCCTTTCCATAGGTCACCCCATTTAGTTTGCTGACATTTTGTTTAGGATTTTTTCATTTACATTTCTGAAAGAAATTATTAATTTTCCTTCTTTTCAGCATTTGGATGATAGCCTCAGTGAATGAGCTCTGAAGTGTTCTCTCTTTATCCTTTTTTTTTTTTTAATTTTTTTTTTAACATTTATTTATTTTTGAGACAGAGAGCATGAACAGGGGAGGGTCAGAGAAAGAGGGAGACACACAGAATCTGAAACAGGCTCCAGGCTCTGAGCTGTCAGCACAGAGCCCGATGCGGGGCTCGAACCCACGGACCGCGAGATCATGACCTGAGCCGAAGTCGGACGCTCAACCGACTGAGCCACCCAGGCGCCCCTATCCTTTTAAAGAAGCTGTATGGGGATTGTTTTCTTTCATGAATGATTGTTGGAATACTCCAGCAAAGCCATACAGGCCTGGCATTTTCTTTGTGAAAAGATACTTAATTATCAATGTAAGTTCTTTAAAGAGATAGGGTATTCTTACTGTGTTAGTCCTGGTTATATGTATTTTTCAAAGAATTTGTCTATTACTCCTAAATTTGAAATGTATTGGAATAAATACTTATTATTTTAGTGTCTATAGGGTCTATAGTCTATAGGGTCTAGTGGTAGCCTCTATTCCCAATATTGTGCTTTTAAAGTTTCATGATCCGTATTGTCAGAGGCTTAATGATTTTTATTCTTTTGAAAGAATCAACTTGTGACTAGCTGAATTTCTACATTTTTATTCATTATTTTATTTCAGTCCATCATCATTTCTTTCCTTGGGTTAACTTATTAGTCTTGTGATAAATACAAAGATTGTTTCTTGGTTATTTATTCATTCATTTATTTATGAATGAATGCATGAGTGAGTGAATGTTTTTAAGTAATCTCTACGCCCAGGGTGGGGCTCAAACTCCCTGAGATTAAGAGTCACAAGCTCTACCGACAGAGCCAACTAGGCACCCCTCCCAGTCTCTTTAACATATTTATTTATGCTCTAAATTAGTGTTATGTGTTACATGAACATGGGGATAGGAACATGTTATGGACTGAATTGTGTGTCTTCTCTTCTCCCATTTGTATGTTGAAGCCCTAACGTCTAATGTAACTATTTGGAGGTGAGACCTTTATAGGTAATTAAGGTTAAATAAGGTCATAAGGGTGGGGCTCTGATCCAATAGGACTGATGTCATAAGTAGAGGAAAGAGGCACCAGAGAGCCTGCGTGCGCGCGCTCTCTCTCTCTCTGTAAGTGTAAAGTGTATTCTTTATTTCTCAATTACTTGGCAATTTTCTATTTACTTTGTTTTCTATAATTTCTAGATTGATTCCATCGTAAATTAATCTGAATAATTGAACACTTTGAAAATTGAGATGTGCTTATGGCTCAGCTAGATGGTCATGTTGGTAAAAATTCCATGTGCACTTGGGAAGAATGTATATTCTGCATTTAGGGTGTAGTATTAGTATGTTTAAGTGAAGTTGGTTTTATTTTAATTGGTCTTTCCTCATTTACTATGGTTGTAGAATTGACCATTTTTAGATTTGTCAGTAGCTGTGGGTGAGAGTGTAAGTTATTTTAACCTTTTTGGAGGGCAGTTTGTATTGTTCGTGAAGATAATTTTAATGTCCTTTGACACATTGATTTCACTTCTAGGAGTTTCCAGAAACATTTAGCCAAAAATGTAAAGTATAAATATAGAATCTTTAGGATAGTTTACAAGTGCAAAAACTTTATCTGCCAATAAAGGACTCGTTAAATGGTAATATATACTCAGAAAGTGTATGTTCTGCAGGCAATGAGGATAATATATTTGTAGTGAAATAATAAGGTATCCTAGGTATAGTAATGAAAATGAGGCAAAAAGATGAGGTTTCCTTTATGTATTTGTTTTTTACCTATAAAATTTTCTGTAAGAGGAGGTAACAATAGATACCTCTGGGGAATTAGACAATGGGGATAGACAATAAGGACTATTTGCCATGTGTTTGAAGTTTTTTGTTTGTTTTGTTTCAATGAACATGGGTACTTAGAATAAAGAGCCTGTTAAGATCAAAGTAATTGCCACTTAAATGGAGCAAGCAAAATACTATATTGTGTAGAATTTCTATAAAACACCCCAGAGATTTTATTGATACTTGCCATGTTTATTGTTAAATCCTTCTTTGCTCTTTTCTTTGTATCTCTTCCCCAAATTAAAGATGAAGTTTTGACTGGTCAGAGGTTTCTGGAATTCTAATAGACCATAGCATTGGTGTTAAGGTAAACTAATTTTCTTGAAGTTTTATGCAGACAAAACAAATTTTTAATGAAAGATCTTTATTTCCTACAGATTCCTGACATTCAAAACAACTGACTTTTAATACTCTGCTACTACATCAAATCAACAATGAATTGGAATGCAAAACCAGAGAATGTCACCTTACCACCACATTATCCTAAAAAGCCATCATCTTTTTTGGAGCAGGCTTTAATAAATACATTTAACACAACATCTCAAAGTTCTTTAAGCTATCCTGGAAGTAACCAAGAAGCATGTATGTTTCTTGGAAATTCAAATCCAGTTTCACAGCCACTGCTAAACATGAGAAATTATACAGCTCCTCAGCAAATCCCTATTTCTGATATACATACCGGGACAGTTGTGGCCTCACAAACGTCAGTAGAAAGAATAACATATGCAAATGTTAAAGGATCCAAACAACTAAATCACAATTTGCAGATGTCTTCAGGCGTTACCCAAAATGTTTGGTTGAACTCACCAATGAAGAATTCTGTGCATTCTCATACAGGGGCAACTGTATCTCATCAAACTAGTTTTGGAACTAATACACCTAATGTACATGCACTACAGAATCAATTTGTAACTTCAGATACCTGTTCTGTGCAACTACAAATGATCCCCTCCAATTCTCCAAGAGTTCCTATAACTTATCAGTGGACCCCAAGACTTAACCCATCTGTATCAGAACGACAGGTTGACTGGGCGCAACAGTATACATCCAGTGGACTGACTTATCCAGATTACAGACCGCTTCCAAAGCAATATAGTTACACATCACGAAGCTCTTTGCAAGATCCTTCCCTTCAGAAACAAAACCCTATGCCATCTGCATCATTGCAAATTAAAAATAGTCACCCTCCAGATCCTCCACAGACTTTACAGTCAAAGCAGACTGCAACTGTACATTCCTATCGATACGCAGTTCCTCAAACTGACAAAAGGCCTCCTCCTCCTTATGACTGTAGATACGCAAGCCAGCCTTTGCAAAGTACTCAGCATGTTATTAAACAGGCTTCTGTGGAAGTTCCTCAGAGTCAAGAAATGCACTTACCTGAAATGAGGAAAGACTTTTCTAGAAGTTTACAACTGCATTGGCAAAACCCTAATGAAAATGTCAGCACAGTTGGAAATTCCTGTAACTTGAAAGTAAATAGCAGTGTCATTCAGCCTTTTAATGAACCTGTTAGATCTTCTGTGGATGGTGTTCAGACTCTTGCTCAAAATAATCAAGAGAGGAGAACAGACTCTTGTGATCTAACTTCAAATCAAGTATTGGACACAAGTGTCACAAAAGAAAAGTTAGTGAGGGATATTAAAACATTAGTAGAAATAAAAAAGAAGTTTTCGGAACTTGCAAGGAAAATCAAGATTAATAAAAATCTTTTGATGGCAGCAGGTTGTATTAAAACAACTGATACCTCTTATAGTGAATTAGCTCCAAATTCTGGATTGTCTCTGAAACAAACTGCCCAAATCCGGTCTGGACCACAGGTAACCCTAGTGACTCCAGAGAATAAACCACCAACAGTAATGGAATCTGCAAAAGAAACAAATAGAGCATACAGTACAATGAATTCCAACATTCAGGACCCCAATTGTGGAAATTTTAACCAAGTGAATTCTGTTTTACTAAATTCTGTCTGTTCAGAAAAGTTTCCAATGCCAGATGAGTTACAAGATTTGAAAGTTAGGACTTCTTTAAAGGCATCGACTGTTGAGATTACCCAGGCAACCTTAAATAACAGCCAGATTTCATCAGGAAATGTCAACGTTGAACTAAATGTGCCAACAAATTCTGAAACAACTTATGTTCCTCAGTCTGCGTCCTTTGAGGAATATGTTTCAAAATATCCAAATAAAAATACGCTAATTCTCAGTTTACTTACATGTAGAGATAAACCTCAGGAGAAGTTGTTTAAAAATGCTAGTGAAACTATTCAGGGTTCTAAACCACATAGTTATGAAGTTAATCCAAGTACCCAAATCACTGGTAACCAGCTAAATTTGAAAACAGTGGAAGCTCCAAGTACTTGTAACACAAATGCCAAGGTTTTAGATAACTCTTTTTCCCTTGAGCATAAATCCTCAACAAGTGGAATGCCTTCTAAAAGTGACAGTCACTTTTCCATGGAATTGCTAGCAACATGCCTTTCTCTGTGGAAAAAGCAACCTTCAGAACCTACCGAAGAAAAGCAGTGTAATGAATCAAGAAAAAATAGAACAGCAGTTGGAGTTTCCAAGCCTGTGGAAACCTGTGATAAGAGTCCATTTTCAGTTGTGGGAAATTCTCAGAATAAGGTGTTAAACAGCTCACAAGAAACAACTTTGTCAATGGTAGTACAGAATTCTGAGTCTTCAGGCACAACCAACACAAAAGGAACAGAACTTCAGGTGGCTGTAGTGTCACCACTAATTCTTTCAGATGTCAAAACCTTGTCTGTCAAAGGAACAACACCTGAAGCTTTATCTGAAACAATGTATCCAGTTATTAAAGAAGGCAGTGTTTGTAGCTTACAGAATCAGTTGGCAGAAAATACAAGTATTACTGCTGCTTTGAAAGCTAATGTTGATGAACCAGTAGCAGGTGCTACAACAGACACCAAGATGTTCTTACCAATTCAGAAGGAAGAGCAAAATGAGTCAACTAATGCAGCAGACACACCTCATGGCAATCAAGGAAAGCATATCAAATCAGAACCAGATACCCATTATACTGTGAGTGAACAGCAAGCTTCATACAAGCCAAGGAAAAGTGATATTGCTAGTGGTGATATGTTACATATTGAGAATATTTGTTCTCTTGTTGAAGGTGATACGTCTTATAATTCCCAAATAGCGGAGATATTCAACTTGCCGCCTTTGAAAAGAGTTGAGCCACAGAAATCTTCTCTCCCTAAGCAACAGGTGATTAGTAGTGGACAACAAAAAGAACATACAGACAATGTCACTGAAAATAAAGACTTTGGTTTTCAAAGTGATAATTTTTTAAAGTGCACAGATGTTTCACATAAAATAACTGACCAGGCAGAATCACCTCAACCTCCAGAATCATCTTTGAAGCATGTTAAAGCAAATAGTGGAATTTTAGAGGAAAGTGATTTGGAACATATCACTAAAAAAGAAAGCATGGCTAATGATATGTGTTCATCAGCAGCTATCCAACAGGGCAGTTGCCCTCAGGAAGCTGATGCAGTTTGCAATTACACTGCCCAAGATCCTACAAGAAATGAGATTCTTAATGATAAGGCATCCATCTTATACCTACATGATCAGTTGTCAGAACTTTTAAAAGAATTTCCCTATGGCATTGAAGCTGTGAACACACATGAAGGTTCTGTGGCCCAACAAATAACAAACCAAAACCCAAAAGGTCAAACTTGTGATAAAACTGGTTGTGACTCCAAAGACTCAACAGACCAAATACATATTACAATATTAAACTCAGAGCAAATGAAAGAATTATTTCCTGAACATGAAGATCAACTCTGTGAGGTAGACAAGTTGGGGGAACATCAGAAAGAAGAACCTGTAAACAAAGAAGGGGGCCAGTGTGACCCACAAACAGATACAGATGAAAAGAGTCATGATTCTATAATGGATTCAGAGAAAGATGATGTCCGTTGCTGTGCACTGGGATGGCTATCTATGGTTTATGAAGGAGTACCCCAGTGCCCGTGCAATTCTATCAAGAACTCAGCTTCAGAGAAAGAAGGGGAAGATAAATGTTCTCCTTTGAAGATCAACAGTTGTAAACAAGGAGAGAAAACTGATAGAAATGCCCCTGTTGAATGTAATAGTCCTCTAAATAACAATCCGGAGATTCCTTTGACTTGTCCAGATACAAAAAATCATCTTCCTGAAATAGAAGAAAGCAAAAATATAAATAAGCCCAAAACAAAACATCACAAATCACTGAGGACAGAACAAGAATTATCAGGTCAGTTTTTATCTAAAGGTGATAAAAAACTAGATTCCTTGCAAAGTCACAAAAGGAAAGGAAAACTGAAGTTTCATGAGATAACTTTTCATAGCAGTAATAAAATGACAAAATTTTCTCAAGAGAGCCTGCACCAGAAGCTCATGGCACAAAACTTACGTCCACTAAAACCAAAGGTGGGTTTTTTGACAAATAAAAATAAAGATCTGTGTATGAAGAATGGTTCTTTGGTACAGTCAGTATCCCCAGAGAAAATAAAATTGAAAGCAGGTGGCTTGAGACAAAAAGTTTTGGAAAAAAGGAAGTTAGATGATGGGGGCATACTTGATTCAAAGATAAAGAGGAAGAAATATGATAAACGAGAGCATAATAAAAATACGGGAGATGGTACATTTAAGTTGTGTAATTTTTTGTCACTCGCAAATGAAAGAGCCAGAGTTAAAGAAAAGACAGTATCAAATGCTAAGTCCTCAGGCTCCAAGGACGTTTCATCCAAAATGAGTAGAGTTCTGACACCAAAGGAGTATTTACAAAGGCAGAAGCACAAAGAAGCGATGGGTAGCAACACATCAAAGAAAAGCCACGTGAGAAATGTAACGTGTGATTCTCAGTACGTGAAGTCCAGTAAACTTTCCATGCAAGCAGGGAGTTGTGGGAAATCAAATGAGAGACACAATAGTGTACAGGCTTCTAAAGAATCATTAAATACTTCTTTAAGCCATGCTAAAAACCTCAAATTTCACCATTCTGAGGAGTCTAAAATGTGTATTTCAAGGAATGTTAAAGGGATAGTTGGTGGAAAGCAACTTGATAAAATGTGGATTGATAAAACCAGATTAGACAAAAATTTGAACAGTATAGACAATGAAGTTCAATTTGGCCAAATGTCTCCCCAATCAAAGGATCAAAGGAAACTATATCTGAACAGAGTTGCATTTAAATGCACAGAACGTGAGAGCATTTGTCTCACAAAATTAGATAGTTCGCCCATGAAGCTTAATAAAGAGAGGACACCAGAAAATAAACCTCAGAGCTTCTTACCTGTGAAAGATGCCACAGAAAGACCAAACATGCTGGAGTTTAAATTATGTCCAGATGGACTGATTAAGAATACAAATTGTGATGACAACCGGAAGGATCTGCAGCCTTGTCCTAGCAAGGAGCAGGCACCTGTGCAAGGTCTGGTATGATTTTTTTTGATGATGTCTACAACATTGTAAGGCATGGTTTTAAGTTTATCTTCCCCTTACTGTAAATTGTATTCAATTTGTACTTGATGACAAGAGATGTATGGAATTGTAAGGTTTGCCAAATACAAAGATTTCGTTTTGCACCAAGAAGCCGATATTATGAAAAATGTTTTTGTGCTAAGTTAGAAGAGTGTTAGTTATACATTATTTCAGTCTTTAAAAAAAATTTTTTTTAATGTTTATTTAATTTTGAGACAGACAGAGCATGAACAGGGGAGGGTCAGAGAGAGGGAGACACAGAATCTGAAACAGGCTCCAGGCTCTGAGCTGTCAGCACAGAGCCCGACATGGGGCTCGAACTCATGGACCGTGAAATCATGACCTGAGCCGAAGTCGGCCGCTTAAACGACTGAGCCACCCAGGCGCCCCTCAGTCTTTTGTTGATTCTCATTTGGACTTGTGATTTCAAAGCTCTGTGAGTTTGAAGCTTTGGTCTAAATATGAGGAAATAATCATTACATATTTGTGAAAACTTTTTATACATATGGAAATGGTTTGATTTACTATTATCTTTGAAGTAGTTGGTAACTGTTATCACGAAAGTTAAAGCGCTGTCCTGTAGTCTGCTCTTGAAATGGGAGGGCAACGGAAGCAGTCTTGTCCAATGTTAAGTTACCAAGGCCAGAAGGAAGCATGACTGTCATTTGGCTGAATGATAGAATTCTCAGTGTAGTGCCAGGAGGGAAGGAGAAAATAGAGGACTAATTATTTGGTAGTCAGGAAACATTTAAGTGTTGTGAATATTACTTATAAAACATTGTGTTGAGAAATTCAGATTGGAAAAGTAAAGGATTTGAATGGCAATCTTCTTTTCTCCTGTGCTCTTCAGATGGTATCTGGGCACAGAAAGTTACAATGTAAATATAAGGTACATTTTCTTGGAAGGATATAGGGATGTATGGTAAAAATAGACTATAAAATTTATGTTGTAAAGTATTGGTGATTTCACTTGGCCATATAAATGTATCTGAGGCATGGGTGTAACAAGAACATTGGAAGTAGGTGGGGGCAATGGGAGGGGCTTTCTTTGTCTCATGTACCCTTAAATACCTTGGAATTTGTTGGTGTTCAGCCTAAGTGGGAGAAACAATTCCATACTGAAGATAAACTTTTAATGCAACCCATTTTTCATTTATAAGATACTCAGACACTTGAAATGGAAGGATTTTTGAGGCTTCTTTTAGACTTGCAGTATATGTGAATATATTTAATGCCTTCTAGGATTTATTTTATGTTTATATGACTTTCTTTCATTAAAGTACTAAAAGATGAATAGCAATTTCTAGAGATCTGAAAATGAATATTTAGTTTCAGGAATAAAAAGTACAAAAGAAGACTGGTTAAGAGGTGTAACTGAGGAGAAAAGGATTCCAGAAGCCAACCAAAAAATAGGTAAAATCCTCATGTATTTACATTTTTACTCTACGTATTGGGCACTTGGTCACACAGAAGCTGGATTATAGTTATGAAACTATTGTGAAGTTTGATTTTTATCCATATTTTTTGAATGATTGAGTGTATGGTAGGAAGATAATTTCTGATATTTTCTGTCATACTGTGGAGAGGGGAGCAGTGGTCTGTTTCCTGTTAACAAGAAAATATTTCTCCTCTTGATGAGTTAGGTAACTTTTCTGTGCAGGATTATGCAGTAAATACTAGGTTTTGCAGATCGTAAGGTTTCCTGAATACTCAACTCCGAGACTATAGTGAGAAAATGGCAGTAGAATAATAAATGAATGAGTATAGGCTATACTTGAGTATAGGCTATACTTCAGTTAAACTTTATTTACCACATTGGGCTAGAGGGTTAGCCATACCCTGTTTGCTAGCTCCTGGGTGGGGTGATTAGCAAGTTTAATTCATATAATTCTCAAAACCAGGTAGATGAGCATGTCCCCATTTTATCAGTGGGAGGTAAGGTCATTAGAAATTCCATAACTAATAACCAAATAGGGACTTGAACTTTGTCCCCTCTTTTCAAAGTTAATTCAGTGTGGAATTTGAGTTATTTTGATGATAAGAAACTGAGTCTCCTAGTTAAAATTTATTTCTCTTTGTATGGGAGGGATTTAGGCTGAGTGCCAACCAGAAAAACCAGAGCTTTCAGTATCTTACTTAGTGGAATGAAATGAATGCACTTTGTTTTTAGGGTTTTGCATTGAGAACTAGAAGCTAGGGTTCAGGAGTTTTATCTTAGTTTTGGTTAATTGAATATGAAAAGACAAGTGTTTAGAACTCATTGAAAATGGGTAGAAGCAGAATTTCACCATGAAAAATAAAGAAGCACATTTCTTAAAAGAGAGGAAGTGATGAAGTGGAAAAGAGAGTTTAAAACAAATATACATAAGCAGGCTTGCAGAAATCGAGTCCTGCACAGTAAAGGTACACATAGGAAAAAACTAAATTGATTTAAAGTCTTAAAGAAGAACTGCACTCTTCGTCAGAACAAGAAAACAGCTGAAACAGGGCAAAATGAATTTTAAAAGTCCTAAGAGTGGAAAGCATACTTTTAAAGTTGGAACACAGGAATTCAAAAGTGAGAAAAATGGAAATGGGCATTGAGATTGGATAAGAAAGGTCCTTGGACATAGGAGCGATGTTACTCCATAGAGAAGGTAAGAGACATAATTGAAATATGAATCTGAAAATACTCATAGATGCCTGCGCAAATTGATCAGATATAAGCATGAGCTAAATGAGAGACATAAAGACAGCCACAAATAAGATGAGCAATAAACTGAAGTTGAGTAAACAGTGCTGAGAATCGTGATAAAAAAAAACACAGACTGGGGCACAAGCTCAAGGAGATCTGCAGCAGGGTAAGGAATAGCCAAGATGCGAAGTGTGAGATGAATCACTATGTTGTACCCGAAACTCACGTAATATTGTATGTCAGCTATACTTCAATTAAAAAATAAAAGCAAATAATACTTACAATCCAAAAAAAAAAAAAAAAAGTCTGGAGATTCAGGAAAAGCGTGAAAGAACAAATACCAAGATGAAGAGGTGGAGAACATGAACCAGCGGGAAATGAGACAAAAAACAAATGTTGCAAACTCCCAAACAGATCAAAGATACAGTTGAGATAATTATACATCTACATTTGGTAGCAAAGGTTTGAGTGTAGATGGAGCAAGTTGTGAAACTGTCAAGTCAAGGTAAGGTACAGAGAAGAGGAAGTAACAGAATCCAGTGAAAAGTGACTTAGGAACCCATCTCGGATATCAGTGTCATAGAAGAAAGCTAATGAGGATATACAATAATTTGAAACTAAGAGGATAGAATGCGTGAGTTCCTAGGCAAAAAAAAAGTAAAACAAGACTATTATGCAGAAAGGAATGGCTATAGCAGGAATGAAAACCAAGGGAATTCTATTCTAGACCAGGGGAATTGGCTACTGAGAAGCACAGCCACATCTAGAAATTCAGGAGGTAGGAAAAGCTGGACCCATCAAAAAGATAGGCTAATATAACGCTGAAATGGTCTGACAACAGAAAGCTATAGACATGTCTTAGAATACAAAAACTTTTCCATTCACTGGTTGAAACTGGCTGGTTTGTGCTCTTTGTATTGCTAATTTAGATAGCTGTTAAAAAGGTCACATTTATAATAGTGTGCAAATGATAGAACAAGATAGCTGTGGGATGTGAAGATGGGATGAGAGTAGAAAAGAGTCCCCAAAAGAGGCAAGATGTCCTGTGTGTGTAATTTATAATTCTGTAGGTAAAAAGCCATAGTTTGTCCAACTCCTTGTCCTAATTTTATCCAAGAGAAGAGTGCAGGGTTACCCTCTCCATTTTAATTGATTGTATATTGGTCACAAACACTGAATAATAAAGTAAACAAAATTTCTGTTTCCTTAGATGATAATGTTTTGGCTAATGCAAGACTCTCCAAGAGAAGCTTCAGTGCAGATGGATTTGAAACACTACAAAATCCAGCAAAAGATTCAAAAGCAATGTTTCAAACCTACAAAAAGATGTATATGGAAAAGAGAAGCAGAAGCCTTGGTAGTAGTCCTTTAAAATAATTTCAAGGCTAATTTTTTTTGATGGTTCTGTAATGGGCACCAGGAAGTTTCTGCCAGTTTCTGTTTAGAATATTTTGCTGAAAATGCTCAGAATTGTAAAAAATGTCAAGAGAGTTTGGATACTACATAAGTTTTATACATCTATGAAATCAATTAAGTGGCTTGAGAACCTTGCTTGTGGGTACCAGACATAAGAGATAGATGGTATTTGTCAGCAAAACCATAAGGTATTGAATTTTGACATTACTGAACAAAGTTTACCATTGTTTATTTTGAAATGCTAACTATTGATCCTGAGGGAGGACTGTTGTTCTCAGTTAAGGACTTGTTTATTTTAGCTGGGACTGTAAATATATTTTTATTTCTAAAGCTTATTAGCAAAACTTATTTTTCAAAAATGCTCACTGTGAACGTCAAAGTATATTCTTAAGTATTTTATACCTAATTGTAAACTTTGTCAGAAGTCTTGTTTTGTACTTGTTAAGCTGAACATAATTTTTGGATAATGTTTAAACATTACTTTTCATACTTGAAATAAACATTTATTTTTTAAAAATATATGTGAAGTCATAATGGATTGTGTTTCGTTTTCTACCCTCACAACAGGACACATTTTAGAAGGGTGTTTTTAAAAGGAGAAATGTTAAATTAAGCTGTCAGAAGTAAATATTTTCAGGTTGCATTCAGAAGAAGAGCAAACATTTTACTGGGGTCAGGAAATTGGAAGAAAGAAAGCAAAATGTTTCTGGGTTTTACTTTATGACTCCTAGAAATGTGTTGGTTAGTTTCATAAAATCTCAATGCCATATATATATTATATTTATTTATAAATTGTATATATTATGTATGATATATATAATATATATGGCACTGAGATTTTATGAAAATATAATACATTATATATTATGTATAAATTATATATAACACATAAAAATAAATTACATATATATATATGGTTCATACTTAACCACATTTCTGGGAGTAGGGAGAAATGGGGAGTTTAAGGGGAGTATAGTTTCAGTTTTGCTATTGTGAATATCCTTAACATCACTGAACTGCACACTTAAAAATCCTTAAGGGGGGCACTTGGGTGTCTCAGTTGATTGAGCATCTGACTTCAGCTCAGGTCATGTTCTCACAGCTTGTGAGGTCGAGCCCCACATTGGGCTCTCTGCTGACAGCTTGGAGCCTGGAGCCTGCTTCAGATTCTGTGTCTCCCTCTCTCTCTGCCCCTAACTCATTCATACTCTGTCTCTGTCTCTCTGAAAAATAAACATTAAAATCTTTTTTACTAAAAAAAAAAGTCCTTAAGATAGTAACTTTTATGTGTATTTTATTACAAGTTTAAAAACTATGTTCCAAAGACTACAGAAGACTGGGCTTTTCATAAAATACTAAGCAGCTGTGCTCATTTTGACTATTTGATGGTTTCATGTCAATGATAAGATTCAGTTAGAAAAGCAGTGGTTGGGAAAACTGCTGGCACCATATTTTTTTTTTTTAAGTCTTAATGTCTTTGAAAAAGTAGTGAAAATTGCTAATATAATTAAACCTCAACCCTTGAGTACACGTCTTTTAAATATTCTAGGTGGTGAAATAGCAAGTACAGAAACTGCATTTCAGAACAATCTGAAGCAGAGATTATAAGCAATAATGATACATTGGTCATTGAGGAAAAATGTAACATTTTGACTTGGGAACTCAACCTTAGGATGTCATTTTTACTTGAAGGAATCATTGACATTTTTCTGAAAACTGCCGTCCTCACATTTCCATGAAAATAAAGATATTTATTACCAATGATAAAATGAGCTTTCTAAAAAAATTCAGATTTTGGAAAACTTATATCTGAGACCAAGTTTGATAGCATCTTACTACTAGACCTCTGGTCAGCTCAGTGAAAATGAGTTTGATCATTTAAAAAAAATTTTTACAGTAGGCTCCATGCCCAAAGCGGGGCTTGAACTCAACCCTGAGATCAAGAGTCACATGCTGAACTGACTCATCCAGCCAGGCACCCCTTAATGTAATTTTTGATGTATGTCAATATTTGGAAGATCTGCATAACTTAGTGAACCAATGTTTTCTGATGACCGATGCATGTTGATAAGAGATTATTGAAAATGCCAGGTAGACCAAATGGATTTCGATAGAAGAATGCAAAAAGATATCTATCATGTGAAGCTTCCATGTTGCAACTAACCTTTAGGGAACACTCAGCTTTTGGTGCAGTGTCCAAGAAGAATATTATGCGATTATCTGAAAAAGCTGGAAGAAAGCTCTTGTGCACATAAGCCATCTATGTGTGTGAAATGGGATTTCCTAATACACTTAAACCATGGCATGGCTCAACAACAAGCTGAATGCACAAGTAGGTAGGAAATTCAAGGGTCTTCTATCAAGTCAGACATTAAAGAGATTGGCAGAAATGTAAAACAAGGCCAGACTTTTCATAATTTTGTTTGGATATATATTTTTCATAAAAATGCTATTTATGTAACCATGTGATAGGTTTACTTTTAAACAAAAACACTTGTTAAATGTTTGAATTTTTCATGGAATAAATATTGACATATCTCAATTCCTCAGTTTTTTAAGATGTTTTAAAAAATCAGTGATTACAGTGGTGATTAAGGAGCAAGCACAGATGGATATGGTTAGTCTTTTTTTTAATTTTTTATTTTGTTTGAGAGAGCATGAGTGCGGTAGGGGCAGAGAGAGAGGGAGACAGAATCCCAAGCAGGTTCCATGCTGTCAGCACAGAGCCTGATGTGTTGCTCGAACCCACGAACCCTTAGATCATGACCTGAGCCGAAACCAAAAGTAGGACGCTTAACCACTGAGACACCCAGGCACCCTGAATGTATTCAGGCTTGCATCATTCCCAAAAGTCAACACTAACTTTCAAATATTTCAAAAAACTAGTATAGTATAAAACAGGGTTGTATATAAGGTTGCATGTAACAATGTTGAATGACTGCTTTTGTTATTCTTTAATACTTTTCATATTAGGAGTGCCTTTTACAATGTTAAGGCTAGAACCTTATAGGTACCAATGAACATTCTATGACAATGAATTTTCAAAGGACAGGAGGGAGTAGCCTGCATAAACCACTAAAATTAGTAAAAAGATAAATTCAGCCTTTTAGGTGTTTGAAGCTCTGAGCAGTGTGTCTAAAATATTCTTTATGCATAATACAGCAAAAGACAAACCCTCAATGAAAGAAAGACCAATGAAATTTCTCCAGGAAGAAGGGAACTGAAAATAGAAGTGAGATGCAAGAGTGAAAGGTCAAAGAAATCAGATATTCATCTAAAGAATGACTACAGAAAGAAAGCATTAATAAAACTGATTTTAAAGGAAAAAGCAAAAAATCCATCTGGTAACATTGGGCAGCATGTTACATATACCTTAGTTCCTGGAAATGGAAATTTGCAAGTGTTAAATACCTATAATGTATGAAGCTCTGTGGAAAGTATGGTACTGCAACAGAAGCTGCAAAGAAGAGTAAAACAAGTTTTTCTAAGGAATTTCCAATCTGGAAGATGAGAAAAAGCAAGTGTCCAAATGTCAGTTGATATTTATGAGGGGCATAAATGTTAACAAAAGATGAAATACAATTACAGAAATTTTCTTACTTTGGAATGCCTTATATTACCTTACCACAGCCAGGTTAGTGCCTTCTCTTGCCTTTATCTAGATGAAAGTGGCCAAAACTACTAGTCTTCCCAATTAATTTTTATCTGAGTTTCTTTTCAAGATAAGGGTCCAGAGAAAAGAGCACAAATAATATGTTGTTATTACAGTAGAAGCATAAATAATGTTGGTTTGTTACTATTTCCAGGTTTAAAGGAGTGCATTCAAGGTTCATTTTCTTGCAATTCTAGATGTTTAAAAATAGAACTCAGAAGTATTCAAAACTCTCCTATATTAAGTTTAGACTACAGAGCAGAGATTATGGAGTATGAATCAGGACTACAGCGAAACTATAGTTAAATGAAGACTATCACATCAAACAGCCATCGGGACTTGAAAGGCTTCTGAAATAGTCAAGAAAGCAAAGCTTGAGACTGAATGTCAGATTATTTTACATCAAGATTGGGAAGGTGCCCTGAAAAGGGTGTGAATACACCTTGAAGAAAGCTTTGCTGAGGAAGGTTAAGTGATACAAGCTGATAGCATTTCGATAGTCCTAGTAAACCTAGTAATCCTAGTAAACCTGCTGTAGATACAGGTAACCAGAAGGTAATCAATGAGCTTAATTGTTCAAAATGGTGGCCATTAGACATATGTGTCTGTATTGAGCACTAGAATATAAAATGCACTAGACAGTTTGAACCTATGTTCCAAAGGAAGAGCCAATGGAACTTGAATTGGATAAGGGAGAACAAGAGGGAGTAATGTTTTTTCTAGATTGTGCCACTGAGTAGGTAGAGAGGCCTGCCTTGCCTGCGTAACTAGGGAGTTGAAGTCTTTAGGCTGACCAGGAATTGATTACGTTAAGCCTGTGTTCAGTTTCCATAGAGCTTTTACTTGGAGGCCAGCCTGCAAGGCAACAGTCTTGAATAAATTAACCCACACCTCTTAGTGGTTGAGTCAACTCAGCATAACTTTTAGAAAGGAATGGACTTGTACTCCGAACACCATTTTCACAGACATGATTATTTTCATAGCTGATATTTCAGGGTAAATTTCATAAAACAAATTGAGGTTTAATTTGAAATCTTTGTAGTTTCTCCCAACTTTTGCTTTGCTTAAGTAGAATGGATTTGTCTATGAGATAATTGTTGTTGTTTTTAATAGCAAGAAACAGACCATTGACCTGAATTGAAAGAGTTGGAAGGAGCAGGAAAGGAAATTGAGCATTTTCTTTTCTAAGTCCTTTTCAGTCACTTCCTTCCTGTCTTCTATTATCTGATCTCTCTGTAACTACATGTTGATAATGTTTGAGATTCTAGGCTGTTGTAATTGTGGGGATTTGATGATCAGAACTGTTCCTGTCACTTTGGGAACATTTTAGATGTGTTAAATTCCATTGGTCATTGGGGATTTGCCTGCTCTGATTGCTTTGAATTGCATATCCAAAATGTGGCTCCTATGTTGTTATTATTTTCTGGACCCCAAACACTTTTAATTATTTTTAAGACCTCATATCAAATGTAAAACATATACTTACTCATGACTGAATGGGCTGAGCAAAATATTAACTTCCTATGCATGGGGAGAATTAACTCCGTTCCTTTTGGATGCTTCAAAGAATCTTGTAGGAAACAAAATGTGTGGATAGTTAAGTTTTGTGCTCATACTCAAGTATGCCCTTTAGACCTTTACTCACTGCCTGTCATGAATGATTATTTAGTATTCATAGTACACCAGGAAGTTATATTGTCCTTGTTATACATATAAGAAAACTGAGTTACAGAGAAATAAGGTCAAACAGCTTTAAAGTAATAAAGGAGCACCTAAGAATTAATGTAGTCATCAAAGAACTTCTAATTTGGTCCAAAACACCAAAATCGGTGATTACAATACATTCCTTACCAAGGAACGTTTCATTACATGATAGTTACGAACATTTGCCCTTTCCCCAGTATTAGAAGTGCTGGATTAATTTGCTTGAATATGTCTGCTATGTAATCCCAATATACTACTCCCACAGACGGCCCTTCAGCTTCCACCTCTGTTTGGCTTTGCACTTATAATTACTAGAGGCCTTGTGCTTCCCCCCACCCCCCACCCCCACCCCCAGCTTCACCTTGTGTCAGTGTGACCTTAACTTCTCTTACTCTTCCCTTCATTTGTGATTTAGTACTGTATACCAACTTCATAGATTTGGAACATACTATCATGTGTTTATCCTTTTGCAGACTGAAACTCATTGTTAGATTCCTCCATCAGGTACTGACACTATGTAAGGCTTAAAACATTATGTCACAGTTCATAAGTTTCAGAGATCTGGGTGTGCTGGGCTGAGTGCCTCCTTCAGGTCTCTCACAAGGCTGAATCATGGTTGTTGGTTGGGACTGTAGTTTCATCTGAAGGCTTGACTGAGGAAGGATCCACTTCCAAGCTCATGCATGTGATTGTTGTCAGGGTTCAGGTGTTTCAGGCTTTTAGACTGAGTGCTTCTGTTCCTTGCCAGCATTGGCCTGCAGCTTCCTTCAATTCTTTGCCATGCTGGTTTCTCGATAAGGCAACCTACAACATGGCAGCTGACTTTCCTCAAAGCAATAGAACATGAGTGTGAGAAAGAGCAGGCAAGAGGAAAGTCACAGTCTTTTTGTTACTTAATTTCGGAAATGACATCCTGTTGTTTTGTTATATTCCTTTTTTAGAAATGAGTCACAAATTTCCAGCCCACATTCAAGGAAAAGGGGTTTAGGGGTCACTAGGGACCATCCTAGAGGCTCCCTACCACAGTCTTTACTACATTAAGCCCTAAATTCTTTTGTTGTATGGGAATGGAAGCATGACCTTTCTGTTAGATTTAGGTAGCTCTGTGTTTATTCCAGGGAAGCCTGGAATGGAAGTCTGGCTTCTTGGCCAAAATAAGAATAGACGATGATGCATATAGTTAAATGGTTACCTAACCTGGTTTTAACTCCCTAGTATATAGTATAAAACCCCTCAGTAAACTCATGCCTCAGCATCCCTGCGATTATAATATCTTCCTCCTATCTTGGTAGTTCATACTGCAAAGACAAAGTATGTTCTGTGTGATTAACCAAGGGCCCTGGGAGCTGTGCCCTGAAGCCTCCGATCTCTATCTGCCTGTGCTTTCCTTCCTGTACTGTATCCTTTACTTTTACTAAAGCCTTATATAAGCATATCCCCTGGAGTCACATCATCCCTTTGAGTGATCCAGTCCCATGTGATCATTGCAGTTAGGCTGGTCTGTCCCCACACTGTGCACTTCAGATGTAGCCACTGTGTCTGAATCCCAACAGCATCCAGGTGGCTGTGGAAACTCCCAGCATTAGTCAAATAACCCATGGGGCTATGAAGAACCTCCTCAAATGCCTTTCCCTAAGGTCAGTTTTTCTGTGAGGGGAAGACCTCTTTCTATCCTGCTGCCCATGCCACTGTCCCCTATTGTTTCTTTATATAAAACCAGCTTGCTGAATTTTTATGTTACTGTAGGAATGCTTATCATGTTATATTACAATTAATCTCAATCCCTAGACAGATTAGGAGCTTGAATGCAGGGACTCTGGCTTAATTTTATTTATATTCACAGTGCTTATTGTCTAGCACAATGCTGTGCAATAGCAATGAAATATGGGCCACATATGTAATTTTAAGTTTTCTAGTAACCCAATTAGAAAGTGTAAAAAAACGTCACTGCACTGACAGTATGGAGACTGCTTGGGATGCTCTCTCCTCCTCTCTCTCTCTGCCCCTCCCCTGTTCTCTCTCTTTCTGTCTCAAAATAAGTAAAAATTTTTAAGGGTAAAAAAATTGGTAAAATTAATTTTAATAATGTGTTTCATCTAACCAATATATTTAAACTATATTATCAACATGTAATATGAAAATTACTGAGATATTTCTTTTCTTTTGATATTGAGATTTTGAATTTTAGTGTTTATTTTATATTTACAGTACATCCTAATCAGATTAGCATTTCAGATTCTCAATAGTCATGTGTAGCCTGTCACCACTGAATGGGACAGTCAGGACATGTTAGCACATAAAAGGTGTTCAAGTATCTCTAGGTACATAAGAGGTACTTATTTGTTTAGAATTTACCAATTGCTATGCCAGCTTATTCCTTGACACTTAGCATATATTATCTCAATACACATACAATCTTGAGACACAGGTATCATTATTCTCAGTGTTAAACAGAAAACCGTTTTTTTTCCCACCATTGTATACCCAATTCCTGGCTTATTTTTAAGATACTTATTTTATGAGTAAATTAATGACTATTGATGAGTGAACATTTGGGCTTAAATGTTCAAAAGTGAGTGACAGTCTCAAACCCAGCTCTCTGACTTCATCCATGAGCTCTTCACTCTCCTGCTATACTTCCTCTATGGACAGGTGAAAGAACTGATACGTTAATTAATAAGGAGCAAATTAATAAGAACCTGGAACTCTACCCAAAATACAAGAATCCAGCTTGTATCACTTACGTGAAGCACTTGTTGAATAACTAAATTATCCGTCAGAAACTGTTTAAAAGTGGGGTTATTAGGAAAAATATGTTAAAAGACACTTGTGTTATGTCAATGACTAATAAAAAATGAATTCTTATTGCAACCAACCTTATTATGTATATCATGCCACTAGAAAGAGATGAGGATAACTCTTATTTTTATCTATTTTTTAGTTGAAGTATAGTTGACACACAATGTTAAATTAGTTTCAGGTGTACAACATAGTGATTTGACAAGTGCATACATTACGTTACAATCAAAACTGTAGCTCCCATCTTGTGTATGGTTATAAGTGTATCACCATACAACTCTATTATAAATACCACTGACTATATTCCCTATGCTGTACCTTTTATCCCCATGACTTATTCATCCCATGACTGGAAAGCCTGTACCTCCCACTCCCCTTCACCCATTTCACCCATTCCCCCCAACCACTGCCCCTCTGGCAACCATTAGTTCTCTATATTTATGAGTCTGTTTGTTCATTTGTTTTGGTTTTTAGATTCCACATATAAGTGAAATCATACAGTATTTGTCTTTCTTTTTCTTATTTCATTTCATTTATTTCACCTTCTAGGTCCATACATGTCACAAATGGCAAGATCTTATTCTTCTTTATGGCTGAGTAATATTGGGCTCTGTGTGTGTATGTGTGTGTGTGTGTATGACATCTTTATTCATTTATTGATGGACACTGCTGCTTCCATATTTTGATTATTGTAAATAATGCAATAACCATAGGAACACATATATCTTTTTTACTTTTTCTTTGGGTAAATACTCAATAATGGAAATGGATCATATGGTAATTCTATTTTATTTATTTATTTATTTATTTATTTATTTATTTATTTATTTTTAAATTTGTTTATTTCTTAGAGTGCACAAGTGGAGGAAAGGAGGCAGAGGGAGAGAGAGAGACAAAGAGAGAGAGAATCTTAGGCTCCATGCCCAACACTGAGCCTTCCATGAGGCTTGATCCCACAACCCTGGGAGCATGACCTGAACCAAAATCAAGAGTCAGACACTCAACCAACTGAGCCACCCAGGTGCCCCTATTTTTAATTTTTTAGGAACCTCCATATTGTCTTCCATGGTGGCTATACCAATTTGCATTTCTGACAATAGTACACAAGGGTTCCCTTTTTTCTACGTCCTCACCAACACTAATTGTTTCTTGTGTTTTTTATTTTAGCCATTCTAACAAATGTGAGGTGGTATCCTCTGAAGGTTTTCATTTACATTTCCGTGATGATGAGTGATGTTAAGCATCTTTTCATGTGTCTCTTGGCCATCTGTGTGACTTCTTTGGAAAAATGTCTATTCAGGTCCTCTGTCCATTTTTTAATCTAGTGTGTGTGTGTGTGTGTGTGTGTGTGTGTGTGTGTGTGTGTGTGTTGAGTTGTATAAGTTCTTTATATATTTTGGATATTAATCCCTTATTGGGTATATCATTTACGAGTGTCATCTCCCATTCAATAGGTTGCCCTTTAGTTTTGTTGATGGTTTCCTTTGCTATGCAAAAGCATTGTATTTTGGTGTAGTCCCAATAGTTTATTTTTGCTTTCATTTCACTTGCCTGAGGAGACATATCTAGAAAAATGTTGCTAAGGCCAGTGTCAGATTACTGCCTATGGTTTTCTTCCAGATGTTTTATGGTGTCAGATTTCACATTTGGATCTTTTATCAATTTTGAGTTTATTTATGTGTATGGTATAAGAGAGTGGCCCAGTTTCATTCTTTTGTAGGTAGCTTCCAGTTTCCCTAGCATCATTTATTGAAGAGACCATCTTTTCCCAGAGAATAACTCTTTAAATAGCCTTTGAATTAGTATACTGCAATATCCCACAGACCTTCCTTTCATGAGCAAATTCTTGGATATGATTAAATGTGAAGCAGATAGAGAGGGACTGTTCATTCACCTGTGTAGCAGCTGCAAACTGGCATAGTCCAGACAGGTCCAAACCAATACTAAATGACTAGCAGAATCCGTGTAGGGATTGCCCTATTTGGTTCGATAGGCTTTTAGGGATTGGTTAGTCAGGGAAATATCACCAGCTACCCCTACTCTGGCTTTGTATAGCAGCACTGGCCAATAGTTCTGTATCTACATGGTCTAACTGCAGCTGCTGGCCACCTGTGTCTGTTGAGGAACTGAATTTTTAATTTTACTTAATTTTAATTAATTTAAAGTTAAATAGCTACATGTGACTATTTGACCACATGTTTCTTCTTGGATAATACAGTGTTACAGGGTGGGTGGAAGATTTCCACAGATGTATCTCTCTGTCACTGGGATCCCCATAGGCTTGTGGGAGTTATCAGTGGCACCCTGGTAGAGCCTGTCAGGCCTTATCTGAGTTCCCCTATGGGCTGATTCAGCACCTAGTTGCCCTCTTGCCTCCTGACGATAATTCTTCCTACCTCTAGGACATGGACGTATAACAATGAGTTTATCTATGTGTAGCTTAGACATCTGCCTTTGAACAATTTCCTTTCTTTTATAGAGTAAGATTTGTCATCTTGATATCCTGTAGAACTTTGGTCCATTTCTTTGATGATATTATGCTAACGAGATAGACCTGACAAATAGGAAAAAAAGTAAGCATTCTGTAAGACTTAATAAAACACACACATGCCAGAGGATGGGAAATAAATGTAAAGAAATTCAAGGACTGCCACATTAGTGAGATTTTGGGGGTCTGACTATAGTCTGGCGCACAAGTTGTACCACTCACCACAAAGAGGCACAGTGTTTGATGAACCTCTTTGGGGTCGTGGGTAACATACACCATAAACGGATGTGTTGCCCTAAGTAATTTATAAAGTAATTCACACAACTCTACCTTTATATGAGGCCACAAGCAAGAGAAGGCTCTATACCATGCTCAGGCTATGGTGCAAGTCATCTGCCCCTCTGGCCTAATGGCCCAGAGAGTCCAATGGTACAGGGAAGTTTGGTGCTGTATGAGTCCTCTCCAAAACCCCTTTTTTTTTAAAAGGGGAATTCTAGCAAAAACCCCTAGCATCATGCCCTCTTTTGTTGACAAGTATTCTCCATTTGGAAAAAGGGTTCCTAGATTGCTACCAGGCCCTGTTCTTAGGACAAAAATTGACTCTGCTGAACTGTCCATCATGAATGGGGTATTCTCTGATTCACAAAACTATATAATTGGGTTGGCACAGCAGCATTTCATTGTTACAGGAAACAGTATATACATGGCCAGTCCAAGCAGCTCTTTTTTTTTTTAATGCTTTTTTACATTTATTTGTTTTTGAGAGACAGAGAGAGACAGAGCACAAGCTGGGGAGGGGTGGAGAGAGGAGGAGACATAGAATCCGAAGCAGGCTCCAGGCTCTGAGCTGTCAGCACAGAGGCCAATGTGGGGCTCGAACTCATAAACCATGAGATCATGACCTGAGCGGAAGTCGGACGCCCAACCGACTGAGCCCCTCAGGCGCCCCCAAGCAGCTATTAAGGCATAATTAGGATATATAAGCAAGTCACCTCAGTGTTCTGTCATACCTCAGTCCACACATATGGCCGCATGAGGAGTGAATGAAAAGAAAGAAAGTAGGGTCCTGGTTTATGAATTGGGTTTGTTTAGTATGCTGACTCCAGCCAGAACTATTTTATAGCCCTACTTAGAAATGATACTAAATGACAGTGATAAAGCCAACCTTGTTATAGCCTGCCACCAGGAACAGATGAGAGTAAATCTTTTAAATGACTTTTGAGTTACTTATACTGAAATACCCCACGGCCTTTATAAGAGCAGATTCTTGGATGTGATTAAATGTGAAGCAGAGATAAAGTACTGGTTCATTCACCTTTATAGCATCTACAAACTGACTAGTCTAAACAGGCAAAAAAATCAATAAATAACTATCAGAACAGGATTCCCTATCTGGTTTGATAAACCTATTAAGCAAGTACGAGAGTGACTGATGAGCCACTACATCTGGTTATCAACTTTGGACTTTGGTGGATAGGTATCCTGATGTATGAATTAACATTGATTCATGGACAGGGGCTAATGGGTTGACTTGCTGGTCAGAAACAGTATATCCAGTACTGTGGGTGTCAGTCAACCTCTTTCACCAGCCACCCTGGTGTTTGCTTATTAGGCCTATCCATAAAGTGAGATGGCAGCAGGGAAGTAGGCTCTGCATGGACCTCCCCTCACTTCTGCCTCTCCTGGGTACCCGTGTGCTGTGAGTCAAAGCCATGCTGAGTTCCAGACGGAGCACACCATTCTCCAAGGAACTGATGAGCTACTTGGAGGCAGGTGAGTACATTGGGCACTTTGCATCATGGAAGGAGCAGCAGTTTGTTCTCCTGGGCATAGAAACATATTTCAGAAATGAATTAACCTTTTCCTGCCCCAAGCGCTCCACCAGCACTAAACAGAAGACCATACTCATTGCCATTTATGTTCCATACAAATCACTTCAGACCAAGGAACTTGTTTATATGGAAGGACATAATGGAATGGAATTACACTCACAGGGTACACCAACATTATCACAAGCTCCAACAACCCAAAAGCATCTGGCTTGACAAAATGGTAGATTGGCCTGCTAAAAATCCAGTTACTACATTAGCTGAAAGAAAATTACCTTACAGGATTGAGATGCTGTTTTACAGGATGAATAATTGACTTAAATCAGTAGACAGCAAGTATACCTTTCCCTCGTAGCTAAATATATGAGCCCAGGAACCAAGGGGTGGAGGTCAGGGATGGTCCTATTCAGTCTTTTCCTTGTCTTTTAAAAATTGAGATGTGGGGCACTTGGGTGCCTCAGTTTGTTAAGTATCCAACTTCTGCTCAGGTCATGATCTCACTTTCGAGCCCTGCATTGGGCTCTCTGCTGTCAGCATGGGGCCTACTTCAGATCCTCTGTTCCCCTCTCTCTCTGTCTCTCACCTACTTGTGCTCTCTCTCTCAAACATAAATAAAATTTAAATGTAAGTAAATAAAAATTGAGATGTAATGCACATTTACATAGTGTACAATTAATTATATTTTTGAGAGAGAGAGAGAGAACAAGCAGGGGAAAGGGTCAGAGGGAGAGAGAGAGAGAATCCCAAGCAGGCTCCATGCCCAGTGCAGAGTCCAACATGGGACTCGATCCCACAAGAGTCACTCAACTGACACTCAACTGACTGAGGCACCCAGGCGCCACACCATGAAGTGATTTTCTTTAAAATATATTCACAAAGTTGTGCAACCATCACCACTATCTGATTCTAGAACATTGTCATTATCCTTAAAAGAAAGCCTGTACCCTTAGTGGTGTCCCTCCATTTCCCTTCCTCCTAGCCCTAGGTAATCACACATCTACTTTCTGCCTCTGGGTTTGCCTATCCTGTATATTTCTTATGAATGAAATGATATATAATATGTGGCCTTTGTAGCTAGCTCCTTTCATTTGGTATGATGTTTTAAAGGTTCATTCACGTAGAATGTATCAGTACTTTATTCCTTTTTATGGCTAAATGATACTCCATTGTATGGCCTTTCACTTTTATCTGTTTTTTTTGTTTTTTTGTTTTTTTAAGTAAGCTCTATGCTCACGAGGTTTAAACTCACAACTCTGAGATCAAAAGTTGCATTCTCCACCAACTAAGCAATTATTTTTCTGAACTATAGCTCATTGATCTCTTGCATTAGTGGATTTTAAAAGGAGAATTCTTTAAAGGAAAAGTGGAAATTGAGGCTATTTGCTTTAATTCTTTGTTCCAGGATAATCTTGCCCAGGAATATAAAGAATACATAACTTCACTATTTGCTTTAGGATGTGCTTGCCAGTCAGTGTATCTGGGAAGATCATCTGTAGGAACATTTGCTATTAAGATAACAGCTTGCTCACCTGGAAAAGAGCTTGCTTCTCTGACAACAGTTTACTTATCAAAAATTACTTTAAATCCTCACTTTGCTGTCATAAACTTTGCCAGTTCCAACCAGGTCTCTGTCTAAAAGGATCTTCTTTAAACCACTAAAGTCTAAACCTTCAAAGCCTTAATCCTTAACCCTTCCTTAATCCACCCTCCTCCCCTCCTTCCCAGTCACAATTGAGTCAAGGTGGCACTGTCCTCTCCTGCAGTAAATTTAATAAACTCAACTCTCAACTTTGAGTAGATTTCTCTGGTGGTCTTATGCAAAGTTGACAAAATTTGACAAAAATGACAACAATGACTGGGCATTTTTTACAATTTGTAGGTAAACAAAATTCTCTTGTCAAACACAGACTCTATGATCTAATCTTAGTTTCATATCTTACTTTCATTTTTTTCTTAGTTCACTTACCTATTTTTTTTAAGTTTATTTATTTATAATCTCTACACTCAACATGGGGCTTAAACTCACAACCCCGAGATCAGGAGTCTCATACTCTACCGAGCCAGCTACGTACCCCTAACTGCTCACTTATCTAAACCAGATTAAAATGACAATACTTGTTTTGAGCCAACCAAAATAATAAAGATCTGTGGACGCTGTTAAAATCAGATTTTTATTTTCCCAAGTAATTATTAGTAGGCTGTCAATACAGGGTAAATATTTTTAATCAATATTAAGACGTGTATCTTCTAAGTACAGAAGCTACACAGTTACCTCTGATTTTGCATCTACAGTATATCTAGTTCCTTTAGCTTAATGTGGTAATTTATGGGAAATAAAATGTGGTTGTGTTTGTTACACTTTGAGTCTTTAGAGTGGTGTTTGAAAATATTTTTTTAATGTTTATTTTTGAGAGAGAGTGTGTGTGAGTGGGGGAAGGGAAGAGAGAGAGAGAGAGAGAGAGAGAGACAGACAGACAGGCAGAATCCAAAGCAGGCTTCAGTTTCCAAGCTGTCAGCACGGAGCCCAATGTGGGGCTCGAACTCACAAACTAGAGATCATGATCTGAGCCAAAGTCAGACGTTTAACCAACTGAGCCACCCAGGTACCCCAATATTGATTTATTTTTGAGGGAGAAAGAATAAGTGAACAGGGGAGGGGCAGAGAAAGAGGGGGACAGAGGATCCAAAGTGGGCTCCACGCTGACATCAGATAGGCTGATGTGGGGCTCAAACTAACAAACCTCGAGATCATGACCTGAGCCAAAGTTGGATGCTTAACCAACTGAGCCACTCAGGTGCCCCAGAGTGATATCTTTAGATAAAATATTAGAGTAAAAATATTATCAGCCGTCTGCATAAGGTCTTCATTGGCTTGGCATTGCTCTGAAGGTAATTTCAATGTTCTTCATCCAAGTGAAAGGCACTGCATTGGCTCTTGCTGTAGTGTCAATTTTCAGGTCTCAACACTCCCCATCTCTCTCACTGTTTCCCAACACCCAAGGTTCCCTCCTTTCTTTGAACACCCCCAATTCCTCTGACATTCAAGGCCATCACATTTACAGTTACATTTCCTGGAACATTCCCCTTGTCTTCAACATTTCTTTCTGCTCCTCTAGGTCTCATCTTTTAGATGTCAACTTAAATAGCACTTCCTGGGATGCATCCCAAGGCATCCCAGTCTAGATGGGATAGTCTTAGTCATAGTCTTCTTTGCGCTCCACCTTTTCCTTCCTAGCGCAAACCGTCAGCTGTAAGGATACAACCATTTGCATGCTTATTCCATGTTGTGTCTCCCACTGGGCTCTAAGTTCTCTGAGGCACTTTGTTTACTGTACAGCACAGTGCCTTTCTCCTAGGAGTCCCTCCATAGATGCTTGTGGAACAGATGAATCAATTTTTATTTTTATGTGTTTTAGAGAGAGAGCGCAAGCAAGAGAGGGGCAGAAAGAAGAGAGGGAGAGAGAATCTTAAGCAGGCTCCACACTGGGCATGGGAGAGAAACAATAAACTCTCAGAGCTTGATCTCATGACCATGAGATCATGACCTGAGCTGAAATCAAGAGTTGAATGCTTGGGTGCCTGGCTGGCTCAGTTGGTTGAGCATCCGACTTCAGCTCAGGTCATGATCTCATGGTTTGTGGGTTCAAGCCCCGCATCGGGTTCTCTGCTGTCAGCAAGGAGCCCACTTCAGATCCTCTATCCCCCCCTACCCCCTCTGCCCCTCCCCCACTGGTGTCTTCTCTCTCAAAAATAAATACAATATTTAAAAAAAAAAGAGTTGAATGCTCAACTAACTGTGCCACCCAGGCGCCTTGATGAATCAATTTTTAAAACTCACTTTTCTACGTAATTATTCTTTCAATATAGGAAAGTATGCTAAGTAAAATAATTTTTTTTGCTAAGTTTTTTTTTTTTGCTAAATTTTAGACAAATTACAGTTACAACTTAGCTATGACTATATTAGTAGAATGACTTGAAGGAGTTCCACTTTTGTGGACCTTTCATACAAGATCAAAGTCTGGAAGTCCCTCTGGGTGAGAAGATTGAGTGGCTTCCTGTTTTCTTGGGTTATCACTTTTGGTGACTTGCTCCCCTAACCAATGTCCTCTAGTTCCTGGCTGCCTGCTCATGGTAAGAGTCCAGTACTTCACCAGTTAGAACCTTCATGAAGTAAGGGAGGCTTATCAGTGTGAGCATGCTGGTGCCAAGACTTCCAGAAGTAGGAATAAAACAACCAAGATATAAGTTTCTGCAGCATCTGGAGATATAAGTTCTCTTCCTTCAGTTTCTTTAACTATTAAAAAAAAACAACAAAACGACAAATTTAACTCCATAAGTTTTAAAGTTTTTTTTTTTTTTTAATTCCCTGATTCTCAAGAGAGTAAGTCTATAGAGGCAAATTGGGAAAATTCAAAAGAAATTTAAAATGACCTCAAATCCCACTATCTATAGGTGACAATGATCAATTCTTGGGTTATTTCAAATAGCTTGTGTTTAGGGCTACTTCCAGAGCTCTAAGATGCAGTTTTGGGCTCAGTGAACATCCTTACAAGTTTACTTCACTCCAGTCTCAATGGCTTTTTTGTAGCTCCTTGAATGTTAGAAATACTCTACCCCAGGGCCTTTGTACTTACTGTTCTTTCTGCCTGGAAAAATATCTTCTCAGATAGCTACATGGTACATTCCCCGACCCTCTTTGTATAGGCATTCAGATGTCACTGTGATAGTTAAAATTTATGTCAGTTTGACTAGATCATGGGATGCTCAGATATCTGATTAAACTATTTTTGGGTATGTCTGTGAGGGTGTTTCCAGGAGAGATTAGCATTTGAATTGGTGAACTGAGTAAAGTGGTTTGCCCTTCTCAGTGTAGGTGAGTATTATCTAATCTGTGAAGGGCTTTATTAAAACAAAAAGTAGAAGGAAAGTTGAGTTAGCTTTCTGCCTGACTTCATGAGCTGGGGCATTGATCTCCTGCCTCTGCTGCTCCTTAGTTCTCAGGTCTTCAGACTTGGACTGGAATCTACCATCGTGTGTTGGCTGTCAGGCTATAGAGCTATACCATTAGCTTTTGTGCATCTCCAGATTGTACACATCAGATCTTGGGACTTCTCAGCTTCCACAATCATATGAGCTAATTAATACCTTATAATAAATCTCTCTCTCATTCTCTCTCTCTTCCCATCCATCCATCCATCCATCCATCCATCCATCCTGCTTCTGTTTCTCTGGAAAACCCTGACTATTACAGTCACTTTTCAGAGACACTTTCCTAGGCCACACTATCCAAAGTACACCCTCATCCTTGGGGCTGATTTATTTTTCCTCCTAGTGTCTATCACAGTGTTTTGTTATATGATATGTTTATTAGCTTATTGTTTCTTTCCCTGCTAGAATTTAAATCTCTGCGAACAGGGCTTTGCCTTGTTTCTTGGTGCCTATTTTTATTTCTTTAACAAAAACTTATATACCATTTTCTATATGCTGGGAAATGAGTGCTTTAAAAATATGAACTCATTTTGTCCTCATAATAATGTTCTGGAGTAGGTACTTCTCACTATCCTCCTTTTATAGATGGAGAAATGGAAGCACAGATTAGTAAAGTACATAGTCCAAGGTCACACAACTAGTAAGTGGCAGAACTGAGATTTGACCTGATTAAGTCTGATTCTAGAGTCTGTACTTTTGACCATGATTGTATGCTATGTAGAACAGTGCCAGGCATTATAGTAGGTATTCAATACATGCTAGTTGGATGAAAAATGCTTTCCTATGATTTTTCTTTGCACAGGTTCAGGCTAGTATTTTGTTTCAAGGCAAAAACTGCATCTCTGAATTCTGTATTTCAGGGCCGACATTGTCTCTCTCAGATAGTCACAACCTGACTATCAGCTAGTTGGAAGGTCAGGATGAAATCACTGCTCTCTGATTCTAAATCCTAGTGTATTCTTTGACTCCTACTAAATCTGGGATCACAGACCATTGGTGGGGGCGTCATTCTAGCATATGAATCAGATCAAAAGATTTGGAAAAAAAATTTTAAATTTTCTCTTCCGAAGGTAGATAAATATAAAATGAAAACAAGCAGGAGTCAATGTTGGCACACAATGCAAACCAACACAAAAATTTAAAGTAAAACTGGAACATATAAAACAACGTTTTGCCTGGGGTGCTCCCCGTTAGCAATACTCCTGCCAGTCAAGAGAAGCACATTTACTCTCCTAGAAGTAAGACCCTAAGGAGAAGGTACTTCACTGGGAATTCTGGAAGGTGGAGGACCCACAGGGGACAGCCAGGGAGGAAACAAGAAAGAGTAAATAACCTGAGCCATAAAACCAAGAGTTTGGGCTGTTACAGTTCACAGTGTGAGTCTTGCCTTGTTCTGCTTCCCCAGTGGCGGCAATGGAGAGGACATTGTAAACACTCAACCAAACGGTTGCCCTGTTTTGGATGATTTCACACTTACAGAAAATGAAAAATATGTGGCTTTTACATTTCCTGTCCTTTCCCTATTCCCTTCTTTCAGTTTTCTACCAAATCACTGGGAGTCTTTTATTAGAGAGCTGTACTCACTTTATAGCTTGATTTTGTTTACCCTGGGGCCAAGGACAATTCCATCTGTTTAAAGAGGCAGATGATAAGAAAATGTAAGTGACTCCTTGTCCTTGAGCCTGGCATGAAGTCTAGACAGTGGAGCAAATTTCAGGGTTAAGGGCCTTCAGGAGGGTGGCATTAATAAATACTTTACTCAAATTACTAAATGCTAAAGCCAACAACATTTTAAAATTTTAGTTAAGTAACTACCTGCTCTGTCTTGCAAATGTTTTAGACAGGTGTTAAGGAAGAGCCCTACTGGCTCAAACCAAGACTCTTCTTGAGTTAATTGCATGAAGTTGAAGAAAATTGAAAGATACTGTCGCGCAGTGTGATTTCTTGTTTTTTTTTTCCCTCATATTTATACCCATATTTTGTGAAACATTCCATTGCGCAGTAAGATTCCCACAGAAAACTTGTCTTATAATCCTTACTTACAGATGAGGACTCTTGAGATGACGAGGGGGTGTGTAATTTGTCCCGAAAACACACGGATGGCAAATGGCAGCAACAGAACGTGAACACGGGCATCAAGATGAACACTGCCCTACATTGCTGCTTTGTATTTTCGAGTCATGAGTAAAGATAGATGCCCCCTAACTTGATTAACTTTTTACTCTTTACTTCTTTTTTTTACTCTTCTCTTTTTTACTCTTCTTCTTTTTACTCTTCTACTTCTTCTTCTTCTTTTTTTTAACGTTTATATTTGAGAGAGAAACAGAACGCAAGTGGCAGATGGGCAGGGGGAGGAAGACAGAATCCAAAGCGGGCTCCAGGCTCCCAGCTGTCAGCACAGAGCAGGACATGGGGCTGGAACTCATGAACTACGAGATCATGAACCTGAGCTGAAGTTGGATGCCCCATTCTTCAGCAATTTTATACCGAGGAAGGATTCAAAAGAGAGGCAAGAATGTTCTAATTCCATAAGCTGCATTGTTACGTCTCCTGGAAAAAAGTTCTTTTTCATGTGAATATGGCTTTTGATTTCTTTTCCCCGTCTTTGTGAGTCAGTTTACTCTTGATGTTAAAAAATATTTTATTCATATAATTTTACAAAAGAAAATAAAAGCAACTATATTGCCAGAAACATTTCTGAAAAGTCTTATAAACTGATTTTAAAACAAAACAAAATCCTTTAATTTTATTATGGGTTTTCAGAATATATTTCAGCAAGGATTGCATTCATGAGCCAACCAGGAAGTAATTTGGAGCTGTGATAAAAATGATAAAAATACCTGTGCTCAAAAACTGCTTGGGAATTGAAAGGTAATCTCAGAGGACTAGGCTTTCATATGCTAAATAGAACAGGAGGAACAACGCAAATGTTCTTCATCTGGTGAATAGACAAAGCAAAACAAACAACTTATGGTAAATTTGTACTATGGAATGTTATTTATCAGTAAAAAGTAATGAAGTGCTCATATAACCTGAAAGAACCTTGAAAAGATTATGCTAAATGAAAGAGGCCAGTCACAAAGTACTCCACAAAGTGTGGAGGGATTGGGGCAGGGGAGGGGGGGGTCATAGGTAAAGACTATGTGGTTTCTATTTGAGGTGATGAAAATGTTCTAAAATTGATTGTGATGATGGGAGCATAATTGAATACACTAAAACCATTGAATTGCACACTTTACTTTTTAATTTAATTTAATTTCTTTTAAAGTAGGCTCCATATCTAACGTGGGTCGTGAACTCACGACCCTGAGATTACAAATCCCATGCTCTACTGACTGAACCGGCCCAGCACCCCTGAATTGCACACTTTAAAAGGGTAAATTGGATGATATGTGAATTATACTTCAATAAAGCTGTTGATTTATCTGTTGTGCTTAATCCTCTTTATCTGTTTGGTTCATCCCTCCACCCACCACTGCTCTGGCAACCACAAGTGTGTTCTCTGTGTTTAAGAGTATATTTTTTTGTTTGTCTCTTTTTTGTCTTTGTTTGTTCATTTGCTTCTTCAATTCCACATATGAGTGAAATCATACAGCCTTTGTCTTTCTCTGAATTGTAATGCCCCCGATTTCAAATCCAAGAGACCACCAAGGAGCCGATACTGATGCAAACGCATGAGGGTTTATTTGCAAGCTCGAGCTTGGGCCCAAGTATACCCGACACAGCGAAGCAGGGACTTGGACCCCTAGGTTAAAAGGCGTAGCAGTTTTATAGGGGCCAGTGGCCAATGAGATTGTAACACACACAGAAAGTTGCATAGTCATGTTAGTCCACACACAGGTGGCCAATTGAATTACAATTTACCCTATAGTAACTGTTTGAACTAGCCTATCACTCTGGTCAGAATTGGCGCGCAAGTTTGGCGGGCAAAAGGCGGGGTTTACATTCTTTGGTGGTGAGGGGTTCCGTATTCCTATATGAGCCGGTCTCCAGTAAGGGTGTGCTCAGCGGCTTGACTAGGGTAGGGGAGTGTCTTAAGCAATAAGTAGGTCATGTGGGGGTTATACATGAGATGGTGGGTGTAGCACAAAATGGAGTTAGTCTTGCTCTGCTTGTCCAGGGGTAGGGGATTTTTGTTAAATTCCTTGGGTCCCACATGAATTATTTCATTTAGCACTATACCATCTAGGTCTATCTGCGAGGGCCACTGGTAGGCAACAGGCTTGAACAATGGAGAGGTGAGCAAGGCAAAGGGCCCATGGTGACCACCAAGCTAAATACAAACAGGCTCATTAAGCGACCCACCTTGAAATGGCCACAGGCCCTAAATGACCAATGGACTGCTTACAACCAGTCACAGTTCCTAAGATTACCAAAAAAGGGAAGATTCCATATGTCCCCATACTCCCTTACTCAGCTCTTTAACTATGGACCCTCGCCACTGCCTTGTGGCAGACAATCTCTCCTTTGCTGTCCTGCCCGCTACTTTCTTGCAGTGTAGTCAATAAATTTGTATCTCTTTCATTTTGTCTTGGATGAATTCTTTCACTACCCGTGCTGCCAGCCCCCACCCAGTCAGAGCGCCCCACATTTGGTGGCCCGTATTGGGACCCTTTGTTAGCCTGGGACTGTCCCCAGATTCTCCAGAAATATCTTGGGACTTTCCCTCAGTGAACCGACTCTAATACTCTTTGGGGAACTGACGAACTCCAGTGAGGTTACCCCTCAGTAAGGATCCGAAGATCCAGGGGGAACCCACCAGACCACTCTTTCCTAGAAGGGTGAGGGATTTCCCTCTTTGCCCTTCAGAGGGATTCTTCCCTCCCTCTCCTTTCCCTCTTTGGCCTTTCCACAGTGTAACCCTAGTACTCCTCAGACTACTGAAGTTCTGGCCGGGTCATCTCCCTCATGTGGTCCAAAGTCTGAGGCAACAGGTCAGACTGCCCAAGCGTGTGAGGGCAAAGGACTGCTTTCCCCTCCTCTGACACTCCATCTGTAACTTGTCTAGGGTGAGTCTGCACACTCTACAGACCCAGTTGGGACACTTTCATGATACTGGCTGACTGTCAACTGCTGTGTTTCTTTCACCACGCCCCCCACTTTTCCTTCATTCCTGGAGATCCAGCTGCCATCTTGATCTATAGGCAAAACACATTCTGACGTGTCTGAATGGTAAGTCCTCCCCATCCTTTCTCCAACCCAATTTGGCCACCTGGTGTTCAGCTTTCTGTGTTGCAGGGGATGCCCCAGCAGGGATTAAAATTGCCCTTTGCTCTGACCCTCTCCTTGGGACACCCTAGTAGAGTCAGTTGTCCTGTATAAGGTCTGGTCCTTTTTCAGATCAGTGGGATGCCCCGACTGAAATCGTGACCACAAGTTGGAGCTCTGTTCCCTTTGGTGGGCCACCCCTTTGGAAACCATCAGCCAGACTTTCCCACTATGAGCACACCCCCTCTATTTCAGATTCTGTATGTGTATTCTTTGGACCTGCCCTTGGGCTGTATTCTTAAAAATGGGAACAAATTTGACCCCCAAGTTTTAAGGAAAAATGTCTCATCTTTTAATATAATGTTTCCTAGCCTCAATACAAACTCCCAGATCAAGAGGTGTGGACATTCATGGAACCCTTTCTTATAATTTACTTTCCAGCTTGACCTCTTTTGCTGGAACTCCTCTAGATGGTCAGAGTTCCCATATATTCAGACCTTTCTGGCTTTGTCCCCCAAATCCCAACCTTCGCAAAACATGTAGAATGTGTCTTGCTTGGTTTCGTGGCTCATCTGACACTGTGGACCTTCTAGATGACCTCTCTTTTACTCCACCATCTTTCCCTTCCCCTGAAGGCACATGGACTCAAACCACCCACATTAGATTTCCATATAGGTGTCCTAGGTAAAAATTGCCAATGGAGAACAAACTGATGGATTTTAGTGGACACAGATGCAACATAGTTGGTATTTAAAGCAAACTACAGGGGCGCCTGGGTGGCGCAGTCGGTTAAGCGTCCGACTTCAGCCAGGTCACGATCTCGCGGTCCGTGAGTTTGAGCCCCGCGTCGGGCTCTGGGCTGATGGCTCGGAGCCTGGAGCCTGTTTCCAATTCTGTGTCTCCCTCTCTCTCTGCCTCTCCCCCGTTCATGCTCTGTCTCTCTCTGTCCCAAAAATAAATAAACGTTGAAAAAAAAAATTTAAAGCAAACTACAGTTTGTTGGTTTAACTAAAATAGATAGGTCTTTAGAGTTATTGACATTAAATATAAAACTTCTATTGTACCAAGGTTTACTAAAGGTTAAATGAGCTCATGTTATCTCTGTTGCAATTTGTCAGCAAAAAAAGATGGCTTAAAATAATGGTTAATTTTGTCTGTCTCAAAGTTCTCATGGGTAATTGTTAAGATAGCTTTCAAAATCTTTGGTAACCTGAAACTTTGAGGTTTTGCTAAGTTAAATGATAAATTGGGTTAGATTCATTGGAAATCTAAGTCTTTTCCAAGTAAGATAAAATACTGAAACATTAATTACTAAACATAAGGTTGATCTACTTTTGACTTCTTATTTCAGAGAAACTAAAGATATTTGGATCTATTGGAAAATGTGCTTTGTGCCTTACTGAAAATTTGTACTATGATAAATGTATGTTCCTAAAAATTATGAAATGTATTCAAAAATCTACCTAGTGTAATATGCTAGTGTACAATCCTAATGTAATAGTTCACAGTTGGTTACTACTTACTTTTCAGTGGAGATGAAGGTTTCTAAGAGTTAAACTCCTGCTAAATGTCATTAAGACTGATGGAGATGATAAGGAAAGCAACTCTGTAGGTGGGAAAGCAGGAGATGTGTAAGGAGGATAGAAGGAATGTGAATACATTTGTGTTGAGGGAAGAAGACAATTTTGTCCTAAAATGAGGTGTGTTATTTAGAGAGAAAAGGCTTAGGACAAAATCGGAATGCAAAAGAAAGTTGTAGGTTTGTGAATGGAAATCTTTAGAAAAGAATTTTATGTGTGGTCAGGACAGACTAAGATTGAAATGAGTGGATTTTAAAAATATACTGGTGAGGCACTTGGTTGTCTCAGTTGGTTAAGTGTCCGACTTAGGTTGTGATCAAGTCAAGATCTCATGACTCGTGGTTTCTAGCCCCGTGTTGGGTTCTGTGCTGACAGCTCAGAACCTGGAGCCTGCTTCAGATTTTGGTCTCCCTCTCTTTCTCTGCCCCTCCCCCGCTCACACTCTGTGTGTGTGTGTCTCTCTCTCTCTCTCTCTCTCTCTCAAAAATAAATAAACATTAAAATTAATAAATAAAATCTTTTAAAAAATGTACACTGGTATAAGATTGAAACTCTTTACCCTCTGTTCAAAAGACAATATTTTCTTGGATTGTTGGTCTGCTCTTGATAAGAAAATGTAAACAAAGGGGTTTATTTCTTTATCTGTGCAGAAAACCAAAGCTTCTATGCTTTGTCTTTCTCAGGCCTTTGATTACTTAAGACAGTTAAAACCTCTCAATGTCAAGGAGCTACGTTTTGGAAAGAATTGTGTGGCTTCCTGGAGAATCTCTTACTGCCACCTTCATTATGTGTAAGTAATCCTATTTAGGCATGTGCTTTTAAAATTTCTAAGGTTTTTGAGGCATCTGGGTGGCTCAGTTGGTTGAGTGACGTCGGCTCAGGGCATAACCTCTCAGTTCAGAAGTATGAACCCTGCATTGGGCTCACTGCTGTCCCTCTCTCTCTGCCCCTGCCCCACGTGCACTCTCTCTCAAAAATAAACATTATTTTATTTATTTTTTTTTAACGTTTATTTATTTTTGAGACAGAGAGAGACAGAGCATGAATGGGGGAGGGTCAGAGAGAGAGGGAGACACAGAATCTGAAACAGGCTCCAGGCTCTGAGCTGTCAGCACAGAGCCGGATGCAGGGCTCGAACTCACGGACCGCGAGATCGTGACCTGAGCCGAAGTCGACGCTTAACCGACTGAGCCACCCAGGCGCCCCAACATTATTTTTTTTTTTAATTTTCTAAGGTTTTTAACAAACCTCCCTGAGATTTTAATGGTAAATGAAGTCCTTTTTTTTTTTTTTGACTAATTAGTCTTGTTTATTTGGTATCTTATGTTCTGGTATAAGGTCATCGCTTGATATTCTGATTATTGAGGTGTTATGTGTCACAGAAATAACCAGATTTCCATGTCTGATGCTTTTGCAAATAAGTTTTGTCTTCAAGGAAAGTCATGAAAAGGTCTTTTTTTTTTTTTTTTAATAAATACAGGTATTTGATGTCTTTAAGATCATAAAATTGAACTGGGTGAGAATTTCCAGAACTAGCAAAAAAGCTGCAGCCAAACAATTAGAATTGGTAATGTGGGTCTGAATGAATTGACAAAGATGATTATAGTTTGTGTGACTCTTGGTTAAAACATTACAGGTTCTATAATGTCCGCTCTTCTAGATTGAGAAAATTTTCTGTTAAAATATCTGTGACTGGTCGGAGGGAAGATGGCGGCGTAAGAGGACGCTGGGCTCACCGCGTCCTGCTGATCACTTAGATTCCACCTACACCTGCCTAAATAACCAAGAAAACCGCCAGAAGACTAGCAGAACAGAGTATCTGGAGCCAAGTGCAGATGAGAGGCACGCGAAGAGGGTAGGAAGGGCGGAGAGGCGGTGCACGCTCCACGGACTGGCAGGAGGGAGCTGGGAGAGAGGGGCAGCCCGCTGGCCAAGCAGAGACCCCAAGTCTGGCTTGCAAAAGCGGAGGGGCTGGATGGAGTGTGTTCAGAGAGCAAGTGGGACTTAACATCTGGAAGGTTATAAGTTACCAGATCTGCTCGGATAGCGGGAGGGCTGGAGGACAATGGGAGGGAGAGTTGTTGAGCCCCGGATGACAGAGTTCAGCTTGGCGGGGAACAAAGGCGCTCACCAGCGCCATCTCCCTCGCCCATCCCCCAGCCAAAATCCCAAAGGGAACCAGTTCCTGCCAGGGAACTTGCTTGCACCGCGCAAAAACCCAACGCTGTGCTTCTGAGGATCCATCCCTCTGGCGGCGGGTCTGACTCTCTCCCGGCCACAGGGCCCCTCCCGAAGAGGATCACCCAAGGATAAGCGAGCTGAGTCTGCCCCTCCCGCCCCTGTGCACCTTGCCAATGGACTCCAGCTAATAGCCCAGATCCCCAGCACCACAAGCCTGGCAGTGTGCAAGTAGCCCAGATGGGCCACACCACCCCACAGTGAATCCTGCTCCTAGGAGAGGGGAAGAGAAGGCACACACCAGTCTGACTGTGGCCCCAGACATCAGGTCTGGCTGGGGGCAGACATCAGGTCTGACTGCGGCCCCCACCACCAATGCAGGTTATTCAAGACAGCACAGGGGAAGTGCCCTACAGTTCCGCACCACTCCAGGGAATATCCAAAATGACGAAACGGAAAAATTCCCCTCAAAAGAATCTCCAGGAAATAACAACAGCTAATGAACTGATCAAAAAGGATTTAAACAATATAACAGAAAGTGAATTTAGAATAATAGTCATAAAATTAATCACTGGGCTAGAGGACAGCAGAGAATCTATTGCTACAGAGATCAAGGGACTAAGGATCAGTCAGAAGGAGCTAAAAAATGCTATAAACGAGCTGCAAAATAATGGAGACAACCATGGCTCAGATTGAAGAGGCAGAGGAGAGAATAGGTGATCTAGAAGATAAAATTATGGAAAAAGAAGCTGAGAAAAAGATAAAAAAATCCAGGAGTATGAGGGGAAAATTAGAAAATAAAGAGAGATAATCTATGCATAATTGGTATTCCAGAGGAGGAAGAGAGAGGGAAAGGTGTTGAACGTGTACTTGAACAAATCATAGCTGAGAACTTCCCTGATCTGGGGAAGGAAAAAGACATTGAAATCCAAGAGGCACAGAGAACTCCCTTCAGATGTAACTTGAATCGATCTTGTGCACGACATATCATAGTGAAACTGGCAAAATACAAGGATAAAGAGAAAATTCTGAAAGCAGCTAGGGATAAACGTGCTCTAACATGTAAAGGGAGACCTATAAGACTCGTGACCGATCTCTCTACTGAAACTTGGCAGGCCAGAAAGGAATGGCAGGAAATCTTCCATGTAATGAACAGAAAATATGCAGCCGAGAATCCTTTATCCAGCAAGTCTGTCATTTAGAATAGAAGGAGAGATAAAGGTCTTCCCAAACAAACAAGAACTGAAGGAATTCATCACCACTAAACGAGCCCTACAAGAGATCCTAAGGGGGACCCTGTGAGACAAAGTACCAGAGATATCGCTACAAGCATGAAACCTACAGACATCACAATGACTCTAAACCCATATCTTTCTATAATAACACTAAACGTAAATGTACTAAATGTGGCAACTAAAAGACATAGGGTATTAGAATGGATAAAAAACAAGACGCATCTATTTGCTGTCTACAAGAGACTCATTTTAGACCTGAGGACACCTTCAGATTGAAAGTGAGGGGATGGAGAACTATGTATCATGCTACTGGAAGTAAAAAAAAAAGCTGGAGTAGGCATACTTATATCAGACAAACTAGACTTAAATTAGAGCCTGTAACAAGAGATGAAGAAGGGCATTATATATTAATTACAGGGTCTATCCATCAGGAAGAGCTAACAATTATAAATGTCTATGCACCGAATATGGGAGCCCCCAAATATATAAAACAATTACTCACAAACATAAGCAAGCTTATTGTTAAGAATGTGGTAATTGCAGGGGAATTTAACACTCCACTTACAGCAATGGATAGAACATCTAGAAAGAGAATAAATAAAGAAACAAGGGCCCTGAATGATACATTGGATCAGATGGACTTGACAGATATATTTAGAACTCTGCATCCCAAAGCAACAGAATATACTTTCTTCTTGAGTGCACATGGAACATTTCCAGGATAGATCACATTCTGGGTCACAAAACAGCCCTTCATAAGTATACAAGAATTGAGATCATACCATGCATACTTTCAGACCACAATGCTATGAAGCTTGAAATCAACCACAGGAAAAAGTCTGGAAATCCTCCAAAAGCATGGAGGTTAAAGAACACCCTACTAAAGAATGAATGAGTCAACCAGGCAATTAGAGAAGAAATTTAAAAATATATGGAAACAAATCAAAATGAAAATACAATAATCCAAACGCTTTGGGATACAACGAAGGTAGTCTTGAGAGGAAAATACATTGCAATCCAGGCCTATCTCAAGAAACAAGAAAAAGCCCAAATACAAAATCTAACAGCACACCTAAAGGAAATAGAAGCAGAACAGCAAAGACATCCCAAACCTAGCAGAAGAAGAGAAATAATAAAGATCAGAGCATAAATAAACAATATAGAATCTAAAAAAACGGTAGAGCAGATCAATGAAACCAAGAGTTGGTTTTTTGAAAAAATAAACAAAATTGATAAACCTCTAGCCAGGCTTCTCAAAAAGAAAAGGGAGATGACCCGAATAGATAAAATCATGAATGAAAATGGAATTATTACAACCAATCCCTCAGAGATACAATTATCAGGGAATACTATGAAAAATTATATGCCAACAAACTGGACAACCTGGAAGAAATGGACAAATTCCTAAACACCCACATACTTCCCAAACTCAATCAGGAGGAAATAGAAAGCTTGAACAGACCCATGACCAGCAAAGAAATTCAATCAGTTATCAAAAGTCTCCCAACAAATAAGAGTCCAGGACCAGATGGCTTCCCAGGGGAGTGCTACCAGACGTTTAAAGCAGAAATAATACCTATCCTTCTCAAGCTATTCCAAAAAATAGAAAGGGAAGGAAAACTTCCAGACTCATTCTATGAAGCCAGTATTACTTTGATTCCTAAACCAGACAGAGACCCAGTAAAAAAAGAGAACTACAGGCCAATATCCCTGATGAATAGGGATGCAAAAATTCTCAATAAGATACTAGCAAATCAAATTCAACAGCATACAGAAAGAATTATTCACCATGATCAAGTGGGATCCATTCCTGGGATGAAGGGCTGGTTCAACATTCGTAAATCAATCAACGTGATACATCACATTAATAAAAGAAAAGAAAAGAACCATAGGATCCTGTCAATCGATTCAGAAAAGGCATTTGACAAAATTCAGCAACTTTTCTTAATAAAAACCCTCGAGAAAATCGGGATAGAAGGAACATACTTAAACATCGCAAAAGCCATTTATGAAAAGCCCACAGCTAACATCACCCTCAATGGGGAAAAACTGAGAGCTTTTTCCCTGAGATCAGGAACACGACAGGGATGTCCACTCTCACCGCTGTTGTTTAACATAGTGTTGGAAGTGCTAGCGTCAGCAGTCAGACAACAAAAGGAAATCAAAGGCATCAAAATTGGCAAAGATGAAGTTTAACTTTCACTTTTTGCAGATCACATGATATTATACATGGAAAATCTGATAGACTCCACCAAAAGTCTGCTAGAACTGATACATGAATTCAGCAAAGTTGCAGGATACAAAAATCAATGTACAGAAATCAGTTGCATTCTTATACACTAACAATGAAGCCACAGAAAGACAAATAAAGAAACTGATCCCATTCACAATTGTACCAAGAAGCATAAAATACCTAGGGATAAATCTAACCAAAGATGTAAAAGATCTGTATGCTGAAAACCATAGAAGGCTTATGAAGGAAATTGAAGAAGATATTAAGAAATGGAAAAACATTCCGTGCTCATGGGTTGGAAGAACAAATATTGTCAAAATGTCAATACTACCCAAGGCTATCTACACATTCAATGCAATCCCAATCAAAATTGCACCAGCATTCTTCTCGAAGCTAGAACAAGCAATCCTAAAATTCATATGGAACAACAAAAGGCCCCGAATAGCCAAAGTAATTTTGAAGAAGAAGACCAAAGCAGGAGGCTTCACAATCCCAGACTTTAGCCTCTACTACAAAGCTGTCATCATCAAGACAGCATGGTATTGGCACAAAAACAGACACATAGACCAATGGCATAGAATAGAAACCCCAGAACTAGACCCACAAATGTATGGCCAACTCATCTTTGACAAAGCAGGAAAGAACATCCAATGGAAAAAAGTCTCTTTAACAAATGGTGTTGGGAGAACTAGACAGCAACATGCAGAAGGTTGAAACTAGACCACTTTCTCACACCATTCACAAAAATAAACTAAAAATGGATAAAGGACCTGGATGTGAGACAGGAAACCATCAAAACCCTAGAGGGGAAAGCAGGAAAAGACGTCTCTGACCTCAGCCGCAGCAATTTCTTACTTGACACATCCTCAAAGGCAAGGGAATTAAAAGCAAAAGTGAATTACTGGGACCTTATGAAGATAAAAAGCTTCTGCACAGCAAAGGAAACAACCAACAAAAGTAAAAGGCAACCAACGGAATGGGAAAAGATATTTGCAACTGACATATCGGACAAAGGGCTATTATCCAAAATCTATAAAGAGCTCACCAAACTCCACACCCGAAAAACAAATAACCCAGTGAAGAAATGGGCAGAAAACATGAATAGACACTTCTCTAAAGAAGACATCCGGATGGCCAATAGGCACATGAAAAGATGCTCAATGTCATTCCTCATCAGGGAAATACAAATCCAAACCACACTGAGATATCACCTCATGCCAGTCAGAGTGGCCAAAATGAACAAATCAGGAGACTATAGATGCTGGAGAGGATGTGGAGAAACAGGAACCCTCTTGCACTGTTGGTGGGAATGCAAACTGGTGCGGCCACTCTGGAAAACAGTGTGGAGGTTCCTCAAAAAATTCAAAATAAACCTACTCTATGACCCAGCAGTAGCACTGATAAGAATTTACCCAAGGGATACAGGAGTTCTGATGCATAGGGGCACTTGTACCCCAATGTTTATAGCGGCACTCTCAACAATGGCCAAATTATGGAAAGAGCCTAAATGTCCATCAACTGATGAATGGATAAAAAATTGTGCTTTATAAACACAATGGAGTACTACATGGCACTGAGAAAGAATGAAATATGGCCCTTTGTAGCAACATGAATGGAAGTGGAGAGTGTTATGTTAAGTGAAATAAGCCATACAGAGAAAGACAGATACCATAGGTTTTCACGCTTATGTGGATCCTGAGAAACTTAACCGAAACCCATGGGGGAGGGGTAGGAAAAAAAAAAGAGGTTAGAGTGGGAGAGAGTCAAAGCATAAGAGACTCTGAAAAACTGAGAACAAAGTGAGGGTTGATGGGGGTGGGAGGGAGGGGAGGGTGGGTGATGGGTATTGAGGAGGGCACCTGTTGGGATGAGCACTGGGTGTTGTATGGAAACCAATTTGACAATAAATTTCATATATTGAAAAAAAAGATAAAATAAAAATTAAATAAAATATAAAATATATATATAAATAAATAAAAATTAAATAAAAATAAAATAAAATAAAATGACTTAGAGAAATGTGATTAAGTATTCTTTTTGTGAACAAATTGAAACATATTTTACTTTTCTCCCTAGTTGAACCCTCTGAAATTCAGAAACTCTTAGTGAGTATTCTCATGTTTGAGAGAGACATGCCTAGATTCAGATATGACCAGACAGCTCTAAGGAACTAAGGTTGACTTTATGGAGCCAATGAAGCTCCTTGGAAATGTTGGCCTGATACCTTTCTTACAGAGTTCCCAGCAGTGTTACCAGGTGAGTAAAGAATATCGCTTTCTGGTAGGTGCAGGAAACTGAGGATATTTGGGGAACCTCGAGAAGAGAAATTCAGCCAAATCTCCAAGTATTGCAGGCATGTCTGATGGCAAGTATTTGGCTTGACTTCTGGCCTCGAGAGTCTATTAAAAGTTCAATCTAGAGATTCCTTTTGAAAAGTTCCAGAAAAACAAGTTTTAAAGAATCCATATGGTCAATCACTATTCTTACTAAGCTTATGTAAATAATTAGGCCAAGTTTGTTGAAATTGGACTTGTTTTTCAAGTGAATCAGTCTTGATTTGAAATGAGGATGATTTTAGAGAGAAAAATTGTGTTTCAATAATGCACCTTTGTGGATGTTAAATTCCATTTCTGATTGTCTTTGAATGTTTGTTGTTTGCTTAAGCTAGACAACTTAAAGTAGCCTTCGGAGAATTTGCCACAATAGCTCATGTATAGACAATCTTTGTTCTTGATAATAACAGAACCCCATGGACATATGATTATTTGAACAGCTATAAAGTGGGATGGACTGCCCGACAGCTGTATAACTCAGGTATCACCTTGGCCAATTCTGTGTGGCTGGAATGACAAAATTATTCCTCAAAAGCTGGAATGTACCCCACTCCATAAGGTTAATTATGGGCTTATGATAGAAATAGTGGATGGCCCCACTTTCCTTACGATTAAATAGAGGATACACTTGGGGATGCCCATATCCCCAGACAAGTCTTCTCCCACTTGCCCGTGATTCCTCATAATTAGGATATTTGTTAAGGTTAGACATCAGACAAAGAGGGCTTCTTGGTGGTTTTATCCCTTAGCTGTATTTGTCTTAGGAATGGCCTCTGTTGATGCAAAGTTGCAAATAGAGTTTTTTGCCAAACCTTTAACCTTTCACCAAACCCAACATGTAGTCACCTACAAATTCAAAAGGTGGCCCTCTAAAACCAAATGGCCCTTGATATCCTGACTGTAGCTCAAGGAGGAAACTCTATTAAGGTAGTGTTATGTATATAGTCTAGATTCCCACAGAATTGTGACAGGGATACTAAAAGACATGAATACTCAAATTGGCACCTAAATGATCTCTCTCCTTTACTTGGTTAAACTTCTGGACTGGAGGGAGATTTTTGTCAACCATCAAAGCTCTTTTATTTGGGCTATTCTTTCTCATAATAGTAATAATCTTATTGTCTTTTCTGAAGTCTCTCTGACTGGTTCCCAGATTCCTTCACTGTCATATATTCAAGCTGACAGATGATCCTTTCTTAATCAGGGAGATTCATGCATGCTGTCTACCTTGGATTTGGCTGCCTCTGTCCTTTGTAATTCTTACATATAAATTCCCAACTGACCAATGTTGACCCAAAGGTAGGGATATCTCTATGCCCCTCATTGAGCAGGAAGAAGCTACTGAAGATGAGACCTCCTCCCACATGCCAAAGATCTGTCATTGTTGATCTGTTAGGGGTGGGGGAATGTCAGGGCTGCTTTAGGCAATAGGCTTGAGCAATGGAAACCTGAGCAAGGCAAAAAGGCCCATAGTGACCACCAAGCTAAATACAAGCAGGCTTATTAAGTGACCCACCTTGAAATGGCCACAGGCCCTAAATGACCAATGAGCTACTTACAACCAGGCACAGTTCCTAAGATTACCAAAAAAGGGAAAATCCCATCTGCCCCCATACTCCCTTAGTCCACTCTATAACTGTGACCCCTTACCACTGCCTTGTGGCAGATAGCAGGCACTGCCTTGCTGTCCCTGCCTGGTGCCCCCTTGCAGTATATTCAATAAGCTTTATCTCTTTTGTTCTGCCTTGAGTGAATTCTTTCACTGCCCATGCTGCTGGCCCCCACCTGATCGGAGTGCCCCACACCATCCATATTGTTGCCAATGGCAAGATCTTATTTTCTATGGCTGAGTAATATTCCATTGTGTGCATGTATGTATACATATATATATGTATGTGTGTGTGTGTGTGTGTGTGTGTGTGTGTGTGTGTATCTCACATCTTCTTTATCCATTCATGTATTTATAGACACTGATGCTTCCATATTTTGGTTATTGTAAATAATACTGCAATAACCATAGTGTTGCATATATCTTTTTTGAATTAGTGTTTTTGTTTTCTTTGGATAAATAGCCAGTAGTGAAATTACTAGATCATATGGTGTTTCTTGGTGTCAAATTTAGACATTCTTTTTTTTAAGTTTATTTATTTATTTTTGAGAGAGAGAGAGAGAGAGAGAGAGAGAGAGAGAGGGTGCACAAGTTGGGGGAGGGGCACAGAGAGATGAGAGAGAGAATCCCAAGCAGCCTCCATGCTGTCAGTGAAGCCCAATGCAGGATTCAATCTCACAAATCATGAGATCATGACCTGAGCCGAAATCAAGAGTCAGATACTCAACCAACTGAGCCATCCAGACACCCCCATGTGGTGTTTCTATTTCTGATTTTTTTTTGAGGAAACTCCGTACTGTTTTCCACAGTGGCTACACCAATTTGCATTCCCATCAACAGTGCTCAAGGTTTCGTTTTTCTCCAAATCCTCACCAACACGTGTTGTTTCTTATGTTTTTTATTTTAGCCTTTCTGACAGGTGTGAAGTGATATTTCTTGGTGGTTTTGATTTGCATTTCCCTGATGATGAGTAATGTTAAGCATCTTCTCATGTGTCTGTTGGCCATCTGTATGATTTTTTGAAGAAATGTCTATTAAAGTCCTGTGCTCATTTTTTAATCAGATTGTTTGGTTTTTTGGTGTTGAACTGTGTAAGTTCTTTATATATTTTGGATATTAATCCCCTGTTAAATATGTCATTTGCAAATATCTTCTCCCATTCAGTATATTGCCTGTTTTTTAAAATATTTTTTTAAAGTTTATTTATTTTAAGAGAGAGAGAGAGAGAGAGCAAGTGGGGGGGGGGGGAAGAGAGAGAGGGAGACAGAGGATCCCAAGCAGGCTCCGTGCTGTCGGCACAGAGCCAGATGTGAGGCTTGAACTCACAAACTGTGAGATCATGACCTGAGCTGAAAACAAGAGTTGGGTGGTTAACCAACTGAGCCACCCAGGCCCCCCTATTGCTTATTTGTTTTGTTTGTGGTTTCCTTTGCTGTGCAAAAGCTTTTTATTTTGGTGCAGTCCCAACAGTTTATGTTTGCTCTTATTGCCCTTGCCTGAGGAGACACATCTAGAAAAATGTTTCTACAGCTAGTGCTAAAGAAATTACCGCCTATGTTTTCTTCTAAGAGTTTTATGGTTGCAGCTCTCACATTTAGCTCCTAATCCATTTTAAGTGTGTGTGTGTGTGTGTGTGTGTGTGTGTGTGTGTGATGTAAGAAAGTGGTTCAGTTTCATTCTTTTCCATGTAGTTTTCCAGTTTTCCTAGCACCATTTGTTGAAGAGGCTTTTTCCCAATGCATATTCTTACCTCCTTTGTCATAGATTTGTTAACCATGTAAGTGTGGGTTTATTTATGAACTCTCTATTCTATTCCATTGACCTATGTGTCTATTTTCATTCTAGTACCACATATTGTCTTGATTACTATAGTTGTGTAATATATCTTGAAATCTGGGAATGTGATACTTCTAGCTTTGTTCTTCTTTCTCAAGATAACTTTGGCTCTTCGGGGTCTTTGGTGGTTCCATACAAATTTTAGGATTATTTTTTCTGGTTTTGTGAACAGTGCTGTTGGTATTTTGATAGGGATTGCATTAAATCTGTAGATTGCTTTGGGTAGTATAGACATTTTAACATTGGTTCTCCCAACCCATGAACATGAAATATATTTCCATTTGCTTGTGTCATCTTCAGTTTCTTTCATTAGTATTTTATAGTTTTTGAAGTATAGGTCTTTCACTTCCTTGATTAAGTTTTTTTTTAAGACACATTTATTCAGCATCATGATGAGACTATTACATTTAGCAATCAACAGCATGGGTGCAAAAAAAAAATCTACATTAAAACTCTTTGTTGGCATGCTTTACACTTTCCACGGAACAGAAACTAAAATAATCTCTTATACAATTAGTCACAAATACAGTCCTCAAGTTTTTTTCCCATACACATGAGTATTGTCTAAAACATGTCTTTGTAGGAGCTAGGCCCTGCCACTACTGTCTGTGGCTGAGTTCACAAATCTGTTGTAACCTGTAGCTTCCCTGTCACTTCTCTGGATCTTCTCTCCTGCTAACCTTTGTTTCCTGGCAGTGATTAAAACCTTCTGCCATTGCCATAGCTACTGCTGCTGCTGCTGAAACCTCCATAGCCACCGTGGTTTCATGGTTTAGCAAAGTATTGGCCTCTACCACCATAAGGGCTAAAGCTTCTGCCTCCAAAATTTCCTCCTTTCATGGGTCCAAAATATGAAGATTGATTGTTGTAATTGCCAAAATCATTATAGCTTTTCCACCACCTCCAAAGTTGCTTCCATCCACCAAATCTGTTATAGCCATCCCCACAGCCACCATATCCACCACCCCCTGAACTGCCACCAAAGCCACTTTGCCCACTGAAGTTTCCTCCACGACCAAAGTTGTCATTCCCACCAAAACCACCTCCAATTTCCAGAAACAACCACTTTGACCTCTTTGGCTGGATGAACAACTGGCCATTTCTTGCTTAGATAGGACTTTCCTTACTTCACAGTTGTGGCCATTCACAGTATGGCATTTTTGAATGACAGTCTTGTCTAGATCATGGTCATCATGATCATGGTCATCAAATGTTACAAAAGCAAAGCCTCTCTTTTTGCCACTGCCTCGTCGGTCATGATTTCAATCACTTCAGTTTTCCCATACTTTTCAAAATAATCTCTTAGATGATGTTCTTCGGTGTATTCTTTAATGCCACCAACATCTTTTTCACAGTTAAGTGGGCACCAGGTCTTTGAGAATCTTCTCTTAAGACAGCCCTCTTGGGTTCCACAACTCTTCCATCCACCTTGTGTGACCCTGTATTCATGGCTGCATCCACCTCCTCCACAGTGGCACACGTGACAAACCCAAAGTCTCTGGAGTGCTCGGTGTTTGGATCCCTTGTTACCACAGTGTGTGAGCGTTCCCCATTGCTCAAAATGACTCCTTAGACTCTCATGGGTTGTCTCAAAGCTCGAAACTCTGATGAAGGCTCTTTGGGAGACTCTGACTTAGACATGCTGGTGGTGGGAGAGGAGACTTTAACGATGCTTCCTCGACGCTGTCCATAAGCAGAAAGTCCTTGATTAAGTCTTTACCTAGACGTTTTATTCTTTTTGATGAAATTGTAAGTGGGACTGTTTCCTTAATTTCTCTTTCTGCTACTTCAGTATTAGAGTATAGATATGCTGCAGTTTTCTGCCTATCAATTTTGTATCCTGCTATTTTACTGAATTCATTTAGCAGTTCTGGTAGTTATTTGGTGGAGTCTTTGGGTTTTCTCTATACAGTACCATGCCATCAGCAAATATAATCATAGTTATTTTAAGTTCCAGTTTGATAATGTCAACATCCCTGCCATGTCTGATTCTGATGCTTGCTCTATCTCTTCAAATGGTGTTTTTTGCCTTTTAGTGTGCCTTACAATTTTTCTTGATAGTTTGACAGGATGTACCAGATTAAAAAAAAAAAACAAAACCTGCTGTAATGTGGTGCCTTTAGTAATGTGGTGAAAAAGTGTGGCAGTAGGGGAAACGTTCTGTAGTCCTGTGATTAGGTCTCAATCTTGGTGAACCTATTTCTCTGGATTTTGAAATTTACAAGTATTTTTGTGTTTTTTTCTCCCAGCTTAGGTGGGACAGGATGGCTAGAGTGGGCTGGAGTTGGATATTTTCCATCTTGCAATTCAGTTAGGCTCTGGTTAACTAGTTAGGCTCTGGTTAACAGTAACCCCTGAAGGCAGACCTTGTTCTTAACACAGTGCTCTGGTATATTTCAAATTGGTTCCTTTTCATCTCCTCCTATCAGAAGCACAAAGAGATTTTTTCCCAATATTTACAGTGAGAACTGTAATATGTAGATCTCAGTGAGAACTGAGATATGTACTCACTGAGATATGTAGAGCTCCTGGAGGTATAACTCACAAAAGTATAGTGGCCTTTGTATGTCTGAGTTCTTCTGGAGTTTTTAACTCTCATATTTGTCCATGTTGAGCCTCTAACAATTTGTCAGTTGCAGATTGGGTTTCCAATCCTGGAAGTTTCTCATGGTGGTTTCCATTTGAGTCTCTGCTCCCTGTATTTACCTGTAGGTCTCTCCAATCTTGGGAACAGCGGGTTGCTGTCCAAGAAGAGTTGGATCCAAGAAGAGTAATTGATTTTTCAGTCTTTTAAGGTTTTTACTTCTTGCTGGGACAGAGCGGAGACTTCCAGACTCCTAACATGCAGAACCAGAACCTAGAAGTCTTTACTATTTTTTTTTTAAGTGAGCCAGAATGAGAGAGAGAGCTCATGAGCAGGAGAGAGGCAGAGGGAGAGGGAGAGAGAGACTCTAAGCAGGCTCCACACCCAGAGAGGAGCCTGATGTGGGACTCAATCTCATGGCTGTGAGATCATGACCTGAGCTGAAATTAAGAGTCAGATACTCAATTGACTAAGCCAGCCAGGTGCCCCTAGTAGACGTCTTCTATGTACTTATCACTGTTTTAGGAGCACTGTATTAAAGGACAGCAGCAAATAAGACAATGACCCTGATCTTAGAGAAGTTAAAATTTGTCAGGAGAGACAGGTGGTGTTTTTTTAAAAAATTTAAATCACATCATTCTCACAACACACACACACACACACACACACACAATGTGAGGTGATAGGTATGTTAATTGGCTTGACTGCAGTAATTATTTCATAATGCATATATATCAAAGCATGACATTGTATACTTTAAATATATACACTTTTTACTTGTCAATTATACCTCAATAAAGCTGGAAAAAATAAATCATATTATATTTTAAAGATATTTTTATGGGAAAATACAAATCCTCTATGAATTCCATTTTAGTGTTTTAGATTTTAAACTTTTCTGGCTGGCTCAGTCAGAAGAATATGCAACTCTTGATCTCAGGGTTGTGAGTTTGAGCCCCATGTTGCAAGTAGGGATTACTTAAAAAAATAAACTCTTTTTCCGAAGCCTCTTATTTTTTTTTAATGCATTTAATACTGAGATCTCAATACAGTTTTCCAGACATTTAAATACAAAAACCCCTGTCATAAGTGAAGGCCAGGGTGAAAAATGGCTTATTTACTAAAATAATGAAGTTTGCTTATAGGTAAAAGCAGTATAGGAAAGTAGACAATTTTTTTGAGAAATTGTCCATGAATAATATCTTTTCTTCCTAATTTGAAAAATACAGAAATTACAAAGAATAGTATAACAAACACCTGATGGGGAAATATAATTAAAAACAAAAATCTCCCAACCCAATAAACCTCTCCACAAAGGTAGAAGAGAAAGAGAATAGTTTTTATCATTTGCATAAAAATTAAACTAGAACTTAATATTCATTACAGGCATTCTGCTAACAAATTACACAGAAATAAATCTCACAGTTTTTATATAGCCAGGCAGATACAACCCACTGTATGTATGTTCTCAAGATAAACAACAAAACTAGTTCTCAAGTAGGAGAATTTGAGAACATCATTTGTCACATATAGTTCCTCCTAAATTCACTTGGAATTTGGAGTAACCATGTTTGTTAGTTGGCTTTATTTATTTATTTTTAATGTTTATTTATTTTCAAGACAGAGACAGAGACAGAGACAGAGTGCGAGCAGGCGAGGGGCAGAGTGAGGGAGATGCAGAATCTGAAGTAGGTTCCAGGCTCTGAGCCGTCAGCACAGAGCCCGATGTGGGGCTCGAACTCACACAACCTGAACGGAAGTCGACACTTAACCAATGGAGCCACCCAGGCACCCTGGTTGGCTTTACAATGAAGGAAAAACCAATTTTCATATCTTTATGAGAGCTGGTAGTTTTGCAGTTTGGAGCCAGATGCCCACCAAAATTACTCTCCTAGTCTCCCATGGGAACTGGCAAGTAGGGGTGGGTGCTATCTCCCTTGACATTTACATTTCAAGGAGGTGGCCCCCAGCTCCTTGAGAAAAATATTCCTGGGTTATAAATCTGGCAAAAAAGCCTTAAAAAGGATTTACATCTCAAACCTAAAAGTTTTCTAAAGAAAATGCTCTAAGAAAAGGGAGGAGTCTCTTCCTTCATTTTTAACAGAGAGCATTAAGCCTTTAAGTTTCAATTTTTATTTTCCCTTACACACCCAAATGCCTACCACATACAAGTAATAAGTACTAACAGTTAATTATGTTTGCTTCACATTTTTTTTATAAAAAATTTTTTAACGTTTATTTATTATTGAGAGAGACAGAGTGGGAGCAGGGGAAGGGCAGAGAGAGGGAGACACAGAATCTGAAGCAGGTTCCAGGTTCCAAGCTGTCGGCACAGAGCCCAATGCAGGGCTTGAACTCACAAACTACGAGATCATGACCTGAGCTGAAGTTGGATGCCTAAGTGACTGAGCCACCCAGGCATTCCACATTTTTTTTAATAAAAGAAAAAATATGGAGGTTAAAATTCCTTCTGTGCCTTCCCCACCCTCCATCTCTCTTGCTCTCTCCTTTGAAGCCGCCACTACTCTATATTTGGTGTGCTTCCTTCCAATTGTGGTAATAGCGCTTTGTTTACTCTTACAATTTGTAATTAGAAAATGCCTCTTTTACGTGCTGCTTCTATCTGTTTGGCTTTTTTAGATTCCACATATAAGTGAGATAATGAAGTATTTTTCCTTCTGTGTCTAGCCTCTTTCACTTAGCATACTGTCACCAGGGTCATCATGTTGTTGCAAATGGCAGTATTTCCTTCATTTTTAAGGCTGAATAATATTCCACTGGATATACACACCACATGTTCTTTATTCTTCCATCCGTCAACAGATACTTAGGTTTTTTACATATCTTGGCTGTTGTGAGTCATGCTGCAATGACTATGGGTGCACTGATTTTATTTTCTTTGGATATATATCCAGAAGATGGATTGTTGTAGTTTTAGTTTTATGAGGGGCAGAGAGGTAGGGGGAAAAAGGAGACGTTGATCTATGGATACAATGTTGCAGTATATAGAATAAATAAACCTAGAGATCTAGTGCAGTGAATATAGTTAATATTTATTGAATACTGGAAAACTGCTAAGAGAGTAGATTTCAGGTGCTCTTATTACACACAAAGAAGATAACTATGAGGAAATGGTATTTTAATTAGCTTGACTGTAATGGTGCTTTTATTATGTATATCAAATCATCTCATATGCCTTAAATATATACATTGTTTATTTGAAAAAGAAAGAGAAAAGAAAGTCTCTCTTTTGTAGTGAAAAATATGGAATATAAACAGAATCGCTTCCCTATTGTCCAGCCTGGATTAAAAAGAACAATAGATGAAGTGCCTGACAAAGAGGAGCGTTCCCTGGATTTAATATGCCTGTGCTTTGCATGTATGCTGTGCCCAAAGTCTTGTTCTGAGCTGATAAAGAAGCTTGGCTCTCCTTCAGTGCTCCGAACAAAGAATGTGGTCAACTGACTGATCAAGGTGCAGCTAAGTGCTAAGTCACGTGAAAATTGGTTATGCTCTGAAGATTGGGTCTAGGTCAGGTCTGTGCCGATTGCTAGCATATCTCCCCTTCCACCTTCCCCCAAGCCTCTGTGCTTTAGAAGCTGGAAAGTCCCTATCCTTGGGCACTGGGTGCATGTACAGCAGCAATAAATAGCAATATGAAGAATATGGGCAACAGGTGCTGGAGACTTGTCAATTAGCGACAGAGTGTTACTTCCATATAAGGATATCATGACATGGTGCCCCAGGTTAGAAAGATGCCTAAGGCCAAGATCAAAAAGACTAGGTGCCTCAACATCTACCTATGTTGTAACCCACGTTCAGTGGAATGTGTACTGTCTGCTACATGATTTGTATATCCTTTGATGCAACAATTTCTCCAGTGTAGTCCAGAAACCCTGGGGATCCCCAGAATCCTTTCAGGGATTCCACAAGGTCAAAACTTTTCAAAAATACTAAGCCATCATTTTTTATTCCACTTTCATTCTCTCACAAATGTAAAATGGAATTTTCTAGAGACTACATGGCACGTGATATCATAACAGATTGAATCTATAGCAGATATGAGAATCCAGCTGTCTTCTAGTTGGCTACATACCAAAGAGATTTGCAAAAATGTAACACAATGCCTCTCGGAGAAAATTGTCTTAGTTTTTTTAAAATGTGTCATTCATGATTATGACTGCTATTTTAAAAAGTAATTAATACATATTTTTAAGTTCTTAGTTTTAATTTCTAATGCAGTAAATATTGATAAACTACAGATGATTCTTGAACAACATGGGTCTGAACTGCATGGGTCCATTTGTATGCTGATTTTTTACAGTATAGTACTGTAAATGTATTTTTTCTAATGATTTTCTTAATGTTATTTTCTTTAGCTTACTTTATTATAAGAATACAGTATATAATGCGTATAACATACAAAATATATGTCAATCAACTGTAAATGTCAACAGTAGGCTTTTAGTAACTGAGTTTTTGGGGAGTCAAAAGTTATATGCAGATTTTTGACTGTGGCCGTGGTTCGTGCCTCTAACCTTTACATTGTTCAGTGGCCAACTATGCATAAATAAAAGTTCATTGGAGTTTCAATAATTAAAAAATTTTTTTTTGATGTTTATTTGTTTTTGAGAGACAAAGTGTGAGTGGGGGAGGGGCAGAAAGAGCGGGAGACACAGAATCTGAAGCAGGCTCCAGGCTCTGAGCTGTCAGCACAGAGACTGATGCGGAGCTGAAAGTCATGAACCGTGAGTTCATGACCCGAGCCAAAGCTGGATGCCTAACTGAGCCACCCAGGTGTCCCAATAATTTTAAAGAGTATAAATGTGTCCTGAGCCCAAAACATTTGAGAACTGCTGCTAAAACATTTGCTTGTTTAACTAATGGTAAAATTCCCCCATCTACCATAAATGAGAGATTTCTGGTTCAGTTTTCTTTCATTTCATGATAAAAAATTAGAGTCTTTTATCATATGATTTTACTATTGATTTTGCTCTAACCTTTTGCATTGAAATCTTTTACATCTAGTTTTATGTTAATTCAAAAGCTTTAAATTATTGTGTAGAGTGATATAATTTATTACTAAAAATTGCTTGCTAATGAACCAGATGCCTGTTATTCTTTAAATTGTAAATGGCATTACCATTTTTTTTTCTTTTTCTTTTCTTTATTTTTCTAAAACATATTTATCAGTGAAAAACCTATGGGACAGGCTAGTCTACTCTCTGCAGTGGCTAGTTATTATAATAAATGTGGTTTGGGTTATTTCCAATTCTAACACTGTATTCATTTGAGTTCCCACTGAAGCAGACCCTGAGGAAAGAATTTGACAGCAAGTTATTTATTTGAGAGGTCATCCTAGGAAACACTGGTTGGGGATGGAGAACACAAGAATGGAAAGGAAGGTGGTAAGGAAACTGTGAGCAAATGTAGCTTAATCCTGCTGGAGAACTCTGGGAGTCAGTGTAGAAAGCAAGCCTCCCATCATCCTACCAGAGAAGCGAAGAAACTGGGGTATTTATATACCAGCTGTCTTCAGTCATTGGTTATGTACAGCTGGGGGAGTGCTTATATTCAGGCCACTGGAGAAAACCCTCAGGGTTGGAAATCAGCCGAGCATACTACAGAGTCAGGAGCATGGATGGGGCACTGACAGTGGCAGCTACAAACACGATGCAAAGCTTTTCACCATAAACACTTTATTATTTTGTGTGTTTTGGAAGATTTCGGTAGTTGGTATCAGTTAATATCATTGGAAAAGGTATGAGTAGAATAGGAAGACTTGAGGTGATCTAGATGGCAGTGTAGACTTGATTGTGTGGAATTAAACAAAGACCACCTGAATGAAAACAAAGGCTATTTGTTCAGAGCATGCTATGGCAAGGGAGACAGCTGCTGTCCTTTATATTTTAATGGAGACTTAAGGCAGGCAGAAGAGTGGGAAAACTTGGTAGTGGGAAAACGGAAGTCTTTGAGTATGTCTGATTAGAGGTTGTTGGCATGGGGAAGCTGGTAGGCTAACTGGAAATGGAACATCCTGTGTCTTGGTTAGGGGAACATATTTGGCTTTCTCAGTTGGTCCCTAGTTGGAAACCAGGGCAAAATTTAGGGAAGCTTGCAGTTATTAACCAAAGCTTGGACATTGGGGCATATGGTTGGTCTTTTGGTTTATCTGTATTTCCACAGACCAAACTATTTTTACTTTAGGCCCATATTCCTATCTTATATTTTCTTTGTGCCAGCCATATTAAACATCCCACTTTCCCCAGATAAATACACCAGACTTCGGCATGTAGGAGCTGCCTGCCGTTGCTCATATTGTTACGTCTCCTTTCTAGAAGGCAGAGGAGGGATAGTAAAAGTATCCTCCAGACTGAGAATGCACTTTGAGACCGAAAAACAAAGCAAGTCACTCCATACCATTTACAGAGTTTTTATTCAGGGTATCTTACTGATGGGGGAGGAATTGGATGGGCAATAATTCACTACACAGCTATTCTCTGTGTTTGTCTTTGTTCTCTGAATTAAGTTTGGACCTTAATTCACAGCTTCTATAGAGCAAGGAGATCATTATGTTGCAAAGGGTAGTTGTCTAAAATGGCACCATCTGTGTGCCAGTCATCTCTACTAATTAGCTAAAGTGGTACCCTCTGGGGCTCCTGGGTGGCTCAGTCATTAGGCATCTGACTCTTGATTTCAGCTCCAGGCATGATCCCATGGTTTGTGAGTTTGAGTCCCGTGTCAGGCTCTGTGCTGACAGTATGGAGGCTGCTTGAGATTCTGTCTCCCCTTCTCTCTCTGCTCCCTGCCCCCCCCCCCCACTTGCTCTCTCTCTCTCTCTCTCTGTCTCTCAAAATAAACTTAAAAAATATAAAGTGGTGTCTTCTGTGTGCCACATTAGGGAAGATCAGAGCAAGCCTTCCTACATTCCAGTCAGGGCACACATTAACTTCCATGGAGCCTGGAATATGTAGCCCCAAGGGAGGTCATTCTGTGGGCATGAACAAGATGGAGGGCCAAAGATGGAGTCAATGGTGTCACCACTTCTATACTCCTCTATCTAGAAAATCCTTTCACTGGTTCTCCAGTTGATGGAACAGATCCTACTCCTACTCCTAATCCTAGCTCAAAATCACCTCATGCTTTATAAAGCATTTCCTAACCCTTTCAGGGAGAATCAGTTGAGCTCCACTTCTGAGATCTTTTTTATAAAAATTTTTAACGTTTTTTAAATTTATTTTTGAGAGAGACAGAGCAGGGGAGGGGCAGAGAGAAACAGAAACACAGAACATGAAGCAGGTTCCAGGCTCTGAACTGTCAGCACAGAGCCTGATGTGGGGCTCGAACTTGTGAACCTTGAGATCATGACCTGAGCTGAAGTTAGCTGCTTAACTGACTGAGCCACCCACGCACCCCTCTACTTCTGAGATCTTATTACACTTTATTCATGCTATTAGCATAACCTTTCAAACCCTGTTATAGCCATAGATTTTCAGGCAGTGTCTATATCCCCTGAGAAAGTGGGAACTCCTTTAGATTAGGGTGCATCAGTTTATCTCTTTATGTGGCTCTTCACACTTAGAAAATGCACAGTAAATGTTTGTGAAATGAAGTTGAATTAAATTTCTACTCCAAAACAAAGGTAAAGGGAAGGGGGTGATTGATAGGTTGCTGTTTAATTAATTTTACTAGCTAAACAATTCCTTTGAACCTCAAAATATGTATTTTATTTAGCTTTTAATCTACTTCATTGAAAACATATTTAAACTCAACAAATCTGTTATTGCCATCTTCCCCTTTCAAGGTCATTTTTCATTTAAAAAGAATTCATTTGGTTCATATATGTTTTCTCCCATCCTGTAGGTTACCTTTTCATTTTGCTGATTATGTCTTTTGCTGTGCAAAACCTTTTGATGTAGTTTGATGTAGTCTCACTTGTTTATTTCTGCTTTTGTTGCCTGCGCTTTTGGTGTCAAATCCAAAAAATCATTGCCAAGACTAATGTCAAGGAGTGCCTCCTCTACATCTTCCTCTAGGAGTTTTACAGATTTGGGTCTTATGTTTAGGTCTTTAATATATTTTGAGTTGATTTTCGTATATGGTAGGTGTGGATATCCAGTTTTCTCAACAGCATTTTTGGAAGACACTGTCCTTTCCCCATTAGGTATTTTTGGTGCCTTTGTTGAAAATTAGTTCACTCTATATATGTGAATTGGTTTATTTCTGGGCTGTCTATTCTGTCCCAGTATTCTGTATGTCTGTTTTTATGCCAGTACCATGCTGCTTTTGATTACTATAGCTTTGTAATACAGTTTGAAGTCAGGAAGTTTGAAGTCTGGGTCTTTTGTGGCTCTGTATGAATTTTAGGATTATTTTTTCTATTTTGGTGAAAATTCCATTGGCATTTTGAGAGGGATTGCATTGTATCTGTATATCACTTTGAGTAAAGTAAATATCTGACAGGAGGTTAACTTCCAAAACATATAAGGAATTCATACAAATCAATAGCAAGAAACCAAATCACTAAATTAAAAAGTGAGTAGGAGATATGAATGGACATTTGTCTAAAGAAAACATGCAAGAAGCCAACAGGTACATGAAAAGATGCTCCACATCACTAATCATCAAGAAATGTAGATCAGGGGCACCTGAGTGGCTCAGTCAGTTGAGGGTCTGATTTGATTTTGGCTCAGGTCATGACCCCAGGATCATGGAATTGAGCTCTCCATTGGTCTCTGTGCTGACTGTGGAGCCTGCTTAAGATTCTCTCCCTCCCTCTCTCTCCCTCCCCCACCTCTCTTTTTCTCTGTCCCTCTTTTCCCCTCCCCTGCTCATGCACATTCTCTCTCTCTCTCTCTCTCTCTAAAGTAAAAAGAAAGAAAGAAAGAAAGAAAGAAAGAAAGAAAGAAAGAAAAAAGAAATTTAAATCAAAACCATAATGAGCTATCATCTCACACTTGTTAGGAGGCTATTATCAAAAAGTCAACAGGGGAGCCTGGCTGTCTCAGTCAGTAGAGCCTCTGAATCTTGATCTCAGGGTCATGAGTTCAACCCCCATAGAGCTTACTTAAAAAAAAAAATGGAAGGCTAAAAAAGAAGTAAACAGGTAACAAGTGCTGGGAAGGCTGTGGATAAAAGGGAACCATTGTACACTGTTGGTGGGATATAAATTGGTATAGCCACCATGGAAAATAGTGTGGCTGTTTATCAAAAAATTAAAAATGGAACTGCTATATGATCCAGCAATTCTACTTCTGGGTATATAGTCAAAGAAAATGAAATCAGTATCTTGAAAAGATACCTGCATTCCCATGTTCACTGCAGCATAGTCACAATAGCCAAGATACGGAAACAACCTAAGTGTTAATCAACAGACGAATGGATAAAGAAGATGTGATACACACACACACACACACACACACACACACACACTCTTTAAAAAGAAGGAAATGAGGAAATGCTGGCACACCTGCGTGGCTCAGTCTGTTTAGCATATGACTCTTGATTACAGCTCAGGTCATGATCTCATGGTTTGTGGGTTTAAGCCCTGCATTGGGTTCTGTGTGGACTGTGGGGAGCATTCTTGGGATTCTGTCTTTTTCCCTCTGTCTCTGCTCCTCCCCACCTTGCATGTGCTCTCTCTCTAAAATAAATAAACATAAAAAAGAAAAGGAGGAAACACTGCCATTTGCAATAACTGGAGGACATTGTGCTAAATAAAATAAGCCAAATATGGAAAGACAAATATTTTTTTTATTAACTTATTTTTTATGTTTTTAAATTTACATCCAAAATAGTTAGCATATAGTGCAACAATGATTTCAGGAGTAGATTCCTTAGTGCCCCTTACCCATTTAGCCCATCCCCCCCTCCCACAACCCCTCCAGTAACCCTCAGTTTGTTCTCCATATTTACGAGTCTCTTATGCTTTGTCCCCCTTCCTGTTTTTATATTGTTTTTGTTTCCCTTCCCTTATATGTTCATCTGTTTTGTCTCTTAAAGTCCTCATATGAGTGAAGTCATATGATTTTTGTCTTTCTCTGACTAATTTCACTTAGCATAATACCCTCCAGTTCCATCCACATAGTTGCAAATGGCAAGATTTCATTCTTTTTGATTGCTGAGTAATACTCCATAGTATATATATACCACATCTTCTTTATCCATTCATCCATCGATGGACATTTGGGCTCTTTCCATACTTTGGCTGTTGTTGATAATGCTCCTATAAACATGGGGGTGCATGTGTCCCTTTGAAACAACATCCCTGTGTCCCATGGATAAATGCCTAATAGAGCAATTGCTGGGTCGTAGGGTAGTTCTATTTTTAATTTTTTTGAGGAACGTCCATACTGTTTTCCAGAGTGGCTGTACCAGCGTGCATTCCCACCAACAATGCAAAAGAGATCCTCTTTCTCTGCATCCTCACCAACATCTGTTGTTGCCTGAGTTGTTAATGTTAGCCATTCTGACAGGTGAAAAGTGGTATCTCATTCTGTTTTTGATTTGTATTTCCCTGATAATGAGTGAAGTTGAGCATTTTTTCATGTGTCGGTTGGCCATCTGGATGTCTTCTTTGGAGAAGTGTCTATTCATGTCTTTTGCCCATTTATTCACTGGATTATTTGTTTTTTGGGTGTTGAGTTTGAGAAGTTCTGTATAGATTTTGGATGCTAACCCTTTATCTGATATGTCATTTGCAAATATCTTCTCCCACTCTGTCGGTTGCCTTTTAGTTTTGCTGATTGTTTCCTTTGCTGTCAGAAGTTTTTTATTTTGATGAGGTCCTAGTAGTTCATTTTTGCTTTTGTTTCCCCTGCCTCTGGAGACATGTTGAGTAAGAAGTTGCTGCGGCCAAGATCAAAGAAGTTTTTGCCTGCTTTCTCCTCGAGGATTTTGATGTCTTCCTGTCTTACATTGAGGTCTTTCATCCATTTTGAGTTTATTTTTGTGTATGGTGTAAGAAAGTGGTCCAGGTTCATTCTTCTGCATGTTGCTGTCCAGTTTTCCCAGCACCACTTGCTGAAGAGACTGTCTATCCCACTGGATATTCTTTCCTGCTTTGTCAAAGATTAGTTGGCCATACGTTTGTGGGTCCATTTCTGGGTTCTCTATTCTGTTCCATTGATCTGAGTGTCTGTTCTTGTGCCAGTACCATACTGTCTTGATGATTATAGCTTTGTAGTATAGCTTAAAGTCTGGGATTGTGATGCCTCCTGCTTTGGTTTTCTTTTTAAAGATTGCTTTGGCTCTTCGGGGTCTTTTCTGGTTCCATACAAACTTTAGGATTGTTTGTTCTAGCTCTGTACAGAATGCTGGTGTTATTTTGATAGGGATTATATTGAATATGTAGATTGCTCTGGGTAGTATCAACGTTTTAACAATATTTGTTCTTCTTGTCCAGGAGCATGGAATCTTTTTCCTTTTTTTTTCCTTTTTTTCCTTTTTTCTTCAATTTCTTTCATAAGATTTCTATAGTTTTCAGTGTATAGATTTTTCACCTCTTTGGTTAGATTTATTCCTAGGTATTTTATGGTTTTTTTGTGCAACTGTAAATGGGATCGATTCCTTGATTTCTCTGTCTGTTGCATCATTGTTGATGTATAGGAATGCATCCGATTTCTGTGCCTTGATTTTATATCCTGCAACTTTGCTAAATTCATGAATCAATTCTAGCAGTTTTTTGGTGGAATCTTTTGGGTTTTCCATATAGAGTATCATATCATCTGTGAAGAGTGAAAGTTTGACTTCCTCCTGGCCGATTTGGATGCCTTTTATGTCTTTGTGTTGTCTGATTGGAGGCTAAGACTTCCAATACTATGTTGAAGAACAGTGGCGAGAGTGGACATCCCTGCCTTGTTCCTGACCTTAGGGGGAAAGCTCTCAGATCTTCCCCCATTGAGGATGATATTAGTGTTGGGTGGTTCATATATGGCTTTTATGAACTTGAGGTATGCTCTTTATATCCCTACTTTCTTGAGGGTTTTTATCAAGAAAGGATGCTGTATTTTGTCAAATGCTTTCTCTGCATCTTTTGGGAGGATCATATGGTTCTTGTGGAAAGACAAATATTTATGATCTCACTTACATGTGGAATCTGAAAACAAACAAACCAAAAGGTTCACAGTAGTGCACATGGGACATTCTCCACAATAGATCACATACTGGGTCACAAATCAGCCCTCAACAAGCACAAAAAGACTGATATCATACCATGCATATTTTCTGACTACAACACTAGAAACTTGAAGTACATCACAAGAAAAAATTTGGAATTTTTTTTTAATTTTCCAAATACATGGAGGCTAAAGAACATACTACTGAAGAATTTCCTGGGTTAACCAGGAAATTAAAGAAATAAAAATACATGGAAACAAATGAAAATGAAAACATGATGGTCCAAAACCTTTGGGATGCAGTAAAGGTGATCCTAAGAGGAAAGTATATTGCAATACAGGTCTACCTTAAGAAGCAAGAAAAGTCTCAATTATACAACATACCTTTACACCTAAAGGAGCTAGAAAGAGAACAGCAAATAAAGCCTAAAGCCAGCAGAAGAAGGGAAATAGTAAAGATTAGAGCAGAAGGGCGCCTGGGTGGCTGAGTCGGTTAAGTGTCCAACTTGTGCTCAGGTCATGATCTCGTGGTTCACGAGTTCTAGCCCTGTGTCAGGCTCTGTGCTGACAGCTCAGAGCCTGGAGCCTGCTTCGGATTCTGTGTCTCCCTCACTCTTTGCCCCTCTCTTGCTCATGCTCTGTCTCTGTCTCTTAAAAATAAACATTGAAAAAAAATTTTTTTAAAGATTAGAGCAGAAATAAATGATATAGTGTGGGAAACAGAACACCACAATGACCACAGGCACATATTTGTTCAGGCTCTAAGACCTCTGAGAAAACTCAAGATCATGGGTTAAAAATAACCTGAAAGGACTTGAGTGAAATGCCCTTGGGAAATGTGGTCTGTTCTTTAGTAACCAGATAGAGATGTTTTGCTTAAAGGAAGCCAGCTGTATATAGCACAGTGCATTCACTCCCTTCTTTGTCTTTGCTTCTATCATAAAGATTCTTATTGGAACATGTGTATCTGCTCTCATACACAAGACACATACAATAGCTGAATCAGATGTACATTGTTTACAGGCTTTGCTAAGCTTCTGTTGTTAATCATTGCTGACCTGTTTTTCCTGAAAACGTATATAAGAAGATGTACAATAAACCTCAGTACCTTGGGCTGTTGGCTCGGGGTGTCCTGTGCCTCACTCTACTATCATCTCTTTTTCTCCGTTCCTTCACTGCCCCAGGTCCACGGCCCATTGAGGTCAACAATATAGAAACAAACAAACAAAAACCCAGTAGAGCAGATCAACAAAACTAAGAGCTGGTTCTTTAAAAGAATTAATAAAATTGATAAACCCCGAGTCAGACTTATCAAAAAGAAAAGAGAAAGGATGCAAATAAATAAAATTACAAATGAGAAAGGAGAAATAATAATCAACATCACAGGAATACAAACAATTATAAGAGAATATTATGAAAAATTAGATTCCAACAAACTGGGCAATCTGGAAGAAATGGACTAATTCTTAGAAACATACAAACTACCAAAACTGACACAGGAAGAAATAGAAAATGTGAACAGATCCATGATCAGCCAAGAAATTGAATCAATAATCAAAAATCTCTCAACAAAGTCCAGGGCCAGATGGCTTCACAGGTAAATTCTACCAGACATTTAAAGAAGAATTGATATCTATTCTTCTCAGGGTGCCTGGGAGGCTCAATCAGTTAAACATCTGACTCCTGCTTTCAAGTCAGGTCATGATCTCACAGTTTGTGAGTTCGAGCCCCACATCGGGCTCTGCACTGACAGTAAACCTGCTTGGGATTCTCTCTCTCACTCTCTCTGCTCCTCCCCTGCTCATTCTCTCTCTCTATTTCACAATAAATAAATAAACTTAAAAAAATACCCATTCTTCTCAGTATTTTTCCAAAAAAAAAAGAAGAAGAAAGAAAAGAAATGGAAGAAAAACTTCCAAATTGTTCTACGAGGCCAGCATTACTGTGATTCCAAAACCAAAGACCCCACTAAAAAGGAGAATTATAGGCCAATATCCCTGATGAACATGGATGCAAAATTCTCAGCAAGATGCTAGTAAATCGAATCCAACAGTACATTAAAAGAATCATTCACCAGGATCAAGTGGGATTTATTCCTGGGCTTGAGGGGTGGTTCGCTATTCACAAATCAATCAATGTGATATACCACATTAATAAAAGAAAGTATAAAAACCATATGATCCTCTCAATAGTGGAAGAAAAAGCATTTGACAAAGTACATCATATATTCTTAATAAAAAAACCTCAACGAAGTAGGTATAGATAGAACATTGCTCAACATCATAAAGGCCATATGTGAAAGACCCACAGTTAATATCATCCTCAATGGGGAAAAACTGAGAGCTTTTGCTGTATGGTCAGAAACAAGACAGGGATGTCCACTCTCACCATTACTATTTAACATAGTACTGGAAGTCTTAGCTTCAGCAATCAGACAATAAAAAGAAATAAAAGGTATCAAATTGTCAAGGAAGAAGTCAAACTTTCACTATTTGCAGATGACATGATATTCTATGTAGAAAACCCAAAAGACTTCACCAAAAAATTTCTAGAACTAATACATAAATTCAGCAAAGTCACAGAATATCAAATCAATGTACAGAAATCTGTGTTAGGGTACCTGGGTGACTCAGTTAGTTAAGCATCTGACATTGGCTCAGGTCATGGTCTCACAGTTTGTGGGTTTGAGCCCCACGTTGGGCTCTTTGCTGTCAGCTCTGAGTCCTATTTGGATCCTCTGCCACCCCTTCCCCCCCCCCCCCCCGGCTGCCCCTACCCTGCTCACACATGCGCATGCACTCTCTCTCTCTCTCTCTCTCTCTCTCAAAAAATAAAACATTAAAAAAAAAAGAGGGGCACCTGGGTGGCTCAGTTGGTTGAGCGTCCAGCTTCAGCTCAGGTCATGATCTCACAGTCTGTGAGTTCAAGCCCCACATCAGGCTCTGTGCTGACAGCTCAGAGCCTGGAGCCCGCTTCCGATTCTGTGTCTCCCTCTCTCTCTGCCCCCTGCCCTGCTCACACTCTGTCTCTGTCCTCAAAAAGTGAACAAACATTAAAAAAATTAAAAAAAAAAAGAAATCTGTTGCATTTCTATGCACCAATAATGAAGTAGCAGAAAATGAAATCTAGGAATAAGCCTAACCAAAGAGGTAAATGAACTGTACTCTCAAAACTATAGAACACTTAATGAAAGAAATTGAAGAGGACACTAAGAAATGGAAAAACATTCCATGCTCATGGATTGGAATAACAAATATTGTTAAAATCTACACTACCAAAGCAAACTTCACATTAATATAAATCCCCATCAAAATACCACCAACATTTTTCACAGAGCTAGAACAAACAATCCTAAAATTTGTAAGGAACCACAAAAATCCTCAAATAGCCAAGCAATCTTGAAAAAGAAAAGCAAAACTGGAGGCATCACAATTCTAGACTTCAAGCTGTATTACAAAGCTGTAGTGATCAAGACAGTATGGTACTGGCACAGAAACAGACACATAGATCAATAGAACAGAATAAAAAACCCAGAAATGGACCCATTACTATATGGTCAACTAATATTCGACAAAGCAGGAAAGAATATCCAACGGAAGGAAGATAGTCTCTTCAACAAAAGATGTTGGATAAAATGGACAGCAACATGCAGAAGAATCAAGCTGGATTACTTTCTTACACCATATACAAAAATAGATCCAAAATGGTTGAAAGATCTAAATGTGAGACAGGAAACCATCAAAATCCTAGAGGAGAACAATGTTAGCCACCTTTTGGACCTCTGCCATAGCAACTTCTTACTAGACGTGTTGTCAGAGACAAAAGAAGCAAAAGCAAAAATGAACTATTGGGGCTTCATCAAGATAAAAACCTTCTGCAAAGTAAAGGAAACAACAAAACTAAAAGGCAGCCTACAGAATGGGAGAAGATTTTTGCAAATGACATATCTGATAAAGTTAGTATCCAAAATCTATAAAGAACTTATCAACTCAACACCCAAAAAATTAATAATCCAATTAAGAAATGGGAAGAAGACATGAATAGACATTTTTCCAAAAAAGACATACAGACAGCTAATAGGCACACAAAAAGATGCCCGACATCACTCATCAGTAGGAAATACAAATCAAAACCATGATGAGATACCATCTCACACCTTTCAGAATGGCTAAAATTAACAATACAGGAAACAATAGATGTTGGTGAGGATGCAGTGAAGGGAGAACTCTTTTTTTTTTTTATGTTTATTTTAGAGAGAGAAAGACAGAGTGTGAGCAGGACAGGAGCACAGAGAGAGGGAGATACAGAATCTGAAGCAGGGTCTAGATTCTAAGCTGTCAGCAAGAGCCCAATGTGGGGCTTGAACTCATGAACTGCGAGATCATGAGCTGAGCCAAAGTCAGACACTTAACTGACGGGGCCATGCAGGTGCCCCAAGGGGGAACTCTCTTGCACTGTTGGTGGAAATGCAAACTGGTGCAGCCACTCTGGAAAACAGTATGGAGGTACCTCAAAGAGCTTAAAATAGAACTATCCCATGATCCAGCAATTTCATGAATAGATATTTACCCAAAGGACACAAAAACACTGATTTGAAGGGATACATACACCCTAATGTTTACAGCAGCATTATCAACAATAGCCAAATTATGAAAAAAAGCCCAAATGTCCATGGACTGATCAATGTATAGAGAAGATGTGGTAGGGGTGCCTGGGTGGCTCAGTCAGTTAAGTGTCTGACTCTTGATTTTGGCTCAGGTCATGATCTCACAATTCATGGGTTTGAGCCCCACATTGGGCTCTGTGCTAACTAGCACAGAGCCTGCTTGGGATTCTCTCTCTCTCCCTCTCTCTCTGCCCCTCCCCGCTTACATTCTCTCTCTCTCTCTCTCTCAAAAATAAACATTAAAAAAAAGAAGATATGGTATATATACACAATGGAATATTACTCAGCCATCAAAAAAAAGAAATCTTGTCATTTGCAATGATGTGGATGGAGCTAGAGAGCATTATGTTAAGTGAAATAAGTCAGTCAAAGAAAGACAAATACATATGGTTTTACTCATATGTGTAATTTAAAAAACAAAACAGATGAACATATGGGAAGGGAAAGAAAAAAGAGTGGAACAAACCATAAGAGGCTCTTAACAATAGAGAACAAACTGAGGGTTGATGGAGAGAGGTGGGTGGGAGTTTGGGCTCAATAGGTTATGGGCATTAAGGAGGGCACTTATTGTGATGAGCACTGGGTGTTGTATGTAAGTGATAATTCACTAAATTCTACTTATGAGACCAATACTACACTATGTTAACCAACTAGAATTTAAATAAAAATTAAAAAAAAAAGACATCTCATAGTAACAGAGAGTAGAATGATCGTTACCAGAGGCCGGAGGGTAGGTGAAAAAGGGAAATGCTGGTCAAAGGATACAACCCTTCAATTATAAGATCGATAAGTTCTGGAGACATAAAGTGCACCATGGTGACTATAGTTAAGAGCAATGTATTCTATACTTGAAATTTGCTAACAGTGTAGAGCTCAGGTTTCTCACCACATACAAAAACAAAAGCGACTATATGATGTAATATATTAATTACTTTGTTAGTACTGATCATTTCACAATGTATACATATGTCAAAACATTGTGGGGGCACCTGGCTGGCTCTGTCAGTAGAACATGTGACTTTTTTTTTTTTTTAGAGCAAGATCTTTTTGTTTGTTTGTTTGTTTTGAGTGCAACAGAGAGAGAGAGAAAGCAGGGGAGAATCCTAAGCAGGCTCTGCACTGTCAGCACAAAGCTTGACTTGTGGCTCATTCTCACAAACCATGAGATCATGACCTGAGCCAAAATCAAGAGTAGGATGCTTAAATGACTGAGTTACCCAGGCACCCCAGAACATGTGACTCTTGATTTCAGGGTCATGAGTTCAAGCCCCACAGTGGTCAGAGAGATTACTTTTTTTAAAAACATTATGTTGTACACCTTAAATATGTACAGTTTTATTTGTCAATCATACCTCAATAAAGCTGGTGGGCAGGGGGTGGGGGGAGAATTAAGCAAAGAGTAAAATACATTTTTTAATGTTTTTTAACATTTATTTATTTTTGAGAGACAGAGAGAGGCAAAGTGTGAGCGAGGGAGGGGCAGAGAGAGAGGGAGACACAGAATTTGAAGCAGGCTGCAGGCTCTGAGCTGTCAGCACAGAGCCCAATGAGGGGCGGAACTCACAAACCACAAGATCATGACCTGAGCCGAAGTCGGACACTCAACCGACTGAGCCACCCAGGTGCCCCGAGTAAAATACATTTAAAATCATTGTTGAGACAATCCAATATAATAACATATAAATTCCCTTCTCCTAACACACACAAAGAATACTGAAAATCAGCTGCCTTCCTTTTCATGACTGAGGTATTAGGAAGAAATTATCAGATATGCCAAAGGGAGAGGTAAATATTTTGAGATTCATTTAGTGTTAATACCAGAGATGGAGGCAGAAACATAACACTGTGGTTACTTAGTCCATCATCAAACCAATATTGTTTAAATATGTGTTCAACATTTGTCTAGAAGGAGATGTGTTCCTCAGGGACCCCAAACTCAGCTAAACAGGTGGCTCGTAGTTACCAAATTTTTGCTCCTTTGAGACTAGTTAGGGTCATTTGAGTATGACCCCTAGGGGACCTTATTACTGGGCCACCTCAAGCAGTTCAGAGAAGACAGCTTCTAACCAAACAGGTTATCCTTAAAAGAACTGATAAATAAATTGTCCTCCAAGTTCTCTTACATAGGTCCCTAGAAATTTGCACCGAACAGCCACGGCTCACCCTTGTCCCATTTAAAAAAACATATTTAAGGGCACCTGGGTGGCTCATTCGGTTAAGCACCTGACTTCAGCTCAGGTTGTGATCTCATGGTTGGTGGGTTGAGCCCCACGTTGGGCTCTATGCTGACAGCTGAGAGCCTGGAGGCTGCTTCAGATTCTCTGTCTCCCTCTCTCTCAGCCCCTCCCTACTCACACACTCTCTCTCTCTCTAATTAAAAAAATAACAGTAAAACATTAAAAAAAAAACAGTAAAAGGGGCGCCTGGGTGGCTCAGTCGGTTGAGCGTCCGACTTCAGCTCAGATCTCATAGTCTGTGAGTTCAAGCCCCACATCGGGCTCCGTGCTGACAGCTCAGAGCCTGGAGCCTGTTTCGGATTCTGTGTCTCCCTCTCTCTCTGACCCTCCCCGTTCATGCTCTGTCTCTGTCTCAAAAATAAATAAACGTTAATAAAAAAAAATTTAAAAACACAGTAAAAAATAATAAAAAAAATTAAAACATCTTTATGAATAGACTTATTAAAATAAGCAGGGGCTGGGTTTGGTTGACTTGCTCTTTGCACTTGTAACTTCTGCGATGGTCTCATGAAGCAGCGTGTGAGGCACATGTGCCACAAGCAGGGATCTCATTTTCAATGGGAAGGACAATGTCTCTTGCTCTTTTCAGGTCTCATCACACCTTCTCTAAGCAATACCTTCCTCTTCAAGAAACGCAGGCAGAGGCAGAGTGCTTACTGTCGAATGAAGTATGCTCCCACACAGGTGGCTAGGGGCAACTAACTCAGGTCTGGTGATGGTGGAAGGATTGGATGCAGCTGGGGCTGACCACTTGCTATATATATGCCATGGCCCATGCTTCCGTGGAAGAACTGTACGAACTTCCAGGCCACCTAATTATGGGTAAGTTGTGTATGAAATAAGTGGAGAAAATAGACCGAGCAGTCCTGCCACACTGTGTCTGCTTACTCTTGCTTTAGTGGTTTTATTATATATTATATAAATAGATATGTGTAAATATATGCGTAATATATATGCATGTATAGTGTAAATCTACAACTACTTCTTATACCCTATTTAGTTTCCCCCCATCGTCTCTTTCAGCAAGAATAAGCTTTTAAAAGTTCTTATAGAATGAAAAATTAAATCCAAATTTTGGTTTCTCAATGAAGTTCATGATGAATGTGTAAATTGCACAGAGTATTTATCAACATTTACCACGGCCAGTAATAAGGCTGGCTCTAGTAAGGAGTCTCTAGTAATATCACTGACTAAGTGAAAAGTAGTAGATTCAAATTTGCTGAAGAAAAATCCGCATCTACTTCAAACGTTCGTTAGGAATTTTTTTTTTAATGTTTATTTTTTTGAGAGCAAGACAGAACGCGAGTTGGGGAGGGGCAGAGACAGAGGGAGACGCAGAATCCAAAGCAGTCAGCACAGAACCCGATGCGGGCTGGAACTCACCAACGGTGAGATCAAGACCTGAACGAAGTCAGACACCCAACTGACTAAGCCACCCAGGAGCCCCTAGTTAGGAATTTTTTAAAGAAGACTGTGCCTGAAAATGACTGTGTAACACATGCAGATACATTGGTGTATTTTCTTAGCTGAGAAGCATGATTCTCACTTAGAGCAAATGATGGCTTTTCTAAAGTACTTTTGTTCACTTTCAAGTCTAAGTTTTCTCGTGCACAGGTGAAAAGTAAAATGATATCTGTTAATGTGTTGGCTTTTTAAACTTTGCACCCAGTTTGATAATGTTGGTTTTATATTGGTGTCATCAAATAAATTAATTGCAATAATAGTTTGATTTCTTTTCATCCGATTCAAGTTAAGTTTTTAGAAGCTCATTCCGTCAAAGAATCTAACTTCATTTGTGAATGCTATTGTAGTTTCAGTTTAAAAAGTTCCACATCAAAGTAAAAGGATTTGGTTTTCTTTGATAATAGAAATGTAAATTTTGAAGGAGTACAGCTTTATGGAAAAACAATGTTCTTATTAAATTAAGAAACCCATGGATCCAAAAATATTCTTGGGATTGATTGAGATGCATGCATAATTCATAATCATTTAAAAAAGTGTAGTAATAATTTACTAATGTAAATAAAAGCTATAATTATAAACATTTATAATTTTTTAATATACACAGATTAATGAAAGTACCAAATTTTGGTGAAGCTAATTTGAATTTAAATAAGAACTATTATTAATTAAATTCTTTAAGTATCTGAGACTCAAAAAGAACTAAGTAAACCCAAGTATCCTATAATAGCAGTAAGCCTTTTGGTTAGGAAGTCCTGTATGAGCGCATTGGGTATAAAATGAGATAGAAACCTTTAATCAAAGTATTTAAGAAATGAAGTACCCTGCAAAATCCAGCTACCAAAGGTTTTAGCAACTTGTAATTATTGAATTCAAAATTTGCAAATAGGAAGATACTGAAATTTATTCCTATAATGCAAAGGAAAAGCTGAACAATTTTAACAGAGCTGAAATCGGTTTAATTTTGAACTTCGGTGATTTTGACATGTGAGAATGATTTGTTTTCTTCTCTACAAAGTTCTTACAATATCATTGACTATATTTCCAATGCTATACTTGACGTTTTTGTGACTTACTTATCTTATAATGGAAGTTTGGGGGTGCCTGGCTGGCTCAGTCAGTTGAACGTCCAACTCTTGAGTTTAGGTCAAGTCGTGATCTCAGGGTTGTGGGACCAAGCTCTCAGTAAGTGTGGAGCCTGCCTTGAGATTCTCTCTGTCTCCCTCAGCCCCTCTCCTGCTTGAGCACCCACGCACTCTCTCTCTAAAAAAAATAAATAATGGAAGTTTTTACCTCTGAATCCCCTTCACCTACTTTGCCTATCTTCAGCCTCCTCACCTCTGGCAACCACCATTTTGTTCTCCATATTTATAAGTCCATTTCTGTTTTATTTGTTTTGTTTGTTTGCTTTGTTTCTTAGATTCCACATAAAAGTGAAATCATATGGTATTTGTCTTTCTTTGTCTTATTTCACTTAGCATAGTAACCCTCTAGGTCAATCCATGTTGTCACAAATAGCAAGATCTCATTCTTTTTTATGGTTGGGAAATATCATATATATATATATATATATATATATATACATACATATATATACATATGTACATATATACATATATATACATATGTACATATATATACATATGTACATATATACATATATATATATCTATATGATGGACACTTAGGTTGCATTATCCATTATCTTGGCACAGTGAACCACAGTGACACAGTGAACATAGGGGTGCATATATCTTTTTGAATTAGTGTTTTCATTTTCATTTTCCTCAGATAAAACCTAGAAGTAGAATTACTGTATTACATGGTATTTCTATTTTTAATTTTTTGAGGAACCTCTAAACTGTCTTCCATAGTGGCTGTACCAATTTACATTCCCAACAGTACATGAGGGTTTCTTTTTCTCCATATCCTCACCAATATTTGTCACTTCTTATCTTTTTGATGCTAGCCATTCTCACACATGTGAGGTGATATCTCATTTTGTTTTTAATATGCATTTTGCTGTTGATGAGTGATGTTGAGCATCTTATGTGCCTGTTGGCCATCTGCATGCCTTCTTTGGAAAAATGTCTATTCAGGTCCTCTGCTCATTGTTGAATAAATTGTTTTTTGTTTTTGTTTTTGTGTGTTGAGTTGTATAAGATCTTTATATATATTGGATATTAACTCTTTATCAGATATGCCACTTACAAATATCTTCCTTCATTCAGTAGATTTCCTGTTTGTTTTATTGGTGGTTTCCTTCACTGTGTAAAAGGTTTTTATTTCAGTGTGGTCCCAATTGTTTATTTTTGCTTTTGTTGCCCTTACCTGAGGAAACAGATCCAACAACATCTTGCTAAGACTGACATCTAAGAGATTACTACCTATGTTTTAAGAGTTTTATGGTTTAAAGACTTACATTTAGGTCTTTAATTCATTTTGAGTTTATTTTATGTGTGATGTGAGAAAGTAGTCAAGTTTTATTATTTTGCAGGTAGCTGTCCAATTTTCCCAGCACCATGTATTACTGCCTTTTCTTCATGATATATTCTTGCTTTCTTTTTGACAGACTTAGTCACCATATAAGCATGGATTTATTTCTCTATTCTGTTCTCTTGATCTATAGATCTATTTTTGTGCCAGGACCATGCTGTTTTAATTACTATAGCTTTGTAGTAAATTTGTTGAAATCTGGGAGCGAAATACCTCCAGCTTGATTCTTCGTTCTCAACGTTGCTTTGACTATTTGGGGTCTTTTGTGGTTCCACATAAATTCTAGTATTATTTGTCCCAGTTTTGTGAAAAATGCTGTTGGCATTTTGATAGGGATTGCATTAAATCTATAGATTGCCTTGGGTAGTACGAACATTTGAAATTAATTCTCCTAATCCATGAGCATGAAATATCTTTCCATTTATTTGTCTTCAATTTCTTTCATCAATGTATTACAGTTTTCAGAATACAAGTCTTTCACCTCCTTGGTTAAGTTTATTCCTAGGTATTTTATTCCTTTTGATGGCATTGTAAATGAGATTGTTTTCTTAATTTCTCTTTCTGCTGGTTCATTATTAGTGTATAGATATGCAACAGATTTCTATAATTTACAAATTTTCTGATTTTTGTATCCTGCAACTTACTGAATTTATTTATTCTAATAGGGTTTTTTTGTGGAGTCTTTAGGGTTTTCTACGTATAGTGTCATCAGCTGCAAATAGTGATAATTTTACTTCATTCTTACCAAACTTGGATATCTTTTATTTATTTTTCTTTTCTGATTGCTGTAGCTCATATACCCAGTATTATGTTGAATAAAAGTGAGCATCTTTGTTTTGTTCCTGATCTCAGAGAAAGGCTTTCAACTTTTTAGGTGAGTATGTGTTAGCTGTAGGTTTGTAATATGTGGCCTTTATTATGTTGATGTATGTTCCCTCATACCTGCTTTTTTTGATCTATTAAGATAATCATATGATTTTAACCCTTTATTCTGTGCAAGTGGTGTATCACTTTGATTGATTTGCAGATATTGAACCATCCTTGCTTCCCTGGAATAAATTTTACTTGTCATAGTGAATGATCCTTTTAAAATAAAGAATTCAGCTTGCTAAAATTTTCTTCAAGATTTTTGTATCTATGTTTCTCAGGGATATTGGTGTATAATTTTATTTTTTGTAGTGTCTTTGGTTTTGGTGTCAGTGTAATAAATTACCTCATAGAATACATTTGGAAGCCTTACTTCCTCTTCAATTTTTGAAATAGTTTGAGAAGGACAGATATTAACTCCTCTTTGAATGTTGCTTAGAATTCACCTATGAAGCCATATGGTCCTGGACTTGTGTTTGTTGGGAGTTTTTTGATTACTGATTAAGTTTCATTACCAGTAATCTGTCCAGCTTTCTATTTCTTCCTGAATTAGTCTTGGTAGATTGTATGTTTCTAAGAATTTATTAGTTTCTTCTAGGTTGTCCAGTTTGTGGGCATAACATTTTTCATGGTAATCTCATAATCTTTTGTATTTCTGTGGTGTTAGTTGTAACTAACATTTCTGATTTTATTTGAGTCCTCATCTTTTTTTCTTGATAAGTCTGGCTAAAGGTTTATCAATTTTGTTAATCTTTTCAAAGAACAAGCTCCTAGTTTTTTTGATGTCTTCTATTGCTTTTTCACTTCTTATTTCACTTATTTCTGCTCTGATCTTTATTATTTCCTTCCTTTTACTAATTTTGAGCTTTACTTGTTCTCTTTTTTCTTTTTCATTTAGGTTTAAAGTTAGATTTTTTTGTTTGAGATTTTTCTTGTTTTGAGATAGGCCTATGTTAGAATGAATTTCCTTTTTAGAACTACTTTTGCTGTGTCCCCCAAATTTTGGGACATTGTGTTTCCATTTCCATTTGTCTCAAGGTATTTTATTTATTTATTTTTTTTTTTTTGTTAACCTATTGGTTGTTGAGTAGCATGTTGTTTAGACTTTGTGTGCTTTGGTTTTTCCTTGTAATTAATTTCTAGTTTCATAGTGTTGTGGTCAGAAAAGATGCTTGTTATTATTTCATTCTTCTTAAATCTATTGAGATGTGTTCTGTGGCTTAATATATTCTGGAGAATGTTCCATGTGCATTTGAAAAGAGAGGGTAATCTGTTGTTTTTGGATGGATTGTTCTATATGTATCTGTTAAGTCCATCTGGTCTAATGTGTCATTCAAAGACAGTGTTTCCTATTGATTTTCTGTCTGGATGATCTATCCACTGATGTAAATGGGGTGTTGCAGTTCTCTATTTTTATTCTATTATTGTCAATTTCTCCTTTTATGTCTATTCATATTTGCTTTATATATTTAGGTGCTTCTTTTTGGGTGCATGAATATGTATACAATTATTATATCCTCTTGTTGGATTGGTCCTTTTATCATTAGGTAATATCCTTCTTTTTCTCTTATTACAGTCTTTGTTTTAAAGTATTTTGTCTGATGTAAATATTGTTACCCCAGCTTTCTTTCTGTTTCTGTTTGTATGGAATATATTTTTCTATCCCTTCACTTGCAGACTGCATGTGTCCTTAAGTCTGAAGTGAGCCTTTTGTAGGGAACATATAGATGTGTCTTGTTTTATTTTCCATTCAGTTACCCTATGTCTTTTGAGTTAAACCTTCAGTCCATTTACATTTAAAAGAATTATTGACAGGTATGTACTTTTTGCCATTTTGTTCATTATTCTTGTTTGTTTTATTGTTCTCTTGTTTTCTTCTCTCGCTCTCTTCCCTAGTGATTTGATGACTTTCTTTAGTGTTAAGCTTACATTCCTTTCTCTTTATTTTTTGTGTAGCTATTATAGTTTTTTGGTTTGTGGTTACCACGAGGTTCATATGTAACATTCTATTCATATAGCAGTCTATTTTAAGTTGATGATTGCTTTAGTTTGAACACACTCTGCATTTTTAATCTCTCTCTCCTTAACCCACAATTTATGTATTTGACATCATATTGTAACTACCAGAGGTAATGGAAGTGTTAAATAACCTCATTGTGGTAATCATTTCACAAAGCATATATACACTTTAAATATAAATTTTATTTGTCAGCTACACCTCAATACTGGTGGAAAAAAAAACTAAGGTATGTGAATATGTACCTAAAATAATTTTTCTATGTTGTTTTTTTTTTTTCAACGTTTATTTATTTTTGGGACAGAGAGAGACAGAGCATGAACGGGGGAGGGGCAGAGAGAGAGGGAGACACAGAATCAGAAACAGGCTCCAGGCTCTGAGCCATCAGCCCAGAGCCTGACGCGGGGCTCGAACTCCCGGACCGTGAGATTGTGACCTGGCTGAAGTCGGACGCTTAACCGACTGCACCACCCAGGCGCCCCTCTATGTTGTTTTTTAATATTGGTATAAAAACATAAAGGTTTTAAATTTTGCTTTAAGAGATGTAGATAGATCTTATTTTTATTTTCTTAGGACATTATTTTTTAAATAGTTTTGCAATTAAATTATTTTATAAACCCACCAAAATAACAAAACCAATTTGTTGGTCAATAAATATATCAAAAATTCTAGGATTATGATTACTTTTGGCACCTCCTTTTGATCCAAAATTTCACTATTTGGAAGATAAATTATATGATAATCCTCTCTATTCACAGATTTGTGCTCTGGGGTTTTGCCTAACTGGCTCTTCACTCTTATCTGGCTCAGGATAAAGGACCAAAAATAGCACAAACAAATACATCACGAGTCATTAAAAGAAGATGTCTTACAAGGGAGGAGCAAGGAGGATGAGAAAGGAGGGAAGAAGAATAGGAGCAGACATTATTGTGGTACAATTCTTTTCCTTTCTTTCTTCTTTCTTTCTTTCTTTCTTTCTTTCTTTCTTTCTTTCTTTCTTTCTTTCTTTCATGTTTATTTTTGAGAGAGAAAGAGACAGAATGTGAGCAGGGAATGGCAGAGCGAGAGGAGAGAGAGGGAGACACAGAATCCGAAGCAGACTCCAGGCTCTGAGTGGTCAGCACAGAGCCCAATGCAGGGCTTGAACCCACGAACTGTGAGATCATAATGTGAGCCGAAGTTGGACGCTTAACCAACTGAACCACCCAGGCGTCCCTTCTCTGGGTCATTGTTAAGCCACAACCACGTGCCAACCCAAATCGGAGTACACTCTACTTTCCAGTAAATCTGTGAATGTTATGTCTTTCCTCAAATTTATCAAAAATCATTTTTCACTTTTGAAATTTTACTGTATCTTGTGACTTTTGCAAAGTAATTGTGATTTACAAATATTAGCATAAACAGTGTGCTATCAAGTAGGTGTCTTGTAGGGGTAGTTCAGTGGTGTACCAACAGGGCTAATTAATTAGAAAGATCACAGTCTAGAAGTAGCCACCACAAAGTTCAAGTTATCTTTATTTCTGGAACCCCAGAAGCTTTACAATTATCAAAATGAATATTAGAAATGAGTGTTTATGGATGACATTAGTGATAATTCAAGAAATATGCATTGGCTGAAAGATTTTTAGCAATGCTTCCATTCTTGAATGAACCTTGTCAAAGAATTCAGAGTTCTGGAGGCCTATAGGCCTAAGGATGGCATCCAGATCTTAATCCCTAAACATCTTGCATCCTGCCATGGGTTCAGAGGATTTGGAGTCTCTAAGGCTGACTCTCATCCTGATTAACTGCCTGAACTTGTTAGGCTAGATGTGTTCCAAGAACCTGAAGGGACAGATAGCAGGTCTTTGTTGAACAGTACAGGGTTTCTGACTTGTTTTGTATCTATTTGCAAATGAATGTCTGTGTGCTTCAGACTTGCCTTCACCATGACCTGGTAGGGAGGGTGCCAATGAGTGGCTAAACCTCACCCACCTCTAACTATGAGAGATGACTATTTCGGCCTAAAAGAACTGCATACTTGGGCATGACCTGCCCCCTCAATCTGGCTCCTTTTAATTTTTTCCTGATTTCCAGGATCTAGAGGGGTTCTCAAAGTGCAGTTGCCAAGATAGTAACACCAGCATCCTCTAGGAACTTGTTAGAAATGCAGATTCTCAAAACCCACCTTGAAACTGCCAGATCAGAAGCCCTGGTGTTGTTTTAACATTTTTCACATGATCTTTACGTATGAATGTTTGAGAAGCACTGGACCAGATCACATTTTGCCATCTCTCTTTTCTTGATGGCCCTCTTTTGCTACTTAAAGCACAATTGACTGAATAAATGATCTGAAACTCTCTACATTGTTTATTTCTTAGTATTATGTTTTGTAAAAAAGTCTCCATAAATCAAGACCCAGGTTTCTGGAGTCCAGCTCCAGCAGTTCCAGGGGTTCCCAAAGGATGAATGGTGTTGGCAAAAAAGTGAAAAAAAATAAAATAAAAATGGACACAGACAACAGCAGTGTGTTGAACTGGCCGCTTTATTGTGGCAAATGTGGCATTATTTCCTTGTAGCATACGTCCTCTACGTTTTCTGGCATTATCTAATTCTAAAAATGTTCCTATGTGTAATCACCCTTTAAGGAATAACATGGTTATTTTCTCGTAACGTTCCCTCCTGCCCTTTGCTTATTGATTAATTTCTTACATTATTTTCATTATGTATCTACGTTTATCTACAATCTATAGAGCATTTGCTTTGCTGTTTTCATGAAAGTTCATCTATCTCTCAACACCTCAAGTGGAACAGTTACAGGGACATGAGCTCTTAGTTGTTTCCCTGAACCACTTGTGGCTTGAGGAGCAAAAGTGTTCGCCTGGGTCCAAGGTGCCAGGAGGGGGCCAAGAGGGCCTTAGGAACCCACACCTTATGCATTCCCAGAGAAAAAATGCACCTAGGAACTAATGAACCATTCTGTACCTTAACCGACTAGGTTCAGTCATCATCTGGAATGCCTCCTGGGGGCCAAGTGGGCCTAGGGCTTGGAGTAATTTGTGCCCGTAGGTACACTCCTTTGTCGCCGGAGTGGGGCTTTCAAATCCATTTATTTCTCCTTTGCTGGCAAATGTATGAGGCTATCCTTCCTTTAGGTAGAGGAGTCTTTATAGGGGGTGGCAAGGGCTAAATGTAGGGCTGCACAATTTCCTTGCGGAACCTTATTTTCTTTCCCCAGTGGTTCTTTGCCCCGGGGGCCTGTCAAGGGTAATTCCTCAACAGACAATTCCCCAGGTACTTTTATTAAGGCCAAACTACATAAAAGCGGGAGTACAAGAAGCTTCACTGTCGTTGGGCTGCCCTGCAGTCCCGATGAGTCCACCGCCTGGGCCCTGCCATCAGGCTGGTTGGACAGCGCGGCTTCCGGCACCAGGTGTAAGTTTTAATCAGAATTCCTCACTAATCAAGTGTCCAGAAAGGCTCTTTGTATTAAGTTGATTTTATAAACAACATGGTTTCAGAAATTCTTATTCCTCTGTGATGCAGCAGCAACAGTGTAATGATTATCAAATTCTGTTCTTGGAATTCTAGGCATTTCTTTGAGTGCCCTTCTGGGGCACCTGGAAGGTTGGAAAATGAGGAATAACACTCTCTACACTTGTCTTTTAAAAAAGCCAACATTTGGAGTGCCCGGGTGGCCCAGCTGGCTAAGCGTCTGACTTTAGCTATGCTGACAGGTCAGAGCCTAGAGCCTGCTTCAGATTCTGTGTCTCCCTCTCTCTCTCTCTGCCCCTCTCCTGCTCACGTCACGCTCTATCTCTCTCTCAAAAATAAACACTTAAAAAAAAAAAGCCAACATTTGTTGAGCATTTACTATGAGCCAAGCATAGTTCTAAGTATTTCACATGCTAAGGCATTCATGTAGATGGTGTTTTATTAACCTTTTTGATCCAAGAAGTTATGCCTTCATCTGTTTTATTTACCAGGGTGCAATATACTTTCCTTTTAGGACAGAGGGTTGAAACTAACGACAAAGCAAACTATACCCTTTACTCACTAAACTCCAAATATCCAGACCTCTCTTCAGTCCCGGAATACACAGGTTCTTTCCTATCCCAAGATTTTACATGCTTTCTGTCTTCCTGAAGTTTCTCCTTCAACCAACCATAGCAGGCTTTCTCATTTAGTTTTCTACTTAAGTGTCATCTCTTCTAAGAAACCTTTCTTAACCACCCAACCTGTTTTAGGTAGTTCTTTTATTCTCACTCAAAGTACCTTGTTATTATTATTTTTTTTATAGCTTTTAATGGAATTTGTTAGAACTAATTTTCCTTGTTCAGTTTTTGTGGTTTGTTTTCCCACTGGTCTGTAAGTTTGGCAAGGACTGGGACCTTATCTGTCTTGTTTCTTTTGTCTACCCAGAACCTATTAGTGTCTTATCTTAATTGCTTGTTGTGTAAGAGAAAAACTTATGTTAATATCTCAAGTGAACACCTTTTTAGATGAGTTAAAATAAATACAAAATGGAGACCAGACTTGAAAATTCCCTGAATGGACAGAACAAGTTAAACCATGTAAGCAAAACCTAATATAACTTATTCTGCAACATAAGCAAAACAACTTGGATTGTTCTTTGGAAATGCCTCTGAAATTTTTTTCCCAAAAATGGCATAAGAAGACCACTTTTAACCAATTCCCTGTTGCTTGGAAAAATCCCAATGCTGTAACCAGTCATTATAAAGATGAAATAGTTCCCATGTGTTTACTATATAAGCTGCCTACTATATAAGCATGCCTATAACATGTCTCTAGGCTTCAAGTCACTGTTGGTTTGTAGACTCCCAGTTTGCAAACTGTTCTTCTGTGTACTATAAACTCTTACTAAGTACAAATTATTGATTTTATTTTTAACAGTTTTTGGATTTTGACAGGAGCCACCTGCCAACTTTACATTGGGCTGGCCATAAATATTAGGATCTGAACTCTGTGCAGTCATGCTTTTTTTTGACTTGGGTCAAAAAAAGGAATGTTGGAAATTACATGTATAGCTTATTTAAAATTTGTTAAGATTGGGGTGCCTGGATGGATCAGTCAGTTGAGCATCTGACTCTTGATTTCAGGTCAGGTCATGATCCCAGGGTTGTGGGATTGAGCCCTGCATTGGGCTTTGCACTGAACATGGAGCCCGCTTAAGATTCTCTGTCTTTCCCTCTGCCCCTCTCCCCCACTTGTGCTCTCTTTCTCAAAAACCGCTTTTAAAATTAGTTAAGATTTATTTATTATCTTATAACATAATGTATTTATTAATCCAGTCAAAATGGGCAAAGCTTCTGAATAGATATTTTTCCAGAGAAAACACACAAATGACCAACATGTACATGAAAAGGTGCAACATACCAATCATCAGGGAAATGCAAATCAAAATTGCAATGATATCACCTCATGCTTGTTATAATGGCTATTATAAAGAAGACAAGAGAAGACAAGGATGTGGAGAAAAGGGAACACTTGTGCACTCTTGATGGGAATGTCAATTGGTAGAGCCACTATGGGAAACAGTATGGAGCTTCTTCCAAAAATTAGAAATAGAACTACTGTATAATCCAACAATCCCATTTCTGGGTATGTATTCAAAGGAAATTAAAACAGAATACTGAAGAGATATCTGTACTCCCATGTTTATTACCAAACTGTTCACAATAGCCAAAGTATGAAACAACCTAAGTGTCCATCAACAGATGAATGATAAAGAAGATGGTATACCAATTTGACAATAAATTTCATATATTGAAAAAAAAAGATGGAAAAAAAAGAAAAAAAAGATGGTATAGACATACAATGGAATATTATTTGGCCGTGAGAAAGAAGGCAATCCTAACGTTTGTGACAACATGAATGGACTCTGAGGGCATTATGCTAAGTGAAATAAACCAATAGAGAAAGACATACTGCATGATATCACTTATTTTTTTTAATGTTTATTTATTTTGGAGAGAGATAGGGACAGAACATGAATGGGAGAGGGGCAGAGAGAGAGGGAGACAAAGAATCTGAAGCAGACTCCAGGCTCTGAGCTGTCAGCACAGAGCCCGATGTGGGGCTCAAACTCATGGACTGTGAGATCATGACCTGAGCTGAAGTCAGATGTTTAACTGACTAAGCCACCCAGGTGCCCTACATGATATCACTTATATATGGAATCTTAAAAAAAGGTCAAACTCATGGGAAAAGACAGTAGAAAGGTGGTTGCCAGGGGCTGAGGAGTGGGAGAAATAAAGAGGTTGGTAAAAGGTACAAACTTTCAGCTATAAGGTGAATAAGGTCTGTGAATCTAATGTAAAACATGGTGACTATAGTTGATGACACTGTATTATATAACTGCAATTTGCCAAGGAAGTAGAATTTAAATGTTCTCATTAAAAATGTATATATAAGGATGGATGCATTAATTAACTAGATGGTGGGAATCCTTTCACAATTAAAAAAAAATAATAATGCAATGAATTAGGATTGTATCTATTGAACAATGAAAAATGGCAGAAATATTCCCAAACTTTCATTAGAGCTTTCACCTTATAAAATTTCGTCTTCGAAGTCAGGGTAAGAAAATTCCTTTTTTGTCAGTTCTGCCTTAATGAGGTATAACTAGAAAATTTTATTTATTTATATATTTAGAAAAATTTTAAGTTTCAAACCGATTGTAGTTTTGTTTTCTCTTTGGGTGTTTTAATAAACTGTAGATAAATAGTCATCAGTAAGCCACAGATACAGAAACACTACTCACAAGACTCCTGGTTGTCCCATCCTCCAGTACCTTAAGTAACTGCTGTATGATTAGTGGCATTCAACTCAAATTAGCACATTCAGGGTCCTCCCTCAAGGCATTTTTACTCCAGGTATATGCAGGAAGAATGGAGAAGAATGCCAGCTATCCACACCTGAGTACTCTCCTCTCCATCAGCAGGCATGGAGTTAGCAGGGAGAACCCTGGTTGAGAAATTTGAAGACCGAGGTTCTCACTCTATCAACATGTTGCTATGTGATTTCAAGTACATCACTTCATGTCAATGGCATTAACTATTTCTCATTTATAAAAATGATGGAGCTTGATTTAAGATGTTTTCAAGAGTCCTCTGAGATTATTTTTGTCTTTATCTATTTACAGAAATAAGATTAACCTGACTTAAAAAAAAATTATCTGCCTGGTTTTGTTCTTCACTGGTCTACCAGAAGCACGTGAAAGAAGCTGCTTGCCAGGAGGCTAGAGAAACCAGAGGACAGTGGTAATGCAATGAGCTTTGGGTTTCAAATGCCAGACTTAGGGCAGCTGAAAATTCGACTGATTTGGGCTACCAGTAATATAAGTTGGTAGGTGAGTTGAAAGTGTGAGATCAGATCTCAAATCCTGGCCTATTGATGTCTACAACATTTAGTATTAACTGGGTTTCCCTTCCCTTCAAGTAACTACTGGGGACTTCCTAGAAGAGTTCTCAAAGGAATGCACCTTATATTATTACCGAGGACATATATACATACATACATATCTACTTACATATATACCTACCTGACTGAACCAATACTTAGCCTTATAACACCTAATGCATTGTTATTTTCTATTCTATTGTTTTTGTTTTTTAATTCTTAGCTTCCAACAGCAATTTAAAAGTATTGCCTTGGGAAAGAAGGAATATGGCTAGCAGCTGTCTCCTTCTTGGATCTGTGTTGTGGATTTTAGAACAGATGTTTGTTATTCCCTCCCAAGCTTTCTAGGCAATGTGCCAGTGGGCCTGTCCTGCTGTTGGTCTTTGAGTTGATGGCCCATCTGTCCTGGATCTTGATGGGAGTGGGGGCAGAAGTGGGGGGTACAGGGAGAAAGCTCATTAAACATGGTCTTGTTCTAGGATTTAGAATGTGGTAGGTATGCACTGAATCACTATGTCAGTTAGGTGGTGCTTTAAAAGAGATTTGGGTCTATGATTCAAAAATTTCTTAAAAAAATAAATAATTCAGAAATGTAGTCATCTTCTGCTGTCCATCAGAAATCTGTTACTGAAAACCAGGTGTTCTGCATGCAAATGCTAATCTGGAGCCTATTTCTCATTTATTTAGGTAGGAAAACATGTTATGTCAACCCCAAGCCCTCAACCAATTTCTTAAACAGGCAACTAAAGTGTGGTAATATACCTATATATAATGTTTAAAAATCCAAACCATCTTTTTAGGTGTGCAGTGCTTAAGATATTATTTCTTTTTCACCAAATAATTAATATAATCAGTAACAGCAGATTTTGTACAAAGGCCACTGACCAAGATGGTTTAATGTTTTCTTTAACTTGACTTCATTTAAACAGGCTTCTTTCTGACTCTAGGTGCCTCAACTCCCTTTTCTTAGAATATTTACTTTAGAAAACTTGTAAATTCTTTCTCTACCCCTCTGAGATATAAATCTATTAAAAGCCTCTGATCAGTTTTACAACCCAGGAAAATCTCAGGAACCTGGGAACCATCTCTTTGAAATTTAATTAGCAAAGGATATAACACCCCTATCTCTCAGCTTCCATGGCAGGATAGGAGCCAATTCCAAGGTTTCTTGCTCCAAGTTACAAAACTATTTCTTGTCGTAAAGATAAGAGACATTTATTTTTTCTTTGGATAAAGCCCATTAGCAAATACAGATGGCCTGTGATGTCCCCCTAACATCCTCCAGTACTTTTCCACTAGCTCACCCGAGCCCATAAACAGCCCTGCCCAGTCTGCTGCTGTGGAGTTGAGTTCAGACTTCGTGCTGGCGTCTCTCCTATTGCAGTAGCCTCAGATAAAGTCTCCTGCACCAGTTTAACTTTCTCCAGTGAAATTTTTGCTTTCATACCACCAATGGTCCTGTACTACACTCCTTTTCAAGACACTCAATTCCACAATTTTCAAAAATTTGAACAGGATCTTTGTTAGTTTCCTAGGGCTACCATGACAAATCACCATAAATTGGAAAGTTTAAAAAAACCTAGAAGTTTATTCTTTTACTAATCTAGAAGCCAGAAGCCCCAAATCAAAGTGGTTAACAGCCAGGCTCTTTGTGAAGGCTCTAAGAAAGAATCAGTTTCATGCCTTTCTCTTGGCTTTTGGTGTTGCCAGTAATCCTTAATGTTCCTTGACTTGCAGATGCATCATTGCAATCACTGCTTACATGTTCACGTTGCATTCTCCCTGTGCGTGTCTGTCCCTGTGTCTTTTCTTCTTAAAAGGAAACCAGTCATATTGGATCACGGGCCCATACCACTTTTGTATGACCTCATTTTAACTTAAAAAAAAAATTTTTTTTTTTGAGAGAGAGAGAGAGACAGAGAATCCCAAGGAGGCTCCACACCACCAGCACAGAGCCCAATGTGGGGCCTGAACCCACAAACCATGAGATCATGACCTGAGCTAAAACATAGAGTCAGTTGCTTAACTGACCGAGACACCCAGGTGCCCCTAAACTTACATTTTAATTACATCTGCAAAGACCCTATTTCCAAATAAGGTCACATTCACAAGTACCAGGGGTTAGAATTACAATATACTGGGAGGGGGGAGGGACACATAATGCAACCCACAACTGACTCAGAAGAAACATCAATAGTATTTAGAATGAAAGACATTTTTCTATATTATTTTGTTAAAAATATTGTATTATGGTTAAGACACAAATAGAAGATTTTTCTATGTAAATGTTGGCTGGAAATGTTATATTGAGAGATAAGTATGTTCTATGAAGTTTGGATATTGATGTAGGCAGACCAGGTCCAAGGACCCAGAGTGGGTCCTGCAGGACCAGCCAAGAAGGTCCTTGGCTTTGTGCAGGATAGAAATCAAATGCAAGCCAGGAGCAAGTGAGAAGAGAGTTTATTGAATAGTGTTAAGTGATAGACTATAGCAGATGGAAGCTCTGGAAGACTTGGAAAAGGAGAAGTGAATCTCTCCTTTGCTTGAGGTGAAGGATTTATACTGGAAAGGGGTCCAGGGTATGTATTCCTTCAGGAATCTAGGATGGGGTGCAATCACAGTTGAGTGTCAGGTAAACGATAGATGTTATTCCATAAATCACCAAAGGCACCACTAAAGGTATTGATGCAGTGTCAATCAAGATTTGTTTGAAGCTGATCTCCTGGAACATGTTTGGGATCCAGTTGTTTTGAGATGTTATCAGGTGTTTGGGGGCCTAAGATGAAACTCAGAGAATGATCAACTTTCTTGCTTCCCCTCTAGAATAGGAACATATCTTCCTTGGTTTACTCAGATGCAAAATATAGAACATGAATAAATGGGATTTAGCAGAGAAATGGTGGAAATAGAGCCTTTCTAAAATGGAGTCCCTTCAGTTTCCCTATCTCAGTATTAAATATGAAGAGGTATCTCTTTTGGGAGAAGACTTATCTAAGAGACATTGTACAGGAACAGTAGTAATTGGCTTAGGTTTGGTGAGGTGAAGCTTTTTAAGGATGAGTTGGTGGATGTGTCCAAACAAAACCAGACAAGTAAGGAGATTGCTTTTATTTGGGCTATCAGGGTGCCTCTGGGGGAGGGGTATTGCCTTAGATTTATATAGGGAGGAGTAAGCAGACAATGAGTGGGATGATTTAGAGTTGGGTTGTTATGTAAGCAGAAGTCTCAGTGAGGTAGCTGAATACGAAATATTTTTCTCTGTGGTTAGCTAGTTTCAGGGAGAACAAATAGTTCTAATCTTAGCTCATCAATTACAACAAAGAAGGGGAAGTTGGAAGATCTGTGTCTGCTCTGGTCATCACGTTCTGAAAAGGGAGGAAAAGATCTGCATTTGGCCTGGTTACAGTTAAACAGAGAAATCATCTGTGAGAATTCAGGGGGTCATAAGAAAGGGTGGACAGTGAGGTTTATCTAAGCCAAATGGGTAAGGGTGACTCTTTGAGTAAGCCCTTTCCTAGAACACAAAGGAATGGGGGAGATTTCGGGAAAGCAAAATGCTGGGGGAGGTGTTCTTTACCATCACTGCTTTCCAGAAGCACAGGACTTAGGTAAACTTCAGCACTGTCAACAGTCGCGAGGAAGGGCCTGTGTAGGGCTGAATGCACATTGTCATTGTTTGCTATTAATTATTTACACTTAAGGTTTATCCTTGCAAAACAGATCCCACAGTTGTGGGACACCGCTGCCACCAAGTGGTGGCACCCACTTAGTGACTGCCAAACCTCAGACTTGCAAAGTAAAGACATCCTTTTTTCAGACTCTAGGGGGGGCTACATGTACCCTAGGAGAGTGCAAGAAAAACCACTGGGATGCAGGAATTAAAAAACAGAATTTCTGCTTCATTTTATTTTTATCAAAAAAGCAAGCAAGAATTTAAACTTAGTACTAGGATTTAACATACTATTTTACACTGGGTTTCTCACCCTGAATTTATGTCACATGTCACTTTCTTGGGGAAGAATAGAAGCTTCACATAATGGTAACTTCCTTCTCTGAACCTCTTTAGAGTGTAGTAATATAGTGCAGATTATGAGTGCCTGATTAAAGGGCAGATAATATCTAGTTTCAGTTAAATTTGTCCTTACACATGGACAAGTGACTTTAAAAGACTCCTACTGAGAAATTGTTGGTTTAAAAAATAATGTATGTGCCATCAAATAGGAATCCATGGAAGCACTGACAAACACTCTTACAGTGCTAGAAGATCTTTGTCAGCTACTTAAGAAGAAAAAAACCCAAGAATATAGCATATTTTACAAGAAGCTGGTCAAAAATTCAAAATGATCAACCCTATTTGAAATATGGATTTACTTTAACTATTTTTTAATGTTTATTTGAGAGAGAGAAGGAAAGCAAGAGTAGGGGAGGGGCAGAGAGACAGGGAGAGAGACAGAATCTCAAGCAGGCTCAGCTGTCAGAACAACGCCCTATGCTGGGCTCAAACTCACAATCTGTGAGATCATGACCTGAGCCGAAATCAAGAGTCAGATGCTCAACAGACTGAGCCACCCAGGTGACCCAAGTAGTGTTAAAACAAACTTCACCCCAATTGTTGTGTATGAAGAGGTTTCATAAGATATCTGTTTTGGCTATTACAGCTACCTGTCCACCAAGATTTGAAATAAACTGAAGTTAGAGCCAGTTATTTACATCTCTATTTTATAGTGTTAATCAGCCTTTTCAAAACTTGTGGAAAGGCAGCATGTATAACCACTGGCCCTTTCCCTGTTATAGCAGAAAAGACCTGTGACTGTTTGCCCCCTTACGATATATGTTAGAGTATAATGTTCAAAAAGGTAAAGTCACGACTGTCTAGCAAATACAAAATGAGCACATTTCAAAGATTTCATTTAATGCATTAATTACTGAAGGAACCAGCCAAGATATTATGACAAATTCAAAGAAGCAAGGACATTTATAGAATAAGATGTATGAAATATAAAATACTCCATTGGCCATAAATTTTTGGAATTATCTGTTCCACTGACAGAAGTTATTTGCATCTCTTGCAGACAAAAATCTTCAAGTTAACAAGTGTTAAAGAACAGATATTCAACTGAGTAAATTTGAAGAACTGATGGGCTTTACTCAAGGATTCACAGATGGGCAGCATCCCCTCTAGCAAGTAGATGCTCTGAGGAATTGTGCAAAATGGAAAGTTTTTATAGGAAGGAGAGTGGGGCAAGGAAGCTATTAGGGAGGGAAAATAAAGGATTGTTTCAGGTCTTCTTATCATAAGATGACCTCATTAGTCCTGATCAGAAATTTCCAGACCAATTGGTTTAAAATTCCACTCTTGTGAGAGACTCAAACTGCAATTAGGTTAGGAGGTAAAGCTTGGTGGGATTTAACATAAGTGACTCCATTTTGGTCATGTTTCTTGTTTAACACAAGTAATGTCCTAATTCTGGGACCTTTAATCAATAGTAAATAACGAGGTAAACTTTACATTACTATGATCCTCTGGCCAAATTTAGCCCATGTGATTTGTTTTGTTTTGTTTATTTTTGACAGACAGAGACAGAAAATGAGCAGGGGCAGGAGGAGGGGCAGAAAGAGAGGGAGACACCAAATCTGAAGCAGGCTCCAGGTTCTGAGCTGTCAGCTCAGAGCTCAACACGGAGGTTGAACCCATGAACCCTGAGATCATGACCTGAGCCGAAGTCGGACACTTAATCACTGAACCACCCAAGCACCCCTAGCCCATGTGTTTTATAAATAAAGTTTTATTAGAACTCAGCAAGGTCATTCCTTACTGCCTATGACTGCTTTTGTGTTACAATGGAAGACCTGAGTACTCAAGAGTGCTAACACCCACAAAGCCTAACATATTTACTATCTAGACCTTAACAATTTGTTGGCAACTTGTCCTGGTCAGTACTTGGGTGGGCTTTATCCCCATGTGATGCAGAAAGGATGGGCTACTCACCTTTTCTGCCTTATTTCCAAGTTTTGGATAATTTTCTTGACAGCTACTTGAAAACCCTCAATACATAGTTTATCTCTTTTCGTTATCTTCAGGTAAGTCTTTTGGTGCAAATTTCCTGTTTTATTTTATTTTTCCCTTCAGAATGTTCTAGATATTTATTTTCTTTTATGTTGTTTTATTAATTACAAGTAACTCAGACGGCATTTATTTTTATCCTTGTAAATGAACTACAGCATTTCTTAAAGTATAAAATGTTGCATTTTTACTGTGAAGTTTAATTGACCACATCATGATATATATTGTTGTAGTTGTGAATTTCATTTTCTTGGAGGACAATGAGACCACCCATCTGCACTGTCTTCATTTCAGTAACATTTTCTTTCATATTTGATATTATCTTTAACATTTCATTTGGTATGCTTTCTCAAATTTACTCTAATCGTATGTCTGTAAGTATTCCATGGTCTACCATTCATTTCTCTCATTGGATTTCTTTTGTAATTGTACTTTCCACAAGCCTCTTCCCCAGGTTATTTTTTTTTTTACAGTGTCTTTTATTTATTTTTAAATTTTTTTTTTCAACGTTTATTTATTTTTGGGACAGAGAGAGACAGAGCATGAATGGGGGAGGGGCAGAGAGAGAGGGAGACACAGAATCGGAAACAGGCTCCAGGCTCTGAGCAGTCAGCCCAGAGCCCGACGCGGGGCTCGAACTCACGGACCGTGAGATCGTGACCTGGCTGAAGTCGGACGCTTAACCGACTGCGCCACCCAGGCGCCCCTACAGTGTCTTTTATTTAGGTAGTCAAAATGTGTTCAGCAATAGCATTTATTTATTTATTTATTTATTTATTTATTTATTTATTTTACCATTTATTTTTGAGAGACAGAGAGAGACAGAACATGAGTTGGGGAGGGGCACAGAGAGGGAGACCCAGAATCGGAAGCAGGCTCCAAGCTCTGAGCTGTCAGCACAGAGCGCGATGCAGGTCTCAAACCCACAGACCGCGAGATCATGACCTGAGCCAAAGCTGGACTAAGCCACCCAGGCGCCCCTTTTATCTTAATTTATATACCTAACTCCACCAGCTCTTTTTTCTTTCTGTCTTGTGTTCTCTTCACTCATTCTTAAGCAAATATTTGTATCCATGTACTTTTTTTTTTACATTTTTTTATTAAAAAAATTTTTTTAATGTTTGTTTATTTTCAAGAGAGAGAGAGAGCACAAACACAAGCAGGGGAGGGACAGAGAGAGACACACAGAATCAGAAGAAGGCTCCAGGCTCTGAGCTGTCAGCACAGAGCCCAATGGGGGCCTTGAACCCACCAACCGTGAGATCATGACCTGAGCTGAAGTCGGACGCTTAACTGACTGAGCCACCCAGGTGCCTCACCATGTATTCTTTAATGTTTGATTTAGATCACTAGTAAAATGTAAAAGGGTATATAACTCAGGAATAGCCAGATGGAAGAGATGCGCAGGGCAAGGTCTATGGGAAAGAGTGCAGGACTGTCATGTTCTCTGGGCACACCACTCTCCCCAAATCTCCACGTGTTCACCAACTTGGAAACTCCAAATTCCCTAAGTTTTAATCTAACCAATGTTTATTGAACACACACTATGTGCCAGATACTGCAATGAATAGAACCTGGCTGTGTCACTTTCAGTTTAGTGAGAAACACAGATGTGTAGTGGTAAAGGTGTTCTCTCTAAGAGGTAAAATCTGAGTCCTGTCTGAGAAAGATGTCCTAGGTATGCGAAGCCTGAAAGCAGGGGGGAAATGAGACACAGTTAATGGTTGCTAAAGGACTTTGGGATCTCCTTGGTTTTTAGAAGGGAACTTGTGATTAAGGGAAAGTAAAATTAAAGTCCTATTTGGGGGAAGCTAAGATAGCAGTGCAATAGGAGGAACCTGGGCTATCCTTGTCCCTCAAACAGGTAGATAACTATCAAATCATTCTGAATACCCAAGAAATTGACCTGAGGACTGACAGAACAAGCTGCACAACTAGAGGGACAGAAGAGGCAGGAAGGAGGAAAGTAGGAAGTATGTGGAGATGTGGTTTAAGAGAAATGGATCATGGGTGCTGCTGAGGGGAGGGAGCCCTAGTCAGAGAGAAAGGTGAGAGAGAGTGGAGCACGCAGGGATGAGCACAAGGAGAACACTTCCCCAAAGCCATTGGCTGGGGGAAGGGGCTGATTTTTGTGAGTTCTTGCAACCAAAGGGGCTTAGAGACTGGAGTGTTAAAGGTCTGTGGGCTTGGCTGGGACAGAGTTCTGAGGGCACTGCTCTATTCATAGAGAGAAGGCAGGCAAGCAACCCTGGAGCAGAGGGAGTGATCTGAGAATTACCTAAGGTGCATGGGGAGAGACTGCTCTTCTTGGGGCACATTTGTGAGAGGTGGCATTCACAGAATCACCTCTCTGGAGACAAAAAAGCAGGCAGGCACCATTTCCCTCCCCTGGCCCTCAGCATAGGTGCACAGAAACCTGCTGAGAGCAGCTGACCCAGATACTGGCTGTCTAGCCTGCTTTGCTCCAAATCCCATGCCCCTGCATTCTGCTGTGACTGACATTCTCAGTCAAATCTGCATTGGTCCCAGCGCAGTGAGACCCTCCCCACAGAAGACAGTGCAGGCCCTTGCCACAGCACATCCCTAATGTTTGACGTTTTAAAAGTCAGTAGTCTTGGCTGGAATAGAGCCCAAAGTACACCGCACTGTTTCAGGCAGGCAAGCAACCCGGAGACGGAGACAATAGCATGAAAACAGAGCTCTGAAAAATACCTGGGATACACAAGGGGAAATTATTTGCTCTTCTGGGAGGGCCTTCCTGAGAGCAGCAAGCACGGACTCCTCTCTGCTAGGACAAAGGAACTGATTGGTGCCATTTTCCTCCCCCCACCCCTTAGCATAAACCAACTTCAGTACATAGGACAAGGCCAACACTGGCTGCCTAACCTCCTTATAGGAAGTCCCACCCCCTGTGCTCTGCTGGTACTGCTTTTCTCTGACAAGTGTGCCTAAGGAGTAGTGCAGTGGGCCCCTTCCCCAGAAGGCCAGCAGAAATCTCTGCACATACACATGACCATGGAGTTCTGCAATTCTTCTGTTCTAGTGGAAGTAGCATCAGGTCTCATTTAACAAGTAAACCAGAGCACGTCTAGTTAAAACTTGCCCCACCCTGGCTAAGGTCCAGACACAGCCCACTATAGGCAAGGAGAACTTCACAGGCAACTGACCTGAGGGATAAAGCAGCCAATACAGCAGCACAATGCATACAGCACACACCAGAGACACTCCCTGAAACACCAGACCCTTGACATTATATGACCTCTTCATAAAGCTATTACTCTCAAGAGCAGGAAACATAATAGATTTTTCTAAGACACAGAAAAAGATAGAGGAATTCATTCCAAAAGAAAGAAGAAGAAAAGGTTATGGTCAGAGATCTAAGTGAAACAGATATAATACACCTGATGGAGAATTTAAAGCAGCAATCATAAGGATACTCTCTGGGCTTGAGAAAAGCGTGGAAGAGATTATGGAGTCCCTTACCATAGAGATACAAGAGTAAAAAAATATCCATTCTGAAATTAAAAATGCAATAACTGAGATTCAAAACTATCTGGATATAATGACCATAAGGAGGGAAGAAGCAGAGGCACAAATAAGTGATATAGAAGATAGAATAATGGAAAATAATGAAGGTGATCAAAACAGAAAAAGCAGAACCATGGATCACAAGAATAGACTTAGGGAGCTCAGTGACTCCATCAAATGTAATAACATTCATATCATAGGAGTCCCCAAAAAAGAAGAGAGAGAAAAGGGGGAAGGAGGTTAATTTGAGGAAATAATAGCTGAAAACCCCACTAAACTTGGGGAAGGAAACAAACATTCAAATCCAGGAGGTTTAGAGATCTCCCATCAAAATCAACAATGGCAGGCCAATACCAAGACATATTGTAGGTAAATTTGCAAAATATAGTGATAAAGAAAAATTCCTAAAAGCAGTAAGACGAAAGAAGTCCCTAACTTACAAAGGAAGACCTATAAGGCTAGCTGCAGATCTGTCCACAGAAACTTGGCAAGCCAGAAGAGAGTGGTGTAATATATTCAACATGCTAAATGGGAAAAATCTGTAGCCAAGAGTACTCTGCCAAGAAGGCTATCATTCAGAATAGAAAGGAGGGATAAAGAATTTCCCAAACAAAAACTAAAAAAGTTCATGGCCACTAAACCAGCCCTGCAAGAAATATAAAAGGGGACTCTCTGAGTCAGAAGGGAAGACTAAAAGTGGCAAAGATTAAAAAGGAACAGAGAAAATTTCCAGAAACAATGACAAAACAAGTAAAAAAATGACACTAAATACATATCTATCAATAATTACTCTGAATGTAAATGGACTAAATGCCTCAGTCAAAAGACATAGGTTGCCAGATGGGTAAAAAACAAAAACAAAAAAACCCAAGAACCATCTATATGCTGCCTAGAAGAGATGCATTTTAGACCTAAAGATATCTGCAGATTGAAAGTGAGGGGATGGAGAAACATTTATCATGCAAATGGAAGTCAAAAGACTGTGAGAGTGTTTTAGAGTGCACATGGAACATTATCCAGAATAGATCACATATTAAGTCACAAATCAGGCCTCAACAAGTACAAAAAGATTGAGAGCATACCATGAATATTTTCTGACCATATGCTATGAAACTTGAGATCAATCAATGAAAAAATATGGAAAGACCACAAATATATGGAGGTTAAACAGCATGGTACTAAAGAATGAATGGGTAAACCAGGAAATTAAAGAAGAAATATAAAAATACAAGGAAGCAAATAAAAATGAAAACACAATGGTCCAAAACTTTTAGGAATCAACAAAAGTGGTCATAAGAGGGAAGTATATAGCAATGCAGGCCTATTTCAAGAGGCTAGAAAAATCTCAAATAAACAACCTAAGTTTCCACCTAAAGGAGCTAGAGACAGAACAAATGAAACCTAAAGTCAATAAAAGGAAGGAAATAATAAAGATTAGAGCAGAAATAAGTGATATAGAAACTAAAAAAAACAGTAGAACAGATCAATGAAACCAGGAGCTAGTTCTTTGAAAAAATCAATAAAATTGATAAACCTTTAGCCAGACTTACCAAAAAAGAAAAGAGAAAGGACCCAAAGAAATAAAATCACAAACAAGAGAACAGAAATAATAATCAACACTACAGAAATACAATTATGAGAATATTATGAAAAATGATGTGCCAACAAATCGGATAATCTGGAAGAAATGGACAAATGCCTAGATAAACTAACAAAACTGAAGCAGGAAGAAACAAAATAACCAGCGAAAGAAGTTGAATCACTAATCAAAAATCTCCCACAAACAAAAGTCCAGGGCCAGATGAATTCCACCAAACATTTAAAGAAGAGTTAGTACCTATTCTTCTCAAACTTTTCCAAATAAATAGAAACAAAAGTAAAATTTCCAAACTCATTCTATGAAGCCAGCCTTCCTCTGATTCCAAAATCAGACAAAGACTCCACTAAAAAACAGAACTACAGGCCAATATTCCTGATGAACATGGATGCAAAACTTCTCAGCAAAAAACTAGCAAATCGAATCCAACAGTACATTAAAAGAATCATTCACCATGATCAAGTGGGATTTATTCATGGGTTGCAAGGGTGTTCAATAATCACAAATCAGTGTGATACACCACATTATTAAAAGAAAGGATAAGAATCATGTGATCCTCTCATAGATGCAGATAAAGTATTTGACAAAGCACAACATCTATTCATGATAAAAACCCTCAACAAAATAGGGAGAGAGGGAGCATACCTCAACATAATAAAGGCCACCCTTCATTATGTGAAGGGCCACCCTTTATTATTAGTGAAAACCCACCACTAATATCATTCTCAATGGGGAAAAACTGAGAGCTTTTGCTGTATAGTCAGGAACAAGACAGGGATGTCCACTATCACCTTTGTTATTTAATTTTTTTAATGCTTATTTATTTTTGAGACAGAGAGAGATAGCACCAGCAGGGGATGGGCAAAGGGGAAGAGGGACCAAAGATCTAAAGTGGGCTCTACACTGACAGCGGAGAGCCTGATATGGGACTCAGACTCATGAACTGTGAGATCATGACCTGAGCTGAAGTCAAGAGTAAGACGCTTAACTGACTGAGCCATCCAGGTGCCCCTCTCACTTTTGTTATTTAACATAGTACCGGAAGTCCTAGTGTCTGCAATCAGACAACAAAAGAAATGAAAGGCATACAAACCAGCAAGGAAGAAGTCAAACTTTCACTATTTGCAGACAACATGATACTTTATATAGAAAACCTGAAAGACTCCGCCAAAAAATTGCTGGAACTGATACATGAGTTCAATAGTTTCAGGTACAAAATCAAAGTACAGAAATCTGTTGCATTTCCATACACCAATAATGAAGTAGCAGAATGAGAAATTAAGGAATCAATCCCAAAACCCATAGGATATAGAGGAATAAATCTAACCAAAGAGGTAAAAGATCTGTATTCTGAAAATTATGAAACACTGATGAGGGGCGCCTGGGTGGTTCAGTTGGTTGAGCGTCCGACTTCGGCTCAGGTCATGATCTCGTGATCATGATCATGATCTCATGATCTCATGATCTCATACTCCGTGGGTTCGAGCCCCACGTCAGGCTCTGTGCTGACACCTCAGAGCCTGGAGCCTGCTTTGGATTCTGTGTCTCCTTCTCTCTCTGCTCCTCCCCTGCTCATGCTCTGTCTCTCTCTCTCAAAAATAAAGAAACATTAAAAAATAAAAAAAAAACCACTGATGAAAGAAATTGAAGAGGACACAAAGAAATGGAAAAACATTCCATGCTCGTGGATTGGAAGAAGAAATATTGTTAAAATGTTTATACTACCAAAGCAATCTACACATTTAATGCAACCCCTATAAAATACCACCAGCATTTTTCACAGAGCTCCAAAAAACAATCCTAAAATTTGTATGGAGGCACAAAAGTCCTGAAGTAGCTAAAGCACTCTTGAAAAAGAAAAGCAAAACTGGAGGCATGGCATCACGATTCAGGACTTCAAGTTACATTGCAAAGCTGTAGTGATCAAGACAGTATAATAGGGGCACAGGGGCACCCGGGTGGTTCAGCCAGTTAAGCGTCCGACTTTGGCTCAGGTCATGATCTCACGGTTCATGGGTTCGATCCCTGAGTCAGGCTCTGTGCTGAGCAGGCTCAGAGCCTGGAGCCTGCTTCATATTCTGTGTGTGTGTCTCTCTCTGCCCCTCCCCTGCTCCCTCTGTGTCTTTCTCTCTCTCAAAAATAAAAACCAAAAAAATAAAATAAAATAATGGCATAAAAACAGACACATAGATCAATGGAACAGAGTAGAAAACCTAGAAATGGACCCACAGCTATATGGTTAACTAATCTTTCACAAAGCATGAAAGAATATCAAATGGAAAAAGTCTCTTCAACAGTTGGTGTTGGGAAAACTGGACAGCAACATGCAAAAGAATGAAACTGGACCACTTTCTTACACCATACACAGAAACAAATTCAAAATGGATAAAAGACCTTAGAGGAGACAGAAAATCATCAAAAATTCTAGAGGAGAACATAGGCAGTAACCTCTTTGACCTGGGCCATAACAACATCTTACTAGATAGGTCTCTTGAGGCAAGGGAAACAAAGCAAAAATAAACTATTGGGGCTTCATCAAAATAAAATCTTCTGCACAGCAAAGGAAACAATCAACAAAACTAAAAGGCATTCTTTGGAATGGGAGAAGATATTTGCAAATGAAATATCTGATAAAGGGTTAGTATCCAAAATCTGTAAAGAATTTCTAAAACTCAATACCCAAAAAACAAATAATCCAGTTTAAAAATGGGTAGAAGACAAGAATAGACATTTTTTCCAAAGAAGATGTACAGATGGCTAAGAGACACATGAAAAGATGCTCAACATCACTCATCATCAGGGGAATATAAATCAAAACCACAATGAGACACCATATCACACCCATCAGAATGGCTAAAATCAACAACAGGAAACAGGTATTGGTGAGGCTGCAGAGAATGGGGAACCCTTTTACACTGTTAGTGGGAATGCAAACTGGTGCAGCCACTCTGGAAAACAGTATGGAGGTTCCTCAAAAAGTTTAAAGTGAATCTACCCTGTGATCCTGCAACAGCACTACTGGCTTTTTACCCAAAGAACACAAAAATACTAATTCAGAGAGATGTATGCACCCCAATGTTTATAACAGCATTATCTACAACAGCCAAAATATGGAAATGTGGAATATGGAAATAGTGTCCATGGACTGATGGTTGGATAAAGAAGAGGTGGTATATATGTATATACACTGGAATATTACTCAGCCATAAAAAATGAAATCTTCCCATTTGCGATGAACGTGGATGGAGCTACAGATTATTATGCTGAGTGAAATAAGTCAGAGAAAGACAAATATCATATGATTTCACACATATGTGGAATTTAAGAAACAAAACAGTTTAAGAGAGGGGGAAAAAAAGAGAGGCAAACCAGGAAACAGACTCTAGAGAACAAACAGGGTTACTGGAGGGGAAGTGTGTGGGGAGGGATGGAGTAACTAACTGGAGGGGAAGTGTGTGTGGGAGGGGTGAGATAAACAGGTGATGGATATTAAGGAGGGCAGGTGTTGTGATGAGCACTGGGTTGTTTTTTTTTTTTTAACATGAAATTTATTGTCAAATTGGTTTCCATACAACACCCAGTGCTCATCCCAACAGGTGCCCTCCTCAATACCCATCACCCACCCCCCATCAACCCTTGTTCTCAGTTTTTAAGAGTCTCTTATGTTTTGGCTCTCTCCCACTCTAACCTTTCTTTTTTTTTTTCCTTCCCCTCCCCCATGGTCTTCTGGTAAGTTTCTCAGGATCCACATAAGAGTGAAAACATATGGTATCTGTCTTTCTCTGTAAGCCTAATTTCACTTAGCATAACACTCTCCAGTCCCATCCACGTGAGCACTGGGTTTTGTATGTAAGTGATGAATCACTAAATCCTTCACCTGGAACTGATATTACACTGCATGTTAATTAAGTGGGATTTAAGTGAAAACTTGAAGAGAATAAATAAATAAATAAAGTTCTATTTTGGGATGAAGATAGGTGATTTGCTCATTATTATAAAATTTCTTCTCATCTGTCTCCTTTCAGTAATAAATATGGTGTAACATCATTTTTACCATTCACCTATTTTTATATACAGTTTAAAAAAATATGATTTTAATTTTAATGCTCAAGTTGAAATATAAACGATTGATAAAAAATTACTATAAAATTAATATATAGCTAATAAGTAAATGTTTGGTATGATCATACTAGAAGGCATAATGAATAGTGAGTTGCTTGGGCCTCTATATAGAAAAATGAGAATCTACTAGGTACAAATGCATATAGCAACAGTTATAATATTGTTGGACAGATTTTTTTTCCTTTATCTTTCAAAGTTTCTTCTGGCTAAGATTTAAATTGACATGAGATTAACAGGAGAAAATCAAGTTTAATTTTGTATGTACAGGAACCCCACATACATGAGAGGTTCAAAAAGCAGTAAAATAGGGGCACCTGGGTGGCTCAGTAGGTTAAGCATCCCACTTCAGCTCAAGTCATGATCTCACAGTTTGTGGGTTCAAGCCCCACATCGGGCTCTGTGCTGACAGCTCAGCGCCTGGAGCCTGTTTCAGATTCTTTGCCTCCCTCACTCTCTACCCCTCCCCCACTCGCTCTCTGTCTCCCTCTGTCTCAAAAATAAATAAACATTAAAAAAAATTTCTTTTAAAAGAGCAGTAAAATGAGTTATATGTGCCATTCTGAGCTAAGAAATGGGATAGAGGACTGGGGCTTCAGAGGGTGGGAGGGCAGTTCACGGGCAAAGAGAAGAGCAGGTGTTTCGTAATTAGATGTTTGCCCTGCCATAGAGATTGGTCACTCAGTTAAAATTTATCTCTGGTAATAACTCTCCTTGTGGGAAAGGCTCCTTATGTAGATTCTTCTAGGTAGTTAATGTAGGGCAAATTTTTTCTTAAGTTTTTCTTAAGCCTGCAGGGCCTCAGTCATGTTCACCTCAAAATAGTACACAGGCCAAAGTGGCACATTTTGCGGAGGCTTGTTCTGAACCACTTCAATGTATCACCAACTCAAAAACTATAACCCAAGTTGGCTTCAGAGAAATGATTTTCCAAAATGCTGAGTAACTCAGTAAACTCCTGGGCCAAGTAAAGTATAGTCTTTCCTAGATTTGCACAATGGTTGCATTTGTGGAAAATTCAGTGTCTAGTAAAAGCATGCAAAGTGTTTTCTTTATATGTGAAAAAAAAATTAGGTTTAAGCTCAAATAATTGTGAACAGGTTTTTAACGTCTATAAATGTTTGGAGGGACTAGACATTCATACTCAGAAACAATTTTGCATTGTGAGACTATTCTACACACTGTTGTGTGCCTGGTCCCTACTAAACTAAATGGGAGTCCATATGAGTCCTTCCAATCCCAAATTCCAATGACTGAGACAATCAAAAAGACTTTCAGGGGGCTCCTGGGTTGGTTGAGCAGCTGACTTCAGCTCAGATCACGATCACACTATTTGTGAGTTCAAGCCCCACATCTGGCTCTGTGTGGACAGCTCAGAGCCTGGACCCTGCTGCGGATTCTGTGTCTCCCTCTCTTTCTCTGCCCCTCCCCTGCTCATGTTCTCTTGTCTCTCTCTCAAAAATAAATAAACATTTAAAAAAGTTAAAAAAAAAAAAAAAAGACTTCAGAAACTTCCAAATTGACCTCTAGGGGGCAGTCTGATTCCTGTGGAGATCACAGCTTGAAAATCTCTGTTTTCTTCCACTTGCCTGTGAGGTTAGGTAGGGTGGCATTATTCTGTTGCCTGGGGGGCTGGCTTGGGGTGGGGGTGAGTGGTGGAAACAAAGGAACAATTTTTCCCTCTTGCTAGCCATCAGGGAAGACTGCAATACTAGGGCTTTTACATAAATGAATGGGTAGGTAACTTTTGACACATTTCTCATGCATTTTAAAATTTCCTTGATCAGTTTTCCTTGCATAGAAAGCTGGAGTCAAAAACCCCTCCCTATAAATATGATAGAATAAATGCAGAGATATCCATGTATATTGACATGTATGTATGTAAATGTACAGATATGTATATCGTATGTTTACACACACATATTCATCATGTTGTTTGTACTGTAGAAAAAGTACAGGCAATAAATAAATGTCCACAAAGAGGAGAGTAGATTAAACAAACAAAGAAAAACAAACAAAATCCTGTGGCACCTGCATAAAATGGAATAGCATTGTAGCCATTTTTTAAAAATGAGATAAATCAGGGGCACCTGGGTGTGTCAGTCAGTTAACTGTCCAACTTCAGCTCAGGTCATCATCTCAAAACTCGTGAGTACGAGCCCTCCATCAGGCTCTTTGCTGTCAGCACAGAGCCTGCTTCAGATTGTCTCCCTCTCTCTCTGCCCCTCCCCACCTGGTGCTCTCAAGTCTCTCTCTCAAAAATAAATAAACATTTTTTAAAAAATGAAGTAGATCAATTCATTGGCCTTGAAGAATGTCCTTAAGAACAACATAACTATAAATGTGATGTGTACAGAAATAGAATTGAAAGAATATAAACTGAAATACTATTAGTGGTTATTCTGGAATCTGAAAATTACAGGGGGTATAGGGACTTTCATAGTAGGGTGACCTCGTAAGTCATGACCACAACCCACAGAAAGCCATGTGTGATATCAGGTTTCAGTTAGGTATCTTCTTTTCTTTTTTTCTTCTTCAGTATTGTTTAAACTTACGTGACCATGAAACCCTATTTACCTTTCAGAGAAAGTGATATTTGAAGAAACTGATAGCATGATAAATGTAAGTGTGTGAGTTTTCTTGTGAAATTATACTGGCAGGCACAGAGAGCTCTAATTATGTTCCAGGCATCATTCTAGGGCTTTATAAGTATTCGCTCACTTAATATTCATGGCAAGTCTATGAGGTGAGTTGTTCTCATGATCTTACCTACGTCCAGCTTCATAAAACTATTCAGTGGTAGAGCTGGGATTTGAACCTGGATAGTCTTGCTCTAGAATCTACACTACCTGATGATACTCAATCTAATTCTCTATCTAGTCTAGAAATGCTCAGGCAAACTCAAAGTATGCTGGGTAGATGAATTTACTACTGTTACTGGGTAGAAGAATTTACTATTCTTCCAATCCAGATACTGTTCTCTATCAATCCGGTAACCTTAGCAAAACTGAGAATTTTGTCAGTCTTAAATCACTTCAATTCATATCCCCATCCTAGTTGGTCTTCCTGCTTTCTGTATAGTCACTTTATTTCTTAAAATTTCCAAGACTTTTAGGGTAGAGCCGAAATCCCTTACTTTTGCTTACAAATCTGTGTATGATCTTGCCTCTCTTTATGTTCCAGTTGAGGGCTGGACAACTGGAGGGCAAGCTGAGGGCAAAGTACAAGCTAACAGCACCCCACCCCAACGTGGGGTAAGTGTGATATTCCTCAGACACTCCTGGCTGCCCAAGAACAGAAGAAAGGAAAGACAGCAAATGGTTGACTTGGTAGAGATCACAGTTATGCAGGACAGGAGTCTCCTTCAGTTTATGTATAACTGCAAGAAAAAGGCAATCTTATCCATACCCTAATCTCTAAAAACCTATAGATTCTGTTTCCTGGAGACCTAATATCCCCCTCATCAAGATGTAAGGGGGTTCAAGTTCTTGTCCTGGTGATGTGTGAAAAAAGGCAAATTAAAAATTAAATTCCTTTACTGTCTACAGCCCATTGACATCCTTGAAACTGGCAGAGTGATCTTCCTCTAGTTGCTCAGCTGCCTGTGTGAGCTGTGCTAGGGGCAAAAGGGAATCTTGGCTTAACATTATCCTGACCCCTCAGGATCCTGTAAGTTTACTTCAACATATAAAAATTCCTTTGGAAACTTCCTTTATCTCAGCCCTCCCAAGATATATGCTGGCAATCATACTCCAAGCTTGTGGCCCCTGATACACATCGGAAGGGTCTCATGACTGAGGTTTTACTAAACGGTAATAAATGGCGTTTTCCTAACAACAGCTAGCCCCTCGGGGTCCTGGAAACCTTGCTTCAAAATACCTTTAGAGACTTATTCTATCCCTAACCCCCTCCTAACTTGAAAGTATAAAATCAATTACCCATCACAACCCCAATGCAGCTCTTTCTGCCCATGGGTCCTGTCCTGGTACTTTTATTTATTTATTTTTTTAATGTTTATTTGTTTTAGAGAGAGAACGAGAGAGACAGAGAGTGTGTGTGAGCGGGGCAGAGTCAGAGAGGAGACACAGAATCTGAAGCAGGCTCCAGGCTCTGAGCTATCAGCATAGAGCCGGTTGTGGGACTTGAACTCACCAATCGTGAGATCACGACCTGAGCCGAAGGGACACTTAACTAACTGATTGAGTCACCCAGTCACCCTGTCCCCGTGCTTTAATAAAATCACCTTTTTGCACAAAGGTGTCTTCAAGAATTCTTGCTTGGCCATCAGCTCTGAACCCCACCATCACCCCAAAACCCCATCACAATCTCATCTCTTGCTTCCTCCCCACTTCCAATACATAGACACTCTCTCTGCCGAAGAGACCGCCTTCATTTGTTCCAGCAGGAGAACCTCTGCTCGTGCTATTCTTTCTACCTGAAACTGCCTCCCCTCAAATCCCACATATTTCTGGCTAACTTCTGCACATTCTTCAGGCACCAGGTTGGCTGGTAATTTCTTTAGGAAGGCTTTCTGACCCCCAGATCTCAGATACTCAGGAACTTTTCCTGCATCTCCAGTCCTCCACACGGGAGGCACCCTGTACTTCCTATCTGTCATGAGCGTGCTATGAAGGTACACACATGGATTGTGTCTTTCTACAATGTCAGCTTTATTCAATCTTAAAGCAAGGTTAACATAATTATAGCACAGGTTCACAATTCCAAATTCAATGATATTTCACCCACGTGTTTAACTTGGCTTCTTACATGGTACATAAAGTAAAGCACAAGACCAGCCACACAACCAACAAAAGACAAGAGGGGGTAGGAAGTTAATAAGCCAAACCCAAAGTCAGCCTGTGGGCAAGCAGTTGAGGTAAGGCCTCAGTCCAGCCTGGTCAGCTTGCAGCTCTTACTGCTTATTATGCTCAAACAATGAATTATCTCAGTTCTGTTTGGAGATGAACTGGGCAAAACCTTTAGCAACAGCTGCCTTCTTGAAATGGTCAGACACAGAGGGGTCAGTGTCTGAAGAGTCTGACAATTTCCTGCAAAAATCCTCCCTTTTAAATGGGATTTTATCAGTCTTGGACCCCTGCACACCTCTTTGCTTCTGTGAGTTATCAGTTCTGGGATGTCATCAGCTGGCTCGGGTCTTGGCCATATCTGGTAGCTGCATTACCCTTGGCTGCTTGAGTCAGTAATTGACACGGGGCTCTGCCTGACATGAGTAACTCCATTTTGCTCTCTACACTATCACAGTTTGGGTTGTCTGTATCATCACCAAATTCTGTAGTCTCTGTGAAGCAACCAGGGTCACTTTCACCTCTGTATCTCCAACATCTGGCATATGGTAGATGCTCAATAGATATATTTTTTTAATGTTTATTTATTTTTGAGAAAGAGACAGAGTGTGAGCGGTGGGAGGGGCAGAGAGAGAGGGAGACACAGAATCTGAAGCTGGCTCAGGGCTCTGAGCTGTCAGCACAGAGCCTGTTGCTGTCACCACGAACTGTGAGATCATGACCTGAGCCGAAGACAGACACTTAACTGACTGAGCCATCCAGGCATGCCAATAAATATTTCTTAAATGATGAATGGCTTAACCAAATAAAAAATGGAGAATGTTCTCTACTAGAAAATATTCATACTTCTTTTCTTAGTAATTTCACTTCTAGAATCTTTAAAAAAAAACTTTTTTCTTTTTCGTTTATTTTTGAGAGAGAGAAAGAGACAGAGCGCCAGCAGGAGAGGAACAGAGAGAGAAGCAGACACAGAATCCGAAGCAGGATCCAGGCTCTGAGCTGTCACCACAGAGACTGACACAGGGCTTGAACTCATGAGCTGTGAGATCATGACCTGAGCTGAAGTAAGACATTTACCTGACTGAGCCACCCAGGTGCCCCTAGAATCTTATCTAAAGGAGAGAATCAGAGAAACTTAGAAAATTATGTTCATGATAACAGTAAAAAATGCAAAAGAATCTAGATGAACAGCAAATAGGGCTTCCTCAAATATAACATGTCCAGAAGACATTATTCCACAAGGCTTTGAGAATGCCATTTTTGAAGAAATATAATGAATAGGAAATTATATACAATTTAATATTAAATGGAAAAAGCAAAATACCAAAAAGTGTAATTCCACTTTAATTTAAAATATACAGGGGCACCTAGGTGACTCAGTTTGTTAAGCATCTGACTCTTGATTTCCTATCAGGTCATGATCTCACAGTTCATGGGATTGAGCTCCACGCTGAGCTTGGGATTCTCTCTATCCTCTCTCTCTGCCCCTCCTCAGCTCACATGCATGCTCTCTCACTTTCTCTCAAAATAAATAAATAAACATTTAAAATGTACATGTATGTGTGTGTATGTATACATGTTTATATAGCTCAGTTACACACATGTACATACATAGAAAAAAATGAAAGAAGAGAGAAAAATGTTAATAGGGATTATTTTGGACTGATGGAATTTATAGATGCTTACTATTTATTCCTTACATATTGTTCTATTATCCATGTTTATTTAAAATAAATGTGTTACTTTCTTTATTATCATTTTTTTATTTAAAACTTTTTACTGTTTATTTTTGAAAGAGAGAGAGAGAGAAAGAGAGAGAGTACGAGTGGGAGAAGGAGCAGAGAGAGAGGCAGACACAGAATCCGAAGCAGGCTCCAGGCTCTGACCTGTCAGCACAGAGCCCGATGCAGGGCTCGAACTCACAAACCGTGAGATCATGACCTGAGCTGAAGCCAGATGCTCAATTGACTGAGCCAACCAGGTGCCCCAAATGTGTTACTTTCTTTCTTTTCTTTTTTTTTTTTTTACCGTTTGTTTATTTTAGAGACAGAGAGAGACAGAGCATGAACGGGGGAGGGTCAGAGAGAGAGAGAGGGAGACACAGAATCGGAAGCAGGCTCCAGGCTCTGAGCCATCAGCCCAGAGCCCGACGTGGGGCTCGAACTCACCAACTGCGAGATCATGACCTGAGTCGAAGTCGGACGCTTAACTGACTGAGCCACCCAGGTGCCCCTGTGTTACTTTCTTAATCAGAGAAGAATAACTAAAATGTTTTACCACTAGATAGCTGGGTTATGATTATTTTGGTTTACGTTATTTTTTGTCAGAGTGAAGAAAATGTTAATTTAAAATTTTACAATTTACTAAATTTCCCATGCTGTATATTTATTATATGAATTTTTAAAGACTTATTTACTTTTACTGTTTCCTTTTCTTTTTTAATTTTAATTTTATTATTTTTAAAATTTTTAATGTTTATTTATTATTTTGAGGGAGAGACAGAGCATAAGAAGGGGAGAGGCAGAGAGGGAGAGGGAGACACAGAATCCAGAGCAGGCTCCAGGCTCTGAGATGACAGCTCAGAGCCTCCTGCAGGGCTCAAACCCACGAACCATGAGATTATGACCCGAGCTGAAGGCGGCCACTTAATCGACTGAGCCACCCAGGTGCCCCAGTGCTGTTTTCTTTATTATGATTTTTGAAGTGAGATATAACTGACATATAACATTGTATTAGTTTCAGGTGTATGACATAATGATTTGATTTATGTATATATTGTAAAATGATTACCACATGAGTTTAGTTAACATCCATCACCATATAAGTTGAAAAATTTTTCTTATGATGAGAATTTTTGAGATTTTCTTGTGATAACAATTTTTGAGATCTAGTCTCTTAGCAACTTTCAAAATACAATACAGTATTGTGAACTATAGTCACCATGCTAAACACTCATCCCTGTGACTTATTAATTTTATGTTTTATTATTTTTTAAAGAGGACTTTTTATTTATTTATTAATTTAATTTACTTTATTTTATTTTATTAACTTTGTTTTTTTAAACTTACATCCAAATTAGTTAGCATATAGTGGAATAATGATTTCAGGAGTAGATTCCTTAATGCCCCTTCCCATTTAGCCCGTCCCCCCTCCCACACCGCCTCCAGTAACCCTGTTTGTTCTCCATATTTAAGAGTCTCTTATGTTTTGTCCCCCTTCCAGTTTTTATATTATTTTTGCTTCCCTTCTCTTATATTCATCTGTTTTGTCTCTTAAATCCTCATAGGAGTGAAGTCATATGATTTTTGTCTTTCTCTGACTGACTAATTTCACTTAGTGTAATACCCTCCAGTTCCATCCACGTAGTTGCAAATGCAAGATTTCATTCTTTTTGATTGCCAAGTAATACTCCATTGTGTATATAAAACACCTCTTTATCCATTCATCCATCGATGGACATTTGGGTTCTTTCCATACTTTGGCTGTTGTTGATAATGCTCCTATAAACATGGGGGTGCATGTGTCCCTTCGAAACAGCACACCTGTATCCCTTGCATAAATACCTAGTAGTGCAATTGCTGGGTTGTAGGGTAGTTCTATTTTTAGTTTTTTGAGGAACCTCCATGCTGTTTTCCAGAGTGGCTGCACCAGCTTGCATTCCCACCAGCAATGCAAAAGAGATCCTCTTTCTCCACATCCTCGCCAACATCGGTTGTTGCCTGGGTTATTAATGTTAGCCATTCTGACAGGTGTCAGGTGGTATCTTATTGTGGTTTTGATTTGTATTTCCCTGATGATGAGTGATGTTGAGCATTTTTTCATGTATCAGTTGGCCATCTGGATGTCTTCTTTGGAGAAGTGTCTATTCATGTCTTTTGCCCATTTCTTCACTCGATTATTTGTTTTTGGGGTGTTGAGTTTGAGAAGTTCTGTATAGATTTTGGATGCTAACCCTTTATCTGATATGTCATTTGCAAATATCTTTTCCCATTCTGTCGGTTGCCTTTTAGTTTTGCTGATTATTTCCTTTGCTGTGTAGAAGCTTTTTGTTTTGATGAGGTCCCAGTAGTTCATTTTTGCTTTTGTTTCCCTTGCCTCTGGAGACGTGTTGAGTAAGAAGTTGCTGCGGCCAAGATCAAAGAGGTGTTTGCCTGCTTTCTCCTTGAGAATTTTTATGGCTTCCTGTCTTATATTTTGGTCTTTCATGCATTTTGAGTTTATTTTTGTGTATGGTGTAAGAAAGTAGTCCAAGTTCATTCTTCTGCATGTCGCTGACCAGTTTTCCCAGCCCACTTGCTGAAGAGACTTATTCCATTGGATATTCTTTCCTGCTTTGTCAAAGATTAGTTGGCCATACATTTGTGGGTCCGTTTCTGGGTTCTCTATTCTGTTCCATTGATCTGAGTGTCTGTTCTTGTGCCAGTACCATACTGTCTTGATGATTATAGCTTTGTAGTATAGCTTGAAGTCCAGGATTGTGATGCCTCCTGCTTTGGTTTTCTTTTTCAAGATTGCTTTGGCTATTTGGGATCTTTTCTGGTTCCATACAAACTTTAGGATTGTTTGTTCTAGCTCTGTGAAGAATGCTGGTGTTATTTTGATAGGGATTATATTGAATATGTAGATTGCTTTGGGTAGTATCAACATTTTAACAATATTTGTTCTTCCTATCCAGGAGCATGGACTCTTTTTCCATTTTTTTGTGTCTTCTTCAATTTCTTTCATAAGCTGTCTATAGTTTTCAGTGTATAGATTTTTCACCTCTTTGGTTAGATTTATTCCTAGGTATTTTATGGTTTTTTTGTGCAACTGTAAATGGGATTGATTCCTTGATTTCACTTTCTGTTGCTTCATTGTTGGTGTATAGGAGTGCAACCGATTTCTGTGCATTGATTTTATATCCTACAACTTTGCTAAATTCATGAATCAGTTCTAGCAGTTTTTGGTGGAATCTTTAAAGTTTTCCATATAGACTATCATGTCATCTGCAAAGAGTGAAAGTTTGACCTCCTCCTGGACGATTTGGATGCCTTTATTTCTTTATGTTGTCTGATTGCAGAGGCTAAGATTTCCAATACTATGTTGAATAACACTGGCGAGAGTGGACATCCCTGTCTTGTTCCTGGCCTTAGGGAGAAAGCTCTCAGTTTTTCTCCATTGAGGATGATATTAGCGTTGGGTGGTTCATATATGGCTTTTATGATCTTGAGGTATGCTCCTTTTATCCCTACTTTCTTGAGGGTTTTTATCAAGAAGGATGCTGTGTTTTGTCAAATGCTTTCTCTGCATCTACTGAGAGGACCAAAAGGTTCCTGTCCTTTCTTTTATTGATGTGATGAATCATGTTAATTGTTTGGCAGATATTGAACCGGCCCTGCATCCCAGGTATAAATCCCACTTGGTCGTGGTGAATAATTTGTTTAATGTATTGTTGGATCCAGTTGGCTAATATCTGGTTGAGGATTTTTGTGTCCATGTTCATCAGGGAAATAGGTCTATAGTTCTTCTTTTTAGTGGGGTCTCTGTTTGGTTTTGGAATCAAGGTAATGCTGGCTTCATAGAATGAGTTTGCAAGTTTTCTTTCCACTTCTATTTTTTGGAAGAGCTTCAAGAGAATAGGTGTTAACTCTTCCTTGAGTGTTTGGTAGAATTGCCCTGGAAAGCCATCTGGCCCTGGACTCTTGGTTTTTGGCAGATTTTTGATTACTAATTCGATTTTTTTTTACTGGTTATGGGTCTGTTCAAATCTTCTATTTCTTCCTGTTTCAGTTTTGGTAGTGTATATGTTTCTAGGAATTTGTCCATTTCTTCCAGATTGCCCATTTTATTGGCATAAAATTGCTCATAATATTCTCTTATTATTGTTTTTATTTCTGCTGTGTTGATTGGGATCTCCCTTCTTTCATTCCTGATATTATTTATTTCTGTCCTTTCCTTTTCTTTTTGATCAAACTGGCTAGTGGTTTATTGATTTTGTTAATTCTTTCAAAGAACCAGCTTCTGGTTTCATTGATCTGTTCTACTGGTTTTTTTTTTTTTTTTGTTTCAATAGCATTAATTTCTGCTCTAATCTTTATTATTTCCTGTCTTCTACTGTTTTTGGGTTTTATTTGCTCTTCTTTTTCCAGCTCTTTAAGGCATAAGTTTAGGTTGTGTATCTAACATCTTTCTTCCATCTTTAGGAAGGCCTGGATTGCTATATACTTTTGTCTTATGACCGCCTTTCCTGCGTCCCAGAGGTTTTGGGTTGTGGTGTTATCATTTTCATTGGCTTCCGTGAACTTTTTAATTTCCTCTTTAACTTCTTGTTAATAAATGGGTGAGCCCATTAATTCTTTAGTAGTATGTTCTTCAGTCTCCAAGTATTTGTTACCTTTCCAAATTTTTTCTTGTGGTTGATTTCGAGTTTCATAGGGTTGTGGTCTGAAAATATGCACGGTATGATCTCAATCTTTTTGTACTTGCTAAGGGCTGATTTGTGTCCCAGTATATGGTCTATTCTGGAGAACGTTCCATGTGCACTGGAGAAGAATGTGTATTCTGCTGCTTTAGGATGAAATGTTCTGAATATATCTGTTAAGTCCATCTGGTCCAGTGTATCATTCAAAGCCATTGTTTCCTTGTTGATTTTTTTGATTAGATGATCTGTCTATTGCTGTGAGTGGGGTGTTCAAGTCTCCTACTATTATGGTATTATTATCAATGAGTTTATGTTTGTGATTAACTGATTTATATATTTGGGTGCTTTCACATTTGACATATAAATGTTTACAATTGTTAGGTCTTCTTGGTGGATAGACCCTTTAATTATGATATAATGCCCTTCTTCATCTCTTGATACAATCTTTATTTTAAAGTCTAGATTGTCTGATATAAGTTTGGCTACTCTGGCTTTCTTTTGTTGACCAGTAGCATGATAGATGGTTCTCCATCCCCTTACTTTCAATCTGAAAGTGTCTTTAGGTCTAAAGTGGGTCTCTTGTAAATAGCATATAGATGGATCTTGTTTTCTTATCCATTCTGTTACCCTATGTCTTTTGAATGGAGCATTGACCATTGACATTTAGAATGAGTACTGAAAGATATGAATTTATTTGCATTATGATGCTTGTAGAGTTGGAGTTTCTGGTGGTGTTCTCTGTTCTTTTCTAATCTGTGTTGTTTTGTTTTTGTGTTTTCTCCCCTCAGAAAGTCCCCCCTAAAATTTCTTGCATGGCTGGTTTAGTGGTCACAAACTCCTTTAATTTTTGTTTGTCTGGGAAACTTTTAATCTCTCCTTCTATTTTGAATGACAGCCTTGTTGGATAAAAAATTCTTGGCTGCATGTTTTTCTGATTCAGCACATTGAATATATCCTGCCACTCCTTTCTGGCCTGACAAGTTTCTGTGGATAGGTCTGCTGCAAACCTGATCTGTCTTCCCTTGTAGGTTAGGGACTTTTTTTCCCTTGCTGCTTTCATGATTTTCTCCTTGCCTGAGTATTTTGTGAATTTGATTATGATATGCCTTGTTGATGGTCAGTTTTTGTTGAATCTAATGGGGGGTCCTCTGTGCTTCCTGGATTTTGATGTCTGTGTCTTTCCCCAGGTTAGGAAAGTTTTCCACTATGATTTGCTCACATAACCCTTCTACCCCTATTTCTCTCTCTTCCTCTTCTGGGACCCCTATGATTCTGATGTTGTTCCTTTTTAATGAGTGACTGATTTCTCTAATTCTTAAATCGTGCTCTTTTCCCTTAATCTCCTTCTTTTTTTCTACTTCATTATTCTTCATAAATGGGTCCCCTATATTGCTGATTATCTATTCTGCCTCATCCATCCTTGCTGCTGTGGCATTCATTTGTGATTGCAGCTCAGTTATATCATTTTTTACTTCATCCTGACTAGTTTTTACTCCTTTTATCTCTGCAGAAAGGGATTCTAAGCTATTTTCAACTCCAGCCAGTATTCTTATTGTTGTCATTCTAAATTCTGTTTCAGACATCTTGCTTGTATCTGTGTTGGTTAAGTCCCTGGCTATCGTTTCTTCCTGCTCTTTCTTTTGGGGTGAATTCCTTCATTTTGTCATTTTGAAGGGAGAAAAGGAATTAATGAAGTAGAAAAAATTAAAATTTAAAAAATTTAAAAAATTAAAATTAAAAAAATTAAAATTAAAAAATTAAACACACACACACACAAATCAAATAAATGATGCTAGATCCTAGGTGTATTTTGGTCTGGGTGTTTAAAGTGGCTTGATAGATTAGAAGAAAAGGGGGAAAGAAAAAACAAATCATTTGAAATTTGAAAAAAATACGCTGAAGTAGACTAAAATGAAATGATGGAAATAAAATAGAATTTGAAAAATTTACGCAAAAGTAAAAAATATAGTAGAAAAAATTTAAGGAAAATATTTTTAATAAAAATTAAAGATAAAAATGAATTTTTTCTCTTTCTGTATTCAAGAAAAAGAAAAGAAACAAAAAAGAAGGAGAGAAAGAAAGAGAGAAAGAAAGAAAGAAAGAAAGAAAGAAAGAAAGAAAGAAAGTTGAATAGACGGACCTGCTAACAGACTGAAATATGACTGAAATTACTTCGTTTTCCCCTAGAAGTCAGATTATGAAGACCTTTAAAGTCCATAAACTAAGTAGGCAGTGAGACATCTGTTCATAAAGAGTGAGGTTGGCCCAGTTGGGTGGGGCTCAGTGTAACGGCTCTGTTCTCACTAGATGGCGCTGTTAGCCTACTGGGGTGGATTGTTGTAGCACTCGTAGGTGCATACGCGCATGCACGGAAGTGGTGAGAATGGCATCACCCAGCTACCCAGTCTCTAGTATTGGTACTCTGTTCTCCCTGATCAGCAATCGTGCGCCCATCCTTTGTTGTCAGCTTTTCTCCACTGTCCACTTTTATACTGTCCGCAGCCAAGCCCCAGGCAGTACCTCTTTCCTGAGTTTTGTCTCAGATGCGGCTATTTTCCCTGGCCCCTTACCTCTGAGGGACTGTGGCTTTGACCCGTTCCACCCCTCTGCGGAGGGTCTTATGGAGCAATGGCTGAATGCCGGCCACACCCAGGAAAGTTTGTGGGACTGTGCTGCTGCCGATGCCCAGAGATTGCAGCCAGGTGCCAGCCCTCCCTAGAAAAAGTTTGCAAGGTAGTGTAGCAGCAGTGTTTCAGGGATTATGCAAAATCACAACACACATCTGGCACTAGGCTTCAACCTTAATAACCTTGTTCCAGCACCAGTGAATGTGGCTGTTCTCTGAGGTTTGCAGGGACCAGGTGGCCTCACAACATCTACTAAATGTCCTGCCAGCAGTGGAACCGCTTCTCCCCATGGGTCCTGAGAACCTCCCAGACCCCACTCTGTTCCTCAGGATTTGCCCTTCCCACCAGAGCACCGCCAGATATCGAGCTGCGGAGTTTCAGACTCTGCACTCCCCCTGTTTATAGTCTTAGTGGAATTTAAATCCTCTCCTTTCTCGTTTCTCCCTTTTTAGTTCAGTCCCTGCAGCTGTTTCCGATTTTCTACTTTCTCTCCAGCTGCTTTTGGGGAGGGGTGCTTTCCCATATTCTCTCCCCACCCCCTGTCTCCACATGAAAAAGCAACTCCCTCCCCTCTGTGCCTTCTCTCTCCCCAAGTTCACCTCTCCACACTGTGTATGTACTGAATTCTGTGGTTCAGGTTGTGCAGATTGTTGTGTTAATCCTCAGACAAGTTTTCTAGGTGTGCAGGATGGTTTAGTGTTGGTCTGGCTGTTTTTTATGGGCACAAGACACACAAAAAACTTCCATGCTGTTCCGCCATCTTGGATGCCCCCTGACTTATTAATTTTACAACAGAGGTTTACATCAGTTCACTCCCCACCCCACCCTACTCCCTGCCCCTGACAACCACCAATCTATTCTCTGTAGCTATGAGTTTGGGTGTGGGTTTTTGTTTTTATTTTGCTTTGCTCTTTGTTTCCACATATAAGTGATATCATACAGTATTTGTCTTATTCGTCTTTCTCTGTCTGACTTCTTTCACTTAACATAAGACCCTCAAGATCCTTCCATGTTGCCACAAATGACAGTATTTCCTTCTCTTTTTTTATGGTAAACAATATTCCATATACCGTGCCCATTTTTTAATGGAATTATTTGGGGTTTTTTTACTATTGAGTTGTATGAGTTCTTGTGTATTAAAAATTTTTTTTAATGTTTATTTATTCTTTGAGAGAGAAAGAGAGCATGAGCAGGAGAGGGGCAGGAGAGGGAGACACAGAATCTGAAACAGGCTCCAGGCTCTGAGCTGTCAGCACAGAGCCCAACACAGAGCTTGAACTCATGAACCATGAGATCATGACCTGAGCTGAAGTTGGACGCTTAGCCAACTGAGCCACCCAGGTGCACAAGTTCTTATGTATTTCAGATATTAACCCCATTTCAGACATATGATTTGCAAATATATTCTCCCATTCTATAGTTTGCCTTTTCATTTTGTTTGTGGTTTCTTTTGCTGTATGGACGTTTAGAATTTGATGTAGTTCCGTTTCTTTATTTTTGCTTTTGTTGCCTATACTTTTTTTTTAAGTTTGTTTATTTATTTTTGAGAAAGAAAGAATGAGCGAGCAAGAGAGCCCACAAGTGGGGGAGGGGCAGAGAGAGGGAGAGAAAGAATCCCAAGCAAACTTCACACTGTCAACCCAGAACCCAATGTGGCGTTTGATCTTAGGAATCGTGAGATAGGTCATGACCCGAGTCGAAATCAAGAGTCAGATGCTTAACTGACTGAGTCACCTTTTCACCTATTCTTTTGATGTCAAATCCAAAAACTCATTTCTAAGACTGGTGTTAAGGAGCTTATCCCTTGTGTTTTCTTCTATGACTTTTATAATTTCAGGTTTTATATTCAAGTCTTTAACCCATTTTGAGTTTATTTTTGTGTATGGTGTAAGAAAGTGGTCCAGTTCCTTCTTTTGCATGTGGCCGTCCAGTTTCCCTAACACCATTTATTGAAGAGACTATCCTTTCCCCATTGTGTATGCTTGGTTTCTTTGTTGTGAATTTATTGACCGTATGCATGAGTTTATTTCTCATTTCTCTATTCTGTTCTATTGGTCTGTGTGCCAGCTTTTATGCCAATACCATACTGTTTTGATCACTATTTCTCTATAATATAGTTTGAAATCAGGAAACGTGATGCCTCAAACTTTTTTCTTTCTCAAGATTGTTTTGCCTATTCAAGGTCTAGATACTATTTTTTACTAGGTTTTACTTTTTACAGTGAAAATAAATTCAATTAATTCTTTTCTATTTCATTTAACAACTTTTTTCTGTTAAGAAGAATTATTTGCAATTTGAAAATAAGGAAAAATTATACCATGTATACTATCAAAGTCATACTAGAAGTTCTGTCAAGTGTTTTGTAATTTTGGGGGGCAATGATTCTGAAACTTGTTGACCTTAGAACCCCCATACATGCTAAAAATTATTCAGGACTTCAAAGAACTTTTGTTTAGGTGGGGAATATCAATCAATATTTAGTGTATTAAAAATTTTGACATGGGAATGCAAGCTGGTGCAGCCACTCTGGAAAACAGTATGGAGTTTCCTCAAAAAAGTGAAAATAGGACTACCCTATGACCCAGCAATTGCACTGCTAGGCATTTATCCAAGGGATACAGGTGTGCTGTTTCGAAGGGACACATGCACCCTCATGTTTATAGCAGCACTATTGACAATAGCCAAAGCATGGAAAGAGCCCAAATGTCCATTGATGGATGAATGGATAAAGAAGATGTGGTATATATATATACAATGGAGTATTACTTGGCAATCAAAAAGAATGAAATCTTGCCATTTGCAACTATGTGGATGGAACTGGAGGATATTATGCTAAGTGAAATTAGTCAGAGAAAGACAAAAATCATATGATTTCACTCATATGAGGACTTTAGGAGACAAAACAGATGAACATAAGGGAAAGGAAACAAAAATAATATAAAAACAGGGAGGGGGACAAAATATAAGAGACTCATAAATATGGAGAACAAACTGAGGGTTACGGGAGGGGTTGTGGGAGGGGGGGATGGGCTAAATGGGTAAGGGACACTAAGGCATCTACTCCTGAAATCACTGTTGCACTATATGCTAACTAATTTGGATGTAAATTTAAAAAAATAAAAAATAAAACAAGTTAAAATAAAAAAATAAAACAAACAAAAATTCTGACAAATATTTAAAAATATTCATTAACTCATTTAAAAATAACTCATTACATATGAACATAAATTATATATGTTTTTAAAATATAGCTATATTTTCCAAAAATAAATTAGTGAGTAGAATGGCATTGTTGTACAGTTTTAGAAATCTCTTTAATTTCTGGCTTAATAGAAGACACATAGATTCTCGTATCTGTTTCTGTAGTCAATCTACTGCAATATCACATGTAGACTCTGGAAAACTCCACTGTGTACTCATGAGAGGATGAGAATGAAAGAGTATATTTATCTTAAAAAGTATATATTTATCTTAGTACTATGAAAGTAATTTGACCTTGCTCACCTCTTAAGGATTTTAGCTGTCCCCTTGCCCCATCCCCAAGGGTTTCCACATGACACTTTGAGAGCCCTTACTCTAGGAGCTTATACAATCAATATAGGACCCAGACTTTGAAGTTAAATATTAAATGGATGAATAATTTTCTTTTTTTAAATGTTTATTTGTTTTTGAGAGAGAGAGAATGAGCCAGAGAGGGACAGAGAGAGAGGGAGACAGAGGATCCGAAGCAGGCTCCTGACTGACAGCAGAGAGCCTGATGCAAGGCTTGAACCCGCAAACCTCAAGATCATGACCGAGTCAAAGTCTGACTTTTAACCAACTGAGAGACCCAGGTGCCCCTGGATGGATAATTTTCAAATGATACTTTTTTTCAGTACAATGTAAATGTTTTCTGTCCAGTAGAAATGATTACCCCAAAGGGTAACAATTTTCTTTTTATTTTAAACAGTTTTGTATGTAATTTAGCAAACATGCTGGCATTCTCTTTTTTCCCCAGTGATTATATATATCTAGTCTCTCAAATTCTCCTTTGAACCAGTTTTTCCACCCTGTTGGTCCCTTCATTAATAAGTTAAGTAAACCTGTAGCCTGGATTAACCTTTAATACTTTTTCACTTTGTATTCATCTAAGAGTCATGTTTTTAAGTATTTGAATACCTTTGTATTTCTTAATTTTTTATCTAGAAAAATTCACACCTTTAGAAAAGTTGCAATACTACAGTGAAGACCCTTATGCCACTTACTAGATTCAATCATTAAATTTTTACTACATTTGCGTTAACTTTGTCTCACTCCATCCATCCTTGTAAAGATAAAATTTTTAAATGAATTTCCCCAGTGGCCAAGACAGAAGGGAAAGAAAACTTTTGCTTCTCCCCTTCTTAAAGAAGATCATTTCTGTGAGAAAACTTAGTGATTATGAATCCTTTCTCTAACCTTTTTTTTAAATAAACATTTTGTTTACATGTTAAGTATGAGGGCATTCTACACATCTAAATATAATTATCCGACTCAGAAAACTTAGAATTTAGGGATGCCTGGCTGGCTCAGTCAATTGAGAATGTGACTTTTGATCTTGGGGTCATGAGTTTGAGACCCATGCTGGGTGTAGAGATTACTTTAAAAAATAGAATTTATACAGTAAGCTATCATAAATTTCTAATATATGGTCTGTATTCAAATTTGCCAATAGTCTTAATAATGTCCCTTATGGTTTTCTTTTTTCTTTTTGCTTCAAGATCCAATTAAGGATTATACATTCCTTCTTTAGGAATTTGGACCTTCCATTGGCTAGATAAAAGGTTACATTTTTAACCTTTCTTCCCTCAGAGTTTCTGCTTTTTTTTTTCTGTATGCAAGAACAGGTAGATAATAGCATGATGTGCTATATTCAAATCTTTACACTTGTAAATTATTTAATTTTACCAAACCTCAGTGAATCAGTTAAGATGCTTTTGGTTGCAAGTAATAGAAAATCCAAAATAAAAATGACTTAAACAATTACCTTTAACATCTCAACTAAAAATAAGTCTACCATTAGAACAGCTGCTCAGTGATGTCATCAGAAACCAGGTTCTTCCCATCTTTCCACTGTGCCATTCTCAACATATTGGTTTGCTGCCTTAGGCTGGCTTCCCATGTAATCCCAAGATGGCCACCACAGTTTCATGGTCACATATCAATAATAATGTTCAGAGGCAGGAAAAAGGATATATGTCTTCTTGACTCTCTTTTAAAGAGAGAAGATAACCTTTCTAAAAGCACCAGCCCACACACTGAGGCTTCATTGCCTAAAATTTCATTCCATGTTCCTGCTCAAACCAGTAACTTGGCAAGCAAGATGACAACTCCATGATTGCTCAGGCCAGTTAAAATTTATCTCCTAGTCTAAGAAGGTGCTGAGACCCCTCTGAAGGATTTGTCTGCATGATGAACATAATCTGGTTTGGGAAAGTGACAAGTGTCTGGTACACTCAGTTTTTTCTCTTACCAAAAGGAGGATATCACTTATGGAATATTGCTATAAGTATGAAATGAAATAACATGTGTGAAGTCTAAGCCAGCGCCTGGCATGAAATATGTGTTGATAGATTAAGTTTCTTCCCTTGCTTTCTTGTTAAGATATACTGTTGTTTAACCAAAAGATGGCAGCAAAGGGAAAACTCTTCAATTTAATATTCTTTGCCGGCATCTACCTAGTCCATCACTTTATCTATGTTAGAATTTATGAGAATCTTTAAGTACTCTGAATTTTAATGTTGCTCGCAGAACAATTTTTAATGGATCAGATCTTGTATTTTTAATGTTATAATAATAGCTGTTCTTGAAATCACATAATTTCCACTATGTGACTATATCAATCACTTCAGAAGAAGAGAATATATTAGAATTCTTAGCTGGGAGAGCAATTAAATAGACTGGGAAATATGCTGTTCAAACCACTTGATTCTCCAATCATTTTTATTTGAGGGACAAATCATTTAATAATTTTACAATGTCTATATCAAATATATTAATTAACCACTGATTAATACTTACATCTCCCAATGGAATTTGTTATAATAACTTCAGTTCAGTTCAGCAAACATTTGTTAAGCACCTGTTATATGCCAAGTTTTGTGCTGTGCTGCCTTGGAAGAATCTACTGGGTTGGACAAAGACATGAATAGAAATTCCAACAAATAAGGTAAAGGTATGTACATGTTGCCATAGGAGCAATGAGAAGGGTACTATACCTGGTCTGGGAGATTCGGAAATTTTTCTAGGGTAGATGAGGCCTGAGATACAGTACAGTGAATGAGCAGGGTTTAGATGAGAAGAGTTGGGTGATCAAAGAAAATTGGGAAGACATTCCGAGGGTGGGGTGGGGGGAGAAATCACAAGCCATAGCATGAATCCCAAGCTTACAGAGAAATGTTGGGAGAATGGGAATCTATGAGCGGGGGTTAACTAGCTTAAGTATTACCTGAGAATGAGGTTTATTACAAGGAAAATAAGCAGATGAAACTGGGGGCCTAGGAAGCCCAGTTTATTGAAGACTTTTCAGACCAAGTGAGGAGAATGAATTTTAATGAATAAACAGTGAGCCCTTGACCACTGTCTAAAGGGTTTTAGGCAAAGAAGGAATATGGTAAAAATTTCCTGTTTAGGTATACTGATATGTCTATTTGTTGCATTTGATTTTTGTTTCTTAAAAATGTTTTGAAAAAATGTGTTTTGGAAAAAAAATGTTTTGTAAAATGGGATTAGGGGGCACCTGCCTGGCTCAGTCAGTAGAGCCTATCTCTTGATCTCAGGGTCATGAATTCAAGCTCCGTGTTGGGTATAGAGATTACTTAAAAAAATTTTTAATGAGATTAATAATGGTATCCACCTCATAGAATTGTTATGTGTGTTAAAAGGCTAAAAGATTTTCATATATGTAAAGTGCTTAAAACAGTTTTGGCATATTGTAAGCATTATATAAGTGCTTATTAAGTTAATAAATTCTAATTTGTAACTGAAGAATGCCATATGAGATACACAATATGTTATATATATGTAATAATTGCATAAACATGAAGGCTGTTTACATATAGACATATAAATGTATACATATATAAATAACATATAAATTAAAATGTTAAAATATATAAATAAAATACACATATATCATAAATATACATATAAAATGTACATATCTGCATAAATAAAATAACTTTGCAATGATTAGTCTGGTATGAAATTATGTTAGCCATGTTTGTTTTCATGTGGGAATAAGTTGGCTTTATAAAGTTTGAAACTAGGCAAAATATAAAGGAACTCTGGAAGTGTAGGTAAGAAACTAAGCACAGTGCATTGGGATGCATTTCCTGGGGTGGAAACCAGGCTCATGTGGGACAAGATGAGAGGGAGATTTTTACCTACTGTATATTTTTATAATTTTTGGATCTGGAATCAGTATCTCTTCATCTTAAGTTCTTCATATGATGAGTGAGAATCATATCTACGTGTTAATGTTTTTTTCAAAGAATTTTCAAAGGGTTATGGATAGAGAACATTCTGAAGGATCCCCAACACAGTCCTGCAAAAACTTTTAACTGACTTTTGAAACAACTACCTACTAAGAAAAATGTATGATAGCTCAGTACAATTTACAAAGTGCTTTTAGAAATACTTTCTCATTTATTTCTGACAACTCTGGAGTTGACCAGAAAAGCTACTTTTCTACTTTTAGAAATAAGAAAGCTGAAAGTCCCAGAAGTTTCTGGGTGTGAAAGCCAGTATTTGAAACTGAGCCCATGTCTAGAACTATTTTTACTCTACCACCTACCTCTATAAAACAGATGCCTCAGGGAGGCTGGCTGGGTGGCTCAGTCAGCTAAGCATCAGACTCTTGGTTTCAGCTCAGCTTGTGATCTCACAGTTTATGAGTTCAAGCCCCGCATTGGGTTCTGTGCTGACAGTGAGGAGCTTGCCTGGGATTCTCTTTCTCTCTCTCTCTCTGCCCCTCCCCCATTCATGTGCATGTGCTCTCTCAAAATAAATATTTTAAAAATCAACAATCCAGGGAAAAATTTACTATTTAACTGATAGTTAAATTAGTTAATTTACAACTAATAGTTGTAATGCTTAATAACCAGCAAATAGTGATATTGACTGGTTTATTAAGTTTTCATTATGTTTTTTACTGACTGCATAGTCAGCTGATGAGGAAAGCATTAATTATTGGTCAAATAGTCATAGATCATATGGCACAAAAAAGGAGGAAAGGAAATAAGCAACACAGAGCCCCCAGCACAGAGCCTGATGCAAGGCTTGATCCCACAAACCATGAGATCACGACCTGAGCTGAAATCAAGAGTCGGATGCTTAACCGACTGAGCCACCCAGACATGCCTGGATTGTTGATTTTAATTAATAACACATGTTAATTCTCTACCACCTTGGGAAACTGAGTGTTGTCTGCAAGTTACACATGCACTGATAACATCTGCTTTAACAGATACCTGGTAAGTGGAATGAGAAAGTGGTGGTTTGTGTGAGTTTGCATTTCTCAACTCTTTTTCATGCCTCTCTTCATATTTGTAATTGAGATTATTGGGATAGTAAGGTAAATAATCACTGTTAGGAAAGCATTTTCAGGCATGTGATAGGTAAGTTGGACAAAGAACAAAGCCCTGATCACAGCTGTTAGAGATGTCGATATCTGCATGACAGTTTTCTTTTTAATGACATTTATCGCCAGCTCTCTTATTTTTGATGTACACTAATGATCCATTAACCAGACAATCCTCACTGTTTTCCAGAGGGATATCAGACTCTGAAAAGCTAACTGATAAGATGAAAAGTTGGGGGCAGGTGGGATGTGAAGGGTACCCCCACTGGCTTTCCCTGTGCTAGAGTAAGTGTCACTCTAGTTGTCGTCCTTGACCATGTGAAATGGTAGGAGCACTCCCAAGGTGCAGGGGCACTGGTTTCCTGAAGCTGTCATGGTCTGGGTGTTAGCTGTTGTATCTCTTTAGAAGTCTCCTACAAGACACTTGAAACTTTTCCCTTAGCCTCTCAGGGCTTTAAGACTGGGACCATATCTTGCATACCTTTAATCTCTACATGGGACTCCTATTTCTTCCCATATTGAGGGATACTGAAGCCTTGGTAAGCTGTGCCCTTGGCCAGTAGTTATTTTTTTCTCCTACAATTGTTCTGGGAGAACCAGCGGACTCCATGAGGGCAGGGATTACATCGGTTTTGCCTATTATTGTATCTCCAGCACTTAGAACAGTGTTGTGCATGTAACGAATGCTCAATTTATTGAAGGAACTATCTTTCCTTTCTTTAACAGCTGAGTGTCACAGACTTGCTCTAGGTTTGCACAGTCTCCAAGTCAATGAAAAGTACATCCGACTGGCTCAGGACCCCCAACATCTCACGTCTGGAGTTGATCAGTTTAACTGAGCCCAGAGTAAAGTTTTTCCCTCTTCTCCCTCACTCAGTATACATTTTATGGGTCTCAGTTGATTGAGTGGGATTCTTCTTAAGCTCATACTGAGATTTGAGTCCTACCATTAACCAGCCCATTTGGCAATGGACCAGATCCCCTGCATAGTTCTATCTTGCTTTCTTTTTCTTCCTAGGGAATTGGCTTCAGCTCCAAGAAGCCCTAGATTTGTCCTGTGTCCTCGCTATCTCTGAACCTCCACTGGTGCCATGATTTTAGCAACAAATTTTGCCACTACTCACAGACTCTTATACTGAGGTCCCTCTCTATCTGAATGGATTTGTTAATACTGATTCCATTCTGGATGAGACATGAATCAATGCCCTCTCAACACACACACACACACACACACACACACACACTTTTGGACTTAAATTTTATTTTACTATTATTTCTTAAAATTTTATTTATTTATTTATTTATTTATTTATTTATTTATTTATTTATTTTGAGAGAGAGAGAGAGAGTGTGCATGCACATGAGCAGGAGATGGGCAGACAGAGAGGGGGACAGAGGATCCAAAGAGGCTCTGCATTGACAGCAGAGAGCCCAATGCAGGGCTCAAACTCACGTACCGTGAGATCTCGACCTGAGCCAAAGTTGGATGCTTAAAAGGACTTCAATTTTAAAATACTGTCTCCACTTTGGGGATTGGTTCCATTACAAATATGCTATCTTAGTCACAGCTCATTCATTCCTGGGGCTTACATTCATCTCTCTGCCAGTTCACTGTTGGATTCCTAGCTGATCTCAAGGCCAAGGCTATATATGGTTATAAGAATAGCTCCTTCCTTTGGCAATGCACAAGGACTTCTGGGGATAAGTAGCCAAAAAGATGGCCTGATGTTATTACTTCAATTCACCCTTATCTGTTCACTTCTTTGAAAGAGAAGTGTCTTGTTTTCCCTTGGTAAGCCACACAAATTACATGATATTTTTAAAAATAAAAATCAAAGTATTACTGTGATTTCGTTCCATTGGCTAGTAATTTAGTTAAAGTGGATACATGAGCCAATTCTGGCATATGAGACAGAATGGAAACTGACCTGTGCAGGGTTTCCTTCCTGAAAAACAAGACAAAGGCACCAAAGGAAAAAGCTCTTGCCCCCTACCCTTTTTATTGGCTTGGGTTGGGGGAATGCCCAGAGCAGAATGCAGCCCTCCTGCAACCTTGAGATGACAAGCACAGGACAAGAGCCAACATGCCGAGCACAGGAGAGCAACAAGACAGCTGAGTTTTGCATCATTTGGCAGCTGAACTGATGCCAGCAGCAACCTACCTCCAGGCTTGTTTTAGGGGAAAATTTGTCTATTATTTGTTAGGGCCTGAAGTTGGGGTTTTTTTTACTTGCAAAAGCATGAATTCTAACTTGGAGTTAATTTTCTCTGTTTAGAACATCAGTTCTTATCTTAGAACTGTTAGAACATCTTATTTCTAGGTATTTTCTCATCTGACACTTACTGTGACCTCACATTTCCACATTCCTGGCCCATCCCTGTCTGGAATTTTATTTTTCTTTGTGTCCTAATTGTACCCTTTACCCTGTCCACCACTGGATGTCCACCTACACTTTTCTCTAAAGGTTTTTTTTTTTAATTTTTTTTAACATTTATTTATTTTTGAGACAGAGAGAGACAGAGCATGAATGGGGGAGGGTCAGAGAGAGGGAGACACAGAATCTGAAACAGGCTCCAGGCTCTGAGCTGTCAGCACAGAGCCCGAGGCGGGGCTTGAACTCACGGACCGCGAGATCATGACCTGAGCCGAAGTCGGCCGCTTAACCGACTGAGCCACCCAGGCGCCCCTCTAAAGGTTTAATAGTCTACTGTCCAAATCAGTTTTGGCTCAGGTCATGATCTCATGGTTCATGCATTTGAGCCCTGCATTGGGCTCTGTGCTGACAGTGTGGAGCCTGCTTGGGATTTTCTGTCTCCCTCTCTCTCTGCCCCTCCCCTGCTCATGTGCTCTCTCTCTCTCTCTCTCTCTCTCTCTCTCAAAAATAGATAAACATTAAAAAAAATAGTCGACTCCAACATAAATATTATATTTTTTAAACGTAGGAAACAATGATTTATGGAGGACCTACTACATGTCAGGCTCCATACCAGGTATGTTAGAGACCTTACCTCACTGACTCTTCAGAGAGTTACAAACAAAAGTAATGGTTGCAAGCAAAGTAATGCATTCTAGCTCATTTAAGCGAAAGGGATTGATTTCCTGGTACAGGGTAGCTTACAGAATTTCTACGAGTCCCAGGAACCAAGCTTAAATGCTGCAGAGTTTAAAGGAACACTCAACCACATCATGGACTGTCAACACAGAAGCCCCACTGCTGCTTGTGCATGAAAGCACTGGACACCTGTGACACTAGAGCTTGATCAGTAGAACTTCTGCCACAGCGGCCCTGGAGAAATCATGTGCTTCCATCACAAGAGCCGATGGGCCCCAGTGCAGCTGCCCCCTCATGGGACTTTTTTCACCTCCCAAGTCTCCCAAGCTTGCTTGGCAAAACCTGGCCGTATATGTAAAAAACTGTGGCCACAAGAGAATCTAAAAAACGGAGTTCTTAGTTTTCCAGCATCTAGAGTGTAGGATGGCAAACTAGAGAGTGTTGCAATTGATGCTCAATGAGCCAATAGGAGGGCCTGGCACATGCTTCCTTAAAGAAAGAGTTTTCTTTACAGGGGAGCTGTTTAACTGGTTAATTGCCACAAGGCAGAGAAAACAAATGGATTGCAATTCAGTGGCATCTTCAGAAGAGTAGTGTTAGAATGATTGAGATGGAATTTCAGGAATGAGGGCCATGATGAATGAAGGATGCCTCTGCTGGCTGAGAAAGGTTAAGGAGTTATTCCTGAAATTTCTTTTAGGTAGCTTCACAAATAAACATTAAAATTTTCACATACTTCTTGAAATAAGTTGATGACCTGGGGCACCTGGGTGGTGCTGTCGGTTAATTGTCTGATTCTTGATCTTGGCTCAGGTCAGGATCTCACAGTTTGTGAGTTCAAGCCCTGCATCGGGGTCTGTGCTGATGGTGCGGAGCCTCCTTGAGATTCTACCTCTCCTTCTTTCTGCTGCTCCCTTTCTTGTGCACTCTGTCTCTCTCTCTCTCTCTCTCTCTCTCTCTCTCTCTCTCAAAGTAAGTAAATAAATAAATAAAATGACGATCTGCTTCAAATAAATTAGGTACTTAAAGTTTTTGTTTTAACCTATTTTAAATTTACTTCTGGAAGTAAATGGGCAGATAAAACTTTCCTTCTGCTCCTCTGTGAGTGTATGGGAAAACCAACCTGTGGGACATCCCTTCTATGGTGCTGTGATCTTCTACAAAATATTAAATAAAAATCCTTCTAGCTGGCTATGGAAAGTCTTAATGAACTGAAGGGTGGAGGAACGCTTTCTAATTCCTCCCATATTCATCACCTTAGTAAGAGACACATTTTATTTTATTTTTTTTAAGGTTTATTTATTTTTGAGAGAGAGAGGCAGAGCGTGAGCAGAGGAGGGGCAGAGAGTGAGGGAGACACAGAACCTGAAGCAGGCTCCAGGCTCTGAGCTGTCAGTATAGACCCCAACGTGGGGCTCCAACTCACCAGCTGTGAGATCATGACCCGGGCCAAAGTTGGACGCTTAAGGAATGAGCCACCCAGGTGCCCCAGTATGGGACACATTTTAACATCTTAAAAACCAAAAAACCAAAAACAAAAACCTTGTAAGTTTCTTCATTGATTATTCTGTGCTAAACTGTTTTTTTTTCCTTCAAGGGCAATGTTCATTAATTTAGTACCACCAGCTAGCTGACAGCTTGTTCTGTAGGCTGTCAAGGGCATTGACAAGTGACAAGGATTTTGCTTTTCCTGAAGGATTCTGGGGGGCTTTTCACTGCTACTCACAGGGTACTGACAGCAGAGAATGTGAGTCCACTGGCAAGGAGTCTCCAAGCGGCAGATTGAACATTTCCTGCCGCTGCCAGAAACCCAATACCATAGAGTGAAGCTCTTTGCATTCAGCACCCTCGCCCCCCATTCATTTTCAGAGCCTGTTTTTCCTTTGACAACACTTCGCAGAACAGTGACAAGTGTACAAATGAACTGTCTATTCCTACTCTACTGTATAGCAACATGTCTACTGTCTTAAATCCTCAAACATAGCAGCTTCTAGTTCATTTCCTTGATGTATTCATTATGGTAGCTATACCGGGGGTTATCAAATAAAATTTTCTTTAATGAATATCTCGAAAGATATAGTGTGTCTCTGCAGGATTGCATTGCTTTCTTAAAGTTTACCATGAAGTTACTTTCAAATGAAACATGCTTTTCTCATTCACGTCATCTTACAAATGAGGAATGCATGCTTATAAAAAAAAAACTAGTCTCACTATGTAAGTAAAGACGTTCAACAGAATGCAGCAAGTTAAGGAAAGGAAAAAGGAACATCAGTAATAATTTTAGCACATTTCAGCACAGATATAAGGTTCAGTGTTTGTTGGACTAAAATCATATTATTTAAACATTAATCTTCCTGGTTATTAGGCCTAGTTAATAGGTAGCCCTTTTAAAATCTCAGGTCTATCGCTTTTAGGCATTTGTTGCAAAAGTGTTTTTCTGTTTGCTCATCAATTTCATTTATTTTGTTAAAGGCTTCTCTTTCAGAGTAGGTCTCACTACTTTCAGAATGTCTAATAGATAAAATGCTCGACTGGTGTTTGAGTTTTATGCTATTGTTTGTGAGCCTGGGACTGAACCTTATCTCCAGAACCAGTCCTGCTCCCTGAGCCATAATACAATGTCAGTACCTGAATGAGTTAACACTGACGCCCACAAGGGATGAAAACAATCACTGCCCTAATTTTTTTTTTTATTTCTATAAGTTTGTCAGCATAGGGAGTTTTAAGTAAATGAAATAATATATAGTAATTAACGGTAAAAGATGAGGTGAAGGCAACAACAACAACAAAAAAGAAAGTTGATTAAGAAGAAATGCATAGAAGTTTGAATAACAAGAATGTTTGAACAGTTACTAGTTGACTGGTTTCGCTTAGAGCAGGGTTAGCAAACGGTGGATCATTGGCCAAATCTGGCCCAATGCCTGTTTCTATACAGCTCATGAATCAAGAGTGTTTTTTTTATATTTTTTAATGGTAGAGGGAAAAAAACACAAGAGAAATCCATTTTGTGACATGTGGAAATTAGAAGAAATTCAAATTTCAGTGTTCGTGGATAAGGTTTTATTGGAATACAGCAGCTCTGTATGGCTGTTTTCACACTTTTTTGGCTTAGTTGAGGAGTTGTGACAGAGATCATATAGTCTGCAAGATATTTACTACCTGGCCTTTTACAGCAAAAAGTTGCCCACCCCTGGACTAGATTTTGAAGTTTAATATTTGATACTTTGCTCTTCCTTGCTTTTCCTGTCTTACACCACTTCTTTTCTTTCTTCTTTTTAATTAAAAAAAATTTTTTTTAATTTATTTATTCATTTCAAGAGAGACAGAGAGAGTGAATGGGGGAGGAGCAGAGAGACAGGAAGAGAGAGAATCCCCAGCAGGCTCCACAATGTCAGTGCAGAGCCTGATGTGGGGCTTGAACCCACAAAACGTGAGATCATGACCTGAGCCATAACCAAGAGTTGGTCCCTCAACTAAATGAGCCACCCAGGCACCCTACATTCCTCCTTTTCTATGCACATCTTGGGGATCCTCAATCTGAGCTCAGGGGTGGCATTAACTTAAAGTGAGGGTCCGTTTATACCTAAGTCTGAAATAGAAGAGGCCCAGAAAGAGGAGAGAACTTGATAGAAGACAAACTTGGGTTTGGATTCTGGCTCTGCTGGTTGTATATCTTCTCTCGAGGAAGCATCAGTTTTGTCATCTGTACAATAGGGATAATAATTCAGACATGTGTACTGTGTAGTCAAAAAAATTGAATATGTATGGTGACTGATCTATACCTTCCTTCCCAATTTCCTAAGGAGCAGTGCTCTATGTTTGAGCACTGCTCAATTTGTTTGCCCAAATTCATAGACATGGTTTGGGGAGAAAGAACCCCTTGTGTGGAGTACTTTCTTCCTCTGGTTCCTCTCCTGATGGGGTGATTTAAAGCAACCTACCCTGGATTAAGTGGACTTTCTCTCAAGACTGCATTAGAACTCCTTTCCCCTAGTGTCTAAGGAGGCCTGCCTTGCACAACTAACATTGTGGCTGATGTGAAGAATCTGTGCTTATATGTGACTTTTCATTGTTCTATTGAAGTTTGTCAACTTTGTTTTCATTTCCATTTAGCTCTCTTTTCCTATAAATAGTGTATGTCTAGATTTATACTTAGACTGAATAACATTATCCTGTAATATTTCATTTCTTGTGTCGAGCCCTAAAACATTAAGATCCTGGTCAATCTCTCTCTCACACAAAAAATATAAATATATTTGTTTTTTTTTTTTTTTAACCAAAATGCTCTTAAAGTTTTTGGTCATATGCTCTTAAAGATATACTGCAAACACTGAAACATGTTTTTAAATGTCACTTATTTTCTCTACAAAATGTAGACACTCGTTAAAAGTTCTCACTCTTAAAATGCTGCCATGATTATTGTTATAGCTCAACTTTGTTTTGGTCTGGATAGAAGCCACAGTGATGACTCAGTTCATCCCATGAACCTTCAGTCTAGTTTGCTAAAATGGACAACAGCTGAGCCATATTTATGTCATAATCTAACGAAACAACAGTGTATAAAGTAACATTATAAACCCTTTTTTGAGAAGGAAATTCATTTAAATTAAATTTCCGTTTATATTTATCTAAAACAGGTATTATGTGATTTATATATATAATAATAATATATATAATATATATATAATATATGTATATTATATATATTATATATATATTATATATATAATATATATATACCCCTACTTGATCTCTACAGGTACCTACTAAGTTTTGGAAAAGTTTAGAATTTTTGCTAAATAGATTCAGTCTTATTTTCAAATCTAGGCTTTGACAATTAAGATAAGGCTTGCTTTTTTTTGTAAAGTGAGGATAAATTTAATGTCACATTCTTAATCCTGGGTTTATATTTGCATAAAAGAAGAGCTAGTGGCTGAAAGAAGGAGCTCCTCAAGTTTGGAAGGAACTTTTTCCCTCACAAGCTGTCACTAAAATAGATCTGCTCCCTGACATTACCCTGGAGGTGGCAGGAGTGTTGACAGGACTGGTCAGGGGTAGCTGGCTACCATGGCTTGAGTGCCACGATGTGGAACTGTGGGTAGGTCCCAGACTTACAGGTTCATCTTAGATATCTGTTGTCCCCTGACTCATAGGTGTGATTGATGAGGGACTGACTGAGCTGAACCAGAGAGAGAGGCTGATTTTTGCCTTTTGCCTGACTAGGCCAAGGACCAGAAAGGACAATGATTTTATAATAGAACTCCAGGTAAGGTATTCACTGATGTATTTTTTTTTTTTCTTAATGCTAGGGGCATCAAGATGAGGCCATTTGCTTCATTCCTTACTGATCTCTATGTGGATTGGCTATATTGCCTGATCCATGAGTGAGCCACTGGGCCTTTTTTATTAAGTGGGTTAAGCTCAATTATCAAAGGTCTCAAGCATGGAGATTTTGGTCTATTTCTCCCTCCCTCTTTTTTCTAGCCCAATGAAAGCAAACACTAGGTGAATGTATCTGCTCTGTTCTCTGAAACTTGCCCTTAGGTGGGTTATTCTAAGGGCTAGACTGGAGGACAAGGAATTAACACAATCATTTTATTTTCCACACAGAGCTTCATCTTCCAAACTATACTTTATCAGTACTAACAGTAACAATTGAGTTTCCATCTGCCTTATTCCTTTGGAACGTTTCTTAATTGGTTCAGAAACCAGGTAGGAAGTGAGGTACTATTTATGGGTTGCTCTCAAAGACTTGATCAAGAATGACCCCCTGGAATAGTCAATCTCACCAAAATATCATGACTTTTACACAAAGGAGGGGAAGGGAAATGAATATTGGTCGTAATTGTTAACTGACATACAGCAATTTGGACTTAATATAATTTTAAAGTGATTTCTTGACTGATATTGGTGATAGCCCTTAGTTAGAGGTGGGTTAGGTTTAGCTAATCCCCGTTCCTCACTACCAGCTTATAATGAAAACAAATTTCAGATAAAATCAAGGTATTTACCAAGCTTGCACTTAGCAGCAAGCAGGAACACAGCAGTTCTTACGATGTTTTATTCGATTAGATTAAGACCAAGTCTGTTTCCTCAGGTGCTGGAGTACATCTTGCATAAAATGTTTACCTTAAGACACAGGTATCAGTATTCTGGAGGCAGGATGTGGTTAACTTCATCACTGAATCTTCTGAATGGATGACTGAACACAGGAGGTTTAGAGGTCGATCTGGGTGCCATCCCTTAGGGAGCAGGCTCCAGAACATCCTAGATTCTTAAAAAAAATTTTTTTTAATGTTTATTTTTGAGAGAGAGAGAGAGAGAAAGACAGACCACAAGCCAGGGAGGGACAGAGAGAGAGATACACACACACACACACACACACACACAGAATCCAAGTAGGTTCCAGGCTCTGAGCTATCAGCACAGAGCCCGATGTGGGGCTCAAACTCATGGACTGCGAGATCATGACCTGAGCCGAAGTCAGATGCTTAATGACTGAGCCACCCAAGCACTCCAGAACATCCTCGATTCTTATACTCTGTTCCTGCCAAGAGTGGCTAAAACACTTTAGCTAATCCACCTGTCTTCATCATCACCAGTTTTACCAATGAAAACTCTCTTGTAACATAATGATACTAATTGGCAAAGTCTCCTTGCTTATTACAGAGAAGCACTTGTAGGGTGGGCTTTCTGGTTAGCACGCTGGCCAGCCCCTGAGAGGATGGAGCAGTTCCCAAGAAGAGCATCTGACCTGCCTACTTCACATGTATTACAGAGTGCACAGCCTTTGCAAAGGCCTTCTGTGGTATCCTTGCAGTCTCATTTATGGAGGTGAAAGAATTCAGCACATGCCACCCCAAAATATGCCCCATTTGTATATTGATTATTTTGAGCTGAAGGCACGTGATTTGCTAGAAGGCTCTAGCAAATGCTAGAGGAGGCTTTCTCTGAACTTCTATTATCTGCCCAAAGAGAGATCCTCCAAAAGGAAAGCAGTTGTCATAGGTGCCCTCCCCTGGAATTTCCTCAACCAGGGAAGACTGAGTTTTATCATAGGAGGCAAGACCAGAAGTTGGAACCCCACCCAGACACATTTTGTCACAAACTATCATATCTCACATTTTTCTCCTAAGGCCCATTCATTTTACCAAAAAATCAAGTAGTCGATCTGAAGTGGCCTACAACCTCTATTCCCTCGCCCTGTTGAGATTGTAAAGCTCTCAGATTTCACAGCTACCCCCTCCGTGTACATAATATTAAAAATTAATAAATTTGTGCACCTTTTCTCCTATCAATCTGCCTGTTGCCAGTTTATGTCATAGACCCAGATATCATACTTAGAAGAGGAGGGAAGGGGTGCCCCTGGGTGGCTCAGTCAGTTGAGCGACTGACTTTGGCTCAGGTCTCCATCTCACGGTTCGTGAGTTCAGGCCCCGCATTGGGGTTTGTGTTGACAGCTCAAGCCAGGAGCCTGCTTCTGATTCTGTGTCTCCCTCTCTCTCTGCCCCTCCCCCGCACACACTCTGTTTCTCTCTGCCTCTCAAAAATAAAGAAAACTAATTAAAAAAATAAAAAAAAAAAGAAGAAGAGGAGGGGCAAAGTCTTTCTTCCCTTACAAAAGTTAAGTCTTTTATATGCCCATTTATAGAGGACAAACACAATAGCAGGTTTCCTGCTTCAATACATATTTGAACTCTCCAGTGAGGAGAAAGTATGAAATTTGTAAGGAGTTTTTTTCCATTTATTATTTGATCATAGATTATATTATTCTTTTTTGATTACCCTTTCTATGCTTGAACATATTCCTTATTATATGCTGCACATTGAATAATTCTGGATTTCCTTAGTTCCTCTCTCCCTGCCCCCCTACTTTTGTAATTTTGTAATTTTTTCTTAAGGCCAACTCGTAATCATAGTTCAATTTCCTACTGTAGGCTTGGTTGGACATCGTTATTATCATAACTATCATTATAGGTTCCCCTAACCCAAATTAGTCCATATCCTATGTCTTTCCAAGGTTTTGAACATGTTTGGAAGGTGGCACCTGTGTCCCCCCAAAATACGTGATCTATAGAAGAGCCCAAGTCATGAACTGGTGAGCTCAATGAAGACATAACAGAAATAGTTCCCCTTGATCTCAAAAGTATTCCATTAAGGATTGATTGTATGTATAATGTTTATTTTTTAGTATCCGCCCCGAAGAGCCAAGTATGGTACAGGCTCAATATTATAAGGTGAACAGCCACAGACATGGTTTGGTGGATTAACAATGGACCCTCCACTCAGCAGCCTTTGTAACAGGCTGTGGATACATTGGGAAAGATTGCTCAGGGAACATTCTCTTTAGGGTCATGTGGCCTGACCCTCGTGGTGAATTGAATTTCCTCTGCCTAGTTTCCTTGTTCTCCCCTAGGGAGAGAACATTTTTTTTTTTTTTTGCTTACAATCTTTTTTGAAGTTATACAAAAAGAATCCCCCCAAAGTGAAAAAATACATTATATACAAAAACACTTTCCCTCAGGAGGAAGGCTCTGCGCCCTCTCTTTACATGCAGTGCTTTCAACTGTTGCTCCGGCCTCCACGGTCCCCTCCACTGCTGCCCGGCTTTCAGCCTGATTCTCAGCCTCCTCCTCCATGTTTTCTGAAACTTCATTTCCACTGGAGACGGCATCCCCACTGCCTCCATTCACCTCCAGCTCTTGTTTGGCTTTCTTTGCATCATCTTTTCGGGGACTCTCTTCCTCTGGTTTCCTCTTCTTTCTGACAAGGTGGGAAATGTCAGTCACACAGTTAGATGAGGAAGCACCATCTGTTGGCTTTCTACTGGCAACCATGGAGACTGAAGTGCCTCCTCCACTAGGAGTGAAACCTGAAGCAGAGCTCTCCACCAGAGTTGCTTTCAGAGCCAATTCAGCTACATTCCCACTACGCTGGGACTCCTTCGCATCTTCTATCTTCTCTCTAATTTCAGGTAGCAGTTCCTTCAGCTCCTCAATTTCTTTTTCATATTCAGAAGATGATCTATCAGCCTCCTTCATCTGCTCGCTTAGTACAGCCATTCTCTTCTCAATGGGCTTCTTCGTAGCCCATACCCTCCGTCTTACAGAAACACATGGCTTTGAGGGCTCCTCTACCCGTGTCTATTCCCAGTCACATTTGAAGGGTGCAGGAAGGCTATTACCATGAAGAATGCTTTCCATGGAGTAAGATGGATCCTGAAGGCATCAGAGCTTCTTGCCTTAGCCACATAGGAAATGGAACCAACCTTATGCGTTTATCTCATCAAGATTCTACCTGTTGCATTCAGGGCAACAATTGAAAGTGTTTAGGATTTCTTTATTTTAATCTTGAGGATGAATGACAGAATTTCTGGCCTTGAAGTGAAAAAAATGGTTTTTTAAAATTAATTGAATACATTGTGCCATGAGTCATGTCCTCCATCCCCACCCCTCCTCCTGTACATATCCCTCAACATGTCCTCCATGTTGGTCGTGCATGTGTGGCTTCGTTATATGCTCCCATAGTCTGCAAAGCCCTCCCCTCATGCTCCTGACATCTCCTGTTGTGTGTACCAGCTGTGTCACCGGTCCATCTCAATTTCCAGTTGTGCCAATTGCTTCAGGAGTGGTGTTTGGCAACATGAACAAAAATCATCAACGATGTTGTTTCTGAACTAACGTGCGTGTGTGCATGCGTTTGCTCGTTGATGAGTCTTAAAGACTAACCCAGGGGTGCCTGGGTGGCTCAGTCGGTTAAGGTCTGACTTCAACTCAGGTCATGATCTCACGGTTTGTGAGTTCGAGCCCCGCGTCGGGCTCTGTGCTGACAGCTCAGAGCCTGGAGCCTGCTTTGGATTCTGTGTCTCCTCTCTCTGCCCCTCCCTAACTTGTGCTCGGTCTCTGTCTCTCAAAAATAAATAAATGTAAAGAAAAAAAAAAGACTAACCTAGGTGCAGTCATCACACAAAGGAAACTTTATTTGCAACACATAAGGAGATGGGGGGGGGGCAACGAGGAGGAGGGAAATAACTTCCAAAGCATGACTCCTGGAGCATGGGTGAGTATAGGTTCTTTTATTTAGGGTTAGGATGAATATTCAGAAAGGGGAGCTTTATTATCACATATAAAGGCAGGCATAAATAAGGTTATGCAGGTACTTAGAAAACATCCTATATTATGTTCATGAAGCTTGTGCTCCTTTTAGGGTAGACTTTAACATTATAATAAAGCAGGGGGAGGGGCTATATGGTCATGTTCCTAGAACTGGTATAAACTCCATGGGGTCTTGGGCTTGTTATCTCAGAGAAGGAATGCAGGGCCTTGCTTACTTTTGGAATAGCACTGGGAGTTCTAACATTTATTTATTGTCTCTGAACAGGTTAGTTTATTTCCTGGACTGGTAGAGAATGTTAGTGTTTGCATTCCCTTTATTCCCTTAAAATCCTTAATTACTATGGTTTTTGCATTTCTTTGTAATTCTGCCGCATCCTAGGAAATTCTGCAAGAAGTGAGCTCAGATTAGCGGGGCATACATAGATTACAGAAAATAGCTGCCTACAGTGACTTCTCTGATGTCACTAAAGCTATGTCTTGTCTTTCTTTTCTGGGGACCCCTAACTCTTTCTGCTCACAATGTTTCACTAGACTCATTCTATATTGCTTAAGGCTTAAAACAAAGTTTTAAGTTTTGTGGACAATCCCGGTTTCCAGTCCAATGAGAGAGGAGTACGTGGTTTACTAGAAAAGCCTATATAACAGTTGATGAACATCATTTACCAGTTGTGAGTCCTTGGACAAGGTATATAACTTCTCTGTGCCTTCATTTCCTCATCTGTAAAATAGAAAACTGATCTCCTGGGATTGTTGAGAAGGGTAAATTAGTTGTAAAATGCTTAGAACTGGGTCTGGCACAGAGTAGCATGGAGGACATGAGACATGTTGTCTTTAAAGAAGGAGTAGAGGAAAAGGACAATGGGTTAGGATGGGATCCACTTGACATGTTTTCCAAATTGAACGTCAAAAGCTTGCAGTTGGGTTTTCCTTAATCACCTAGAGAATGCAGTTGCACGTGAGATAAATTGTTGATGAAGTTTGTATAGCTTTGTCAAGCATGTGGCCATGGTCTGGGCTTAGCATCCTTGAACCTCTCAATATCCTCATGAAAATAGGCTGGAATATCCAGGGGCCTTATTAGGAGAAATCAGAGGAGAGATTAGAGGATTATTATGGCATGTCCTTTGTACTTATTAAACAGTTTTTAAAAGAACAGAAAAAGCTAAAATTGTCAAAAAAGAGATGCTAAGAAGTTGAGCCAGTTGTGTAACACAATGCCAAACCATCTAATTTCCCTCTACCAGCAATGTGAGAAAGCATTTCTAAAATGAAATGATTTTGGTAGATACATGATTTATTTGACTTGGTTTACTAAAAATTATTTGTGCGAGCTGGTTATGTAGTCATGGTATCAGCTGTGTTTCCATGGCTACAAAAATAATTGCTCTTCTACAAACAGTTTTTGCAACAGACAAGTATTTGATTATGATCTTAAAATTGCTCTGTAATTCAAGGAATTTTATCTCAACCGAAAGAACAAAAACCTAATGCTTTAAAAACTTATTTTTCGGGGCGCCTGGGTGGCGCAGTCGGTTAAGCGTCCGACTTCTCGCGGTCTGTGAGTTCGAGCCCCGCGCCGGGCTCTGGGCTGATGGCTCAGAGCCTGGAGCCTGTTTCTGATTCTGTGTCTCCCTCTCTCTCTGCCCCTCCCCCGTTCATGCTCTCTCTCTGTCCCAAAAATAAATAAACGTTGAAAAAAAAATTAAAAAAAAAAATAAATAAAAACTTATTTTTCTGGAATTGATTTTGTTTTAAAAAAACAAGAGGAGAGAGTTAGATTATGGAAATGATCTAGCAACTGTGTTTCGAGTGTTTTGCGTTTAGAACTATGTATCCATCCTCAGTTAATAAGATGGCAGTTCATTCTGCAGGGCCTGCATGCTGACCTGAGCACCCATTTATGTGTTCCTGGTTGCCCCTTTTCTATTCCCCATGACTGTTCCTCAAGCTTCTCTATTAGGCTGTCTCCTCTCAGCAGATGACTAGAGACAGAAAAAATAGAGTCTGTTATCTTATTTAAACAGATACAAGGAAAAACACAAGGACCTTGATAGAAAAATTGCAAAAGATGGAAAGAGAGAAGAAATGAAGTGATTAATAAAATAAATGTAGTGGTTTGGGTCAGAAGGTTCAATCTCATTAGTTATCAACAAAATGTAGATTGAAATGACAATAAGATAATACTCCTTTTTTTTGCCTGTCAAGTCAGCAAGGATTTTCAAAAGAACTCAGCACTGCTAAAGCATGATAAGACAGGAGTCTTATCCTGTCTTATCCCATTGTCTATGCCAGTTGACGGGAAAATTAAGCACACAGCCTCCCAAACACCCATGGTCTTTGCCCAGTCATTCCAATTGGAGTAAATCCTATATAAGTAAAACTGAAACAATAGAAATATTCCAATGACTTCTTTTTAATTATTTTAAAACTTCTTTTAACCACTTAACTATGAGCCTTCACATGTATCTTGTCATTTAATCCTCATCAAAACTCTATGAGGCAGGTAACAGTATTCCCTTTTATACAAAGGAAGAAACTGAGGTACAGAGGAAATAAGTAACTTACTTGCCCAAGGGCACACAGACAGGAAGTGGCTCCAAATCCTGAGCCAGGCCCTGAACAATTATGCTCTATTACTTAGTTTTGGAAAAAACTTAAGACAGCAGGCAGTACTCTATAAAACACAGATAATTTCAAGAATTCTGTAGAAGAAAGAAAAAAACAATGATGGGGACATAAAATAGGAACGATGCTAAAAATACATATTATTTCACCTATACCCTTGCTAAAAGAAGGTCACAAATTTGCCTAGAAGCTTTCTAGCAGCCTGGGGATAAACAAAAATCTGATCAGTTATAAAATTCACAATACTCATGATATAAAAGCAGACCACTTACTCTGCAGAAGTCCAATTATTCTTGGTAGTAAGATCAGACATAGATTTATTGCACAGAACACAGAGGGTTCTCATAAAAAGATATTAGGTAATGTCATAGCTAATGACCTTGATAGCATCCTTGTGTAGACAAGATGACCACTTCTGCTGAGTTGAGTATTCCAACTTTTCTCATGTGGCCTCATGACCCAACATCAAAACAAAGCAGGATGTGGGCCAAGCACCTCGTCCTGTACTGGTCTAGAGATTATAGAGTACCTGTGAATGAGTAAGCTGATATCCTTTAGATAAACCTCCCTTTGATAAATGTTGTAGGGCATGAGATTGAGATTGTGTTTTCAACTAGTACCTAGAACTGTCAGTTTCATGTGCACTAAGGACCATTGAATTGGATAGAGTATTAAAACAATTATGAAATAGTCAATTATGCAGCTATTAGAGATGATGCTTAGGAAATATTTTGCTAACATGAAAAATGTTCCATACTACAATATTAAATAAATAAAACTGGATATAAAACTGTATATAGCATATGATATCAACTATTTGAGAATATGTTATGTAGCAAGACATGATTCTTCAGTTTTTCTTAATATAGAATCTTATTTTTTCTGTTATTTACTGCAATAGAAGAACAAAAAGTACTTTCTGGATTGATGAGAATGTCTTAGAAAAAGGCAGCAGTTTTCAATTCCTAATTGCTTGGGTCACCATCAAACCAAAGGGAAAGAAGAAAACAGGTTTTGTTTTGATTTGGTTTGGGAGGCAAGAATACTTGGGGGAAAGCATAAAGACAATGTGGGGGAAACAGATTGGGAGAGGATGGCAATGAGGAGGATTTCCAGAGGTGCCTTCAGAAACCTAAAAACTAATCCCTGGAGTTGCCCATGAAGAGAGGGAGTCCAGTGCTAGGAGATTTCTGTGCCCAGGAGAGAGCTGAGCCCTCATCTCCTATCGGATACATCTGCACTTGAATAGTAACATGCCCAACACTGTTGTCCCAGGGTCTGTGGCTGTTTCTTCTCACAGAGATGTAGGGAGGGACTTGATCCTTCCTGGACTTGCATTAAGCTGATAATTGCCAGACCACAAGACTGTGGGACCCCTCATTCGTTACCCCAGAAAATACAGAGCATTTTCTGTAACCATGCCTTAGGATACCAGTGCAGGGTGGAGAGTTGGGGGGGGGGGAGGTGAGCAGACACAAGGAGCTTCTGATGTAAAGAAAAGACACTGAACTAGGTAAGTCTGAGATCATTTTAATAGTGTGCACACACACACATACCGGAAAAAACTATACCTCCTTCAGGGTCCTACTCTGCTTCCCCTATCTGCTCCTTAAATATGCGTGTTGCCCAGGATCGGTTCTCACTCTTTGTTCTTTTTATTCTAGATACACTTTCTGGGCTGTTGCAGCTTCCACACAAATTCTGATACACACTAAATGTGAAGTCTCCAGTATCTTCTCCTTCAATTACAGTCTAATGACATCCAAACAGCTTCCACAGAGGAAACACATCTAGTTTCTCATCTATAAACTTTTAATCTGTGTTTTTGTCTTTGTTTCTCAATCCCTAAATCCTTGATAAATAGTGTTGTGTTGTAAAAAAGAGGGTCCTGGGAAGGAGAAGGAAATTAGCACTCAGAATCCTTGCAACCGTTTTATGAAGTAGGTGTAGCATTATTCCTATTTATAGATGAGGAAATTGAGGTTGGGGCAGGTAAGTCACTTGCACAAGATCAAACAGCTTGGAAGTAGAATGACTAAGGTTTAAACTTAGATCTATTTCCATAAGAAAAGAAGCCTGATGCTCATGCTGGGGAATCAAACTTCCTGTCCCAGGACTGGGATACTGTGCTAACCAGGAAATAACCAGTTCTTCCTCCAGGACATGTTAGCATATGAGGTGTTTTGTAAGTCATCATTGCCTTTTAACTTGTTTTATTTAAGAATTCTGAATAAATGCAGTGACCTTCTAGCTTCATCTACTTTCTGATGTTACCTGGGACCTCAGTGTATTCTGCAAAAAGGTACATTACGCTATGCACACCATAAAGAAGAAACATCCCTCCTGCTGTGTGTCTCCTTTACTCTCACACTACACTCCTGACCCCAGACATGTGGGTTTTCCACACATCAAGCAATTCTGGGACACCAGCTGGGTGTCCTACAATTTAACACAATTCTGATACTACCTACCCAGAGATAGTGTCAGACCCCACAGGTTAAGGACTTAGTCTCACAAGACTACCCTATACCCCCTCCTTCAGACACCAATTGAAAGTTGAAGTTGGTACCTGTGCTTCTGGTGAACTAGCTATAATTCAGAGGTTCCCACACCCCAACACTTGGGTGTGATTAATTTGCTAGAACAACTCACAGAACTCAGGAAAACAGTTTACTTACTAGATTACCAATTCATAATAAAGAAGATAATAAAGGATACAGATAAATAGCTGGCTGAAGACATACATAGGGCAAAGTCCAGAAGAGACTTCTGTGCAAGAGCTTCTGTCCCCACAGAGTTGAGTTGTGCTACCATCCCAGCACATGGATGTGCTCACTGACCCAAAAGCCCTCAGAACTCCACCCTTTTGGGTTTTTATGGAATATTTAAAATTTTATTTATTTATTTATTTATTTGGAGAGAGAAAGAGAGAGAGCATGCAAGTGGGGAGAGAGAGAATCCCAAGCAGGCTCTACACTGTCAACACAGAGCCTAATGTGGGGCTCGAACTCATGAACTGTGAGTTCATGACCTGAGCTAAAACTAAGAGTTGGATGCTTAACCAACTGAGCCAACAAAGAGCCCCTGGAGTCTTTATTATATAATTAAGCTTATATAATTAAGCATGAATGATTAAATCATTGGCCATTGGTGATTGATTCAACCTCCCGCTCACTCCTCTCCCTAGAGGTGGGGGGGTGGACTGAAAGTTCCAACCCTCTGTTCTTGGTTGATTTCTCCAGCAACCAGTCCCCATCCTTAGAGGCTTTCCAAAAGTCACCTCATTAATATAAACTCAGATGTGGTTGGAAGGAGCTTGTTATGAATAACAAGATACTCCTTTCACCTTTATGGATCTGGAGCTACCTCAGGAACTCGAGGAAAGATCAAATACTATAACAAAAAGTGTTCCCATTTCTCTTATCACTTAGGAAATTCCAAGGATTTTAAGAGCTCTGTGCCGGAAATGGAATGACCAAATATACGTTTCTTATTACAAATCACAATATCACATACACCTCCCAATTTCAAAATTTACAGCAAAGCAACAATAATGAAGACACTGGTACTGGCATAAGAATAGACAAATGGACAAATGGAATAGAATTGAGAGTTTAGAAATAAACCCACATGTCTATAGTCAACTGACTTTTGACAAAAGTGTTAAGACCATTCAATGGAGAAAGAATAGCCTTTTCAACAAATTGTGCTGGGATGACTGGATAGTCACATGTTGACATGTAACAGATGAAATTAGGCCCTTACCTCACACAACATACAAAAATTAATGCCATATGGATTACAGGCTTAAATTTAAGAGCTAAAGCTATAATAACTATTAGAATAAAACAGGTCTAAATCTTCATGACCTTGGATTTGGCAGTGGATTTCAGCTATGACACCAAAAACACAAACAACAAAGGGAAAAATAGGTAAGTTGAACTTCATCAAATTAAGACCTTTTATGCTTCAAAGGACACTATCAAGAAAGTGAAGAGGGACACCTGTGTGGCTCAGTCAGGTAAGTGTCTGACTCTTGATTTTGGCTCAGGTCATGACTTCACTGTTTGTGAGATCAGTCAGGCCCAGCATCAGGGTCTGCACTAAGCATGGAGCCTGCTTACGATTCTCTCTCTCTCTCCCTCTCTCTCTCTCTCTCTCTCTCTCTCTGCTCCTCCTTCCACTCATGCATTCTCTCTCTCAAAATAAATAAACTTAAAAAAAAAAAGAAAGTGAAAAGACAGCCACATGATGGGAGAAAATCATTGCAAGTCATATAACTGATAAGGGAATTATATCTAGAATATGCAAAAAACTCACACAACTCAATAGTAAAATGACAACCCAGTCAAAAAAAATGTATAAAGAATCTGGAAAGGCATTTCTTCAAAGAAAATATACAAATGGCCAATAAACACGTGAAATTACGTTCAATATCATTAGCCATTAAGAAAATGCAAACAAAAATCACAAGATACCATTTCATATCCACTAGGATGGCTAGAATCAAGATGTCAGATAATAATAAATATTGATAAGGATGTAGAGAAATTGGATATTTCATACACTGCTGCTGAGGAGGTGAAATACTTCAGCCACTTTGGAAATCGGTCTGGCAGCTTCCCAGAATGTTAAACCTGGAGTTACCACATGACCTAGCATTTCTACTCCTAGGTATACCCTAAAGAAATGAAAATATATGGCCATATAAAACCCTGTATGGGATGTTTATAACAACATTATTAATAATAGCCCAAAGGTGGAAATCAAATATCCAGGAACTGATGAATAGATTAAAAATATAGTATATCCATACAATGGAGTATTATTTAGCCATAAAAAGGAAAGTAGTATGGATATATGCTACAACATGGACAAATCTCAAATACATGCTAAGTAAAAGAAGCCAGTCATAAAAGATAACATATAATATGATTCTATTTATATGAAGTGTCCAGAATAGGGAAATCTATAGAAACAGAAAGATTAGTAGTTGGGGCGGTGGGGGGGGGGCAAGGTACTTGGAGGATAGCTAAAGGGTATGGGGTGTATGTATGTATGTATGTATTTAGTTAGTTAAGTAAGCTCTACACCCACTGTGGGGCTTGAACTCATGACTCCGAGATGAAGAGTTCCATGCTCTACTGACTGAGCCAGTCAGGCACTCCACAGTGTTTCTTTCTGAGGTAACAAAATTTTTCTAAAACTGACTATAGTGATAGCTGCAGTTTTGTGAACATACTAAAAACCATTGAGTTGTATACTTTAAATGGGTGGATTCTAGAGTATGTGAAACATATCTCAACAAAACTGTTAAAGAAAAAAGATTGACTAGAATAGATGATTAAATTTTTTTTTTCATTTTTATTTTAGAGAGAGAGAAAGAGAGAGTATGTGGGGGAGAGGGGCAAAGGGAGAGAGAGAGAGAATCTCAAGCAGACCCTACAATCAGCACAGGGCTTGATGTGGGGCTCGATCCCACGACCCTCAGATCATGACCTGAACTGAAATCAAGTTGGATGCTTAACCCACTGAGCCACCCAGGTGCCCCTAGAATAGATGATTTCTAATGTTGCTCTCAGGCTTAGGTGATCCTTGCAGTCAGGATGAAAATGATGAGTTTGAACATTAAAGCTGGTTATCTCACCAATCCTCTTGTTAAGATTTAAGAACTGGGCACTTAAAAATTTTTTTTAAACAATTATTTACTTATTTTGAGAGAGAATGAGAGCATGTGTGCACACAAGTTGAGGAGGGACAGAGGGAGAGAGAGAGAGAGAGAGAGAGAGAGGAAGAGATAGAGAATCCCAAGCAGTCTCTGTGCTACCAGTACAGAGCCTGATGTGGGGCTTGATCCAACAAACTGTGAGATCATGACCTGGGTGAAAGCAAGAGTCACTAAGTTAACCAACTGAGCTACCCAGGTGCCCCAGGACCTAGGCATTTTCTATCCTGTTGTCCAGTCTACATGATTTTCATTATCAAAGTTATTTCATGGGGAAAAAAAAAACCCACAAAGTTATTTCATGGGCCAGGATGGCTCCTGGAGCTCCAGTCATTCTATTTGCATTCCAGCCAGCAAGAAAACAGAAGGTAGAAGGGTATACCTTACATTAATGACAATTGCAGAGTTGTATGCATCACTTCTTAAATCCAGTTAACTGGATCCTCGTTGTTGGCAAGTAACTGAATGTACTCAAATAAATAGCCAGATTTGTTACATGACCATTCACACAGCATGACCATTCTTCTGTGGAAGAAAAGAGATGTTGAGAGACACCCAGCAGTTGGCCATGTTCCACAACTTAACCCATCAGCTACCTTTTCATCAATATCCCCAATTTGCTTGTCTCCTAGTCCTCTTACACACTCACTGACAAAACCCTAAGTCTGGATTGATACATCTACTCACCATCTCTACTCTTATACTTAATCCTCTGGAAAAAGCCATACAACTATATGGCTTTAAGTGTTTCTACAAATCCATGATATTTAACTATAGTTGGGCTCTTGACTCAGCTGGCTGACAAAAAATTTACTTAAAACAATCTTTAGATTCTTTGATCCATAGCACCTTGTAAGACCTTAGATGTATTTATCACTTAGCTGCTAGCATGCAGTTTTAGTCACTAGAGTGGTCCTCAAAATAAGCTTTATAAAAGAGAGGAACTGGTATTCTGAAATAAGTAACTCAGAACATTGCCTTAGATCAAGAAAAGCAAGGCTGGTCAGTGGAAAAATTCTAAAGAAATAAGAACTGGCACTCAGAATTTTTTAGTCTTCTTTTATTTTTTTTATTTAAAAAAATTTTTTTTAATGTTTATTTATTTTTGAGACAGAGAGAGACAGAGCATGAACAGGGGAGGGTCAGCGAGAGGGAGACACAGAATCTGAAACAGGCTCCAGTCTCTGAGCTGTCAGCACAGGGCCAGACACGGGGCTTGAACTCACAGACCGCGAGATCATGACCTGAGCCGAAGTCGGCCGCTTAACCGACTGAGCCACCCAGGCGCCCCTAGTCTTCTTTTAAAGAAAGAATACATTATATTAGCTTGTGTCCTACAGTGTGCAAATTCTTTTGGTTGTTTTTCAACCAATACATACGGGAGATAGATTTAATAATGAAGAAAGAATTAAGAAGATGAGATTGCCCCTGGAATAGTCAAATGCTGGTGGCAAAAATGGCAAAATCAGGAGTTTTTAAGAAAATATTATTTAGAAAGTAAAGAAAAACAGATGGAGAAATGTAATCCCAATTAAAATTAAATCGAGCGCTTGGAGAAACCAGTGCCTTTCTGGTGAGAAGATGACAGGATGTAAACTGTGGCTAAGAAACAACCCCAGAGAATCTGGTAGTCACTGATTTTGAAGATGTAAAACAGGAGAGAACAGCTATGTGGCTTTTCTTTTTCTTATTACAAAATACTCCAGCTTTTATTAATTAGCATCTTGCATCTTGAAAGAAAAGAGACAAAAGACAGATGAGATAGCAGAGTTGGGAGTGCTCCCTAAATAAGCATCCAAAAGAGAGCAGAGCTCAAGAAGCCATGTGAACAGGGCGAGACAACACCCTCTGGGAGTGGGTCTGGACCCAGGGGTGCTCCAGGATCTGAGCCAGAGGAAGCTGTGCAGAGGGCTGGTATCTGAGCAGCTTGGAGATGAAGTCCTGGCCTCAAAAGACATTGATGGGGGAAAACCCACTCTTATCCCGGGGAGCATTTGGAGGTCCCAGTGTGTGAGATGCTCTTGAAGGGCGGATTTCTCACCAGCAGTTCATAACAGAGCATTCCAATCCAGATCCACCTTCTCACTGTATACATACATTGTTTCTGGGGTGTTTCTGAGGGCGTGGAGTTGTCTGCTCAGGCTGCTTCCTTCCACATCTTAAACTTCTCTTCATGCTTCAATCTCCTATATTTTGGTTTCTACCCTGTCATGCACAAACTGCTTTTGTCAAGAGTACCCACTTCCATGTTGCTAACTATGGTGACATTTTTGTGTCCTCATCTTACTTGACCTTGACCTCTCAACAGCATTGACTTGGTCCTTATTCCTTCACTTTTCTTCTTCTTTTTAATTTTTAAAAATTTATTTATTTTTGAAGCACAGAGCACAGGCTGAGGAGGGCAGAGAGAGAGGGAGACAGGATCCGAAGCAGCCTCTGCACTGACAGAGGACAGCCCTATGCAGGACTTGAACTCACAAGCCAGCTGTGAGATCATGACCTGAACCCAAGTCAGATGCTTAGCCCACTAAGCCACCTAGGCATCCCCTCCTTCACTCTTCAATGTTTTGTTTTGTTTCCTACAGATATTTCTCTCCTGATTTTCCTCCTACCACACTTACTGGTCTCTTTTAGTTTTATTTCTTTCTTTGTATTTTTTCAGTTTTTATTTAAATTCCAGCTAGTCAACATACAGTGTAATATTAGCTTCAGGTGTACAATATAGTGATTCAACAATTCCATACATTACTTGGGGCTCATCACAAGTGCATTCTTTAATCCCTAGCACCTATTTCACCCATCCCTCCACCCACCTCCCTTCTGGTAACCATCAGTTTGTTCTCTACAGTTACCTCTCAGCTTTCTTTGTTGGCTTTTCCTCTTCAATTCAACCTTTATTAAGGGTATTACAGGGCTAGGTCCTGGACCCCCTTCTCTTCTCTATTTGTGCCCTTTCCCTAGATGGTACCATCAATTTCCTTCACTTGAAATACAGTAAAACCATGGTTTGCAAGCATAATTCATTTTGGAAACATGCTTGTGATCCAAAGCACTTGTATGTAAAAGCGAACTTCAAGAACCATTGGCAAAGTTGTGATCATGCGACATTCGGCATCATGTACTAGTTGTACTGCAAGACATCACTCATTTGTCAAGTTAAAATTTATTAGAAATGTTTACTCATCTTGCAGAACACTCACAGAACAAGTTACTTGCAATCCAAGGTTTTACTCTACCATATAATCCTGGGGCTCCCGGCTGGCTCAGTCATCAGAGCATGCGACTCTTGATCTCTTGGTCATGAGTTCAAACCCCCTATTGTATGTAGAGTTTACTTTAAAAAAACGCCATCTAGGGGCGCCTGGGTGGCTCAGTCGGTTAAGCGTCCGACTTCAGCTCAGGTCACGATCTCACAGTCCGTGAGTTCGAGCCCCGCGTCAGGCTCTGGGCTGATGGCACAGAGCCTGGAGCCTGCTTCCAGTTCTGTGTCTCCCTCTCTCTCTGACCCTCCCCTGTTCATGCTCTGTCTCTCTCTGTCTCAAAAATAAATAAACGTTAAAAAAATTTTTTTTTTAATTAAAATAAATAAATACATAAATAAAATGCCATCTAATGCTAATTTCCAGAGGAGAATTGTTATACCTTCCAAGAAGTCTTTTCTTAACCTTGGTCTTGCATCCAATTTTTGACAACATTTCTATTCAAATGTCTCCAAATGTCTTACACTTAATATGTGCAAAATAGAACTCTTAATCTCCTGAAATTTCCTCCCAGCCTTTCCCATCCAACTAATGGCAAACCATCTTCCAATTGCCCAAGTCAGAAAATTAGAATTTGTTAATGATTCTTTTTTTTCTTCCTATCCCACATCTAATCCCAAACAAGTCTTAAGACTTCTATCTTCCCCTCCCCCCAATATATTATGAATCCATCTACTTCCCCTACTGCTACCACCTCAGTCAAGGTCATCATCTTCTTTCTCCTAGACAATCACAACAACTTCTTAACTAGCGACCCTACTTTTTTTTTTTAATGTTTGTTTGTTTAGATACAGAGAGAGAGAAAGAGAGAGAGAGGGAGAATGAGCAGGGGAGATGCAGAGAGAGAGGGAGAGAGAGAGTCCCAAACAGGCTCTGTGCTGTCAGTGTGGAGCCTGATGTGGGGCTTGATCTCATGAACTGTGAGATCATGACCTGAGCTGAAATCAAGAGTTGGATGCTTAACTGAATGAGCCACCCAGGCACCCCATACTTTTTTTTTTTTTTTAAAGTAAACTGTACTCTCAACGTGTGGTTAGAACTCGTGACCTGGAGATCAAGAGTTGCAATCTCCACCGATTGAGTCAGCCAGGAACCCCCCTATTTCTGTTTTTTGATACCACCAATCTTTTTGCATCAGTAGTGATTTTTTTTTCCTTCATGCCCTGTGTGGCGCCCAACATGGGGCTTGAACTCACAATCCTGAGTTTAAGACCTGAGTTGAGCTCAAAAACCAGACGCTTAATAGACTGAGCCACTCAGGTGCCCCAGTAGTGATGTTCTTAAAGTACAAATCAAATCATTTCATTTTGTGACTAAATAATCAAGTCTCCTACTGCACTGAGAATAAAACCCAAATTCCTTTTTCTTCTTTTTCTTTCTTTTCTTTAGGCTGTTGGGTAAAGGGATGTTCCTGAACAGGTTCAGAATCACTATATAAATTCTAGGGCTATCAAAAACCAAGAGAAGGGACATATTTTGGCAGAAGGAAGCAGACTAAGAAATTTTGTTCAAATCTTGAAGAGCTGGGTGCAAGTCCAGCCTTAGGCAAAAATGTGAATTAGATGATATTTGTCTTCAGTGTTCCCATCCTCCACTTCTTCAGCCATTCAGTTCTTTCCTTGGGGGCATTTCTTCATCAGAATCAGAAAAGAATAAAAGCAAATATAACTGTACATTTAAGTTCAATAACTTTTTGCATTTTAAACTTATTTCTAATTATGAGATGATAGACTTCTTTGTTTATTACCAAAGGAGTCTCAGACATCATTTTCAGGGGGATTAGAAAGACCAGAGGATTTAAAAAGTCCTTTCTGGCAGCCTTAAAAATCCCAGCTCACAACCTACCAGCTCTTCTGACTCTAAGGCTAATCCAGTTAGTAGGGTTATTTAAACATTTTTCAAAAGCATGCTGAGAAATGAAACAGAAATATCTTTTCTTTTTCTTGTGTGGTATGAAACTCATTTGCCTTGGAAAGTTTTTTACTCTGCGAATGCTTGCAGTTTGAAAGACCATAATTTTTTTTTCTTTTTTAAAAATTGGGATGTGGGGCACCTGGGTGGCTCAGTCCGTTGAGCATCTGATTTCAGCTCAGTCATGATCTCACAGTTCATGGGTTTAAGCCCCACATCGGGCTCTCTGCTGACAGCTAGGAGCTTCAAATTCTGTGTCTCCTTCTCTCCCTGCTCCTCCCACCCGCCCCGCCCCCAATCTCTCTCAAAAATAAATAAACATTAAAAAATTTTAAAAAATTGGGATGTAATTGATATATATAACATTATATTACTTTCAGGTGTACAACATCCAAATTATTCTAACCTGCAAGGCAGGCATGATCCCTGAGTGTCCCCCCAGCATTGCTGATCTTTATATTGCAGTCTTAGGCCATCTACTCTTGGCTTATTAAGCCTCAGCTTCTGATTTTTTTTTTTTTTTTTTTTGCACTCACCAAGCTCTTTTCTGCCTTAGACTTTTAGACATGCCTGTTCCCTCTTCCTGGAAAGTTCTTCCTTCACATTTAGCATATCCAATTCCTTCAGGTACCTTAAATATTAAGGTGTATATCACTTTTGTAGAGAGATTTCCACTGATCGTCCTGTTTCTGTTTTCTACCTCGATTTTATCCTTGTTTTTTCCCCCCAAACTTAAAAACACACACATTTATGCTGCTTATTAGGTGTCAGTTATTGTTCTGTTCACAACAATCTCATTATTGTCCCCTCTTTAAGGATGAGGCAACTGAAGCATACACAACTAGTAAGTGGCAAAGTTGGATTTGACCAAGACGACTAGCTTCTGCTCTTAGCCGCTCTACTGTATCCTGCTTATCAATGTCAAACTTTGGAATTTTTGTATTAATTTATCTTTTTTGTTGTTGTCTATTTTTGGTCTGTTTTGTTGTGTTTGTTTGTTTATTCCTCCCAGAACATAAGCTCCATGAGGTCAGGGACTGTTGACCCCTGACATCTTATTGGTCATAGATTTCACAATGCCAACTATTGTTCCTAGGACATAATGGGTACTTAATAAATATCTGCTTAAGGAATGAATGAATGAATGAATGAGAGCAAGAGAAAGCAATATTTATGTAAAGTTGGTGAAAGGTTGGTTTGAGGTACTAAGTCACAAAATATAAATTTTCCTGGATATTTGTAAGTAAGAAAATTCCCTAATTAATCAGAGTAATTGGAGTTCCCCACTAGGATAAAGAAATATGAGGGAGCCCTAGTTCCAGGAACAGTTTAAGAAATTCTTTCCTAGATACTTGTCAGTGTTATATCTATCTATATCTATATCTATCTATATCTATATCTATATATACATGATATGTATGGCATATATATGAAGAAAGAGAAAGGTAACTGTGCAGTACTGGAAGAGTATGGTGGGTAAGGGAATAAGTTGACTTTCTTCAAGGTAAATGCCAACATATACAGGATCAAAGTTGTAATAAGCAAAATCTTAGTGTTAAAATAGTGTAATATCTCAATGAAGTCAGACTGAATACATTAACAAAAGTGGATCAATCAGCAAAATGCGGCAGGACAGAGCATAGGGAATGGGTGGCAATGGAAACTTGGAAGAAGGAAGATCACAGAGGCAAACTCCATTCTTAGTTCTACCCAAAGGAAAGGGAATCATAGGCAATCTACTCCAAGTGTTATGATTCCTTTGGAAGGGCTCTGCTTATACTTTGCTGAGTGAGGAAAGGCCAAGGGCATCCTGGGAAGGAGGCAGTTTAGCTCCCTGCAATTACAGCTTTCATCTCTTTTCTCTCAGCACTTCATGATCGATTGTTCATCATTGTGATAGGGGATGGGCACTACAGGAGCACATGGGAGGGTCTTCTCAACAGTGGTGTGACCTCAAGGTAGTATAAGTGGAATGATGTGGTCTTGATCACCCCCACATCTCTGCCAGCTTGCCATTCATGGTTGGTTGCATGTTTCAAGTGTTTTCTCCTTTATTTATTTATTTATTTATTTATTTATAGATTAGTTTATCACAAGAGAATATTCTGTTGTAATTGTCAGCATCTGGAAGGAATCTTTTCTGTGTTTTCCGAGGTAGAGAAGACCACATCCAGGCTATTAGTCAAGGCTTTGTAAGACATTGTTGTTTGTTTGCTCTTCCTCCCACACCATCAGCAACTGCCTTTTTTTGTTTACCAGGTACAAAATGAAGGGGAGAGTGGAGTCCTGCTTTCTAAAACGGGAAGCTAGCCAGTGTGTGTGTGTGTGTGTGTGTGTGTGTGTGTGTGTTGAACACCTCCTGGCCACTGAGAAGCAGCTCTCTAAGTGCAACCCAATAGAAGAGAGGGAAGGAACTGGTTAGACTTTTGGTCTATGGATCCCACAGCTTCCCTTCCATTTCCACAGAAATCCCTCCTTTCTGCTCCTATCCCTCCCTTTTCTGTAGGTTCTGTATGCTCATCTCTTCTCTGCTTTTGGTCTTTCACTCTGACTTTGCCTTCACCTCTTTTTGTGACTCTTCATCATCACTCTTCATATTGCTCAAAGTGCTCATTTTAAGAGCATATGATATTTAGTTGCTGGATTTGTATTGTTAATGAATGGTGAGGCCAACATAATGATCCAGTTTAGGGCTCTGGAGTTAAGATTAAATTTTGGCTTCACCACTTAAGAGTTGCCTGATTTGGACAAATCCCTCAACTTCCCTAGGCCTTTCTTTTGCCACTTGTAAGTTGGGGATAAGGGTTGCTACCCTCCAAGAATTGTCATTAGGACTGGAGAGAATGAACATACTATACTCAGAAGAATGCCTGTCACATGGGCTCAAGAACTATTAGCTGCTACTATTTTAAAAATGTTTATTGTAGGGTATATCGGTGGTACCGTATAGAGGGAAATTTCATGCAGTTTTGCTTTATTGAAGAATCAGTAGAGTCATGAAATAATAGTTCCCAGAGGCTTACTGGGTGCCTGCATTACAGATCTCTTTTTCGGAACAGATGCCGATCTTGAGGCAAACTGGGCACAGGACCCCTGTGCGAGGGCAAGCAATCTTTAGCGAAGACTCTCTGCAGGGGTAATAAGGCTATTCGGTGACAGAGTGAGGTGAACCAGGCCAAGCTGGAGAGCGGAAGGGAGGGAAGGCGGAGGGGGTGGTGGTGGAAGCGGGCGCCTGGGGGCGCGTCTGGCAGGCACTGGAACCCAGCGCTGGTTTGGGTGCCGGAGGCTGCGAGCCCAGGGGGCGAGAAGGATGCGCGGGCCCGGAGCGCGTTAGTTACCGTTTGCTTTTCTTTGGGGAAGGCCCCGAAGGTCTTAGAGCAGGTCCCTGAGCTTGCGCTCACGTCGCAGCGGCAGAGCAGGGGCGTCCCCGCCACTCTCGGGGGCTGCGCGTCCGCGGGGCAAAGCCGTGCGAGGAACTCCCGCCCGCAGCGAGCCGAGCAGGGAGGAGGCTCCCCCCGCGCGCGTCCCGCCGCCTTCGCCTTGGCCTCTGGCCCGCGCTCCCCCCGCCCGTGCAGCCGGCGGCGGCAGCGGCGGTGGCCCCGCGCGCCCGGCGGGAGGCGCCTCGGGATGTTTCCGTCGGTTCCTTCCCTCCCCCCGCGCTGACTCCATCCGCCTCCCCGCCCCCTGCTCGGAGCCGGGGCCAGGCGCGAAGGGAGGGAGCGGGCCCGAGACTGCATCATTCCGCACCGGCTGCAGCACAGCCAGAGGGAGCAGGTGGAGCGAGCGAGCGAGACGCGAGCCGGAGCGCGCCAGGCCCCGGGGAGACTGCAGTGACGCTGCCCCGGAGACATGGCGGCCGGGCGCCTCTGAATAAGCAGAATCCGGAGCCCCTCGTCGTCCGCGGCCGCCGCAGCCCAGGCCATGCCGTACGGCTGCTGAGCGCACGCAGGGGCCGGCCCAGAGGACACATGCGGCAGCGGCTGCCGCCTCGCCCCTGATCCTCTCCCTGCGTTCTCCATGTTGCATTCCTCCTCAGTTTCTCGGGCTGTGTAGCCGTTGCCGCCGGGAGCAGCAGTCAGGGCATCGCTCCTCTCCGCACGTTCACCCAGCCACACTTTTCCATTTTTACCCTTCCCTCCCCACCGCCTTCACCCTTCCCCCCTGCCTGCCTCCCATCCATCACCCCACCCCGACACCCCCTCCTGCCTCCATCCGCCGGGGCTATGGCCGCAGAAGAGGTATTGCAGACTGTGGACCATTACAAGACTGAGATAGAGAGGCTGACCAAGGAGCTCACGGAGACGACCCACGAGAAGATCCAGGCTGCTGAGTACGGGCTGGTGGTCCTGGAAGAGAAGCTGACCCTCAAACAGCAGTATGACGAGCTGGAGGCAGAGTACGACAGCCTCAAGCAAGAGCTGGAGCAGCTGAAAGAGGTGAGTTGCCTGTCACCTCATCCCTGCTCGGCCCCCGTCCCCCCACCCCCAGCGCCCACTCATCATGTACACAGAAGTCGGGAAGGATGCGGCTGGAAGGAATGTTTCTTCATCTTAGGGTCCTTTGTTGATAAGAGAGGATTGAAAGAGTCCATTGTCCCCCCCCCCCCCCCCCCCCCCGAGAGAAAAATTGCCCAGGAAATGAATGTATAAGCTGGAATTCGAGAGGCAGTGGCCCTTCAGGCTGTGGGGGAGGGACATTCAGAAGTCTTCAAGTCTTAGCACTCTGAGGCGACCTTCTGCTGGGTTGGAATGTGTAAATCCAACTTCTCAAAACTGCTGTTATTTCAAACCTGGGTTCCAGCGACAATCCCATAATCCACAAAGGCGATGAGTAGGTTTGTGCTGAGGGACCCACAATTTAAGGATGTAGGATCTATGCTACCTCAGCCTTCTGAACGTAACCACTCCTTGATGCAAGAGGGGACTGTTATTAGAAGAACTCCCCGCCAATCCCATTTGACAAAGTCTGGGCAATCTTCATTCTCCTTGACTTTAGTTATTCTTGTCATGGGCTGCCTGAGAAAAACAACTCCGCTGGATGATCCCACTGCCTTGATTTCACTTCTGAGTGAGGCAGAGCCATGCCCAAGTCCTGTAAGGTCACCCTGACCAGGGAGGATTTAAACTCCCTTACAAATGGTCTGAATGGTAGGTAGCAAATACATGGGTGGCTGTCCATATCAAATGAGCCTCTTCTGTTTGAAGGGACTGTTTATAAAATGCGTAACACTTGTCCTTTGTAGTCTTTTCATATTTGGCTTTTTTAAAAGACTGGCTAATGTTTTGGAAGAAAATAATGTATATGCTTTGATGTCCTGTCAAGCACTCATAAGCATATACATACTGTTGAAGGAACTCAGTCTATTTTACCCGATTCCTGAAGCACTATGGGTAGCAACTCACTGGTTATAAATTTAAATGTACCCACTGCTTTTCAATGTTGCAAGTCTTTATTTTTAGGTGCATTTTGGCATTTAAAGTGTTATTTCTAAATTTAGTATGTATTATTGAAGATGTTTTCTTATCATGTACTCACTTTTTCAGAAGGCATCTGTTTTATGTTGTTACAGTTAAAAAACATGGTTTATGACCTGTCTAATGAACTTGCCTTCTAACTTAGTACGTAATATGGCCAACACTTATACTTTCAGGTATGTCTAATTTTTATTCTGATGCCTAAAAGCCAACTAATAAACATACAGTGAACACCCCAACTAGACACCTGATCTTTGTGTATCAGGCTGTTAATTTTGAGTTCATGTTTTTCTTACCATGGACATGTCTGTTCTTAACAACAGCTGGGCTTACTGGTATTGTCCAACTTAGATTAGGTCTGATGTGTTTAAATTCAGCAATGCTAAACCTTGTGAAGTCAGGAAACAGGATAGTGATTGTAATTCTCAGAGATGTTTTGATGTTTACACCCATCAACACTGCTTTGCCAAGACGAGGAAGTGCAAACCAGGCAGTGGTAAGCTATCACCTCCTTGATAAAGGAGGTAGACTTCATTTAATGAAGCATTACTGTTAACTGACCTTCCTGCTTGATTTAAACAACGTTTCTAGGGATATTTCTGTGTCATTTGCACCTAGCCTGCATAGTAAACCATAATGCAATTGTCTTTGCCTTTACTAGACCATGAGCTCTTAAGGCAAGGAATCTGTCTTAATTTACTTTGCATCTAAAGCCTTTAACAAAGCCTAGCACATAGTAAGTGTGTAATAAATATTTTGTGGAAAAATAAATTTATACTGGAAGAAGGTACACCTTTATCAAACATTCACTAGTCAGTATTGGTTAGTGTCAGAGAAAGACTAAGAAAATTAGGAGGTATGGGAACTGTTATTGAAACACTATATTACTATCATCAACAATAATGGGGAAAATGAGAAAAAACATTTTGTGAGCATGGTATAACAGTGGTTTCTTAATAAAGAATGATACAAATAGTAGTTATAAATTTTTTTCTTTAAAAATGTAAGGCGTATTTTGTTCTATATAGCAGGAGGTTAATAAAAAATTTATCGTGATTATTTTTACCAAATGATACTCATGTACATATGTATTTTAAGTTGCACTTAGCATAAATTAATTCAGTGTTTTGATTCCTAATGAACTGTCTTAAGCAATTACATACAATTTATTTTAGAGTAATAAAAATAATCATTATATTTGATTGATAGACTAACCTGGTATTTTTATTCTTTAAACATAATGTACACTTTAGTTGGGAATATTATTAAATGAGCTAAATCTGTCTCAATAATATTTCCTGTTTGAAAAGTAAATCCAGAAGAGTTGTGCAAACAAAGATATCCCAATGATGATATCATATAGAAGCCATTTTTGAAAGACATGTTTTATGAGTGCTCTGATTTTTAAAAGGGAAGTTTTGTTCATTTTCAGGTGCATATAGGTGCATTTCAGGTGCAATGTTACATTTTATCTGTAAAGCCAAGTATAAAAATCTTTGGTTTATTTCTAGGCTCTTTCAACAACTATGATTCATTTAAAAATAATTGGTTCAGTTTATGGGAATATCAACAGAGAAAGACTGTACTGTTTTTCGAAGTTGAACATTAGTAATTTGTAGGGTAGCAATATGGCTCAGGCTTTACAGGTCATTTTGTTTTCAAGAGTCAGCACCCAACAATGTTGCTGCCCTCCTTCCCAGGCTGATTACCGCTGTGACAATAATGGAAATGAGCAGCATTGCCTGAAGATGTTCAAAATCAAGACAATGAATTCCTGAATGTTTTTCTAGTTATTTCTTCCCTTAGTCTAGATTGCTTTTTGACCTGGCCTGACATCATTTAGAGCTCTGCCCTGTGCCTACATCACTGTCTACATGACCCAAAAGAACACACTTAAAAAGAAAAGTACTAAGGATATGAAAAAAACAATGACTTCTGACATCATCATAATGTTCTCCTTTTAATTATCTTTGGGGAGCTGGACAAAACCATATACCCGTTAGAATACGTGACGATCATTTTATGATTTCACAAGTAATGCTTGCTTTTCAGTGACCTGAGGGGCACCCATGCCCAGTTATGTCCAGATCCTGCTGATTGTATGTTTGGGATGTGTATAAATCAGCACTGTGAGTGTCATTCAGGCCAAAATAGTGTTTGAAGAAGAGTCATAGTCCTAAAATAATTTTAAAACTAAAAATATACATACATTAAAAAAAACCCTAGAATTTAAGTTTGTTTATTTGTTTTTTGTTTTGTTTTGTTTCTTACTCAAAAAAATATTTGAAATTTAGAAAGTAGTAAAGTTGAGAAAGATCTCCTCAGAAAGGAATGATTCAGCATTCCTGATGGCATTTTAGAAAACATCCATGTGACATCTTTAGAAAAGTTTTGCAGCTAGGTTACAGTAGACTATGTACTAAGAATCTCCAACTCCCTTTTTTTCCTCATGTTCTCAACCCAGACACCAAGGATAGACCCCACTTGCTGAAGAAGCACTTTGTGGGCAATGGGCAGCTTTTCTTCCTGGCACCGATTTTATGATTTTTCAGGGCTATGGTTAAATCATTCAAGGAGTAAACATTGAACTCACACACTTTTTAGAGACTGTCACATTAGGGACCTTAGGAAACCCATTAAATTACTTTGATTCATCTTTAAACAGAATGTTTTTTCTTCATATGCTTGTTGTATATTCTAAATCATGAAATCATACTGTGGTGGGAATCCCTAGATTTCACTTCCCATCTATAAATAAACATAGAGAATGTTAATAATTCATTTATCTAAGCTAATATTTTCTTGCTCACTGTTTTTTCAAAAAAGAAATATTTATTTTTGTTATCAAGTTAATTAAAACATCTAAAATATATCAATGTAGGGTGCCTAGGTGGCTCAGTTGGTTGAGCATCTGACTTCTGATTTTGGCTCGTGATTCCAGGGTTGTGGGATCAAGCCCCGTGTTGTGTGCCAAGTGTAGAGACTGCTTGGGATTCTGTCTCCCTCCCTTTGCCCCTCTGCCCCTCTCCCCCACTCACGTGCTCTCTTTCTCTCTCTCTCTCAAAAAAAAAAAAAAGAATGATACTTTAAAAAAGTATATGCACATACATTTTTGGAAAGTATTTACAAACAACCTCAACAAACAACACAATCACTTTCAATCATATTTCTTCCTTTCTTTTTTTTTTGACCTAATTGCTCTAACTTGCACCCTTCTTTTTATTTCAACTCAAAATTTCATCTCTGGCAAAGTTATTTCTCAGATATCATTTAGCAAGTTGTTATATCTTTAATCACACTCACTATGCTTGTATGAACATGTATGGTAACCATGGTTGGGCAATTTTTTTGGATTTGCATGTTTGTGAATATTCTACTATATCATTCCCTTAAATACAGTTGTACTTTATGGACATCGCATTCCAAATTTGAAAATATGATGGCTACTTGCATGTTGAAATATACTGTAAAACATAATGTTGTACCTGTAAATATGGCTTTGAAGGAGAGGAAGGCATGAAGAGATGCACTCACAATAATTCATTGTGCTGAAGGAGAAGACGTGTGAAGTCAAGTGGCAAGAGTTGAAATTGGAAAGTGGCAGGAGCTACAGTTTGCCTTGAAGATGGGGAGCCATTAAAAGGAAATGAAAAGAAACACTTTGTAACTGTATTTGGTGCCTTATATCTTATTTGATATTCAAAGTAATTCGAAGACTTACTGTTCATTTTTACAGATAAAAAATAGCAAAAATAATAAAGTGTTTAATTATGTACAAAGCTCCATTTAGGACTAGGCATTTTGCATGTCTTATCTCTGATTCTTACAGCAATCTTTTTATGAGGTAGATATTACTCAAATTATGCAGAAGAGGAAAGTAGGTTTTAGGTTAAGGATTTTTCTCAAGGCTGCCAAACTAAGTGGTGAAACCTGGTTTAGGAAGAAGCCCATTTTCTTCTCACTGCACCATACCACCCGGGAAGGTGGTACACGTCCGTCACAAGTGTGGTTTAGAAAGTCCCAGCGTTGGCTCTAGAGGGTGGATTGGAGCTGTGCGGGAACGGTAGGGATGGTGAGGAGGGGTCACACCTAACAGCCCTTCAGGAGGTGTAGGGTGGAACCCAATGCTGGGTGACTAGATGTGGAAGGTACGGGAAAGAATAGAGTGGAGTATTTTCTTAGGATGTGTAGAAGGTGGTTCCATTTACAAAGGAAGGTGCTATGGGGTAGAGCACTTTTAGAGGGTAAGGTTGATGGCCAAGGCATATGAGTCCTTTTAATTCATGTTTTCTTTGAGGGGAGGCATAAGTTCCATGAGACAATCCAGTACTCAACCCTCAATTTAATAAAACAAATGAGTAATTTGTGCAATTAGTCACCATTTCATTCAGACCTAATTTCCAGAACACAGAAGACATGAACAACTTAACAGTGTTTTCACCAGTTAGTTTGACTGCATTTTGAATTAGGAGATTTGAAAATTAATAAACAATGGGCAAAGAAGCTGGGCTGACACAGTGAGGGCCCAGAGGTCAGCCTAAGTGGAAAACAGTCCTTGCTGACCTCTTCAGTTAGAGAGGGGCCTGGGAGAAACAGCTCACACCCCTTGCTGACTGAAAACTTGAAATTGCATTAGTGTTTTGTTTTGTTTTGTTTTGTTTTGAGAGAGAGAGAGAGAGAGAGAGAGAGAGAGCATGTGAGCAGGGAGCGGGACAGATGTAGAAAGAGAATTCTAAGCAGGTTCCACACTCAGTGTGGAGCCTGACATTGGGCTTGATCCCACAACCCTAGGATTATGACCTGAGCGGAAATCAAGAGTCAGATGCTCAATCGACTGAGTCACCCAGGCGCCCCTTTTGAATTTAAGTTTTTTTTCCTTTCCTTTTTTGGTGACAAGAGTTTGATTGCTCCTTCAGAATTATGATTCTGTAATTACAACAATTTATGGCAACAATCCAAGTTAGGTAAAATCATATACAAATTAATAGTTTCTCCTTTCTCTCCTCCCAATTCTGTCTGTATTTCCAATACTTTGATGAGTATTCTTTTATACTTGTTTTAAATGTCTTTAAACATAAATCCATTGACAGGGTTGTTGTTCCTATTCCTTTGTTTTTATAAAAATGGGGTCACTTTATACATATTACTTCGCAACCTGCTGTCTTTCATTTAACACTGTATCCTTTTAGAATGCAGATTTTTCTAGAGCAGGGCTACCCTTTTAAGGCACTGATGTTGCAAGTGTGAAGAAAATTGGACTGCGTAGAGAAGAAAACCAGAGAATCTCAGGGAGGGTGGGTGACTCTGGCGGCTTGGAGGGAGCAGGTGGCTCAGCTTCTGCCCTGAGGATGGCTCTGGTGCTGAGAGAGAGAAAATAAGTGCAGGCGTGTGTAAAACAAATGGATGGTGTTTGTTGGGTTGTCCTGTGGCAGGCCCGTGTGATAATACCAAGGAAAAAGATGGAAAGTCTTGTGGGTGAATTAGCAGCAGTTTTGATTCTTGTCTTCTTGGCTGACGATGGAGCTATGTGTATCAGCATAATAGGTGGCTAGGTTCCATGGCCAGCAAGAGCTGGTCCTGCAGTGTGACTGCATCCTGTCCATACTGGGTCTTGGTGAGAAGCCAAGATGATTCAGACAATTGGGCCTCTTTATGTTCTCCCATCTTTGCCCCGTGATAACTGAGTTTTGAGATAGTTGGTTAGGCTCTTCCACAGCACCTCATATTTGGCATGTCATGAAGTCGATGGGGATCAGTGGGTACAAGACAGGAGATTGTTTGGCAAAAGAGTTCTTCCTTATTACAATGAAAAAGAATAGAAGAATGACAATTGATACCTTTTCCTTCTGGGATTTAATTATTTTGTCTATAAAATTAAGGGGATGGGATAGATAATTTCTATGATTTTTTGCAGCTCTAAATTTCTGTGATGCTGTGTTTTAGAGTTACCTTGTCTACTTATTTTATCTACCTGTCCTTTACTTTTCAAATTCGTTCTAATTTTTTTTTTTTTTTTTACAAAATACAGAATGATCTTATGTAATTGCAGTAATGTTTACCTAGCCTTTAGGGATGTGCATCAGCTGTTTTTGGTATTTTTCGTCCTATCTATTTTTGCTCTGGTCACTCACTTCTAGCCAGGATAATCCACTTGTTTTCACACTTGTATTCTGTCCATTTATTTGTTTATTTATTTATTTTTAATAATTCACAGTTTTCCTTTCCTTTGATACCTGGCCCAAACTCCTTTTCCTTCTGGATTCACTTTAGTTCTTTAATCATATCTATATTGTTATAGAACTGATTCATTGAGTTTATTTCATTGACATATTTGTACTTGGCTTCAGAGAGCAGAACCATGACCCAGTGGGTCTCTGGGAGCCAGATTTGGGGCCCAAATCAAGAAGTAACAAGTACAGGTGTCCAATAATGGAATGAGGCAGCTTTCTTTAGGAAGTAGTGAGTTCCCTGTCACCAAAAAAATTTAAGGAAAGGCTAGGCAACCACATGCTAGAAACACTGTCTGGAAGGTTCATACTTAGAAAGGAGTTTATATAGAATGATCTCCAAGTTTCCCCCCAACCCAATCTGAGTTTTTTTGATTTTATGATTTTATGTGTTCCAAGTAATTTCATACGTTTATGTGTTTTTTTTTTAATTTTTTTTTCAACGTTTATTTATTTTTGGGACAGAGAGAGACAGAGCATGAACGGGGGAGGGTCAGAGAGAGAGGGAGACACAGAATCGGAAACAGGCTCCAGGCTCTGAGCCATCAGCCCAGAGCCTGACGCGGGCTCGAACTCACAGACCGCGAGATCGTGACCTGGCTGAAGTCGGATGCTTAACTGACTGTGCCACCCAGGCGCCCCTCGTTTATGTGTTTTTAATATGCTCTTCCCCATGACTAGATAACAGTGTTTCCAACTTGGTTACATTTTTCTGTTTAATGTTTAGCATTTTGCTGTATTTCTGACTTTGAATATTTGGAATGTTTTCAAAGTATATCAAAAGTTTATCTTAATTTTGATTTATGTTTTGCTTGATTTTCAATAGGAAACATGCATAATAAAGAATTTAAGGTGACTACATCTGTAAATTTGGGGTAATATCCATGAAACTGTATAGTTTGAAGCTATATGGTTACATTGGGGGGGGGTCTATAGCCTCTAGAGTATTTGTTTTCGTACACACACACACACACACACACACACAGTGATGTATTTTGTCATTTACACTTAGTTCAGTATTTTGTATCTGCACTGTCAACTGTTTTCATTAGGTAGCAATCTGAGTTTTTGTTTTGCTTTAGATTGCCCATGCCTGTTGTTGTGTTTCAGTTATCCATTCAAAAGTTTGTATTGAGTGGCTACTATGTTGGGCACTATGCCACATGGTGAAGATACAGTGTTGAGCAAGACAGACAAGATGGAGGTGCCTGAATGGAGCTTATGTTTCAGGCCTGGGAGAGAGTCCACAAACACACACAGTCAGGATGTGAGAAATGCCACAAGTGAAGAGATGGAGACTGGCTAGGGATGGTGTGATCAGGAAAACCTCTCTAGGAGGTGATGGTTGAGCCCGGACCTGAATGATGAAGGCCCCATCCTGTGGAAGAAGGGATTTTGAGGAAGGGGTACAAGTACAAAGATCATAGAACTCTGTTTGTAGTTGTTAGGGGAAATGATGGGTCACCATGCCTTGTAAGTATAGCCATTTATATTTGAAAAGTGACCGTTTATAAAGTACTATATTATCTTTAGAGTTTTGGATGAGATTTTGGGTCTCAGCATAGGAAGTGTGTAAGCAAAGCCTAAATATGCTCTCTGGGATCTTCTTTTGGAAGAGTTGGGTCAGAATCAGTGACTTTCTATACGGACTACTCATTAGGGTCATCTGGGTGATTTACAAAAATACTGCTGCCTTGACCCCATGATCCCACTCCGGCTTCCCCCCTGGGCAGTTCAGAGTCTTTGGGGGTGAAGCCGGGGCTTTGTTTTGTCAACCCGTCTCCCCTTATAGGTACAGTTAGGGCTGAGAACCTCTCCTAGAAACTTCCAACGCTAGGACTAAATGACTATAGGAGTAGAAGTGTTCTGTAAGAAAAGCTGGGAAGTTATGAGCTAATATGTAAACCTTAAGTGCACAGTCTTTTTACTTCTCCAGTTTCTGAAAACTAAAACACTGTAGGGGCACCTGGATGGCTCAGTCAATTAAGTGTCTGACTTCAGCTCAGGTCATGATCTTGCGTCTGTGAGTTCAAGCCCCGCGTCGGGCTCTGTGCTAACAGCACAGAACCTGGAACCTGCTTCAGGTTCTGTGTCTTCCTCTCTCTCTGCCCCTCCCCCACTCACGCTCTTCTCTGTGTCTCTCAAAAATGAATAAAGAGTAAAATAATTAAAAACAAAAAACTAAAACACTGTAAAGTGTTTCAGAAGACCAACAGATATCATCAAAAACTTAACTGCGTTAGACAGAAATGTATGTTAAATGAGACTGTGTTTATTTTTATATACTCTAGGGTTCTTTAAAGTTTACTTTAAAAGTTGTCTTCCTTTGGGGCGCTTGGGTGGCTCAGTCGGTTGAGCGTCTGACTTCAGCTCAGGTCACGATCTCGCGGTCCGCGAGTTCGAGCCCCGCGTCCGGCTCTGGGCTGATGGCTCACAGCCTGGAGCCTGCTTCCGATTCTGTGTCTCCCTTTCTCTCTGCCCCTCCCCTGTTCATGCTCTGTCTCTCTCTGTCTCAAAAATAAATAAAAAACGTTAAAAAAATAAAAAAAAGTCTTCTTTGTTGAATCTGTTTATTTTGCTTTATTCTGTTTGCAGTTGCTAATGCAAACTTTACAAGTTTATAAATAGAGAATTAAAAAAGAATTGCTTTGATTGATCTTTAACTTCTGGGGTTCTTTTTTAAATTATTAACGTTTATTTATTTATTTTGAGAGAGAGAGAGAGAGTGGGGGGAGGGAAAGAGAGAGAGGGAGACAGGATCTCAGGCAGGCTCCACACTGTCAGCGCAGAGCCTGACATTGGGCTCAGTTTTACGAACCATGAGATCATGACCTGAACTGAAATCAAAAGGATGCTTAATGGACTGAGCCACCCAGGCACCCCTGGGGTTATTTCCAATTGTTCTTTTGGTTATACACGCTCACTGTTTTCAAACAGTATTTTATGGAGAAAAAGCACTCTTCTAAAATGTAATATTTAACTGGTGTGTTTCTGTCTTTAAAATTAGAATTGAAAATAAGAAACCTGTTTACATTTATGGGAAGTACCCGGTGACAGCAATTTCCTTAAGAATGTTTGTTGCAGTTTGGCGTGGGTCTGTAATGGAAGGTTCAGAATGACGGGTCTTTGTTTTTCTCTTGCATACTGCAGACTAATGTGGAATCAAATGCCACTGCTGAAGAGGCCTTATCCATCACTTTTTGAAATTGAAAAAGGTTTATATTATAATGGATGTGTGTTGTTGATAAGCCTTACTGAGTGCCATTCTCTAGAAGGTTTTAGGAGATTTTTTTTTTTAAGTTGACCTCTGTGTGAGGTAACTAGATGGAGACAGGACTGGACATGACTTCTGTTGTTGAACTGAAGATACTGTCATCTTGCACATTATCTTTTTGGCATATACAACCATTTTTTCTCGCTTTAAATCACAATGTGGCTTGCTTTCTGCTAATGCTGGCGTATGTGTGCAGAGCTTTTAAACCCAAAACCTCAAGTAAACATAATTAGGAAGGAAAAGCAACCATTACAGAGGGGAAGAAAGGGGTATATTGCACTTGGAAACCAATTCTGAATACCTTTTGAATTGTTGGCTTTTTGGATTATTTAAAAAAAAAATTGATACTGGGGACTCCTGGGTGGCTCATTCGGTTAAGTGTCTGACTTCGGTCTGGCCAGGATCTCACAGTTTGTGGGTTTGAGCCCCGCATTGGGCTTTGTGCTGACAGCTTGGAGCCTGCTTCGGATTCTGTGTCACTCCCTCTCTGCTCCTCCCCCTCTGGCATTCTGTCTCCCCCTCTCTCAAAAATGGACAAACATTAGGGGCACCTGGGTGGCTCAGTCGGTTAATCGGCCGACTTTGGCTCAGGTCATGATCTCGGGGTCCGTGAGTTCAAGCCCCACATCGGGCTCTTTGCTGACAGCTCAGAGCCTGGAGCCTGTTTCAGATTCTGTGTCTCCCTCTCTCTGACCCTCCCCTGTTCATGCTCTATCTCTCTCCGTCTCAAAAATAAATAAACGTTAAAAAAAATTAAAAAAGATATGATACCGGTTCTTAAGTAGTGTTGGCAATTCAGAATTAACTATGGCTTAATGATCTTCTTTTAGTTAATATTTTAAAATAATTTAGGGGCACCTGGGTAACCCAGTCATTCATTGAGCCTCTGACTCTTGATTTTGGCTCAGGCATTATCCAGGGTTGTGGGACTGAGCCCTGCGTTGGGTTCTGCGATGAATGTAGAGCCTTCTTGGAGCCTCTCTCTCTCTTTCTCTCTCTCCCAAAAAAAAAAAAAAAAAAAAGTCCACCTCCTTCAAAGAGGGGAGAACACATGGGCATACACACACACACACACACACACACACACACACACACACACAAAATAATTTAGAACTAGAACCCTAAGAGACGTCAGGGTGTCTGTCTTAATTACTGTAGTTACCGTTATATGTGCTTTTTTTTTTTTCATTGTAGCAAAATAAATACAATACCTTTGCAAGTAACTTTGAAGTGTTTGGGATAATATGAGCTATTATTTGCTAGAATTGAGACCAAGATCTCAAATCCACAATTATATTTTTAGACAATGGTCACAGTAAGACATTTCAGGGAAAGACAATGAAAAGAACTTTATACCCATGAGGTTTTTGTCATCATTGAAAAAATTTTAAGTTTCATTTTTAAAAAAAAGTTTATTTATTTTGAGAGAGAGGGAATGAGGGTGAGTAAGCAGGGAAGGGGCAGAGAGAGAGGGAGAGAGAGCATCCCAAGCAGGCTCCATGCTGAGAGCGTGGAGTGTGGAGCTCATTGGGGGGCTCAATCTTATGAGCCATGCGTGACCTGAACCAAAATCAAGAGTCAGGCACTTAACCCACTGAGCCACCCAGGCACCCCTTAAGTTGTATTTTAATTTGTGATACCCATGTGATTTAGAAATACAGAAAATGTACACCAGAGTAAATACTGTGAGCAGATCATTGCATAAATAATGGTTCATTCATTCTTCCCTACAATAATGATATATTTAGCGCCTTCTATGTGTTAGGCATAAAACTGGATGCTGAGGATACACCAGAGAACAATTCCAACAGAAATCTTGGTGATGGAAGGAGACAAGGAGAGGGTAGTGTGGGGACAATAAACAAAATGAGTAAGTAAAATAGAATGTTAGATGGTCCTAAGTGGTAGAGAGAAAGAGCAGAGAAGAGGGAGATAGGCTTTGAAGTGGGAAAATGTTACTATTTCCAATAGTGTGGTCAGAGAGAGGCTCCTTGAGAGGGATGGCAAAGAGGCCACCTGACTGGCTGGGATTGAGTGAGGGGGGTGAATAGTAAACGAGGCAGAGAGGGAATGGGGGTTAAATGATGAGTCAACTTTTAGGTTATTACCAGGACTACGCCTTTTGGTCTCAGTGAGATGGGAAACTTGAGAAGGATTTGGAGCAAAGGAGTCACAATGCTCTTTTTCCCCACATTGAGATAATCTGTGCATACTTTCAAGTAAGACTTAACTTCTTTTTGGGAAAAGGAATTTAAATTGAACTGGTAGCTCCTGAGATATGATGCATCCTTTTTTTAAACTCTCCTCCATAGCAAGTATTTAATAGATATTTATGGTATTGCATTGATTGAGGCTGGAAAAAAATGATAAAGTTATTCAGGTATTTTATTTTCTTTTTAAAGAATATTTATTTAAGTAATCTCTACACCCAATGTGGGGCTCGAACTCAAAACCCCAAGATCAAGAGTCACATGCTCTACACACTGAGTCAGCCAGGTGCCCCGGGTAGCCAATTATTTTGAAAAGAGGTTGGATTAGACCACTGTTTTAAAAATAACCATTTGTATCATGTCTCTGCCTTTTGGCTAAGATCAAGTGTAAAAATAGCCATTTGTTTGATTGATTAAACCAGTTCGCTAAAGAGACACTGTGCTGACTTTTCTGGTTCCTTGTACCTGAATCTTTAACTTTCTTTTATTCTCTGTCTCTTATTCTAGACCTTTTGAACCATCCAGTAGATCTCAGTCGAAGGTGACAGAAAGACAATTTCAACATTCTATTATAGATTCTGTGTTATGGTTGATATCCTACTTTCTGAGACACTGGAATGGATGCTAGTCATTATTTCATTCATTTGTATATTAAAAATTTATTTAATGTTTATTCATTTTTGAGAGACAGAAGGAGACAGAGCGTGATCAGGGGAGGGGCAGAGAGAGAGGGAGACACAGAATCCAAAGCAGGCTCCAGGCTCTGAGCTGTCGGCACAGAGCCCAATGCGGGGCTCGAGCTCACACATCAAGAGATCATGAGCTGAGCCGAAGTCAAATGCTTAGCTGACTGAGCCACCCAGGCACCCCTACATATTAAATTTTTTTTAGTTGAAGTATATTTGGCATACAGTATTGTATAGGTTCAGGTGATTTAACATTTATATACATTTATATACATGGTGAAATGATTACCATGATAATCTGGCCACTATCTGTTACCATGTGAAGTTGTTGCCTATTATTATGTATGTTCTGTACTGTATGATGCACGCTGTATCCTCATGTCTTGCTTATTTTATAATTGGAAGTTTGTTTGTATTAAATATTTAGAGAGGATCAGTTGTATGCTAAGCATTATGGTTGTTATATGAAAATGAGGAAGACACAGTGTCTATGTATTAAAAAAATTTTTTTTAAGTTTATTTATTTTGAGAGAGAGAGAGAGAACACGAATAGGGGAGAGACAGAGAGAGAGGAAGAGAGAGAATCCCAAGCAGGCTCTGCACTGTCAGCACGGAGCCTGATGTGGGGTTTGAACCCACAAACTGCAAGACCATGACCTGAGCTGAAACCAAGAATCAGGTGCTGAACCTACAGAGCCACCTACGTGCCTCGAAATGGTCTATATTTTTAAGTTAGTTATTTACTCTTGGTAGCAACAGACATGAACAAAGGTGATTATGATACTTTATTGGAAAGGTCATGGGCTTTTTTTTTTAATGTTTGTTTCTTTATTTTGAGGGAGAGAGAGCATGTGTGCAAGAGCGGGGGATGTGCAGAGAGAGAGAGCAAGAGCAAGAGCAAGAGAGAGAGAATCTGAAGCAGGCTCCTCACGGTCAGTGCAGAGTCTGAAGTGGGGCTTGAACTCACAAACTGCAAGATCATGACCTGAGCTGAGATCAAGTCAGACGCTCAAATGACTGACCCACCCAGGCGCCCCAAGGTCATGGGCTTTTGAGTCAGAGTGCTGTGTGATCTTAACACTTAAAACTCTATGAACCTCACTTTCTTCTTCTGTAAAATAGGGAAAGATATTAACTATGGGTGTTAAAGAAAAATCCCTGTGAGGGATGTAAAAGAGTCCTTGACACATAGTAAACACCTGATAAATGATGGATGTGTTGGGGATGATGATGATAATAATAAAATAACAATAAAAACAGTAACGTGTTGGCTGTGCTTGATAGGATACTGAAGTGGAGGGCAGCAAAGTTAACTGAAAAGAATCAGAGAAAGCTTCCTGATTGAGGCAACATGTGAGAGGGCATTGAAGAACAAGTAGGGCTTTATCAGGCAGCTGAGAGGGCAGAGTCATTCAGTAAGATGGAAACCACCTGCAAAGGAGGGAAGGTTGGAGGGACTGACGCTTCTCAGCTGTGGTGGCTGCAGTAGGTGGTGTTTGAAATGAGATAAGAGGTGGGGGGTGAGCCTGGGGAGATGGTTTGGGGCCAGATGGGGAAAGGTCTTCTAATGAGGTTGTCAGTCCCCACCAGCCAAGGCCTTGGTGCTGACTGTGATGTCTGCCATGAGAAGGCTCTGCCAGTGACAGCAGGCTCAGCCACCCTGGAGGAAGGTACCTCTAACAAATCAGGGGGCTGGAAGTATCTGCTGTTTGTATGTGCTCTGTGGGGTATGTTTTAGGGTTTGTTTTAGCCTCATGGCTTTTTGTGAATCTGAGAGTGGCAGCTTCCCGGTCTTTTACCGCCATTGTGGTCAGGTCGCCTAATTGCCTGTTAGTTTGGGCCCTCAGCGCCCACTGTCTCTTCACCGCATCGGGCTGGTGCTGCTCCTCATGGTCCTGATCTCTCACATCCCCCTCAGATTCCTGACTCTGTCAGCTCTGAGAGCCACTAGTGTCCTGCAGTCTTGACATAGATCCTTTCAAAAAAATTTTTTTTTAAGTTTTAAATTTTATTTAAACCCAAGTTAGTTAACATCTAATGTAATAATGGTTTCAGGAGAAGTTGACATAGATTCTAATCTGTTGGTCAAGCCTTTGGATATGTTAAGCTCTGTCCATACCGGACTTGAACATTCTCTGCCATTGGGTTTTGCTAATTAAATTTAATTGCTGTTTTCCTCCTGTCGTCTTTTCTCTCAGTTGCCATTGATTCAGGTTCAACCTTCCTTTTGCTTCTCCTCTGGGACAATCTCTCTTACAACTTGTGAACAGGAGCAGGTCACTTATGGGGAAGTTCAGGAGCTTAAACTATTCTAATGCTATGAGGAAAGTCTTGAAAATTTCCAAGCAGGAAAATAATATAATTAGTTTTGTATATTTTTAAAGTTTATTTATTTATTTTGAGATGGGGGAAGGGAGAAAAAGAGAAAGAGAGAGAGAGAACCCAAGCAGGCTCCACACTGTCAGTGCTGAGTCTGTTGTGGGGCTCCATTCCACAAACTGTGAGATCATGACCTGAACCCCAATCAAGAGTTGGGTGGTTAATTGACTGAGCCACCCAGGCATCCAGGTTTATATTTTAAAATTGTGATTTTTGGTTTTTGATTCTGGCAGTACAGTGGTCTAGGACCTCTGACTAACCCTTCTGCTGGAGACAGTTAAAGATACTTGATAACATATAACACTATCCTTTAAAATGCACAAGTGAATTGGCTATTTCGGAAGGATTCTCAGAGGCTAAAACTGAATTAAAGCGGAAACCCTTAGAACTAAGTAGTACATCAAAGCTGACTTTGGCTTTGAGTGCTTTTGCTGAATCAGGTAAAAATGAGCATTGTTTCTGTGGGTTGCTTGGGGTAGAGAAAATAGGAGAGAGAAAAAACCTAATGTCCTTCTAAGTTTGAGGCCCAAAGGACTTAATGCTCAGTGTAAGGGACAATTGGATATATTGTCCTTCCCCACCTCCATCACCTGACTACATGAAAAATTGGGTCTTTTTCCTCAGATTTCCTATTATCCACAATTGGTTCTCACCATAGACTGCAGATTGTTCACACAGAATGTATGTGTATGGAGGGGATGAATCCAAAAAATCTTAAGGTCCTAAAGTCAGAATTTAGAATGATTCCAGGTTGGTCATGCCTGCAGACATCTGTCAGAAGCAAATACAGACCTGCTCTAAGAAACCTACTGACATGATAGGTTAGAAAGAATCAACACAGATAATATTCTGAAAAATACGAAGGGTGCCTGGGTGGCTCAGTTGGTTAAGTATCAGACTCTTGATCTCAGCTCAGGTCTTGATCTCAGGGCCGTGAGTTCAGGCTCCATGCTGGGCTCCACACTGGGTATGAAGCCTACTTTAAAAACAAACAAACAAACAAATAAATAAATGGCAAAATATACAAGGAGCAAGGCACCTTTGGCTCCACATCTTTGTCATTACCTTTTAAATTTAAATTTATTTATTTTTATTTGAGAGAAAGAGAGGGAGAGAGAGAGAGGAAGGGAGAGAGTCATAAGCAGACTTGGGGCTCAATCCCACCACCCTAGGATCATGACCTGAACTGAAATCAAGAGTTGGATGCTCAACCGACTAAGCCACCCAGGCATCTCCTGGTCATTACTTTGTACTGTTAAACTTTAGGATATTTGCCTCACTGGTAGATGTGAAAGTTATCTCATTGTAGATTTGGTTTGCATTTTGGAGATTGTTAATGAGGGTAAGCATCTTCTTAGATGTTTACAAGTATTTATGTTTCCTCATTATTGAAAGGACTTTTTTTGTGTCTTTTGCCCATTTTTCTATTGGGGTTGTTTATGTTCTTTTTACCCATTTGTAGGAGTATATCTGTGTTGTGTAGACTAAGCCTTCTCAGTCATATAAGCCAGAAATCTCTTCCTAGTTTGTGCCTTGTCTTTTGACAGTTTCTGGGGTGTCTTTGATGAGGAGAACTTCATAATTTTAATTTGGTTGACTTATTACTTTTATGTTGATACATTGTGTGTTTTTTTAAGTTTATTTATTTATTTTGAGAGAGAATGAGCGAGAGAGCTGTCAGCATGGAGCCCGATGCAGGGTTCAATCTGATGAGCTGTGAGATCATGACCTGAGCAGAAGTTGGATGCCCAACTGACTGAGTCACCTAGGTGCCCCTATAATAACATTCTTAATAGCTGGTGGAATACTTCTTCCTATTTTTCTCTTCTTTAGAACCCATTGGTTTTAGGAAGTCTTCTTTGCTCTCATTGACTCTTTGCTTTGATAGGCTTTCAACGTTTACGAGGAAACAACAAGTGAATGAGGGCAGATCACACCATTTCTATCTCACCAGTAAGTGTTAAGGAGAAGGATGCCAAGTGTTTGGTTGTGGTTGTCCTAGACTTTGCATACATTTTTATAAGCAAAGCAGGCAAGCTCCAGAAAAGGAACTAAATTGTCTAATTAGATGTTACTAGAAAACTTAATGGGACCTGTGCTCTAATTCTTAAAAAGTCACTTGGGACAAAAATATTATTTAAGGGCTTTTCATAAAGTATTAAAGATATAAGTTCGAATCCCTTTTTGGTTTTTGAGCAAGCACATGCATATTTCTAACTTAAGCATCTGGAATATCTTACTACCTGAAGCTCTGAAAATTCTTCCTTTGGTTATTTTCTTCTCATGACAGTTGTTGGAAAAACAAACTTGTAGACTACTTTCCAATTCACGGGTCTACTTAGGTATAAATAACATCATAATACCATAAAATTTAAAACTTTTATGGAAAGCGTCAGGTGAAGTATTACTTAAGTAGGAATTAACTTATTTTTTTATCATTTTACATGATTCCATTTATAGTACTATGAAAAATGTAATTGTTCCTCTTAAGTTGAAAAATTCATAGCATTACTTTTGTTCCGATAGTTTCAAACCAATAATTTTCTCTTATGTTTATAGCTTAATTACATTTTCAAGTCACAATATTTGACCTTTTCCCCTTCATAATATTAACTATATGAAGAAGAAAAGTTCAGCAATGCAGCATTATATGGAAACTCCCTCTTTAACATTACAAAATAAGATTTCTCCAGTCCCTTTTTCTACCCAAATCCTTTTCTTTTCTTTCTTTCTTTCTTTTTCTTTTCTTCTTCTTTTTTTTTTTTTTTGATATTTTTGAGAGCAAGAGAGAGACAGACAGATAGAGTGCAAGTGGGGGAGGAGCAGAGAGAGAGGGAGACAAAGAATCTGAAGCAGGCCTCATGCTCTGAGCTGTCAGCACAGAGCCCGACGTGGGACTTGAACCCACCAACCGTGAGATCATGACCTGAGCTGTAGTTGGGATGTCGAACCAACTGAGCCACCCAGGTGCCCCAATACTTTTCTTTTTTATCTTCATTTATCCCCTCCCTCCATTAACTTTACACTAGAATTTTGAGGATTTAATGGATCATTTAATGGATCAAATGAACTCTAATTAGGAGAAAATTCCTGAGAACACTTATTAAGTGTCAGTGTGGGGGAAATATTCCTAAGCAAGATTTGAAACTTGGAAACAAAAGACAGGACTGACACATTTGGTTACATAGAGATTTAAAAAAAAACGTGATAGACATTGTAAACAAAAGTAAAAAACAAGCAGCAGACTGGAAAGAAAATAAAGCAGTGTGGATGATTTACAAAGATTATTATCCCTAAAGTACAGTTCCTACAGGTCAACTGAAAACAATGATACAGTGGAAAAAAGGACAAAGACTAAATAGACAAACAGGAGGATTTGCAAATAATCAATAAACATCTGAAAACATGCATGATCATAGTAGTCCGTGGATGCAGATTAATAATAGTGAGTTTTTTTGGGACGCCTGGTGGCTCAGTGGGTTAAGTCATAGCCTATTGATTTCAGCTGAGGTCATGATCTTAGCGTTGTGAGATGAACCCCACACTGGGTATGCTGAGCCTGCTTGGGATTTTCTCTCTCTCTTTCCCTCTCTCTCTTTTTCTCTCTCTCTGCCCCTTCCTTGCTTAGTCTCTCTTTCTCTCTCTCTCAAAATAAATAAATAGACCTATAAAAAAGAATAGGGAGTTTTCACTTTTTCACCAATCAACTTAAGAAGAGTTAAATTTTTTTTTAAATGTTTATTCATTTTTGAGACAGAGAGAGACAGAGCATGAACGGGGGAGGGGCAGAGAGAGAGGGAGACACAGAATCTGAAACAGGCTCCAGGCTCTGAGCCGTCAGCACAGAGCCCGACGCGGGGCTCGAACTCACGGACCATGAGATCATGACCTGAGCCGAAGTCGGACGCCCAACCGACTGAGCCACCCAGGTGCCCCCAACTTAACAAGAATTTAAAATACTGATCATGTACAGCGTTGGAAAGGGTGTGGAAGTGTGAGCATTCTCCTACATTGCTTATGGGGGCATGAATTGCTATGAGCTTTGAGAATGGCATCTGGCAATCTTATTAGAATATAAAATGTAGTCGGTTAAGCATCCGACTTCAGCTCAGGTCACGATCTCGTGGTCCGTGAGTTCGAGCCCCGCGTCGGGCTCTGGGCTGATGGCTCAGAGCCTGGAGCCTGCTTCTGATTCTGTGTCTCCCTCTCTCTCTGCCGCTCCCCCGTTCATGCTGTGTCTCTCTCTGGCTCAAAAATAAATAAACGTTAAAAACAAAAATTAAAAAAAATATATATATAAAATGCACACAGCACTTGGGCCCAACAATCTCACATAAATCCTAGGTCATTGTATACCAGTCCCCAAATATCTCTTATCAAAGAAAAGCACTTAGCGTTTAGTATCTCCTACTCTAGACCCTATCCAAATATAGGTCATGTATGTGGGGAACATGACAGGAATCAAATTATACTTTCTTCTTTAACAGACTTCTATATATTTAATTAAATAATGCTTCTATACATTTCATAAATTCATATTATAAAATCTAAATGTAATCCTACATATCCCGCTTATCCCTTCTCCCTTAGTTCATTTCATAGACCTGGTTTGAACATTAGATTTAGTGCTCCTAAACTGTGTTTAAAAAATAATTTTGTAATGTTACATTATTTTTCAACTCTTTTGAGTCTTGAAAATATATTTTGTGAGCACTTTTAACAAAAGGTGATTCTCATTCTCTCTTCTGGTGGATTTGGGAGTTGTTCCCATCAAAGTAAAGGGACTACCACCCACGTATTTACTTTTGCCCTTGGAAGTACTTCTCCCCTGCTCTACTGCCATGTTAGTCAGAAGTAGCACATTTACTGTGAGGTTTAGAGAAATATGGTGCCCATAAACCCCTCCCCCCACTTTTACATTCTGTGAAAGAGGTAATTGGTGACTTGGAGCATTAAAAATTTACTGTTACCTCTCTGTGCCGTGGAATGATGGGTCAGTGCCACTGTACCTCAAAATGAAGTTTTGTTCATTCCTGATTCTAAATAAGAAAAGTTATTGTAGACATTTATTCATTTCACAGAAAATTATTGAACACTTGCTATGTTCCAGGCATTGTTAGGTGCTGGGGGTACAAATTCTCTCAGGGGGTTAACACACCAGAGGGGGAAAAAAGCAATAAAAGAGTAAATAAATAAACAAGTAAATTTTGCATAGTGATATGTGCTAAAAAGTAAATAAAGCAGGGTAAAAGAAAAAATAAAAAGACTGTCAGGAATGCTGGTAGTCTACTTTAGAAATGAGGGCTGGTCCATCTTCAAAGGAGATGACGTCCTGTCCCACACGTGAGAAAGAGCAAGCTGGGAAAAGATTTCACAGTGTGTTGGGCTGAGTACCTGCAAATGTAAAGACCTTGATGTGGGAATGAGCTTGCTGTTTGTGAAGATGGCAGCGATACTCCTGGCATTGGGGTACAGTGATCCTTTGTCGTGTAGAACCGTGCTTGTGTTGCGTGATGTTTAACATCTCTGGCCTGCCTACTAAATGCCAGTAGTGCCCCCTCCCAAGTCACTGTGATTACAAAAACGCACTCACTAGACCACACGGTGGCTACAGTTAACAGTCCTATATGGCATAATTGATAGTCGGTAAGAGAGTAGATCTTAAAAGTTCTTCTCATCACAAGAAAAAACTTTGTAACCATATGTGGATGTTAACTAAACTCATTGTAGTAATCATTTGCAATATGTTCATATATCAACTCTTTATGTTGTACACCCCCCAAACTAATACATTGTTGTTTGTCAATTGTATCTCCACTTAAGTAAATACAAAGAAAAGAAATGCAAACAGAAAACATTCTCACGTATTTCAAACACTGCTTCTCCCTTCAGGGTGCCACTACCGCCCTCCACCTAGAGCCTCTGAAAGCTGGGAGGGAGGGAAGTTGGGGAAGGGGATGTTAGAAAGGCGGGAATGGGGAGGTGGAGGGCAACCAGGCCCTTGAGTCCTGGCAAGAAACCTGAATTTTATTTTAAGCATAACAGGCAGCCACTGGAGTGATGTGATCTGATAAATGTTTTAAAAAAATCACTCTGGCTCTTCCTTGCAGACTGTGGACAGAATGAGCTAAGTTAGGAAGCTGTGGCACCAGTTCCCATATTAGATGGCGGTGGCCTGGACTGGGGAGAATCTACCCAGGGAGAGGGCGGTATGATCTGATTCAGGATGTTGAAAGACTTGCTAATTAATTGGATGTGAGAGCCAAAGAACAAGAAATTAGAATGGCGCCCGGCTTTTGGTTTTGTTTTTAATAAGGAATTAAGAATATAAAGAAATCATATGGTAAGGAGATATGAAAATGAAGGAGGAGGAAATGTCACAATTAAATTTAGGAGACGAACCACTCCATATTTTTGAATTTTCAAATTCTTGTGGACTTCAATTTTGATGCTCTGTTTAAAAAAGAATTTAAAAATGTGTGTGCCAAAAGCATTTAACATTTGGAAAGGATTCATGACTTTGGTAGATAAACAAGCATCATCCTATAGTTATTATGCTCTATGATGTAATTTATTGGACTTAAGTTGGCTCCATTTCATGACACACATTGGGTGTATAGCCATATTTCTTAGTTTTCATTTAAAAGCTAAAATGTTAAATCATTTTCTTCCTATGAAATTAAACTAACCATATACACTCTCAATATTCTGTGAAGCCAACCCCATCTAGTTATCAAAATGGATGTATCTTTTAAACTAAAGATTTAAAAAAAATTATTTATAGGACACAATGTGTAAATTCTAGATTAGGAACATGGAGACAAGGGCATAAATATATCCTTAAATTGGAATTATAGCAAACAAACAAACAAACATGACTCGTAGAAAGAACACTTCTCTTTCCCTCTGCTGTGGATCTTTGTTGACTCACTTGCATTGTAGATTGTTCCATAGTCTTGAAGGGCAAGGAGGCAAGTGTACTAGCCTCATGAAACACTGTCTAGGCTGTGACGATAAATGTGAATCCATCTACTCCTGGGATATTTGTGCTCTAGGTATAATGATCCAGGAACAAACGGGTGGCAGTTACAATACAGAGTTCACCTTAATATGAAGAAGGACCTTCCATATGGGGAGACTAAGAGTAGAGTGAAAATTAGCAGGCCTTCTGAAGAGAGAGACTTCCCTGTTGGCTAATGGAGATGTTTAAACAGAAGCCAAAAAGCTACTTGCTAAGGGGGGGTCCAGGAAGTGAGTCAGGCACTTGATGGATTTTGGAAGAGATGAGGTCAAAGTTGTTCTCATAACTGCAGTTCTGTCACTGAATGTGCCTGCCCCATTAATACTGCAGAGTTAGGATAAAATCCTGGTAGCAACAGTTGCACCGTCCACTGGTTTGCTTTGCAATGATTGCTTGGTTGTTAAACTCTAAACTCTACGGGTGAAATACCACAGTGACGGAGAGCAATGCCAGTCAGATCGGCCACCTGTCATCTAGAGCAGAGATTGCAAACCGTTATCTGATAGGCACAATGCAGCCCAGTGATTAGGAAGCATTTGATTTAGGGAGATTCTTTTTTAAAAAATGAGAGTCATAGAAAAAGACTGGATTGCAGAACTCTCTCAAAAAATTGGAAGATTTCACAAAACCCCAGGCCCACCTGCCCTTCAGAAAGGGCATGAAACTCCAGTTTGCCACAGCCCTCCCCATTCCATGTCGTCCATATCCTCTAACTGTCTATTTTCCTCATTTACATCGTCTGTCAGTTCCCTATTGACGTTTGAGTTTGACTTCTGATTTAGATGCTGACACTCTCTTGCCTTTCTAGAGAAAAAAACAAAGGAGAAAGGAAAATCAAGAATGAGAAAGTAGAGGAGGTAGAGAAGCATCATAGTGCCTTACAGAGAGCCCAGGACTTGGATTAAGAGGGCCTCCATTTCATTCTGAGTTCTACCTCTTACGTCTTGAAGCCTCCATTTCTTTATCTACTGAACAGGAACCGTAAATAGGACTGATACTGATTTTTGAATGAGATAGTATATACAGGAGCACCTGGCATAATCCTTGCTGAAAGTATATGTTCTGGTTAGCTAGTTAGCTGAGGTCTTTCTGTATTGTCCTGTAAAACCCCAGGGAACTATAATGTTCCCTTGTTCTGTGACTCTTGATTTTTGTATCTGTTTTCTATACTAGATTCTTTGTATTGTATTCAACTTTATATCACCAAGCACTGAACTTGACATTTTGATGAATAGACGAATTTTTGAGTGAATTTTGAGAATGGAGGAAAACCGAATAGAGAAAAGGGAGTAACTAGTCACCCCTTGCTTCCCTTTCTCCAGATCCCCCTTTCCTCCTCCTCCAGACCCTCAGGCTCATAGTCTTGCTGTGAACCATCATCTCTCTAGAAGGAAGTCCAGCCATACTGACTTGGACCACTCTGTGCCTGGGTTGAACATTCTTAAGAAATGAAGGAGGTAGTTATTTGCTAAACATACCCCAGTTCTTTATTTAGGAGCATTATTATCAGCTTTGCTTATGGGTCCAAAAGTGGCCATTGATACACGGACCTAGAGCAAGCACTGTTTAGGTTTATGAAGACTCTGGTTTTCTTTTTTTTTTTTTTTTTTTTTTTAAATACTTCTTTTTTATTTTTTTTTATTTTTTTTTATTTTTGGGACAGAGAGAGACAGAGCATGAACGGGGGAGGGGCAGAGAGAGAGGGAGACACAGAATCGGAAACAGGCTCCAGGCTCTGAGCCATCAGCCCAGAGCCCGACACGGGGCTCGAACTCACGGACCGCGAGATCGTGACCTGGCTGAAGTCGGACGCTCAACCGACTGCGCCACCCAGGTGCCCCAAAACTCTGGTTTTCATTGAATACTCAGTATTTTAAAGCCGGTCACTTTACTGACAAGTTATTTTGCTTTTGCGACCTGAAGTAATACTATCAAATATTTATTGTAGTGATTCATTGCTTGTATACTTTGTCTATACTTTTCAAGAAGGAAAATGTCCTAGCAGAAAGAGAAGAAGCTGGTGTGTTTGGTGGTGTATGTCCTACCAGGGTATCTGACTGGATTATCGTACAAACTAGAAAGCCGTTGGTGCTCAGTGTTACCCAGTACACAATGCAACCAATGCTACTTTTTGTTACTGTATCATAATAGTACTTGTATCTATTCAATTAAATGGCCTCTTTTGATGTTTTCTAGCAGTGTGGCTGTAGAAAGTGCTCTAAACTTTATCAGGAGACTCGGGTTTTAATTCAGATTCCCTATTTCCTGGCTAGGAGACCAAGGCCAAACATTTATGCTGTAAAAATCACTAAATTGTGTTTGCCATCTACCGTGCACGGAGTCTTGTGCTAAATACTTCCTACTTCTTATTTCACTCTCAATAGCTTGTGAATTATATGTTTTTATTATTACTTGCATTATATGAATGAGAAAAATTGAGACGCAGATAGATTAACTTGTCTCATGACAGAACCAAAATTTGAGTCAGGCAGTATGACTTCAAAACTTGCATTCTTAAGTAATAATAATTAATAATAATAATAATACTAATATCAACAATAATAATAATACTGTAATGGTAGGAATGATAGCTTGGGCTTCCATAGTGCTGCTTGTGTGTCAAGGAGTTCTCTAAGTGCTTTACATACGTTTATTCAAACTCATTGACCTGTGCTTTTTTAGTTCATAAAATTGTTATGAGTATTAAATATGAAGATATGTACATATTTATATATGTATAGATACATGCTATGGAAATTATAAGTTAACTAAATTTCTTAGATGGTATTATTGTATGTTCACACATAAGAATGTAGGATTTTATGGGACACCTGGTGGCTTGGTCAGTTAAGCGTTTGACTCTTGATCTCAGCTCAGGTCTCCATCTCATGGTTGTGAATTCAAGCCCCATGTTGGACTCCAGGCTGGGCATAAAGCCAGCTTTAAAAAACAAAAAGAATGAAGGATTTTGTGATTTTTATTAATTCATAGACTTTAAAGGGACCAGGAAGGTAGAATTTTCTGCATTCAGAAAAGCTGCATGTGTATTCATTTTATATAACAGCATAGCAGTAATAGCTTGGTCTTTCCTTAGTAAGTGTGTAGTGCAATTTGTTTTCTTTTTTTTTTTTTTAATTTTTTAATGTTTATTTACTTTTGAGAGAGAGACACACACAGGCAGTTCTATCATTAGGCAGTGAGCAGGCGAGGGGCAGAGAGAGGGAGACACTGAATCTGAAGCGAGCTCCAGGCTCTGAGCTGTCAGCATGGACCCCAACGCCAGGTTCGAACCCATGAACCGCAAGATCATGATCTGAGCTGAAGTCTGATGCTTAAGTGACTGAGCTACCCAGGTGCCCCACAATTTCTGTTTTCTTGAAAACTTTGTACTGGAGAATGTGCTCAGTGCTCTTATTTAGAAACTATATGACAACTACATAATTGAGGGAGCTAATCTGCCATATGCCCTGTAGTTGCTGTAAAGTGACTGCTTTTAACAACAGTGTTACCTTTGCCTGCTGGATTAGATATTATTGCACCATCTGTGTTTGAGGCTAAGTTTTCTAATGTAGATTCATGCTGTTTCTGTGAATTTGTGTTTGTTGTCGTTTTACAGATTTTAAGGCAGTGCTTTTATGGGCTCTTCTTTTTTCTTTTTGTGTGCAGCATGATGAAAAAAAAATCAAAACCTCTTAAATTAAATCAGAGTTTAATCCCTGTCCCTAAACTAGATGGTAAACTGCTTTAGACCTTTTCCTCTCCCTTTACACAGAGTCATGGCTCAGTAAATACTTGCTGATTGATTCTCAAGTTAAGGATTATTTTTATAGTAGCATATGGTAGGCTTTAAAAAAATATTGGTAGTGGAAAACTAGCTGGCATATATCCATTTTTCAGATTTTTCTAGAAGATATCCTACCAGATGAAAAGCAGCAGAACCATCTGTCCCAGTACTTGGGACAGATCTTAGCAGTCCTCCTTTGGGTTGCACTCTTTGTAGCGGATTGCCTTGCTGCACTGTAATTAAGTCAGCCGGTGGGAGTCCCTGTGTTGAAGGGGCCCTTCCCTGCTGGAGAAGCACCACTGCCTTTGTGTTACATGCCATGTTATTGTGGAGTGGGTCATTTTTTTTCCTGCATGGGTCTTGATTTAACAGCAGGATCCTCTGGGCTTCTTCCAAGCAGCATCATGTTTCCCTGAAAATAAATGGTGGATGAATTCTTTCTTGAGATGATGAAAAACTGTTAAATGAAAGCTTTTCTTTTTTTCACGTTCAAAACAATGCTAAGTGTTTATAATTATACTTCAAATGAGTTACTTGGTTCACTGGCTTTCTTCCTGTTATGGCAAAGATGGAGGTTTTTTTTTTTTTTTCCCTTTCACATGGCAGAGAAATTTATAAAGATATAATATTTTTTTAAATGACTGAAAGTCAAGAATATAACAGATTTATATGCCTGTCTGTGGCCTGATAAAAGAAAGACTACATGTAATACTGTAATAAAATTGATCTGAATATCCTTTATTCCTCTTTTCTCTTATTCTTACCTTCTTAAAGCCCTGTGTCCCCTCCTTCAGCCAAGTCTCTTTCTGCTTACCCATTCTCTTACTCTGCACACCCCCTTATTCTACGTACCCTTCTCCATGGTAAGCAAACTTTTTTGTACCTTAATCCCTTTCTGGAATATTCTTTCCATCTCCTTTTCTTGGCCTTACGTGTATTCTCCTGCAGCCCTTTGTAGGAGACATTGCTCATTCTCTCCCACATCCTTTAACCTAAGACTCCAGAGACAGTGGCATAGTCTCTTTTTTTTCTTCCATATTGCGATGTTTAGACCATTATTCCTCTATTGTTGCCACTACTTTTGCTATGTATCCTTGTTTGTAGTCTGTTTAGACTGAATAGCTTAGTGAAAAAGAATAGACTCAAGGGAAAAGGGAAGATGGGGAGATGCAAATGGGAAGTCTGTCAGCTGTGATAGGATGCTGTTATATACTGTGATAGGATGCTGTTACTTTTTTATGAAAATTTTTTATCTCATTCGTAAGCACTCAATTTTGACTAAATAGCTGAGTACAAAGCAGCTCCAAGAATGATCATATAAAGTTTGAATATTTAATTTGAGGGTAGAGAAAATATTCTTCCAGTGGTAAGATGCATAATTTCACCAAGAAATGTCTGGTAAATCAAGTCAAAAGGCCCTCAGTTTTCCAAGAAGCATTTCAGGGTACTTTCACTTCTTATGGGAAATCTTCCTAGGCATGACCTTGTGAAGTCTGTTATTACTCTGAGGATGTATTAACAGGAACAAACATGTGATCAGAAACATAAATTATGAAAAATGCTGGAATTGCAGTCATAAGTGTTATTGACCTGTTACACATAAGAAACAGAAATCTAGGGGCACCTGGATGGCTCAGTTGGTTGAGCATCTGACTTCTGCTCAGGTCATGATCTTACAGTTTGGCTCAGGTCATAATTTCACAGTTTGAGAGTTTGAGCCCCGCTTTGGGCTCTCTGCTGTCAGCACAAGCCTCCTTCAGATCCTCTGTCTCCCTCTCTCTCTGCCCCCCACTCCCTCAGAAATAAATAATAAAACATTAAAAAAGAAAAGAAACAGAAATCTATGCCTTCTTTCCCCAAACCTCTACTTATTGGATAGGTAAAACATGGTATGCCATACATAGTATTTTGAATTTTTAAATTATTAATAAGGGTGAACAACCCTCATGTTGTTTAACCATTTAAAATTCCTTTCCTGTCAGGTGGTTTTTGGTGTGCATATCCATTGCCTTATCAAACTGTATGTCACTGCTTCCATTGAAAGAAGTGCCATAGTTTAAGAGGATCTTTATTTTTTAGGCAGACTATCTATTGGATTCAATGTTTATAAGAACTAGGTCTACAAATAAGAAGCAAAATCTTGGATATTAGTTTCTTTGAATGAATACAATTTCCATATATTTCCTCATTCTTACAGGGTTACATGCTTGAGTGTGTATAGTTTTGGCATTGGAGAGAGCAGAACTGAGAAAAAAGATGTTTGCAACCACATCATCAATATGTTATACAGCAGAGGAAATGTAGTGACTTAAATTCACTAACTGGAAACTCAAAATTTTTCAGTGTCACTGAAATCTTTCTTAGAATGTATATGTTTCCTTAAAAGGAAAACACATTAGAGAAATTTCTATTAGTTACCTTCTATTTCTGCAAAAGTCTTTGAAATTCAAAGTCTCTCTTACCTTTGGAGGGGATAAAAGTTCAGAACCATGGTTCTCTGTTTTGCTTCTTTGCCTTTGGCTGAGTGGTTACCTTTTCTGAGCCCTTGGCTTTCCATCTGTGAACATAAGGTGCTCCATCTGCCGTTTTAAAGTGAAAATTTATAATTCAAACAAGACAGTGTTTTGATCTTACACTGCTGTTTTATAAGTGTCCAACTTAAAATTAAGAAGATGGAATTATTCAAGTTATTATTATCTCATTCATATCGTATTAGGAATTAACATTTCTGACTTATTTTGTCCAGATATCTGCTTTTGGCCAATTTGTTGTGTTTTTGGTTGTAAGCTAAAAATGTATGAAATGGTATCTCAGAACAAAATCCTGTATTTGTAATGCCCAGTGAGAAATCTGATTTAGATACCTCCTGCTTTGGACAGACTTCAATAATACTTGCCATACACATGTCCTGAACATGTTGGTTTTCTTACCTTTTTCTCCCTCCTGTTGTTGGTAAGCTTCATGAGTCCTTGTCTTGTTTTTGTCTCTCTAGGTGCTAGTGCATGGTATGTGATCAACAAATATTTGTTCAATGTACGGGTTCAATCATAGTCTAGTTTAAAAATAATATCATCCTCATCAGTGTTTTGAGTTTGCTGAACAGAAGATAGTGGGTTCCTTTTAAATAGAGAGGAAAAGTTATTATGAAAAACATACCTTTTCTATATAATGTCCAGCTCTTCAAGCACTGTAAGGCAGGACTGTGTCATAAACAGGACACAGCTTAGACTGCAGAGGTCGCATGTTAGGACAAATCCTATGAAACTGCCTTTTTGTAGCTCAAAAATGATGGGCTGAACCATGTGGAATTTTAATATTCTAATATATTAAACAGAAAGGTGTGAGTGTGAGGGCTTAAAATTTAATGCATTTTCAGGACCTTTGTTACCTGAGAACAGCTACCTACAGAAAAAATAAAATCAGTTCACTTAAAAATTGGGACCAACACTTGATAGTGTAAATAAGCAGGAAAAGAAAAAGGACTGATTGGAATTCTTCCTTGAAATATACAAACATATGGAAATGTTGATAAAAATAACGAATTCTTCAAATTAAAAATGAATTGGCTTATTGTTATTTATGACACACAGCCTTAACTTCACATCTCAGATCTTCGGATCTCACATTAAATTTGAAGACTTCGTTAACTTTTCCAAGGCTTTAAAAAATATGTTATCATTAAAATTTTCTTATGAAGCATCCAAAATATAGACTGTGTTTTAAATTTTATTTTCTTCAGTGGTTAACTGGCTAACACTTCCAGATACTTATCTATCAGGGACTTTGGGTATCACTGGAACCATCTTTTACGGATTTTATGAAATCTTGCATGCGGCACAATTTGAAATTTCATTGTGCATTCAATTTGCATTGCCTTTTTGTGTCCACAGCAGCACTCCATTTGTAGCTGTGGAGATACTGATTTTGTAGGCTATAAATAGTTCTCTCCACTCAACCCATTGCCCTTTTCCTGCCTTATATTTCTTCATGGCAGTTGTTCTCTACTGATGATATTTTTTGTTTGTCCTTTGTTTCCTCCCATCCAGTTTCCAGAACATCTAGTCTTACCTGTCTGTATAACCTTTTTAAAAAGTTGCTTAAACTGTGAAATATGCCCTTCTATACAGAAAAAGCACACAAATAGGAAGCACAGTTTAAACACATAACGTAAAGCCACTCTGTGTAGCCACGACCTAGGCAAAGGGAATAGAAGATTATGAGCACCCCAGAATCTGCCTTTGTGCCCCTCCTCCATTGCAACTCTCCCCACTCCAGGTAATCCATAATTTTGTCATAATAATTGTCTTTTTTTAAAAATAGTTTTACCGCATGTGGTTTAGTTTTTGTCTGGTTTTGAACTTTACACGAATGGAATCATATTGTATATGTTCTTTCATACCATATCATTTTGTTTAACATTTTTTTGTGATATTCTCCTGGTCATTGCATGCAACAGTGGTTGTTTTATTTAATTACTATATAGTACTCCATTGTCCTATTTATCTACTCTTTGGTTGGTGGATTTTTGGGTTACTTTAATTCTTTGGGCTATAATGAAGAGTGCTGCTATGAATAGTTTGCACATATAATCTCATATACAAGTTTGTGAATTTCTACAAGTGTGGCATGGTATATGCCTATCTTCAACCTCATCATGTTTTCCAAAGTGATGGTACCATTTTATATACCTCCCAGCAGTGTATGAGAATTCTTACATTATTGGATATTGTCAAATTTTAAAGTTTTGCCAATCTGCTGGGTATAGAATGATAGCCCATTGTAATTCTAATTTGCATTTCCCTGATTACTGAGATTGAACAACTTTTCAAATGTGTATTTGAATTTCCTATTTTATGAAATGCCTATCTAAGGTTTTAGCCCTTTAAAATATTAGGTTATCTGTCTTTTATACTGGGATATAGGAATTCTTTATATATAGTCAGGATTCTAGTTCTTTATCATTTATGTGTTGCAAATATCTTTTTTTTTAATGTTTATTCATTTTTGAGAGACAGAGATAGAGCGTGAGTGGGGGAGGGGCAGAGAGCAAGGGAGACACAGAATCCAAAGCAGGCTCCAGGCTCCGAGCTGTCAGCACAAAGCTGTCAGAACAGAACCTGACATGAGGCTCAAACTAACAAACTGTAAGATCATGACCCAAACTGCGAGATCATGACCCGAGCTAAAGTCTGATGCTTAACTGACTGAACCACCCAGGCTCCTCCAATTATCTTTTCCTACACAGTGGCTTGTTTTTTCTTTTCATTCTCTTTGTGATGTCCTTTGATAAAATTCCTAACTTTAATGAATGTAAGTAAATTTATCAATTTTTTCCTTTATGTATTTTTGTGTCTTAAAAAAATTTTTTTTAATGTTTATTTATTTTTGAGAGAGACAGAGACAGAATACAAGTGGGTTAGGGGCAGAGAGAGAGGGAGACACAGTATCCGAAGCAGGCTCCAGGCTCTGAGCTGTCAGCACAGAGCCCGATGCAGGGCTCGAACCCATGAACTGTAAGATCATGACCTGAGCTGAAGTCAGACACTCAACCGACTGAGCCACCCAGGTGTCCCTATGTATTTTTGTGTCTTAAAGAAAGTCTCCTTTTCCCCCTAAAAAGAACATCTTCCCTATCCTGAGGTCTTAAATATAATTTTCGTCTAATACAATTAGTTCTTGAATCTTGTATTATTGCAAATATAAATAAATTGTGACCATCACTGAATCCACAGTAGTTGAATTGCGTATATAGATGCTTGAGTCATAAATGATTCTTTCCAGGTTTACTATTAGCATATCACAATAGACCAATGGCTCTTTTGCTAGGAAAATCTAATATTCTTGTTTCCCTGTCACAAAAACATTTTTGCTAAGCTAGAAAGAATATATATAAGGGTATAAATCTGTAGTAGACGTGAATGCCAAAAACTGTGGTTTAAACCAGCAAAATGTACCTTCTTAGATACAAGAAACCTTTGTCAAATAGCCCCTGGCTTCTTCTGGTCCAAGTGAAGAATCACCAGGAGATGTCACATAGTGAAATTAATCCACTTGTGGTAATAGTACTTGGTAATTGCTTGCATTAATCAAGGTAGGTTAATTTCTATTTATTTTCATAACTGTAAAAAAAAATCTATCATCTACCGAAGACTTTTATTTAATAAGCTAAGCTCTTATTTCTTTCATAAAGATTAAAGATCAAATATTAATCCAAACTACTCAGAATCCCTTTCTTTCCCTCACCTTTCTGATACCTGCACCCCACTCCCCTGAGAGGCCAAACTACATTATCAGTCATCTCAAAGCCCTCTTCTTTTATATCCAATACTAGGCCATAAATTAAAAAAAATGTTTTTTAATGGAAAGATGGGAATGGAAAGATGCATTAGTTAGTATGGGGTGGGGGCCCGTGTCAACATCTTTTACCTAGGAAAAGAGTTAGCTGTCTCCTGATGGTTCAGGAATATGCATGGACATAGAGGGAGACCTGAGTTTTCCTGAAAGCAGTATTCTTTAATTCTTGTCAATATTTTAATCAGTGCCACCATGTGTATGTTATTTCTGCATATTATAGTGCTTGGTGTTGAAATGACAAAAAATGGCCGAGGAAAAGGCTATGGAGAGATACAAAATAGGAAAGAAAAGAAAGGATTCACTTTTGCTATAAAAATCCTGTCTATGTTCCCAAATCTCATTTCTTCTTTCTTTTAAAGACAGTGATTTCTGAGTACCAATTAAGTTAGAAGGTACTATGTTGAGCCCACTTATTACACAGGAGATCCTGAAAATCTTTAATTAGTTCCTGGTCTTAGAAGAGGGAAGGAAGAGAGAGATGCTAAAATTATTATACTACATGATAATTTGCAAGATACTCAGATAATGTGTAATGGATGCACAAAAAGCCAGTAACTACACAGAGAAAGCAGTTTTGGGGCTGGATCTTTGAGGACCAGGCTGATAGAAGTTGATGATCAGGTAGATTTGAGGGGCTGGGGACAGTGAGTTTTTTGTTTGGCTTAAGACTGGAGTGAATATTATTGTTGCAGGATTTTTTTACTTCAAAACTCAGGGTTCATTGTCTTGCCGCTTTGAAGAATGAAGAGATGGACACAAAATGAGCAGCAGGCAGAAGTTTATTAGAGTATAAGATCAGAAAGGAAGAAAAGTATGAAAACTCTCTTTCAGAGAGGGGACCTGTGGCTATAGGCAAGGGCCTTTGTTTTACAAGGTTTTGGTCCCCACCTCCCTTCCCTTCCCTCTTGTTCCTTCTCAGGCTCTACCCTTATTGGCTTGGGAGCTCTAGGTGCGATCATTCCTGATCGGCTCAATTCCATCGTATTGGGGGTGGTGTATGGCCGGCCATACGAGTCCTTGAGCGTCAGACGTTTTCTGGTCTACTACTTATTTTCAGTTAGATCTTTTGTCAAATTCATGAGGGAAACCTGAGGGGAAGTAGGTGGTATCTGTTACATTCTTAAGAGGAACCTTACACCTCAGGGGCTTTGCTGTGTCAGACACTACCAGCATTGTTCCAAAATATGTGTTTTTCCCTACTCAGGGACCTCAGGTCCTAATCTTTCCCTCTCTGACTATTGAATCCTATCTTTTCCTATCATATTAGGTCTACAAATGCAGGGCTTTAAGGAGAAAGGCGTAGGACAAAGTGCCAGAACACAACAGGTTTCTATTTTTTGTGTACTTATAGATCACGATAATTCATTTATAGACACACTCATCCTCGTGAGTAAATTGTTCATATCCTATTCACCTTTACCTGGTCTGAGTTGTCAGATTTAGTCATAGAGAGTACAGAGTCAGCTTTTCCTTCTGTGGTGTTTGTGTGGAATGTTTTCAAAGAAGTTCCTCTTCTTGGTTCTTCTTCTTCTTCTCCTCCTTCTCCTTCTTCTTCTTCTTCTTCTTCTTCTTCTTCTTCTTCTTTTTTTTTTTTGTCTGATCTTGATTAGACGTCTCTGCTTGTCTCCTACCTTCCTGATCAATTGATACCTAGGAAATTTGATAGCCGACATCTTAGACTTGTTAAATCATTGAAAGGGTCTTTTAAAATGATAAATGACCCTCAAGTCCAATTTAGTTTTGCTGAGGTGAAAATCACAATCAGAATCAAGGTCTCTGATTTAGTGAGAAAGAGAAATTTCTGGTTAAATAATGAACTGAAGTCTCAACAGATATGCTGAGAAAATCTTATTCATCTTACTAGATAATTTTTAGTTTCTGTGGTGGCATATATTCAGACTGATATTGTCTGATGAGGTTTAGGGGTGATGGGGGGAGTTTGTGGGTTTGGAACTGACAGCCAAGAAAGAATTCTTGAAGATGTCTTTGGTGCAAAAATGGTGATTTTATTAAAGCATAGGGACAGGACCATGGGCCAGAAGAGCTGCACTGCAAGTGTCGGGGGGTGACCGGTTTATGGAGTTGGGGGAGATAAAGTAATGGAGTTTCCAAAGAGATTTTCACATGTTAAAGACTTACTAGAGGCCTAGCTATTACCAAGCTAAGGTTGTTTTCACTGTAGCAAAACATTAAGACAGTAGGGAGTTCCTGGAGAAATGTCATACATTTCTCAAGTATTTGTCAATGGGCTGCAGATTATAAGGAAATTTAATTTTACCTCTCATTTCCTTCTTGCCTCTGTCCCCCACATCACTATGGCGGGGAGGGTGATGCTGGGGTTCCCAAGAAACTGAGTCTACAGTTTACCGGAGATTAGACTATTGATGATTGCCTTTTTCTTGTAATTTACTAAGATATTTGTAAACTGATGGAGACTCTCATCTGTTTAACCATTTGTTTTCTGTCCTTTCCTTTGTCCTTGGGCAGCAAGGAGTATCTGAGGAATGTCAGACATATCCCACCTGGGTGGGGATGCATGTGTGTGCTAGTTTGTATTTTGCTCCCTCATCATGGTCTATTGGTGTTCTCTGAGTCTGCTTTGATTTTGATAGAAAAAGCAAAGCAGAACTCCATTGTTTTCAAAACCAAAGCAGAACTCAATTGTGTTTTCAGTTAATGTGAGCTAATGTGTTAGCAACTGTGTAACCATCAAGCATTTACTAAGCACCTACTATAGGTGAAGCACTGTACAAGGTGCTCTCCATACAGAGATAAGCAAAACAGGCAGGGGTCCTACCCTCATAGAACTTAATGTTGAGTGGGAAAAATGGAATTAATAAATTTTCCATATTTATAATTACAAGTGACACACACATATAAATAGAGGTTGCTCATAACCCATTCATTATTCCCTTTCACTCTTCCTAATATACCATCTGTGTAAGTTAACAGTCATTTGTCAGGCTTATTTAGCAAGTAGCTTTGCAATTTTCTCTTGCATATTTTTGTTGACAATTACTGTTAGTTACACAGTCACTCTTACATATTGGCCAAAGTACCCCACAATCACGATGGCTTCTAGATTTTCAACTTGGGAAAGCAGGTGGATGGAGAGGCCATATACTGAAATAGAGAACGCAGGAGAGAAATTTGAGACCAAAGAAAAAAAATGTTTTGAACACAATTTAAGGGAACTGTGAGATGTCAGAGTGGAGGTATGAAATAGGTCTTGGGTAATATTGGAAACATGGTTGGCCATTGATAAAGATTTGACTCTGTGGTGATGGGCTGGTGCAAATGCGCTTCTGAATCTCAAGACTGACTAATGATAAAAAGCAAGAAAATTAACAATGAGGAACCAATCACACGTGTCTTACTTGGGTTATGTGATATGTGGCTTCAAATCATGTATGTAAGTCATTCCTGAAGTCATGGAGCGAATGAGATGAAAGTAGAGGAAGAAGGACGAGAGTGCTGGTGGAGTCCTGGGGATCACAGTCGTTCAGGGCAGGCAGAGGCAGAGGCTGCAGGGAGAGCCAGAGCCGTGTGGTGGGAGAGCTGTGAACGGGACCAGAAGAGCAGACAAATGGAGACCAACACAGGAAGCGTTTCGAGAAACCAGAGACCAGCACTTCAGAGAGGCCAAGGCAGAGGGGCACTGGACAGCAGGCTGGTTGGGAGGTTCACAGGAACACCTCTGGAGAATTCTGAATTCTGAAATCCACAGGTGTCATTTCATAGAAAGGACAGTGGGGTGATGGTTTCTTTTGTTTTCCTTAGCCACCATTTGGATATTTGATTAATTATCAGACAGCTAAATTTCCAGTGTCTGGGTAGTTAAGATTTACCAAGAAGAACTTCTATGCTCTTTAAAAGTAAGTGACTTGTGATTAAAATCATTCAAGTTGGTTGTTCACCTCGCTGCTCACTCCATTTCTTTGTTCTGTGTTTTAACATCTGCTTCAAGGCTTACTCTCTTTAGAGTCTCTATGGTGATCATTTTTAAAAAGCTTTTTCAGGTTTTCTAGAAACACGCATAGGTGCACAATAACTCTGAAAGTGGGCAGTAAGTACCTGGGTGTGATGGTGAAGTGCTTGCTCTGCCCTGAGAAGTAGGGAATAACATGAACAATTAAAGGGCTAGAGTAGAGAAGGAAAAATCTCAGAGACAGAATGGCTCCAGGTCAGCAAGCTTTGTCTACAGTCTTAAGAAAAGAAGTCTTAGTACTATATCAAGACTGTAGCAGTCAGAGGTAGGGTTGTTTTAAAATGGGAAGCAGAGAACAAAGAGAACCCGAGAAGCAGAGGTTGGCAGTGCGCACCGAGCAGGGGCGGGCACCCTGCCTGGCCTGCATAGTGGTCAGCGCTGCCGACAGGCTTGTGCTGTGGAGACACACAAACTGCTTTTCCAGGGCCTGATGGAGTTACATTTGAATCAGGCATATCTCATTTTGATGTTGATTCCATGCTTCTCCAACTGGTGCCTGGTTAACTGGTTGCTGGAGAGAATGTGATTTTCTTACTGATGTCCTTCTCTGACCTCTTGGCAGTTACAGAATTTTTTATTGTAAGATAAATGTCTATTCTGGTTTTGTGTATCAGTCTCCTGGGGGTTTAATTCACATGTGAGAGCATCCATGAGCCTGAATGAGTCTGGAGTGGGATCGAGTTTCCTAGTCCCCGGCTCGTGACCAGAATTATGTCAGATTCACCAAGTTGAGCTCCCTGTTAAAGTCTCTTGGCAGGCAGGCACTTTCCCGGTGCAACTCCTCCATATCACCATACAGCCTTCCTCTGGGAGCTTTCAGAGATTACCATTATTTTTCTAAAAATGATAAAATTTAATGTACTAAGACTTAATTCTGTAATTGTAAAGATGTGAAACAGGTATTATCTAATGCGAAATGAATAATTGGTCATTTGCAAGCATGCCATGGTTACTGCTGTGCTGCATTCTGTCTCCTGGTGCTCAACTGCCTGGGCCAGACCATTTGTGTATAGCCTGGTCATCTGGCTCATAAACATGTATTAAATATAGATCTTGGGTAATATTGGAAACATTTTTGGGTTTCGGCCATTGATAAATGTTTGGCCACCACTGTGTGGTGATGGGCTGCTCTCTTATAAATGATAGCATTATACATCTATATGTTCTTGTATGTTAAAATTCACGTACCTTTATTAATAAGTTACGTAAGTCACAACTTAATCTGGCCTTATATATATTTCAATATGTAGTATAGGAGAAATCATTTAAAAATGTTTTTTTAATTTTATTTTTGTATTTTACATCCAAATTAGTTAGCATATAGTACAACAATGATTTCAGGAGTAGATTCCTTAGTGCCCCTTCCCATTTAGACCGTCCCCCCTCCCACAACCCCTCCAGTAACCCTCTGTTTGTTCTCCGTATTTAAGAGTCTCTTCTGTTTGTCTCCTCCCTGTTTTTATATTATTTTTGCTTCCCTTCCCTTATGTTCATCAGTTCTGTGTCTTAAAGTCCTCATATGAGTGAAGTCATATGATATTTGTCTTTCTGACTACTTTCACTTAGCATAATACCCTCCAGTTCCATCCACGTAGTAGCAAATGGCAAGATTGCATTTTTTGATTGCCGAGTAATACTCCATTATACACACACACCACATCTTTATCCATTCATCCATCGGTGGACATTTGGGCTCTTTCCATACTTTGGCTATTGTCGATAGTGCTGCTGTAAACACTGGGGTGCATGTGCCCCTTCGAAACAGCATACTTGTATCCCTTGGATAAATGCCTAGTAGTGCAATTGCTGGGTCGTAGGGTCGTTCTATTTTTAATTTTTTTGAGGAGCCTCCATACTGTTTTCCAGAGTGACTGCACCAGTTTGCATCCCCACCAGCAGTGCAAAAGAGATCCTCTTTCTCCACATCCTCGCCAACATCTGTTGTTGCCTGAGTTGTTCATGTTAGCCATTCTGACAGGTGTCAGGTGGTATCTCATTGTGGTTTTGATTTGTGTTTCCCGGATGATGAGTGATGTTGAGCATTTTTTCATGTGTCGGTTGGCCATCTGGATGTCTTCTTTGGAGAAGTATGTCTTTTGCCCATTTCTTCACTGCATTATTTGTTTTTTGGGTGTTGGGTTTGATAAGTTCTTTATAGATTTTGGATACTAACCCTTTATATGATATGTTGTTTGCAAATATCTTCTCCCATTCCATCAGTTGCCTTTTAGTGTTGATGATTGTTTCCTTCACTGTGCAGAAGCTTTTATTTTGATGGTCCCAATAGTTCATTTTTGCTTTTGTTTCCCTTGCCTCTGAGAAATCATTTTTTTAAGTGTTTATTTTTGAGCGAGAGAGAGAGAGATGGAGGGAGCGCGAGCGGGGGAGGGGAAGAGAGGGAGGGAGACAGTATCTGAGGCAGGCTTTGTGGTGTCAGTGCAGAGCCCGATGAAGCAGAGCTCGAACCCCCAAATAATGAGATAACGACCTGAGCCAAAATCGGACTCTGAACCAACTGAACCACCCAGGTGCCCCAAAACCTTTTTTTTCTGAGGTCAAGAAATACATATCGTTTCATACCACAAAATGTGTATGCTTTGTCAAAGAAGCACTTCCAGAAAGTAAGCTGGAGTTGTGAACAATAAAGTTGGGGCTTTAAGATGTTTTAAGTGAATCAGGAAAAAGAAGACTGGTGTCAAAGTTAAAAGCATGCAAAACAAGAGTAAAGGCAAAACATTGACCCTACCTGGCTTGGGAGAATTTTGGTCATGTAACTGTAAGCAGAATAAGTATCCAGGGTTCCTGGGTGGCTCAGTGCATTAAGCATCTGATTTCGGTTCCAGCCATGATCTCATGGTTCGTGGGTTTGGGCCCCATATTGGGCTCTGTGCTAACAGCACAGAGCCTACCTGGGATTCTCTCTCTTTCCCTCTCTCTCTCTCTCTCTCTTTCTCTGCCCTCTACTCCTGCTCTCTCTCTCTCTCAAAAATGAATAAGTGAACATTTAAAGAAAAAGAAAAAACAAGAATAAATAACCAGTTTGGGATTTCCCTGATAGTCCTAGTAGGTCATTTTAGCTTCTCTGAAGGTTTTATCTAGGGAGAAAAAAAAAAGCTTTCTTCCTGACCTGGAGAGTTTATTCTGGCTTTGCTGTGTACAAACAGGAAGATCCTAGGAGATGCCCAGTCAGTTTTTGAGAGGCATGTCGATAAAGGTAGGGATTGCAAGAACTGGGCTTGGGGGCTGAGCAGAGAAAATGATAATCTGAAAGGACACCCAGGTATGATGCTTCTCTTTAGCTGTACAAATACATTGCTTGTTAACATCACTGAATTCACATTGTTGCTTTTCTATGATAATTTCCAGGCCTGCTGTGCTACATAACTTTGAGGAGTAGTGATGGAAATGGCACCACTGAAGTAATGCAGTGCAGGTCTGCAGAGCCTGACTTAGGTGTCTTGGGTCGGTCTGTGACAGCAGTAAGTGTGTGACACTCCCATATCCTGCTAGAGCAGAGGTACTTTGCTATTTTATGAAATAGATAAGATATGCAGGCTGTTGTTCAGAGATAGTATTCTAAAGAGTTAGAACCCTTTCCATAGGTCAAGAAGGCTGGCAAGATTCCTGGTAAATTCACTGACTCATATAATTGTAGCCCTTCCTTGTAATCTTAATATAAGCTATATTGTGCTTCTCAGCAATTCTGGTAAGTCTTTGTGCTTCAGCAAATACTCCTAAACATGTAGGGTCCACTGGCTTGTCTTCTGTGTAGACATCAAAACAGATGATGGTGACATTGTTGGAATGTGGTATGAGACACAGTTGCTTAAAGATAATAAGATTGCCTTGATATAAATGACTGGAAACACCTGCACAAGGCAGGTGATGGTGTAGCGTGTTTTGAGACAGAAGTACAGGGTCCCGCTCCCCCCAGAGCACTTCACACAGCCGTACAGCTGCCACTCACAGAAGTTGCACAGATTCCACCAGTGGACAGCCATTCACCTTTCTTAGGCAGTCTTTTTGCCCTGACAGCCCTTCTGACTCTTCTGGAACCTCTGGCTGCCCGCCTGCCTGCTCACCAGGTACAGCTCATTAATTACTTGTATACAGTACGATTATTGGATTATGGTACAGCTTTCCTTAAAGCATATTTTTCATTTTTATTAATTTGGAGAAATGCATATGCCAACCCAAACATAGTAAGTTGTACAATATTTATTGTAAGACTAGATGAATGGGAGGCCATGTTCCCAGGCATCCCTGGGCTTGGTAACTGTACATTATGGTTACTTCATATTGGGTGATGACTAATCAAATTTGATCAGATCCACTCTCTGGGAGTTTGTGAGACACAGGAGAAAGGAGCAGAGAAAGAAAGAAGAGGAGCGGAGCCTGAAAGAACTGAGAGTGCACTGAGTCACGGAGTGAGGAATATCCAAGTAGACTCTGAGGGGTGGAGGGCATCCCTGCCTCTGCCTGCACTGTTTCACGTCTTTCTTCCCTGCCTCTGGTTTTCCTTTTTCTTTTTCCCAATGGCCATGGTGGAAGATGGATGCTCCATGGTTCCTGAGATTACATGTCTTCAGTTTAAGCAGTTAGCAGAGATAAGTGTTTTTAAATCCCAAATCCACCTGCTAGGGAGGGTGAAATTGATTGGTGTACCTGGGGTTATGTGTTCGAAGCTGGTCTATTCTGCTGTAGCCACGGAGACCGGTTTGTGTGTATAAACATGACTGCTAGGGTCCAGCCCAGAGAAGACAGAGATATGAGCTTGTGAGAATAAGTTCTCCTATTTAAGGAGTTATATCTATAGGTGTATAACATAACCTACTATTTATTTGTTTATTCAAAGAAATCAAACCTACTTAATATAGTAATAACATAGTCAAATAAATACACAGCCACATCTGGTTAGATTTGGTTGCTCATCTGGATCTGAGAGGATTGTTCAGTTATGTTCAAGAGGTTCAGTAGGAAAACTACTCCTAGCAAGTTAGTCAGCAAGGCCCCCCTGGCAAAAGAGGAAATTAAAAAACATTAAATCAATTAAGAGGTTTATCAGGTTCCCAATACTTGACATCAGAGGGTGGATTCAAGACTCACCCAATTCTAAGATTTTTTTAAATGTTTATTTGTTTATTTTTGGAGAGAGAGAGAGAGAGAGAGACAGAGAGAGAGAGAGAGAGAGAATCCCAAGCAGGCTCTGTGCTGTCAGCACAGAGCCTGATGCAAGGCTGGAACTCAAAAACCGTGAGATCGTGACCTGTGCCGAAATCAAGAGCTGGACACTTAACCAACTGAGCCACCCAAGTGCCCCATCTCTAAGATTTTTTAATGGGCTTCTTTAAGGTCATTGTGTACCTTATTTTAAACAAGTCAATAATTTTTTTTCAGTATTTTGGACCTATTGCAAATATTTTCAATATTTTACATGTAATGCTTTTTAATTACTTTCCACCCTGGGGCTTCCATGGCACTATTCTCATTCTCCTCTTACCTCTCTTCCTCAAAGGGCCCCCAAATGCTCTGTATCTCCCCACTCTGTGAAGAGGGGCTTGACTTAAGTCCTTTGCCTCTGCTCTTCTTATTCACTCATTTTCATAAGTTTTTCCAGTATTTTAGCCAAGGAGGCACGTTTCTGCCCCTGACCTCTCACATAACTATTTCTTGGTAGACACATTTGCCAGTTGAATGATAACACAGTGGCTTCATGTCCCACAATTACTAACATTCCCCTAATTTTGTCAGTCACTGAAACTCTCCCATTTACTTAGGTTTAATACCATGAACTCTTCTTTGACAGCTTTTCCTTCTTCATTTTCATTGCTATGACCACAGACCAGATTCTCATTGGGATATCATCATATTCTAAGGGATTAAAAAAAATTCTTTTTGGCTTTGTTTTGCTTTTTTTTTTTTTTTTTTTAAACTTCACCTAATGGTTCATAGCCAGAAATCACACCAGGATTACTTGAATATTTCTTAAACACACACCCTCTGATCTCCATTACAATCACGATCTCTGGAGTGATTTGAAAAATCTCAAAAAATAAAGGCAAGTTCCAGTGTAGAAAGGTTTTGCAGGTGATTCTGATGTGTACCCTGGGTTAAGGATTACTGCTCTTATCTTACCACTGTTAGATCAGTTCTTTAAACATTGCATAAATCCTTCCTTTTGCCAGCAGCCTCCTTAGGCTTGTCAGGTCAAGGTCAAGGTCAAGATCCTCAGTCTGACATTCAGTGCTCCCCATTCCTCTATGTGAGTCCTGAACTTGAGGCAACTTGTTTTCTTGTCTGCCACATTCATATTCAATCTGTCACTTTACTGGTCTCATTAAAGCAGTTCTGCCTTAACTTCTCATAAGAACCACCTTCTCCACCAAGCATTCCCAATGAATATAGCTCCTGTTCTTTCCTTTGCCCAAATTTTTGTGGTTTACTTATTGTCTATACTGCTTATAACCCAATACTTGTTTAGGTACTGTCTTATATGCATGAAATATTTTCGATCAAAGTAGATTTTACGTTTTCTAAAAGTGGGAAAAGTCTTTGATATCCTGTACACAGTCTAGGATAGCCTGGTACTTTGAGTCAACTTAAATACTAAATAACATGCATACTGATGCATTGTGGATAAACCTCCTGCTTCATCCTGTATCCAATTAAAATGATCTCATTTCAGGTTCTCCTCTAATTCAAGCATTTTACCCCATATTGTTTCTGCAATTAGGCAGAAAGATGAGCATCTGTGAAATTAACCTTTTTGCTTTTCTTACTCTGAAATGTGAATTTTTTTAAAAAATGTGGTTTTAAAGTCCAGTGTAGTGAATGACGTTTATTGTTTTTTTTTGTCTTCAGGTAACATATTTTAAAATTTCTTTAACGCACAGTGCAGACAGGATGCTAATAGCAAATGTGGACTTTGTCCACAGCTGTACCCTATCAGCCACTAACACTCTGATTGCATTATTTCAAAGGCGCAGCAATCATTTACACTTTTTATTACCCAGGGGCATTTCAAACTGTTACTGAAATGCATCCATCCCTGGAGTAACCATCTGTGAATGTTGACACCATAAGGTAGAATGATGAGAACTAAATCTAATTGATATGCAAAAAGCAGAATTTCAGTTGTCCAGCTATGGAGATTAAAGTTCAGCAACGAGCTAAATTTTTTACGTAGTATCTAGTTCAAGAACTTATTGTATTGAGATTCTCAAGGAGAAATATAGCCCTCTTTATTCTGATAAGAACATCTCAAAGTATCTTCTTTAATACATGCTTATTGTAAACAAATTCAAACTCTGCAAAGAAAGGAAGTTCTTCTGAAGGCAAGGAGATTGCTGTTGTTGCTATAGGATACCACAATAACAATACATTTCCGTTATACGTTTTCTTGCCCTCCAAAAACAAAAAAGAAAAGAATGCCTTATTTTAATAGTTAAGCTATATTAAAATAAACTATTGGGAGCAACATTTATTAAGATATTAAGATATATTCACTTATATTAAATTGGTTTTATAACAATGGCTTAAGATCTTTGAAAAATTTCTGTCCTTTTATTATGAAATATAATTGTGAAAGGGTCACTTAAATTAGCTGTCTGGCAAGATGTACCATGCCCTCATTCACTTGGAATTATCCAGAAATTCTACAGACCAGCTCATCCTTCAGAAAAGATGTTCCCTGGTGATTTATATGTCTGTGTGGACAAATAACACCTTTAAAATGCAGCGAGGTCTTGAAATGGCCCTGCTGTGGCTGTCCATTGAGAGATCACTATTCTCCTGAGGTCTACCCTAACTGCTGGAAGGAAAATAGCAGCTCCTGTCAGTCTGTGACAGGAGTGTGTATTAGCAGACATTTGTAAAGAGACAACGGTGTGGACTCAGGCCTTTCTGCAATAAAATTGCACTTAAAAATGATTGCTGCTCCAGAGTTTTTGTATGCAGTGTTATGGCACGCTGCAGTTCGGGCAGCAGGCAAACAGCTCTCTTTGAATGGCAGGACAAGTGTATCTCTGTGTTTGAAGTGCCTGAGCTTGTCTTGCCTTTTGCCAGGGGGGACACAATAGCGTCGTCTCTTCTCCTCAGCACAGCTCAATCCTGGCTCCTGGGATGAATTAATAAAGGGATGTGGCCAAGGGCAGCGTTAGCCAGGGCTCAGGTTCCCAGCTATCATATTGCTGAAATCTAAGGATGTGCTTAAAGTAATTGAAGGAAAGCACAGCAGGATTTTATTGGCTCGAGATGAGGCACTCTGAGAGAGGTCTGTTACCGGCATTTGGGGAGTTATTTGGCACTGGGTAACTAGATCGTGTCCCCCCAAATTGCAATATTTTTTGGTGTTCTGGGCTCCACATACTTACCATTCTTTTCTGAAGAGCTGCTAACTGCCTGTCAGTTTAAAAGATTACATTTTGAATAATGCTATGAGGATATCCCTGTGCTGTCTTGGTATTATTTACCACAAGCAGGGCATGTATGTGTTTGGATCAACTAGGAGATCTGCTTGGGACACAATTCTAGAGGTGGTCAGGACTGCTTTTTATATTCTGAATAAGTTATTTGAAAATTATTTGTATTCAAGAAAAATTCCAACCATATGGATTTTTATCTCCAAACAGGAAAATTCTACAAAATTGTTATAAAAATACATATACATAAATATATATATACACACATATGTGGGTATGAGACATTTTGTTCAGTGTTACGTAGTGTGTGATACTGTGTTTTGTGATGCGTGTGTGAGGTGCGGTGTTGATTAATGTGTATGTGAGTATATCTCTATTACCTTAAGATTTGACAGTATTGACATGTATATATACCATGTGACCTAAGAATAGATCAGGAAAGACTTAAGTTTTGACTATCAAAACAATTTCTCAAACATGATGGTACTATTTTATACTGAGTAGATACCGGTTATCATAAAATAAATAATTTTGGTGTTTACAAGTTAAGTAATCTTTTTATAGTCAAGCTAATTCTCTGGTTAGTGCTTTTCTTTTTTGTAAAATGTGTATTTTTTTAAAGTTCTATGCCCAACCTGGGGCTTGAACTCATGACTTCTAGATCAAGAGTCATATGTGCTATTAACTGAGGCAGCCAGGTGCCCCATGTAAAGTATGTATGTTAATAACAGCACCTATCTTTTTTTTTTTTAATTTATTTATTTTTGAGAGAGAGAGAGCATGCGATTGCAGGGGAAGGGCAGAGAGAGAGAGAGTCCCAAACAGGCTCTGTGCTGTCAGCACAGAGCCCAACACAGTACTCTATCTCATGAATCTTGAGATCATGACCTGAGCTGAAACCAACAGTTGGACACTCAACCGACTGAGCCACCCAGGCATCCCATTAATAACACCTATCTTGAAAGATTTTATGTATTTGTCTATCTATACATATTTGTCTCCGTATACATTTATACATCATTCTCCCCAAACCAAAAATGTGTGATAGAAATGTATATGTACACCCCTCCCCCCGTATCTGCATATACAGATTGAATTGGTGTATATCAGTTAACTGGCTGTTAACTGGGAGTAATTTTGCCCTCTCTTCCTCCCTGCCTTGGGGGGCATTTGGCAATGTCTGGACACATTTTTGGTTGTCACTGTTAGGAGTTGCTGCCTGCATCTGTATAGAGGTCTGGATGCTGCTAAATTTACTAAATGCATGAAACAGCCCCCCCCAAAACAAAGAATTATCTGACCCAAATGTCAATAGTGCTGAGGTTGATTATCTCTGGATTAGCATAAATTAAATATTGTCAACCTGGATACATTTGTCTGTGTGTGTGTATATATATATATATATATACACACACACACACACACACACACACACACACAAACACACACACACATATACATACATGCATGTCATATATAATATATGCATATACTATATACAAGGAGGAAGAGAGACGGAGACAGAGAGGCAGAGACAGACACACATACATACACTAGATGAGTTAGTAAATATAAAACACTTTGAACTGTTCCCTAGAATATAATTGCTGGTACATATGCATACATTATAATTATTTTTCTAAAGCAGTGCTCTGATTTTCTTAGGCTTAAAACCCAATAAAGTTGGATATTAATTAGCATGTTTTAAAAATATTAGATATTGATTCAGCTAATTAAATTCTTTAGAAATTACTGTTGTCTATTATAATTATTTTGAGTCTAGAGTCTTATTTTCAGAGATAAGGACTTGATCCCAGCCTCTGTGTCAATATGAATTAAACTTTATGCATATGCTTTTTTCTAGTACTCTTTATATACAGGTGAAAGCATTAATGAAGGACCCAGGCCCACTCTGAGGATGCTCAGAAGTTTACCTTCTCTAGAAGAGATGAAATAAATGTTGGTAGGACAGACCTCTTTGCTTCAGAGCAAATGCAGGTGTGTTGTTACAAATTTTGGATAGTTTACATTAACAGATTTTCAGACCCACCCGTAAACATTTGGGTGGCCAGGACAAGAGGGCAACTGGAAGGCCACATATTCTATGTCTCAGTATTAAAAGTGATAAATCAAGTGTGCTCTCCATGTTTTTCTGTTTCTTCTGGAAGCACCCAAGATTCCTGAGTGCTCAAGGCTGCCTATTGGATGGAGCCAGGAACCATCTGATCCCAAATTTCCTTGCCATGTTTCTTTATTCTCTCAGCATGACTGTTCATTTCCTAGGTATTTTCTTAATCTCTCTACTTTTTTTTTCCTGTCTTCATTGGCCATAGCTTAGTGAATTTCACCTTAGACATTTGCTTTTCCACCTATTTTCTTTTAAAAAGTTCCCCCCGATGTTCACTGTGGTGTCATGATTAAGAGTGTGTGTTCTAGAGCCCAAATACCTCAGCCAAATCCTCTATCTGCCCTGGGCTGGCTAAGTGATTCTGGGTAAGTTGCCTCCCTATGTGTTAGCCTGTGCATCTGCAAAATGGGGATAATAATAAGAATACTTTTAAGGGTGTTTTGAAGACAAATGAGAACGTACATATAGAGTAGGTAATAAGTGTTTGATAAATGTTACTATTTTTATTGACAGGAAAGTAAATATAATTCTTGCCTTTACCTAAAATATTTGTCTAACCAGAAGCTCCCTTTGGGATTTTGGTATTTTGATTTCTGGTATTACAAAGGTGTGATACTTTAACAGCTTTATTGACTAAAGTAAGTTTTGGTGACTAGATAGGGCACTTTGGCCCAATTAATAATATTTGAGGAAATATTTTCTTTTTTTTTTTTTTTTTTATGAAATTTATTGACAGATTGGTTTCCATACAACACCCAGTGCTCATCCCAAAAGGTGCCCTCCTCAATACCCATCACCCACCCTCTCCTCCCTCCCACCCCCCATCAACCCTCAGTTTGTTCAGTTTTTAAGTCTCTTATGCTTTGGCTCTCTCCCATTCTAACCTCTTTTTTTTTTTTTTCCTTCCCCTCCCCCATGGGTTCCTGTGAAGTTTCTCAGGATCCACATAAGAGTGAAACCATATGGTATCTGTCTTTCTCTGTATGGCTTATTTCACTTAGCATCACACTCTCCAGTTCCATCCACGTTGCTACGAAAGGCCATATTTCATTTTTTCTCATTGCCACGTAATATTCCATTGTGTATATAAACCACAATTTCTTTATCCATTCATCAGTTGATGGACATTTAGGCTCTTTCCATAATTTGGCTATTGTTGAGAGTGCTGCTATGAACATTGGGGTACAAGTGGCCCTATGCATCAGTGCTCCTGTATCCCTTGGATAAATTCCTAGCAGTGCTATTGCTGGGTCATAGGGTAGGTCTATTTTTAATTTTCTGAGGAACCTCCACACTGCTTTCCAGAGCGGCTGCACCAATTTGCATTCCCACCAACAGTGCAAGAGGGTTCCCGTTTCTCCACATCCTCTCCAGCATCTATAGTCTCCGGATTTGTTCATTTTGGCCACTCTGACTGGCGTGAGGTGATACCTGAGTGTGGTTTTGATTTGTATTTCCCTGATAAGGAGCGACGCTGAACATCTTTTCATGTGCCTGTTGGCCATCCGGATGTCTTCTTTAGAGAAGTGTCTATTCATGTTTTCTGCCCATTTCTTCACTGGGTTATTTGTTTTTCGGGTGTGGAGTTTGGTGAGCTCTTTATAGATTTTGGATACTAGCCCTTTGTCCGATATGTCATTTGCGAATATCTTTTCCCATTCCGTTGGTTGCCTTTTAGTTTTGTTGGTTGTTTCCTTGGCTGGGCAGAAGCTTTTTATCTTCATAAGGTCCCAGTAATTCACTTTTGCTTTTAATTCCCTTGCCTTTGGGGATGTGTCCAGTAAGAGATTGCTACGGCTGAGGTCAGAGAGGTCTTTTCCTGCTTTCTCCTCTAAGGTTTTGATGGTTTCCTGTCTCACATTTAGGTCCTTTATCCATTTTGAGTTTATTTTTGTGAATGGTGTGAGAAAGTGGTCTAGTTTCAACCTTCTGCATGTTGCTGTCCAGTTCTCCCAGCACCATTTGTTAAAGAGGCTGTCTTTTTTCCATTGGATGTTCTTTCCTGCTTTGTCAAAGATGAGTTGGCCATACGTTTGTGGGTCTAGTTCTGGGGTTTCTATTCTATTCCATTGGTCTATGTGTCTGTTTTGGTGCCAATACCATGCTGTCTTGATGATGACAGCTTTGTAGTAGAGGCTAAAGTCTGGGATTGTGATGCCTCCTGCTTTGGTCTTCTTCTTCAAAATTCCTTTGGCTATTCGAGGCCTTTTGTGGTTCCATATGAATTTTAGGATTGCTTGTTCTAGTTTCGAGAAGAATGCTGGTGCAATTTTGATTGGGATTGCATTGAATGTGTAGATAGCTTTGGGTAGTATTGACATTTTGACAATATTTATTTTTCCAATCCATGAGCAGGGGATGTCTTTCCATTTCTTTAAATCTTCTTCAATTTCCTTCATAAGCTTTCTATAATTTTCAGCATACAGATCCTTTACATCTTTGGTTAGATTTATTCCTAGGTATTTTATGCTTCTTGGTGCAATTGTGAATGGGATCAGTTTCTTTATTTGTCTTTCTGTTGCTTCATTGTTAGTGTATAAGAATGCAACTGATTTCTGTACATTGATTTTGTATCCTGCAACTTTGCTGAATTCCTGTATCAGTTCTAGCAGACTTTTGGTGGAGTCTATTGGATTTTCCATGTATAATATCATGTCATCTGCAAAAAGCGAAAGCTTGACTTCATCTTTGCCAATTTTGATGCCTTTGATTTCCTTTTGTTGTCTGATTGCTGATGCTAGAACTTCCAGCACTATGTTAAACAGCAGCGGTGAGAGTGGGCATCCTTGTCGTGTTCCTGATCTCAGGGAAAAAGCTCTCAGTTTTTCCCCGTTGAGGATGATGTTAGCTGTGGGCTTTTCATAAATGGCTTTTATGATCTTTAAGTATGTTCCTTCTATCCCGACTTTCTCAAGGGTTTTTATTAAGAAAGGGTGCTGGATTTTGTCGAAGGCCTTTTCTGCATCGATTGACAGGATCATATGGTTCTTCTCTTTTTTTTTGTTAATGTGATGTATCACGTTGATTGATTTGCGAATGTTGAACCAGCCCTGCATCCCAGGAATGAATCCCACTTGATCATGGTGAATAATTCTTTTTATATGCCGTTGAATTCGATTTGCTAGTACCTTATTGAGAATTTTTGCATCCATATTCATCAGGGATATTGGCCTGTAGTTCTCTTTTTTTACTGGGTCTCTGTCTGGTTTAGGAATCAAAGTAATACTGGCTTCATAGAATGAGTCTGGAAGTTTTCCTTCCCTTTCTATTTCTTGGAATAGCTTGAGAAGGATAGGTATTATCTCTGCTTGAAACGTCTGGTAGAACTCCCCTGGGAAGCCATCTGGTCCTGGACTCTTATTTGTTGGGAGATTTTTGATAACCGATTCAATTTCTTCGCTGGTTATGGGTCTGTTCAAGCTTTCTATTTCCTCCTGATTGAGTTTTGGAAGAGTGTGGTTGTTCAGGAATTTGTCCATTTCTTCCAGGTTGTCCAGTTTGTTGGCATATAATTTTTCATAGTATTCCCTGATAATTGTTTGTATCTCTGAGGGATTGGTTGTAATAATTCCATTTTCATTCATGATTTTATCTATTTGGGTCATCTCCCTTTTCTTTTTGAGAAGCCTGGCTAGAGGTTTGTCAATTTTGTTTATTTTTTCAAAAAACCAACTCTTGGTTTCGTTGATCTGCTCTACAGTTTTTTTAGTTTCTATATTGTTTATTTCTGCCCTGATCTTTATTATTTCTCTTCTTCTGCTGGGCTTAGGCTGCCTTTGCTGTTCTGCTTCTAGTTCCTTTAGGTGTGCTGTTAGAGTTTGTATTTGGGATTTTTCTTGTTTCTTGAGATAGGCCTGGATTGCAATGTATTTTCCTCTCAGGACTGCCTTTGCTGCGTCCCAAAGCGTTTGGATTGTTGTATTTTCATTTTCATTTGTTTCCATATATTTTTTAATTTCTTCTCTAATTGCCTGGTTGACCCACTCATTCGTTAGTAGGGTGTTCTTTAACCTCCATGCTTTTGGAGGTTTTCCAGACTTTTTTCTGTGGTTGATTTCAAGCTTCATAGCATTGTGGTCTGAAAGTAAGCATGGTATAATTTCAATTCTTGTAAACTTATGAAGGGCTGTTTTGTGACCCAGTATATGATCTATCTTGGAGAATGTTCCATGTGCACTCGAGAAGAAAGTATATTCTGTTGCTTTGGGATGCAGAGTTCTAAATATATCTGTCAAGTCCATCTGATCCAATGTCTCATTCAAGGCCCTTGTTTCTTTATTGACCGTGTGTCTAGATGATCTATCCATTTCTGTAAGTGGTGTATTAAAGTCCCCTGCAATTACCACATTCTTATCAATAAGGTTGCTTATGTTTATGAGTAATTGTTTTATATATTTGGGGGCTCCGGTATTCGGTGCATAGACATTTATAATTGTTAGCTCTTCCTGATGGATAGACCCTGTAACTATTATATAATGTCCTTCTTCATCTCTTGTTACAGCCTTTAATTTAAAGTCTAGTTTGTCTGATATAAGTATGGCTACTCCAGCTTTCTTTTGGCTTCCAGTCGCATGATAAATAGTTCTCCATCCCCTCACTCTCAATCTAAAGGTGTCCTCAGGTCTAAAATGAGTCTCTTGTAGACAGCAAATAGATGGGTCTTGTTTTTTTATCCATTCTGATACCCTATGTCTTTTGGTTGGCGCATTTAATCCATTTACATTCAGTGTTATTATAGAAAGATATGGGTTTAGAGTCATTGTGATGTCTGTATGTTTTATGCTTGTAGTGATGTCTCTGGGACTTTGTCTCACAGGGTCCCCCTTAGGATCTCTTGTAGGGCTGGTTTAGTGGTGACAAATTCCTTCAGTTTTTGTTTGTTTGGGAAGACCTTTATCTCTCCTTCTATTCTAAATGACAGACTTGCTGGATAAAGGATTCTCGGCTGCATATTTTTTCTGTCTAGCACCCTGAAAATCTCGTGCCAATTCTTTCTGGCCTGCCAAGTTTCAAAAGAGAGATCAGTCACGAGTCTTATAGGTCTCCCTTTATATGTGAGGGCACGTTTACCCCTTGCTGCTTTCAGAATTTTCTCTTTATCCTTGTATTTTGCCAGTTTCACTATGATATGTCGTGCAGAAGATCGATTCAAGTTACGTCTGAAGGGAGTTCTCTGTGCCTCTTGGATTTCAATGCCTTTTTCCTTCCCCAGTTCAGGGAAGTTCTCAGCTATTATTTCTTCAAGTACCCCTTCAGCACCTTTCCCTCTCTCTTCCTCCTCTGGGATACCAATTATGCGTATATTATTTCTTTTTAGTGTATCACTTAATTCTCTAATTTTCCCCTCATACTCCTGGATTTTTTTATCTCTCTTTTTCTCAGCTTCCTCTTTTTCCATAACTTTATCTTCTAGTTCACCTATTCTCTCCTCTGCCTCTTCAAGCCGAGCTGTGGTGGTTTCCATTTTGTTATGCATTTCGTTTAAAGCGTTTTTCAGCTCCTCGTGACTGTTCCTTAGTCCCTTGATCTCTGTAGCAAGAGATTCTCTGCTGTCCTGTATACTGTTTTCAAGCCCAGCGATTAATTTTATGACTATTATTCTAAATTCACTTTCTGTTATATTATTTAAATCCTTTTTGATCAGCTCATTAGCTGTTGTTATTTCCTGGAGATTCTTCTGAGGGGAGTTCTTCCGCTTGGTCATTTTGGATAGTCCCTGGAGTGGTGCGGACCTGCAGGGCACTTCCCCTGTGCTGTAGTGTATAACTGGAGTTGGTGGGCGGGGCCACAGTCAGACCTAATGTCTGTCCCCAGCCCACCGCTGGGGCCACGGTCAGACTGGTGTGTGCCTTCTCTTCCCCTCTCCTAGGGGCGGGATTCACTGTGGGGTGGTGTGGCTCGTCTGGGCTACTTGCACCGTGCCAGGCTTGTGATGCTGAGGATCTGGCGTATTAGCTGGGGTGGGTAGGCAAGGTGCTCGGGGGCAGGAGGGGCAGGCTTAGATCGCTTCTCCTTAGGTGATCCACTTCAGGAGGGGCCCTGTGGCAGCGGGAGGGAGTCAGATCCGCTGCCGGAGGTTTGGCTCCGCCGAAGCGCAGAGTTGGGTGTTTGCTCGGAGCGAGCAAGTTCCCCGGCAGGAACAGGTTCTCTTTGGGATTTCGGCTGGGGGATGGGCGGGGGAGATGGCGCTGGCGAGCGCCTTTGTTCCCCACCAAACTGAGCTCTGTTGTCAGGGGGCTCAGCAGCTCTCCCTCCCTTTGTCCTCCAGCCTTCCCGCTTTCCGAGCAGAGCTGTTAACTTATGACCTCCCAGACGCTAAGTCGCGCTTGTTGTGGGAACACAGTCCGTCAGGCCCCTCCGCTTTTGCAAGCCAGACTCGGTGGCTGTGCTTGGCTGGCGAGCCGCCCCTCCGCCCCGGCTCCCTCCCGCCAGTCCGTGGAGCGCGCACCGCCTCGCCGCCCTTCCTACCCTCTTCCGTGGGCCTCTTGTCTGCGTTTGGCTCCAGCGACTCCGTTCTGCTAATCCTCTGGCGGTTTTCTGGGTTATTTAGGCAGATGTAGATGGAATCTAAGTGATCAGCAGGACGTGCGGTGAGCCCAGCGTCCTCCTAAGCCGCCATCTTGCCGCCGACCTCTGAGGAAATATTTTCAAAGATAGATTAAGGTTTGGAACATGGCTATTTTTTAAGTTGGGACTGTGTTTGTTCACTGAATTGACAATTGACTGATGCCCTGTCATCTGGGGTGACTGGGGTGGCCTTCCTGATATCTGTGCCTTCACAATTTGAAAGGAAGTCAAGGCCTTTAGCCAAATAAAACATGTCACAAAGTTTATTTAATTTTAATTTGGCCATTAATTATGGGGCACTTTTCTACGTGCTAAGGGTTGGGGCAATAATATAGTTAAGAGGTTAAGGTGTAGGCTTCGGAATTAGACAGCCTGGTTTTAGATCCTGGCTCCCCCACTTACTTAGCTCTATGACCTTTGGCACATTCCTTCTCTGTGGCTCAGTTTCCAGAAGTAAAAGGAAAATAAAAATGATAGCTACATGTTAAGGTTGTTGTAAGAACTAAATGAATTAGTATGTGGAAAGAACAACTCTGACACGTAGTAAGCACTCAGCCAGTATTAGCTGTTAGCTTTTAAATTCTGTAGGTGGCAGATGTGGTCCCTGTTGTGGTCTTGTAGAGAAGAAACTCCTGCCATGGATTTGTGGAATAGCCCTCCATGACTCTCGTGATGGCTTTGCTTCCATTTCTGTGTGGCTTTCACACTTGTGTAGAACTTTCTTAGTCTCTGCGACATCCTGCAGCATTATGTTTGTATTCCCTGCTCTCCATCCCCACTGGTTTATGAGCTCTTCAGATGCAAGAACATGGTCTTTGGTATTCTTTTCAAAGGGCCTGCACAATGCCTGCCACTCTTGATTAAAAATGCTTAAGAAATGTTTGTTGAGTGAGTGAATGAAAGAATGGGACCAATAATTTGTGTGTAATTTGTACCCTATTAAAAAAGATTGGTTTCCCAGTTTTCTAATGTATAAATGAACTGGTAACGTGTATTTTTGGAGAGGTTGGGTGGGGAGACTTGGAGAAACTGTCAGGCATACTGACAGCAAAATGTGACTACTGGTAGGCTACCAGGGAGGGGAGAAAAACTATGAAAAGCCTGATGTGGGGTGCCTGGGTGGTTCAGCCAGTTAAGCATCCCACTCTTGATTTCGGCTCAGGTCATGATCTCACGGTTTGTGGGATTGAGCCCAGAGTCAGAATCCATGCTGACAGCACAGGGCCTGCTTGGGATTCTCTATCTCCCTCTCTCTCTGCCCCTCCCCTGCTCGTGACTGTGCATTCTCTCTCTCTTTCTCTCAAAGTAAATAAACATTTAAAAAACTTAAAAGTCTGGTGATGCACAGCTATTTCATGTAGACATAGAGTGCTACACATTGCAGTAGCCCTCTCTGGCATCCCTGTGATGTCATGGTGCAATAACCAAAGTGCCAACTATGCCCTCCCTGTCCTGTTAGCTGTAGCCATTATTATCCCGTTAGTGCAGCACCAACCACTTGGTCCCCAAAGCCAGTCCTGGCAAGGAGTGCTCAGGGAGAATCAGTTAATCAGCGGCGGGATTCTGGAATTGTCTTGCTGCCAAAGACCCACTATTTGATATATCTCTGTCATTACTGGATATGTGTGTCTCCAAGTCCAAGTCCCCATACTAATCTTGTCTTTGACAGAACTCTGGCTTGAACCCTGCCTGTTTACCTGGTGCTTTGACATTCTTCCAGTTTATTTTGCCATTCTTGTTCCTGCAGAGAAAATAGGGCAATTAGTGTCTACCAGTAGTTTGGGACTCTCTTTCAGGAGGAGCCACACAGTTGCCCACTTTGAACACAGAGCTCTCCTTGGATATGATGGGTTGGGCCTCACAGACTGAAGCTCGAATCTAGGCTCCAACGTGTCATAGTTGTGAACTCTCTGAGCCTCAGATTTCTTACCCATAAAGTGGGGATGATAATGCCCTGTTGTTACAAGTTTGTTTGTTTACTTATTCATATTAAAAAATTATTTTGTTTATTTTTAAGAGAGACAGAGCACAAGTGGGGGAGGGGCAGAAAGAGAGAGGGAGACACAGAATCCAAAGCAGGCTCCAGGCTTTGAGCTGTCAGCATAGAGCCTGATGCGGGGCTCAAACTCATGAACCGTGAGATTGTGACGTGAGCTAAAGTTGGGTGCTTAACTGACTGAGCCACTCAGGGACCCCTTGTTACCAGTTTAGATAGCATGTATGTATGACATCTGACACACACGTGGCATGTGGTTTAGTCTGGTACATATGTCATAGTCAACAAATGGTAGGTATTATCTCTCCCGCTGCCATGTCCCAACTACTGGCTTAGCGCACTCTGGATATTGTCTGGAACCATGTCTGCCTTTACTTGGCAGCTCTGGTTAAATCTCCTAGAGGTGAACCCATAGCATGGAGAATCTCTCCCAGCATGCCCTAGACTGCCCCTTTTGACAAGAGGTTTATAATACCCTTTGTAGTTAAAAAAGGTTTTATTGTTAAAAAGTTAAGCTGATGCAAGAAAAGCTATCTTTTAAAAACTATTGTATACTTTATAAATATTCCCACCCCAAAAGGGTTAAAATAAAAGTAACCACTCTTATTGAGGTTATGTTCATTTATCTGAAAATAGAACTGCCTCACCTTAAAAAAAAATATTGAGCCTCAGTATAGATTTTGGAAAATCAGAAAGTATGAGTTTTTCAATATCAAATCTGGGTAATAAGAGCTAGCTAACTCAAATTACTTAAAAAAAATTGTTTTATTTGAAAGAGAGGGAGAACAAGTGGGGGAAAGGCAGAGGGAGGGAGGGAGAGAGGCAGGGAGGAGAGAGAGAGAGAGGGAGAGGGAGAGGGAATGAATCTTAAGCAGGCTCCATGCTCAGCATAGAGCCTGTTGAAGGGCTTTATCCCACAACCCTGGGATCATGAGCTGAGTTGGACACTCAACTGACTGAGTGACCCAGGCACCCCTCAAATTACTTTTAATCCTTATAATCTGGTATGAAAATCTGAATTATCTTGAAGTACAGTGGTACCAATTAAAATGGCTCTTCTGTTTCATATTCATTCATGCAACAATTTAGTGTTTATTATGTAGATACTGAGTAATAAACAATGAGATGGGTAGATGCTGCTGTTTGTGAATGGTTAAATGTATTTTTGTATAATTAAATTTCAGGTATCTCTCTTGTGCACACACACATACATGTATACGTATGTGTGTGTTTCCCCTTTTTCTCCTTATGTAATTAAAAGTTAAAACAAGCAAAAGTTGATAATGTTTCAGTTGTACTTAAACTCTATCTAAATCTGCTTTATTTGCAATAAGACTGACATAATTTCATAAGTATCTAACATCATTCAATTTTTTAAAGTTTATTTATTTTGAGAGATAGAGAGAGGGCATGTGCATGAGTGGGGAAGAGGCAGAGAGAGAGGGAGAGAGAGAATCCCAAGCAGGCTCCACACTGTTAGCATGGAGTCTGACGCAGGGCTTGATCTCAAGGACCGTGAGATCACGACCTGAGCCAAAATCAAGAGTTGGATGCTTTACCAACTGAGCCACCCAGGCACCCCACACCATTTATTTAAAAAAAAACAAAAACAAAAACATTTTTACAGCATAGGACATAGAGTATATGATTCTATGACCAAAATCTTTATCTTTGGTCTGGGAGTCTGAATGCTACAGTAATACTCAGTGATACGGTAATTGCCCATAATCTGTTCAGATCAGAAAGAAAAATGATTTGAGTGTCATTATCTTTTCATACTTACTTAAATCCAATCTTTTACATGACTCACTGAGCCCCCCATATGGTAAAAGATCTGAGCCTGAAGACACCCGTTGCCAAATCATTAGCCATCATAATGCTGAGTAGTAATCCTTCCAAGCTGAAAGATGGCATGCTGTATAACAAATGAAAGGGAGCTGACACTAGAAAGAACATTAGTGAAATCAATATTATTCAACCAGAGACCTAGACTCCATTAACAGTATGTCAATATGACCAATTATTTTCTGTAGCACTGACATCATGATTGTATTTTTTTTCTCTTTGTCTTTAGCAGAGAATAGTTTTGCTTACCGTAATTGTTGAATTGTAGCCATTTTCCAGAAGAAGGTCTTCTTGGAATTTTTGCACTGTCATCATTACAGGTTCAATTTGTCTTTATTTGGTATCTAAACTCCTGATTGTAACTTACCTTAGTTTGAAGTTAAGATCAATAAACTGAACTAAACGTTCTGTAAGTCAGTATGAAGTCTAGACATTTCTGATGGTATTCACTGCCTTGCGAATAAGAAGAAATGAAAGCAGGCAGAACTTTGAATAATTAGAGTTTGTAAATATTTGCATAATTATTTTTGTTAATTTTTGCTTTCTCAACAAAGCTGTAAGCTCCCTAACTACGGACATGTATATTTTGTTTGTCATAGTGTTCCCACCTCCTAGTAGTGTATTGTGCCTGGCAAATAGAGGGCTCTCAATGATTTTTTTTTAATGCATTTCTAACATTTCATGGACTTCTGTTCAATTTTTTTGACATTGGGAAGACACCAGCTTCAGGATTATACCTCCAACTACTATAGTAAGGAGACCACCATAATCAGGCAATTCCACATACTGTTGCTGGTTCCAGAACCATCCCATGCCTGCTACAGTATATACCAGCCAATGGATGCACCTCATCATGTCCTTCAACACCCATGAGGTGAGGGAATAATCTTTGGTAGCACTGCCCCAGCGAAGGAAGATCCCTGTATGACCATGTTTGATGGCAGAGACAAGCTGTGATCTCAGCCTCCCTTCTCCCCTCTAAATCCCAGATGAGTATGTCTGTGGTGGACTGGAAGTTAGACTCAAAAACCTAGCTGCAAGGAGGTCTAGAAAATGCGATTTTAATATTCTAGCCTCTGCTGGAAAGAAGGCTCATTAGAAAGAAGTTGAAATGGATGTTAAGCACAATCTACTGTATCTGTTCTATCTCCTTAAAAGTCTATATTCCATTAGCAATCTTGTAAAGAAGGTAAGTGTCGGTGATGACTTTGCAATGCCAAAAAATAATTGACGTGTATAGGGTAGTGGGTAAGGGTATGGGCTCCAGGGTCACACTATCTGATGTCAAATCCTCTTTCTACTCTGTGTGCTCCAATTTCAATACCTATAAATGAGCATAATCTTGTTAAGATAAGAGTTTGAGGAATACATGAGATTAAAAAGTGTGATATGCTTAGCACAGTGCCTAACTAATGGTAACTGACCAGTTAGTGTCACCTATTATAATTCTAACCCTTATTCATCAAATTCTTGTTCTCTAATAGGAAGTGAAGATTCTGTTGATTAATAAGTAGAATTTCAATTTTCCATTATAGTAGATTTGTCAAGTAAGAGTAACAAATCTCATTATTTAATTCTTCCTGTTCCCTTTTCATTCATTCATGCAGTGATTGAGGGTTTATTAATATACAAAGTCCTGAAGTGGATTGTACTCTAGTTTTATTGGATTGATTTAAATTCTTTTTTTTTTCTTTTTTCCAGTGCAAAAAAGTGATTTTATTAAAGCACAGGGATAGGACCTGTGAGGCGAGAATGATTATATACTTGGGAGTTGGAGGAGGTAAAGTGAAGAGGAAGTTTCCAAAGGGATTTTCATATACTAAAGAAGACTCACAGGATACTGGAGGCCCAGCTATTATCAAGCTAGGGTTGTTTTTCCCTTTAGCAAAGCATTAACATGAAGACAGTAGGGAGTTCCTGGTGAACTGCCTCAATGGGCTGCAGGTTATAAGGAAATTTATCTGCCATTTCCTTCTGCCTTTGTTTCCCTCATCATTCCCCTCTGAAAGATACAGCACAAAATTTTGACCCTTAAATCTTTAAGGTTGCTGAGGGTAGAAGGTCTTCTCTTCTGTAACTTCTTCCTGCTGAATAGGGGTGTAGAGATGGCCCTACCTATGGGTCAACATTGGTCATTTGGGGTATTGATATACCAAAAATAGAGGCAGCCAGTCCATGGTAGACAATATAGAGGAACCTCCTCGAGTAGAAAGGATCACCTGTCAGCTAGACATAATGACAATGAAGGAGTATTGTCACCAGGCAGGAAGACACTGGAAAAGACAACAAAATAAGGTGAATATTATGAGAAAGAGAAGCCTCAATAAAAGACCTTTGAGAGTTAATCAGAATTTTCCTCAAGTCCTTTGTTGTTGTTAGAAGAGAAATTTGAGGTCTTCCACAGGTTCACAGGAATAAGAAAACACATCAGTTTGCTCATTGGTTTCGTGTGAGGGAGATACAGGTTTTATTCTTGATATATGAACCTATGAAGAGTACCCCTCTCACTTTACTGCAGTGGGAGTACGTACCTAAGATGACCCGGTAAGGGCCCTTCCATTTTGGAGTTAAATTCCCTGCTGTATTAGACTTCCAGTCCTTTAAATAAACCATATCTCCTGGGTTTATATTGGATGGGTTGTTAACTGTCACATCAGGTTTAGGGAGGATATGGTTTGCATATTCACTTAGGGATCTATGAATTAACCCAGCCTCAAGTGAATGATTTAATAAGGCACTATAGGCTTTATCTATTGATAGGTCTACAGTGAGAACAGGCTTTTCATAAACAGTTGTTGGGGGAGTCCATCCCATTTTCCAGTTGTTCAAATAATTCTGTGTCTATGGGGTCCTGTTACTATCCCCACAGAATAACAAGCACAAAGATTGTCTATACATGAGCCAGCTCTCTGAAGTTTACCTCAAGTTGTCCAGCTTAGGCAAACAACAAACATTTAAAGACAATCAGAGCTAGAATTTAACATCCACAGAGGTGCGTTATTGATACATAATTTGTCTCTCTAGTAACCTTCATTCCCAAAGACAGCCAAGTCAAGACTAATTTGTTTGTAAAACAAGTCCAAGTTTAACAAACTTGGCCTTATTATTTACATACGCTCAGTAAGAACAGTGATTGGCCATGCAGGTCTTTTAAATTTTGCTTTGCTGGAACTTTCTATAAGGAATCTAGATTGAATGTTTAGTAGCCTTTAGTAGCCAGAAGCCAAGCCGTACCAAGTACTTGTGCCATAAGACATGGCTGCAATACCTGTAGATTTAGGTGAATTCCTCTTCTTGAGGTCCCCCAAACATCCTGCACCTGCCAGGAAGTAACATTCTTTACTCACCTGGTAAGGCTGCTGGGAACTCTGTAAGCAACGTATCAGGCCAACATTTCCAAGGGGCTTTATTGGCTTCCTGCTTCATAAAGCCAATCTTAGTTCCTGAAAGCTGTATGGTCATATCTGAGTCTATGCATGTTGCTCTCAAATATGACATTCCAGTCAGAACTTTGGTAAAATAACCAGCATTTCCAATGGTGTCCTGTTACAAGGAGAAGATTCTTACTGAACTTATGCAAATAACTATGATTGCCATGGAAGAAAGACCTCTCATTGAGAGTTTTTTGAATTTCACAGGGTTTAGTAGGTAGGGGATATAAATTCTTAATATATTGTTACTGTATTTGGCATGATATTGGAGAATTTGACAATAAGAAAGTACATAGAGAACAACATCAAGCTACCTCTAATTATACCATACGGAGAGATATTTTTGTCTAGCTTTTAATTTTAATTGCTTGTAATATTTTATTATGTGGAATATAAAAATTGCTATTTCTAGTGATAGAAATAAATGTTTTGAACATGGATTGTAGTGCTCACCAGATATTCCATGTGCCCCTTATGTTTCTTAGCTTCCCTTTTAGTTGAGTTAGGATCCTCAGACTGGTTTAGACAGTGACCTGTGAACAGAATTCACTACTGGCACTTCTTGGCGAAGGCAGTTAAAAGCTAATGTGTTTCCTTTATCCCTTTCTTCCCCTGGTGAAATGAACTTGGACATGGTATATTCCCAATGGCATACCTGAGGAAAGCTGCCCAATCTACTTTGGACTTTACCTGAGTGAAAAACATTTGTTGAGTTAAACCGTTGAAATGTACAGATTTGTCTATTGTAGCAGCTTCTGTTAATTGTCCTAATGATTTGTAGAATTTATCTTGTTTATCAATGGTATTGATTTACTATTATACTCCCAGTGTTAATGGGCTAGGCTATTATGCACCAATTTTCATCAGTGCACTTAATAGTCGGTACTTCCCACCATGTTAACTGAAGATAAATCAGAATATATGGTTGAGGGGAGCCTGGGTGACTCAGTCGGTTAAGTGTATGACTTTGGCTCAGAACATGATCTTGCGGGGCGCCTGGGTGGTGCAGTCGGTTAAGCGTCCGACTTCAGCCAGGTCACGATCTCGCGGCCCGTGAGTTCGAGCCCCGCGTCAGGCTCTGGGCTGATGGCTCAGAGCCTGGAGCCTGTTTCCGATTCTGTGTCTCCCTCTCTCTCTGCCCCTCCCCCGTTCATGCTCTGTCTCTCTCTGTCCCAAAAATAAATAAATGTTGAAAAAAAAATTTTTTTTTAAAAAAAAGAACATGATCTTGCATTCGTGGGTTCGAGCCCTGTGTCAGGCTCTGGGCTGACATTTCAGAGCCTGGAGCCTGCTTTGGATTTTGTGTCTCCCTCTTTGTCTCTGCCCCTCCCCCACTCACACTGTTTCTCTGTCTCTCTCTCTAAAATAAACATTAAAAAAAATTTAAAAAGAATATAAGGTTGAAAAGTGAAAGACCAAGAAAGTTTACTACCATGTAATTTATTTTTGTCTCTTTTTTCTTTTTTTATTGACATCAAACCAGTCAGTGTTTTAGACTACAAAATTTTTATTGCATGGAGGAAAAGTCAGATGGATTGAGATAGTCCCTATTGTTAAATGAAACTTTATGGTATTTGTTATAGAGGCAATTAAAGTAATTATAGAAATTCAAATATAACCTGTCTTTCTGTCTCAGCTCCTTAGTTGCGAGGTCAAAGGAGGAACATTGCGGCCTAGATTCAGAAGTCCTTTTCTTTTCTTTTTCTTTTCTTTTCTTTTTATTATTTTTTAATGTTTTATTTATTTTTGAGAGACAGAATGCAAGTGGGGGAGGGTCAGAGAGAGAGAGAGAGGGCGGGAGACACAGAATCGGAAGCAGGCTTCAGACTCTGAGCTGTCAGCACAGAGCCTGATGTGGGGCTCGAACTCATGAACCGTGAGATCATGACCTGAGCTGAAGTCGGAACTTAACTGACTGAGCCACCCAGGTGCCCCCAGAAGTCCTTTTCAATAACATATTGATAGTTAAAGACAAAGATTGTTGTTCAAGGGCATGAAAGGACAGAAGTGAATCCATTAACACCATAGATAAGAGTCTGACTACTGTGAAAAAAAATCGGGAGGTAAAATGGATTTTAGAAGGTCACAGGAACTAATTGTCATTGTTTATGCTGTTCATCAAAATTATTTTTAATGAGCTATGTGAGGGCCGTGCATCCTGACAGTGTAGGTGAAATGGCAAATCTAGGATCATAGGGCGTAATTAGCTGACACTTCCCTGCTTTTGCTGAAAGAGGGAGATCTCTCCTTGAGAAAGATCCAGAGGGGACCATGGTTAGTTAGACAAAGCATTTGGTGAGAGCTTGAATTTCGCATCAGAGCTCAAAGGAACTGCAATAGAGATGAATTGAGAGAATATTATGAGAAGAAAGACCAGAATTACTAGAAGAGATATTTGAAAAGAGACTCTAGGACTGATGGTTCAGATCTATATAAAAGTATTTGAGGAGATGCTCTGTCAAAATTCATTTGTCAAGAGGATTTGGCAAGTTAGCCTCAAGGTGAACACGGTGAAACAATGCAGAATCTCCAGAAACTGCAGAGACCCTTCAAGAATCCTAACAGGGCTCTTTATAAAGGAAATCTGTAGGTAATCATTATTGAATTGTTTCTGTGAAAAAGGTCTGTCTTAGTTAATGGTATATGCTAATCAGACTGAGTTTCCAGAGATTGTTACAAGGTTTATTAAACTGCAGTAGTTCTCAACTGGGGGTAACTTTGCACTCCCTTCTCCCTCCACAATGTCTGGAGGCATTTTTGGTTGTCACAACCAGGGGAACACTACTGGCATCTAGTGGGTAGAAGCCAGGGATGCTGCTAAGTATTCAAATGTCCTATGTTGCACAGGACAGTCCCCACAACAAAGAATCATTCAGCCAACAATGTCATTATTGCTCAAGTTAAGAAACCTTGAGTTAATAAACCAGGGAACTTGTATTTAAGTGAAAAAATGGAGAAGACTGGAGGAAATGAAAATGAACCATATTTGTTAAGCGTCTACCCAACATAGTGCCTAGGACTATAGTACTAGGAAGGATTATAGACAGAGTGCCTGCCTCACGGAGATCATAGGATAGCAGTTCTTTTAGTAGTAGGTTGGAACCTTGGCTGAGGGCAAGTTTCCAGACCTTTCTAAGCCTCAGTTATCAAAAAAGTAGGAATAATAATAACAGTACATGCCTTGTTGGTTTTTGTAAAAATTAAACAAGAAACATAATAAATGCTTGTCACAATGCCTGACAATCTTTAAATGCCCAATAAATGGTAGCTGGTATCAGCACAGAAATAAAATTGAAAAGTTGTATACCACAGTATCTGTATTGGTTATCACTGGGCCATATAAAAACATATTTTTTTAAGTTTATTTTTTTTTTTGAGAGAGAGACAGAATGAGTAGGAGAGGGTCAGAGAGAGAGGGAGAGAGAATCCTACTGTCAGCGCAGAGTGCGATGCAGGATCGAACCCACAAAATATGAGATCATGACCTGAGCTGAAATCAAGAGCCAGGCGCTTAACCAACTGAGCCATCCAGGTGCCTCTGGGCCATGACTTTTAACTTAGATTGTATTTAAAAATTTTCTACCATAACACTCTTATTTTTATGAGAAAATAGTAAACTTGTTTTAAGTCAGTTCAAAAGGAAGCTTCAGATTCCATATTATAAATTCTAAATATTCTCTTCCTTTTAGAGTCAAGTCTAGGTTATCTAGATTACAAAATAGATATTTTCAGCTGCTACCTAAATTATGAGTGTATAGAAAGCTGCAATGCTGGAATGAAATAGGACTCTGAAATAAAATGGTTGTCAATATTCTGTGATTAAAAAAAAAAGCAGTGATGTGTTTATGACAGATGGAATGAATTGCAGGATTTGGTTTTGTTCAAGGTATTCACATATATTCTTGTTTTGCTTAGACTTTAAAATTATTTCTCTTTCTATGGGCACATAGAAATTACAGAGAAGTAGCTGAGAGTCATTCTTATTTGACATGGATTTTCTTAATGCCAGGTCATATGTGATTGAGGGAAACCCAGAAAGACTCTTGTGAGTGGTTAAGAGCACACACAGACCCTGCAGCCCAGCTTCTTTGCATCAAATCCCAGCCCTACCACTCATTACCTTTTTGATCTTGGGGAAGTAACTTAACTTCCTTGTGACTTAGTTTCCCCACTTTAAAAAAAAATTTTTTTTTAACGTTTATTTATTTTTGAGACAGAGCATGAACGGGGGAGGGTCAGAGAGAGGGAGACACAGAATCCGAAACAGGCTCCAGGGTCTGAGCTGTAGGCACAGAGCCTGACGCGGGGATCGAACTCACAGACCGCGAGATCGTGACCTGAGCCGAAGTCGACTGCTCAACCGACTGAGCCACCCAGGCGCCCCTTAGTTTTCCCACTTTTAAAAAGGAAATAATAATGTTCTCATGCTATGAAGGTTAAAAGGAGATGATATACATTTCTGTTTCTATTTATTTGTTGAATGTTGGATAGATTTTTAATTTCTATATTTTTTTAACCTATTGCAAACACACAGCACTAACTTTGGTAAAACAAAGGTAATTTTGATAGCCATTCTTCAGGACATAAATAGTAGGTATCAGACTGCTCTGTATTAATTAGTTCACTTACATTGGATTGTATTCTATGACTTCATGTTATCTGTTACATTGGAAGATCTTATTATTTAGAACTAGCTACTAATGCATGACTCAGCTTTTCCAAGTTGTGGTTCTTGGTCAAGCACCTTCTTCACCTTTCATTCTTTCTCAAGAAAGGCCTTTCATTTATGTTCAGCTCATGAGATAAAAGCTGAGATGCACACTTGTGTGTTCTTGGTGGGAGAGTGAAGGATTCAAGGTCCCTTTCTCCTGGTGCAGTTTCCTATACTTGTTTTCTACTTACATGGTAACACTTGGCCTCTGTGAGCCTTCTGCTTTGAAAGGCTCCGATGTAGGACTGAGGAGCAAGGCCAGATGAGGATCCAGGGACAAGAAATGGAAGCCAGCTACTCAGGGGTAGTTCTACCCTGGATCTTGAGGAAAGAGGATGGGAAGTGGGGTGGGGCAGTCTTTGAAACTGGTGAGGAGAATTTGGCATTTGGTTGACAGGAGCCAGGTCATGTAACAGAGGTTGATCACTGATAACATTTGTGCTGAAAGATTTTTAGGCTCAGACTGCCTCAACAATGCTCAGCAATGTAGAAACTTTGGATGTGGACCAAGCACTCAGTCAGGTCCTGAGTGAATCCAAAATAGTTTTCTGAGAAGAATCCTGATGTTGTGTGTGTCTATTGTGAGGAGATGGGACAGTGTTGCACCTAGATGTGAATCCTGGTCAGACGCTAGAAGTGGGCTCAACAATGAACTCTTCTAAATTCAAGGATCTGGGTATTAATCTACTTCACAGGCTCTCTCAGGAAATTGTATTGGGAACCATCAATTTTCTCATAAAAAGTTCAACTAAAAAATTATTTTAAAAAGTTTTTTTAATGTTTATTTATTTTTGAGAGACAGACACACACACACGCACACACACAGAATGTGAGCACGGGAGGAGCAGAGAGAGGAAGACACAGAATCTGAATCAGGCTCCAGGCTCTGAGCTGTCAGCACAGAGCCCATGTGGGGCTTGAACCCATGAACCGTGAGATCATGACCTGAGCTGAAGTTGGACACTTCACCGACTGAGTCACCCAGGTGCCCCAGCTGAAAAAATTATTTTAAAGAAAATTAATATCTAAAACAATATTTACTCTGACACTTAGGAGCACGATACGTAATTGTTGAATTGTTGAAAGTATTCTAGGTATTTGAAGTTTTATTCTCTAGATTAGTGGCTTTTGAATTTTGCCTTGAGTCCCTGAGGCCTTCTGAGGATGAGAGAGAGTAGAAAGAAGGAAAGGCACAGATTTATTCAAGACTTCTCTAGAAGGTTCTACTTGAAGAAAAGTTTTCTCCACTAACCACACTTTGAAAACCACTTTTATAGGCAAATAACATCTTATCTTTGGATAACCTAGGTCATTAGACAGCTTTCATTGGAAAGCTACCTGTGTTGCTTTAGCTTCCCAAAGAAACACCTTCACCAAATTGTGTTTTAAAATTATGCTTTAAAATTATATTGAAGGTTGATATAAAAACTGGCTTTTTCTGTGAAACCATGACTATGGATCCTTTGAACATGTATTCCTCACATGAAACATATCTGATTAAATTCTAAGGAAACCCTTGTTTCTTCTTCTTCTTTTTTTTTAAAGTTTATTTATTTGTTTCAAGAGAGACAGAGACAGCATGAACAGGGTAGGCGCAGAGGGAGGGGGAGAGAGAATCTCAAGCAGCCTCCATACTGTCAGCACAAAGCCTGATGCAGGGCTTGAACTCATGAACCATGAGTCCCTGACCTGAGCTGAAACCAAGAGTTGAACACTCAACTGACTGAGCCACCCAGGAGCCTCTGAAAAACTTTGATTCTTTAGAGAGTAATTCCTCTTCTCTGCCAATGCAAATTATATAATTACTTTGTCTCCAACTTTCCCTTCGACATCTAAAATTCTGATCCTGATAAAATTATGCACAACCACAGAAATGATTGACTTTGAGCATTGCAATAGTTGTTTACTCTTTGTTCTTTATGTATTTCCCCCTAATTTTCTTCTTTTCTTTCCATTTTATTATGTATGCCTCTTTGCAAGCTGCCTCGAATGCTTTTTGGAATAAGGCAGTTTATGCATTCAATAAATAAAATATGTTTAAGCCACTTATGAACAGTACCTTCTTGGGACAAAGCCTAAACATTGCTTGTATAAAAAGATCACCTGGGGTGCCTGGGTGGCTCAGTCGGTTAAGCATCTGGCTTTGGCTTAGGTCATGATCTTGTGGTTCTCGAGTTTGAGCCACGCATCGGGCTCTGTGCTGACACCTCAGAGCCTGGAGCCTGCTTCGGATTGTCTCTCTCTCTCTCTCTCTCTCTCTCTCTCTCTCTCTCTCTCTGTCCCTCCCCTGCACATGCTCTGTCTCTCTCAAAAATGAATAAACATTAAAAAAAATTTTTTTAATATGGTTTCCCAAATTTATTCTTTTTTTTTTTTTTTTTTTTTAACATTTTTAATTTATTTTTGGGACAGAGAGAGACAGAGCATGAACGGGGGAGGGGCAGAGAGAGAGGGAGACACAGAATCGGAAACAGGCTCCAGGCTCTGAGCCATCAGCCCAGAGCCTGACGCGGGGCTCGAACTCACGGACCGTGAGATCGTGACCTGGCTGAAGTCGGACGCTTAACCGACTGCGCCACCCAGGCGCCCCCCAAATTTATTCTTAAAGTAGCAACACAGTGAGAAATTTCCCTTTGAGAATGAGATCAAGATAAAGATGTCTTTTGTCAAAAACAGCACCGTCCCTAAGAGTGCCTCTCTATAGGAAGATTGTGCATTCCTGCCCTGCTGAAGTCAGACATGGCTACTTTATTGTTTGGGCCTGTGAACTATGAGCAGAAGCAACATGTCACTATCAAATAGAAGCCTTAGGAGTGCATGCATGATGTGTCACGTTCACTCTTCCCCTTGCCGGCACGACTAGTAATGTTCCAGGTCCGGCAGGTCTGTTAGCATGGTCTCAGAGCTACAACCAACCCTTGACAGGGATGTAGTGGGAACTAGAAATGAGCCTTTACTGTTTTAAAAACATATCACATCAGGAAGTGTGATATACAGTTTTCCTATGAAGAGCAAGATTTTGATGCTTCTTTTACTTTATAACTTAAGGTCTACACATACAACATTCAGTAAGTTTTTCTTCTTTTGTGGGTATCTCAACAAGGGTGATGAAGTTTTGTGGGTGATGGTGGGATGGTCTGGAGCCGACGGTCAAGAAAGAATTCTTGAAGATGTCTTCGGTGCAAAAAGGTGATTTTATTAAAGCATGGGGACAGGACTCGTGAGCAGAAAGAGCTGCACTTTGGTCGTGACCTGTAACTCATTATATACCTTCAGGTTGGGAGGAGGTCAAGGGTAGAGTAAGTCTCTAAGGGATTTTGGAAGCAAGGTTTCCAGGACCTTGAAGGGTTCAATGTTGCTAGGGAAACACCGTTTATTACTGTTTAGTAAAACCTCAGTCATGAGACCCTTAAGATGTATATCGGGGGGCCATAAGCTTGGAGTAGGATTACCAGCATATATCATTGGGGGCAGTTGAGATAAAGAAGTTTCCAAAGGAATTTTTATGTGTTAGAGTAGACTTACAGGAGCCTTGAGGGTGGGATAATGTTTAGCCAAGATTCTCTTTTGCCCCTAGCAAAGTGTCATCAAAGGAGGTCATTCTGCTGGTTTCAAGGACTTGTCAGTGGATTTTAGGCAGTAAAGGAATTTAAGTTTTCATTTGCCTTAGTTTCCCACATCACCATGGCAAGCACTTAAACCCCTTTCCTTTGTTTTTTGGTAGCCAGGAGTGTCTGAGGAATATCATGCATATTCCACCTGGGGAGCGGGGTGGTGTGTGTGCTGTTGCCCTCAGCTTGCCCCACGCTCCCTCATCAAGGGCACCCTCTGTTCTCACCCATCTGGAGTTAACAGTAAGGCTTATGTCACAGTACTGTTATGATGGAGTTAGCTGTATGAATGCTTTTCTTTGTTGTTATTGTTGTTTGCATATTTATATTTTTAAAATCATACTAAGACTGCTGGAGTTGAGCACTGGGCTTTATGAGGGATTTTTCCTTCATTTCTCTCTTATTTGTATCACATTTCCCCTTCTTTTTCCTGTCCTGCTTTTATATTTGTTTCTACTTTGGACTGAGCACTAATGCATTCATTACTGGATGCTTTTATGTACCTTTATGTATTAAGTCTAGAATGACCAGTTACCCAAAGAAGGAGTTAAGTAGCTAGAGTTAAGGAGTTATAGTTAGCTAGGGTCACCAAGCAGCTGGCATCTTTGTGAGAGGGAGTGACCAGTTTGCTTTTATACTAGGTACTGGTTATATAGAGATGAAAAGAGAAGGATTCTTCAATCAAAAACCTTAGAATCTAGAACGGAAATAGACTTATCAGCAAGCTAGTTTGTCTCTTTACCCCTAAACTTACACCAGAATCTCTGACGGTAACACTTTTCTCAGGAAGGACTTTTTCTTCCACATTAAAGGCAGTAAGAGATCCAGAGTCCAGAACTTTCTCCCCTCAGGCTTAGAGTAGATATGGCTGAATTCACTATCTTCTCACTCACCCTCTACCTAACATTGGTCCTACACACAACTTCAGATCTTTTAAAGTTGTGAGAACTTCCAAGACTCAGGCCCTCTTACCTCATTCCTGTGTAGGGAGGTCCAAAGTGACTAATCCTCCAGGGCTTTTATAGATCGTGTGGTGTTACAGAAGATTTTAATGTGGGTAGGACAGAACATCCATTCATTCCTTCATGTGCTTACCATGTGCCAGAATTGGGGATCCATTGCTAAATAAGACAGACAAGGTCTTTGCCCTCAAAGTGCCTGTGTTCTATACATTAATATTGTGAATTTCCTTTCATAACATGCCCTATGCCAAGTCATCCTCTCTTGTAGATCTCATCTTTAAGTGTTGTTCAGTTGCTAAACCAGCATTATCAGGTAGGGTTATGCCAGTTGACAGCACAACCTACCTAATACCAACAACATAAAATGCCTGAGTTTACCACTTGCCTGTGCTGTTACCTGGCTGGCCAGGTGTCTTGCTCCATTCAGGCAGAGTTTTAATTGACTACCATCAACTGCATTACTCCTAGATTCTAATTTCTGCTTGGATTCCTTAAAGCTATGTCCCACTTACCTGATTGGCTATTTGAATACAAACTGCTGATTAGCTGAGATAAGCATGGTTTTGACTTCTGTCTAAGCTACCCATGACAACTTTAGCTAACATGATCATTTTTAGAAGTATTCTCTTTAGAAACAAAGGGATGGGAGGGAAGGAGAGAGGAAGGAGACCAAGGAAGAAAGGAGGGAAGGAAGGAAGGAAAGGAAAGGAGGGAAACAAGGAAAATAACAGCTAGAGTCATGCTTACCTAGTTTCAACTTTCCAATTTTGCCTCTTTTCTTACCAATGTAATAGCTCAAAAATAGATCAAACACCCTAACACAATAATCCCCAACTCCAAACCTGATTTTTATAGATTTCTTTAGAAATTATTTTAGCCACTTTATTTAGGTTTTTCTCTTTGAAAAATTACTTTAATTTCCATTCAGTTGCCAGATGTATTCATCAAACACTTCTCTAAGAAACTTGCACATATTTGGAATTCAATAAATATTGGTTGGATAAATGAATGTGAACTCTGTAAGAATCACTTATTCCACAAATAGTCTCTTACCAAAATTTCCAGAAACAATTTTTGTGTTAAATCAAAAAACAAAACAAAAAGCCAATTCTGCTTCTTCCCACAGAGTTTTACAATAGCCTTTACAAAATAATCTTGAACATATTTCAGTCTTGTTTATGGTAGAAATAAAAAAGCATCATCACATTTTTCTGTTGGGTATTGTTTCCTCCCATAATTTATAGGCATTCTTTGTCTATTATGATTATAACTTTAAAGCTTTAATCCACTGGAACTACTTTGTTTTTATTTTCTTCCAGTTGGATAACGAATTGTTTCAGCATGATTATACTGTACTGCCCTATGAAATGAATTGCCATCTCTTGACTATATGGACTCCTCTTTCCCTGTATATCCTGTTCTCCTCCACTGGTCTATCTTCTGTAGTTAGGCCTGTATAATGTTGGAAAACATTGTTGTTAACATAAGTTTAAAAATAGTAGAGATTCTCTTCATTATTGGTTTTCATAATTTTCCTGGTTATTTCCAGATTTTTATTTTCCAATATATGCAATTGTAAATCACTTACCTCCAAAACCTCATTGGAATTCTAACTGGAATTGCATACATCTTCTGATTCACAGGATCAGAATGTATTTCCATTTGTCTTCTCTTATGCTTTTTAAAATATAGTTTTCTTCATATAGGATTTGTACCTTTCCAACAACATTTTATAGGTTTCTTTTTTTGTAAATGGAATTTAAAAATGTTCTTTTTCTACCTGGTTACTATTAGTATAGAGAGAAGTGATTGATTTTTATTAGCCCTTTATTTCATTTATTTGCAGGCATTTATTAATTGACCCTTTTTTGAGGTCTGTTTCCTGTTTTGAAGCACAAGATAGATTATGTTTACCTTACTTACTATTTTATTCCCATTTCAGCAGGTTTGATGAATAAATGAATGAATGAACTTCTTTTAAAAAGAGTTGGAGAAGAGATTCATAATTTTCTCTACTTTCTCTTATGTTTATTATAAATGTGTTTCTAACACATACCAAACACTTAACATCCTTGGATTACTGCTGTCAATAAATTGAGAAGATTCTTCAATCTCTTCCTTAACTTTTTTAAAACAACTTTGTTGGGCACCTGGGTGGCTCAGTCTGTTAAGTATCTGACTTTGGTTCAGGTCATGATCTCGTGGGTTTAAGCCCCACGTCAAGCTCTGTCCTGACAGCTCAGAGCCTGGAACCTGCTTCGGATTCTGTGTCTCCCTCCCTTTCCATCCCTCTCTGGCTCACTCTGTCTGTGTTTCTGTTAAAGATTAAAAAAACAAAACAAAACACACACACATTAAATAAATAAATAAATAAATAAATAAATAAATAAATAAATAAAACAACTTTATTGATGTATATATTTTGTATAGCATAAAAATCACTCATTTCAAGTGCACAATTAAATGACTTTTGGCAAATTTATTGAGTGGTACAATTGTTACTATAAATCAGATTTAAAACATTTTGATCCTCCTAATAAGATCCCTCATGCCCATTTATAATTAATCTCTCTTTCTACCCCCACTCCCAGCCCCAAGCAACTACTCATCTATTTTTTTTTCAATGGATTTGCTTATTCTGGATATTTCATATGAATGGGATCATATAATATGTGACCTTTTGTGACTAGGCTCTTTCACTTAGTATAATGTTGCTAAGGTTCATTCATATTGTAGCATGTATTAATATTTCATTCCTTTGTTGCTAGATAATATTCTATTGTATGATATACCACATTTTATCTATCTATTCATTAGTAATTATACATAGATTATTTCTACTTCTTGGTTATTATAAATAATGCTGGTGTGAACTCTACATGCAAACCTTTGTGTGGATATATGTTTTCATTTTTCTTGGGTAGCATCTAGGAGTGGAATTTCAGGTTCATTTTACTGTATTTGAGAAAATGCCAAACTGTTTCCCCAAGTGACGAGACCATTTTATATTCATAGCAGCAATGTATAAAGTCTCTGTTTCTCCTTCCTTACCTCTTTCTTCCCAATTGATATATGATTGAGATATAGTGTATGTTGAGGTACAACTTATATATGATAAAATTCTTAGATTTTAAGTGTGCAATCCAGTGAGTTTTGACAAATGTACACATGTGTGTATACCATCACTATGTCAATCAAGATAAGGAACATTGCCATCACTCTAGAAAGTCCCCATGCCAGTTGCCCTCAGATGTAATTGCTGTTTTGATTTTCATCATTGTGGATTAGTATAGTCTATTCTAAAATTTCATATAAACCAACTCATACAGATGTGCTCTTTTGTGTTGACTTTCTTCACTTAACATAAGGTTTTTGAATTTCATCAGTGTTGTTTATCCTCAGTAGTTTGTTCCTTTTTATTACTGAGAGTATTTCAGTGTATAAATGTACCATATATTATTTATCCATTTACTTGTTGATAGACATTTGAGTAATTTTTATTTTATGGTTATTAGGAATAAAGCTACAATTGAGCATTCTTATACAAATGTTTTGATGGATATGCTTTTAATTTTCTTATATAAATACCCAAGAATGTAATTGCTAGGTTATAAAGTAGTTATATGTTATCTACTGATTTATACCTGATATTGTCAGTTTATGAAATTTTATAAGAATTCGTTTTTGGAGCGCCTGAGTGGCTCATTTGTTAAGGGTCTGACTCTTGGTTTCAGCTCAGGTCATGATTTCACAACTCGTGAGTTTGAGCTTTGTGTCGGGCTCTGCCCTGATGGTGCAGAACCTGCTTGGGATTCTCTACCTCCCTCGTTCTCTGCCACTCCCATGCTTATGCTCTTTCTCTTTCTCTCTCAAAAATAAAAATAAAAATATAAATAAATAAATAAATAAATAAAGCATTTAAAAATATGTCTTTGATTTTTAAACTTTTTAAAAAGTTTATTTACTTATTTTGAGAGAGAGAGAAGAGTGGGAGGGGCAGAGAGAGGGAGAGACAGAGAGAATCCCAAGTAGGCTCTGCACGGTCAGCACAGAGCCTGATATGGGGCTCGAACTCATGAACTGTGAAATCAAGACCTGAGTTGAAATCAAGAGTTGAATGCATAACCAGCTAAGTCACCCAGGTGCCCCCTCATGTCTTTGATTTTTAAAGTAATTGTACAGTCTGCTGATATATATATATAATTTTATATTTTATGCTATTTTACTGATTATTTAATTTTCTTGTATAGAACCTATAAAAAATATTTAACAATGATGGTGATATTTGGCATTGTCGTTTTGTTGCTGATATGAATAGATATGGGTTTTTAAAAAATGTGTATTTATTTATTTTGAGAGAGAGTGAGGACAAGTGGGAGAGGGGCAGAGAGAGGGAGAGAGAGAGAATCTCAAGCAGGCTCCTTGCTGTCAGCAGAAAGCCTGGTGCAGGGCTCCATCCCACGAACCGTGAGATCATAACCTTGGCCAAAACCAAGAGTTGGACCCTCAACCAACTGAGTCACCCAGGCACACTGAATAGAAATGGTCTTGATGCATCACCATTTGGTATGATGTTTGCTTTTGGTAAACAGTCTTAAATTAAAAAAAGATAAAATAAAATAAACCATCTTTATCATACTTAAATTGTTGTAAGCTTTCCCTATTTTACTTAGCTACTGAATTTTGCCCAGTACATTGTGGGAATCTCTTAATGTCTTCTTTTACTTCACTTCCTTTTTTAAAAAAAATTTTATTATTTTTTTAATGTTTGTTTATTTTTGAGAAGAGGGAGAGAAAGAGAGAGAGAGAGAGAGAGGAGAGTGTGTGAGTGTGGGAGGGGCCAAGAGAGAAGGAAACACAGAATCTGAAGCAGGCTTTAGGCTCCAAGCTCTGAGCTATCAGCACAGAGCCCCGTGCAGGGGCTCAAACTCATCCAGGTGAGGTCATGACCTCGAAGTCAGACGCTTAGCCTACTGAGCCACCCAGGCACCCCTACTTTATTTCCTTTTTTTGTTGAGATGATAAATTATGTTTATAGATTTCTTGAACTAATTTAACAATCCTGAAATAAATCTTACAAAAGACCAAAGATAGAAATAGGGTTTTATTAAAAAAAAATTTTATGTTGTACTTTTTATATTTGAGAGAGAGAGACAGAGAGCGAGTAGGGGAGGGACAGAGAGACAGAGACAGAATCTGAAGCAGGCTCCAGGCTCTGAGCTGTTAGCACAGAGCCCGACGCGGGGCTCAGACTCACAAACCATGAGATCACGACCTGAGCCAAAGTCAGATGTTTAACCGACTAAGCCATCCAGGTGCCCCTAGAAATAGGATTTTATAGAGAAGAAAATCTAAATGACCAACAAACATAAGAAGAGGCTCAACTTTAGTTTTAATGAAGGGAATATATATTAAGGCAACACTGATACACCACCCTTTATCCATAAGATTAGCAAAGAGGGTGATGATACTCAGTACTAGTGAATTTTAAGAAAAGAACACACTCCTATTTATTGGAGGGAATGTGAATTTCTGTAGGCTTTTGGGAACACTATCTGGCAAATCTTTAAAAAATGATGCATACAATTATTAGATCATATAGGTAAGATCTATGATCTAATAGTCATAATCTTGCTTTATGTTGACATAGCCTTATATTTTTCATGAATTTCATGCTGTATAAGAGTTGGATTTTATACTGTGACTGAGTGAGAAAGTCTTTTTTGTTTGTTTGTTTTTTAACGATTTTATTTTTAAGGAATATCTGCACCCAACATGGGGCTTGAACTTAAAACCCCAAGATCAAGAGTCACATGTTTCACCAACTAAGCCAGCCAGGTGCCCCAAGTGAGATAGTCTTGTAATCAGAACATTGAGTTCTTTTTTTTTCCCTTAAATTTTATTTATTTTGGGGCACCTGGGTGGCTCAGTCGGTTGGGTGTCTGACTTTGGCTCAGGTCATGATCCTACAGCTTGTGAATTCGAGTCCTGTGTGAGGCTCTGTGCTCACAACTCGGAATCTGGAGCCTGCCTTGGATTCTGCGTCTCCCTCTCTGCCCCTCCCCCTCTCATGTTCAGTCTCTCTCTCTCTCTCTCTCTCTCTCTCAAAAATAAACGTTTAAAAAAATAAAGTTTATTTTTTTATTTTGAGAGACAGAGCATAAGCAGAGGAGGGGCAGAGAGGGGAAGAATCCCAAGCAGGCTCCTCACTGCCAGCGCAGAACTGGATGTGGGGCTTGCACTCATGAAACTGCAAGATCCTGGCCTGAGCTGAAACCAAGAGTTGTTTGCCAACTGATTGAGCCACCCAAGTGCCCAGAACATTGAGTTCTTAAGTAATAAATGTTACCCGTGATTAGCATGTAAATTTGAAATAACATTATAATAACATTCTAATTATCAAGTCATTATTTCAGTGTATGTAAACATCAGGGTTTTTTTTTTCAGTATATGAAATTTATTGTCAAAATGGTTTCCATACAACACCCAGTGCTCTCCTCAATACCCATCACCCACCCTCCCCTCCCTCCCACCCCCCATCAACCCTCAGTTTGTTCTCAGTTTTTAAGAGTCTCTTATGCTTTGGCTCTCTCCCACTCTAACCTCTTTTTTTTTTTCCTTCCCCTCCCCCATGGGTTTCTGTTAAGTTTCTCAGGATCCACATAAGAGTGAAAACATATGGTATCTGTCTTTCTCTGTATGGCTTATTTCACTTAGCATCACACTCTCCAGTTCCATCCACGTTGCTACAAAGGGCCGTATTTCGTTCTTTCTCATTGCCACGTAGTACTCCATTGTGTATATAAACCACAATTTCTTTATCCATTCATCAGTTGATGGACGTTTAGGCTCTTTCCATAATTTGGCTATTGTTGAGAGTGCTGCTATAAACATTGGGGTACAAGTGTCCCTATGCATCAGTACTCCTGTATCCCTTGAGTAAATTCCTAGAAGTGCTATTGCTGGGTCATAGGGTAGGTCTATTTTTAATTTTTTGAGGAACCTCCACACTGTTTTCCAGAGTGGCTGCACCAATTTGCATTCCCACCAACAGTGCAAGAAGGTTCCCGTTTCTCCACATCCTCGCCAGCATCTATAGTCTCCTGATTTGTTCATTTTGGCCACTCTGACTGGAGTGAGGTGATATCTGAGTGTGGCTTTGTTTTGTATTTCCCTGATAAGGAGCGACGTTGAGCATCTTTTCATGTGCCTGTTGGCCATCCAGATGTCTTCTTTAGAGAAGTGTCTATTCATGTTTTCTGCCCATTTCTTCACTGGGTTATTTGTTTTTTGGGTGTGGAGTTTGGTGAGCTCTTTATAGATTTTGGATACTAGCCCTTTGTCCGATATGTTATTTGCAAATATCTTTTCCCATTCCGTTGGTTGCCTTTTAGTTTTGTTGGTTGTTTCCTTATCTTCATAAGGTCCCAGTAATTCATTTTTGCTTTTAATTCCCTTGCCTTTGGGGATGTGTCGGGTAAGAGATTGCTATGGCTGAGGTCAGAGAGGTCTTTTCCTGCTTTCTCCTCTAGGGTTTTGATGGTTTCCTGTCTCACATTCAGGTCCTTTATCCATTTTGAGTTTATTTTTGTGAATGGTGTGAGAAAGTGGTCTAGTTTCAACCTTCTGCATGTTGCTGTCCAGTTCTCCCAGCACCATTTGTTAAAGAGACTGTCTTTTTTCCATTGGATGCTCTTTCATGCTTTGTCAAAGATGAGTTGGCCATACTTTTGTGGGTCTAGTTCTGGAGTTTCTATTCTATTCCATTGGTCTATGTGTCTGTTTTTGTGCCAATCCCATGCTGTCTTGATGATGACAGCTTTGTAGTAGAGGCTAAAGTCTGGGATTGTGATGCCTCCTGCTTTGGTCTTCTTCTTCAAAATTACTTTGGCTATTCGGGGCCTTTTGTGGTTCCAACATCAGGGTTTTGTATAGCAACAGAGTAAGGAGTGTGAGTGGCATAAGTATTAAAGAGTGCCATCCTTTAAGAAATTTATAATAAAAAATATATGCTTTTCTAAAATGGGCAGATCCGAGAGTTGATGAGTTATTTGCTTTATAAAAGCAGTCACTATTGCTTAAGTTATAACCTTAAAGTGTAAAGTTTACTACAAATACGTGAAAGTTTTCTTATATTGTATGTTCATGGCTTCTGGCAATAATGCTTTTCAATAGAGAAGAAAAGAAATGCTCTGATTTTCAGAGTTTAACTAGAATAATTTAAAGATAGCATGTGTTCATTATTTTCCCTTACTCTCTCTTTTAAAAATAGTGTAGTTTTTTCTTAAAATGTGCATTTCCCCCAACATACTAGATTTCTATTTATTTAGACTTAACTTATTCGGTAAGAGTAGCATAATGTTTGGATTCAAACTCAAGCTAAATCTTACCTTCTTCAAAATTAATAATGTGTAGCTTTTTTCTACCCATTTTACCCAATAAAATATTTTCACGGTTAAAAAAAAAGATAGGATCTATCCCAAAGAAATAAAATTACCAGGATTCAAATGTATGTATAAAAAGTCAATTTTATATTATTTTGTATAATGTCAAGAACTAGAAAAATCTGAAGCCCATCGTATCATGCGTTCATGCCATGGAATTTATACAAGTAACAAAAAGAATGAGTTAGATCTTTATCTGTTGATCTTGAGTTTGTTTTTTTGTTTTTTTTTTTTTAGTGAAATAAGCAAATTGCTGAGAAATGTACATGGTATAATACAAATTTTATCAGGCAGGTAATAACATATATATATTTGTTTATAATCTCATAGGCAAGGGAAGAGATTCAAAAGATGACCACTGGAACACTGACCCTGGTTTCCCGGCTGAGGTGTGGGAATGTCTAAGGAGAAGTGGAAGGAGTTGAGTTAAAAAAAAAAAAAAAGAAACAAACAAACAGGGATAAAAATATATTATTTTGAAAAGAAAAGTATTTTATTTTAGTTGTCAACAATTTTTTTAATATTTATTTTTGAGAGAGAGAGAGAGAACACAAGCAGGGAAGGCAGAGAGAAGGAGGGGCAGAGAGAGGGAGACACAGAATCTGAAGCAGGGCCCAGACTGAGCTGTCAGCACAGAGCCTGATGCGGGGCTCGAACTCCTGAACCAGGAGACCATGACCTGAGCCAAAGTCAGATGTTTAACTGACTGAGCCACCCAGGCACCTTGAAAATTATTTTAAAAGAATATAAATATTTATGTAAAATAATATTGCAAAAACTCTTTATAATGATAAAATTTAGAAATAGCACAAATGATTAACTTAATGAAATTATTTACAGCTGTTAACAATAGTGACATACATGTGTTTAGTATGTGTATTAAATGACAATTCAGATTGCAAAAGAGTATATATGCTGTGATCTTGTCTACTTTGTGCTAATGTGATTGCGATGATGGGTTTTTTTTGTTTATTTTTTTTAGGGAACAAGAGCTGAAATTATTTTTGGAAGTATGAATTACTAAAGTACTTATAGTCTCTATTACTTAAATTATACTCTTCCTGGTATAGCTGTAATTTCATGAGATTTAGTCATATCTTTAATTAGATAGTAGTCTGATTGAGGGGAGGAATCACTTTTTAAGATTCTATGTGTCACTCTCAGCACTCAGAATAATTCTGATTCATAATTTCAAGAGCTCACCATTAAATACAGCCCATATGAGAGAATGGGTTCAGCATTAAAAAGGTCAAACCCTGAGTTTTTAAAAGCAGCAGGCCACGGTCAAACTATTCTTCACTTGGCTGCAGTGCTGGTGCCTGCCTGTTGCAAGTAACCAGCTTGATCACAATGCATGCTGGGACTGAAGCTGAAGTTTCTAGGAAAAGGACAGGAAGGTGAGATAGGACAGGAGACTGATCTGTTTGCCAGGTCAGCAAATTAGTCTCTGATATATGGAAATTAGGATTTGCTTAGAATTTGATGAACTGGTTGCTTTGATTCGAGCTGGAGCCTCTACTCCAGGATCTTCTATCTGGTGGATGGGCCATAGAAGCAAGAATCTCAAAAAAAAAAAGGGGGGGGGGGAGAAGGGAACAGGAAGGGAAGGGAAGGATCTTATGTTAATGTTAAAAAGTCAGGTAGGTGGCCACTTGTTGAGTAGTCTCTATAACGGTGTGGAAGTCTGGCAACTGACTGGGTTTCTTGGTCCATACTCTCCAGTGCTGATGCAGGGAGTTCCTCTGTCTCTGAGGCTGGCTGTCCTGGCCCACCGCAAGTCAGACACCTGGGGGTTCCTCACTTCCACACCTTCCAGCTGAAGGAATGAATGATGCATAAGGCTTTTGTATTATACTTTCATTCAAGGGCTTCGCATTTCATTGTAGGGAACTTAGCTGTTCCTTAAACAGCACTCTACTTGTAACAGAGCAACCACCCTTTTCTACTTCTGGTAGGGCCAGCTTTTGGAGTATGTCAAATATTAATCAAAAGAACAAGATATACTTCATTGTTCTCTAAGGGCCACCACAATGTAAATAAATCAGCATAGTCGAGGGACCCAGTTTTGTATTTTTCTGTGTAATCTATTTGTGCTTCTGTAGAAACAACAGGCCATGCCTCAGGTGATGAAGCAGTTCTGTGGAGAAACCCATGTACGCCAGATTCCGGATGCCATTCCCACCAGAAACGATGCCAAGAAAATACTTTTATTTTGAATAAATGAGAAAATCAATATCTAGATGAGGTATACATTGCAAAGTAGAAATTATATATTGTTGGTATATTTATCAATCCCTATTAACTCAAGCTGAACTTGACAGAAAAATATTAGTCCCTCCTTAAAATAGATAAAACACATTTTAAGGTAGGTTGTTTTTCTTTCTATTGTGCTAGCCAGTGTTTAAAATTTAATGGTATAAAAATGTAGGGGAGGAAAAAGTTTTCCTCAACCCTCAACCCTCTTAGGATCCCCGACTGGGTCTGAAAATTAAACTGACCGAGACAGTCTAACAGGAGAAAAGCCTACAAATATTTAACAATAATTTTATATGATATGGGAGCCTTCATAAGGAAATGAAGACCTGAAGAAGCTGTTAAAGCTGAATATTTTTATGCTAAGTTTGATGAAGAGTGGGCATTTGTGGAGACATTTGATAGGTCAGGGAGAATGAGATTAGTGCGGTAAACTGGGAGACATTTAGCAAGGCCCGTTTGTTCGGATTCTTCTTACTGTCCCTTTGTTGTAGGAGATAAGGATGCCCCTTTCCTCCCTTATAAGGAAGACCTCTCTCATATGAAGTTTTTATGACCTGTTTTAAGGGTGAGAGACAGTGAGGAGGGAAGGTCTTTTCTACTTTTGCTATTTTCTCAAAACTCTATCAGTTTAAAATTTTCAGCCTGCCAAGTTGCCATATTTTGAGATAGCATTTTCTGAACCTCATCAATAGGTTGAGTGGTAAAAGAATCTAAATTTCTACCTTTTTGAGTTCCAGAGTGCTTATTTTACTACAACTATGAAAACAAGCAAGATGTTTTCATAGCTGTAACACTGTGTTATTTAAAAAAAAATTATGTGAAGATTGTATATTAGGCTAATGTTTAATAAATTATGTGAAGGCTGAAGTAATTCATGTCTTTGTGGTGGGAATAAAGGGGACTTAATGTGGGGGATTTCCCCTCATATAAGGCAAAGAAGCAAAGCCCTATTTATCCACTGAGCCCGAGCCCAGACTTGAACATCTTTCCCCTTATGAAGAGGCAGAGCGAGTGAAGTCCACATGTAGACATCAGTGCTCCTGAGCTCTTGGGTCCCATAATTAGCTTTAAAGCTCTGCCCAAAGAACCCTAAGGATTTCTCCCCAGACCTTGCAGTCACCCACTGAGACGTGTTTTCTTGGTCTGCTTTTCCTTCTTCCTCTTGGGTGAATGTCTTCCTTGCCTTCATGAAGAGTCTCTACTTCACTTAGCCTTTCATCTGGAGGCCAACTCAGATGATTTATAATAGGCACCAGGTACATATTCTACTTATATTCTGGAGTTAGGCCTTTCTCTTGATGTTTTTTCTGGTTACTTTTTTTATTTCTTTATCAGATTTCCGAATATACTGCCCCTTGTGCCCTTCATTCTCTTCTGCAAAGGTTTTTCTAGGCAATATTACCCTAGCTCCACTGGAAGTACATGGCTCCCTTGGGGAACCTAAAATATGGGCATACCTCGGAGATATTGTGGGTTTGGTTCCAGACCACTGCAATAAAGTAAATATTGCAATAAATTGAGTGAAATGAATTTTTTGGTTTCCCAGTGTATATAAAATTAATGTTTGTACTAGACTATAGTCTATTAAGTGTACAATAATATCATATCTAAAACATGATTTAAAATAATTTAAGTTGGGGCGCCTGGGTGGCTCAGGTGGTTAAGTGTCTGACTTCAGCTCAGGTCATGATCTCATGGTTCATGGGTTCAAGCCTCACATCGGGCTCTGTGCTGACAGCTCAGAGCCTGGAGCCTGCTTCTGATTCTGTGTCGCCCTCTCTCTCTCTGCTCCACCCCCAGTCATGCTCTGTCTCTCACTCTCTCAAAAATAAATAAACTTTACAAAAATTAAAAAAAATAAATTAAAATTTAAGTAATTTAAAAATGATTTAATAATATTGCTAAAAACTGCTAAACATCATCTGAACTTTCAGTAAGTCATAATCTTTTTGCTGGTGGAGAGTCTTGCCTCAATGTTGATGGCTCCTGACTGATCAGGGTATTAAGTGGTTGCTGAAGGTTGGGGTGGCTGTTGCAATTTTTAAAAATAAGATAATGGCAACAATAAAGTTTGCCGTATCAACTGATTCTTTCTTTCATGAATGATTTCTCTGTAGCATGTGATACTGTTTGATACTATTTTACCTACAGAAGTACTTTCAAAATTGGAGTGAATCCTCTCAAACCCTGCCACTGCTTTATCAACTAAGTTAATGTGATATTCTGAATTCTTTGTTGTCAGTTCAGCAGTCTTCACAGTGTTTCACCAGGAGTAGATTCCATCTCAAGAAACCACTTTACTCATCCATAAGAAACAACACCTTGTCTTTTAAAGTTTTATTATGAGGGGCACCAGGGTGGCTCAGTTGGTTGAGCGTCTGACTCTTGATTTCAGCTCAAGTCACGATCCCAGGGTCATGGGAATGAGTCCATACGCTGAGTGTGGAGACTCTTTGGGATTCTCGCTCCCTTTCTGCTCCTCTCCCCTGCTCATACTTTCTAAAAGAAATTATGAGATTGCTACAGTTCAGTCCCATCTTCGGGCTCCTCTTCTAATTCTAGTTCTCTGGCTCTTTCCACCATATCTGCAGTTACTTCCTCCACTGAAGTCTTGAACCCTTCAGAGTCATCCATGTGGCTTGGACTCAATTTCTTCCAAACCCTGTAAATGTCAATCTTTGACCTTCCCATGAATCGCAAATGCTTTTAATGGATCTAGAATAGCAAATCCTTTACAGAAGGGTTTAAATATTCCTTTTATGGGCTACACAATGGATGTTATGTTAGCAGATGTGAAAACAACATTAATCTTGTACATCTGTATCAGATCTCTTGGGTAACCAGGTACATCGTCAGCAGACAGTACTATTTTGAAAGGATTCTTTATTTTGGAGCTATAGGTCTTGACAGTGGGCTTAAAATATTCAGCAAACCATGTTGTAAACAGGTGTACTGTCATCCAGGCTTTGTTGTTCCATTTACAGGGAAAAGGTAGAGTAGATGTAGCATAATTCTTTAGGGGCCCTAGGATTTTTGGAAATGGGCAGTGAGCATTGGCTTCAACCTAAAGTCACCGGCTGCATGAGCCCCTAAAAAGAGAGCTAGCCTGTCCTTCGAAGCTTTGATACCAGGCATTGACTTTTCCTCTAGCAATGAAAGTCCTAGATGGCATCTTCTTCTAATAGAAGGCTATTTCAACTACATTGAAAATCTGTTGTTTGGTGTCACCTTTACTCATTATCTCAGCTTGATCTTTTGGATAACTCGCTGAGGCTTCTACATCAGCACCTGCGGCTTCATCTTGCACTTTTATGTTATGGACACACCTTCTTTTCTTAAATCTCATGTACCAACCTCTGCTAGCTTCACACTTTTTTTCTGTAGCTTCCTCGCCTCTCCCAGCCTTCATGGACTTGAGTAGAAACAGGGCCTACTTTGAATTAGGCTCTGGCTTAAGAGAATCTTGTGGCTGGTTTTATCATCTATCCAGACCACTCAAAGTTTCTCCATATCAGCAGTAATCTCTCTGTGTTATCATTCGAGTGTTCACAGGTGTTCGTGGGAGTAGCCTCAAGAACTTTTCCTTTGCCTTCACAACTTGGCTAACTGTTTGATGCAAAAGACCTGGCTTTTGGCCTATCTCAGCTTTTAACATACCTTCCTCACTGAGCTTAATCATTTCTAGCTTTTAATTTAAAGTGAGATGTGTGACACTTCCTTTCACTTGAACACTTAACAGCCCATTGTAGGGTTATTAACTGGTCCTAACTTTAATATTGTTGTGTCTTGGGGGAATAGGGAAGCCTGGAGGAGAGGGAGAAAGACCGGGGAACACCAGATTGGTGGAGCAGTCAGAACACACAAAACATTTATGGATTAAGTTCACTGTCTTAAATGGGTATGGTTGGTGGTGCCCCAAAACAATTACAGTAGATACCATCAAAGATCACTGATCATAGATCACCTTAAAGAATATAATAATAATGAAAAAATTTGCCAGAATTACCAAAATGTGACACAGAGACACAAAGTGAACAAATGCTCTTGGGAAAATGTCGCTGATAGACTCGTTTCACACACAAACCTGGGGCGCCCGGGTGGCTCAGTCGGTTGAGTGTCCGACTTCGGCTCAGGTCATGATCTCCGGGTACATGAGTTCGAACCCCGCATCGGGCTCTGTGCTGACAGCTCGGAGCCTGGAACCTGGAGCCTGCTTCAGATTCTGTGTCTCCCTCCCCATCTCTCTGCCCCATCCCCACTCATGCTCTGTCTCTCTCTGTCTTAAAAATAAATAAAACATTAAAACACACACACACACACACACACACACACACACACACACACAAACCTTCAGTTTGTAGAAAAAGAAAAACTAGTATCTGCAATGTGCAGTAGATCAAAGTGCAATAAAATGAGGTATGCCTGTAGACCTTTCCCTTTAATAATTCACAACTCTGGTCTCAGCAGGTTACATTTTCCTCCTAACATTCTGTTTTCTTAGTCCTGGCTTGCCAATTTGAAACTTTATGCCACCTTCCAAAAGATCACCCGTTGTAGACATTCTGTTGAAAATAAAGATTACCCATTTATTGTATGCTTTATTTTGTGACCTATATTATCTCATTTAATCCTTAAAATAACGTTATTGACTAAGGAGTCTTGGCTTTCTCAGGTTTGTGGAACCAGTCACTCTTCATCCACATGTATTCCAGCTTGTGACAGTTGCCTCCTCTCATATTCTCTGGTGGAAAGATAGATACATATTTAATTTTACTGGAGGTTTAAAGGATTTTCAGGGAGAACTAAAAATACCTATGTTTCCATCTATCTTTACCCAGAAGTTGGAATATTACCTTCTACAATGAAGTCATGAATTTAGGTATATTTTTGTACTTGGAAAGAAACATAAAAGAACTAAATACGTGTTTATAAAAAAGTTCCACTCTACTAATTTGTCATATTGAATGCCATGGTGTATAGTAATTCTGGCTATAAAATGAAAATCATTTTTAGATTTGATTTTTTTCTCTGATTAATATTTGAAATCCTTAGAAGTTACTATCAGGAGCCTTTTATTTTGTGCATATAAATGCAGTAAGACAGCTTGTTGGTTATCTTATGCACTTACGTATTATCTTATGAAATATTATATTTTTGCCCATTTCAAGTTCACATAAACTAATGATTCTATCAGAAAACATAATTTTTCACTCACTGGATTTTGGAACATAATTCAGTTTTTTTTTTTCAGTAACTACTGTTTATAATTGGAATTTACTTGTTATCATTCTAACAGCAAAATACTGGCTTATGTAATTTGAGTGCAATTATATTTTTCTCTTTATGTCTGTATGTACTTCATCAATTTAGTAAAAGCAATAGCAGAACTTTGAAATTCCTGCACAGCAGATTGCAGAGGAAATATCTGCTGATTTGTCTGCACTGTAAGACCCTGGTTCTGACAGAATTGTGATGGTAATTGCTCAAAGATGTATTCTGTTTACTAAGACTAATGTTGCATCTGTTTTTAATTAGCTGCTACAAATGATAAACTGCCAGTGTATGCTTGTTAGATTTACTTAAATTTATTCTATTCCAAATAAAGGAGAACTTAAAGAATACCAATATAGGACAGAAAACTGCTCATTGTCAATCAAGTTCAGAAAGGTGGTGGTAAATATCTCCATGCATCTTTTTGATTTTATGGAAAGGAGAAAAACTTGACTTCCTGTGGTACAGGCAATTATATCTCGTGTCTGTTGTAGTTTCCTAATTTTTTCGTATATATGAATTACTGTTTTGAGTAGATGATTCATTTCCAAGGACAAGGCTCTCTGCATTCTCACACTGTCTGCCACTGTGTATAGAAAATGTTTACTGACATAAGGAGATTTGTAGTATTCCTATTCATAAGAGTTTTAAAAGTTGTTTTGAGAAAAAGGGTTGGAAAGGACGGAGAGTTAAAAGTGTTATGATTTATCGTGAAATTTGGTGATATCATTCACAGTGCTTTATTTATCCAATGGGTTGGAAAAATGTGTGTTAATTTCTTATTTTTTCATAATTTTACAGGCTGTTAAGCCATCTTGCTGTTAGTTTTAAAAGAGCAGTATTGGTGGTGCCTGGCTGGCTCAGTTGGTAGAGCATGTGACTCTTGATCTCAGGGTTGTGAGTTCAAGCCCCACATTGGGTGTAGAGCTTACTTAAACAGGAAAGGATTATGACATGCTGAAAGATGAGATATGATGGTTTAGCATCTTGGGGCACCTGGCTGGCTCAGTTGGTGGAGGATGTGACTCTCAATTTTGAGGTTGTGGGTTTGAGCCCCATGTTGGGTGTAGAGATAACTTAAAATCTTTAAAAAAAAAAGAGCAGTGTTGATGATCATAATCAGGACTGTTGAAGAAAGAGGACATTTTAAGTAACTGTGAAGTGTTTAAGTTGAGTTGGTATCTAATGCAGTGCCTTGCAAGGAGAAAACATTTATTGATTTGGTTTCTTGGCATACTGATTCCTTGCTACTGTATGGCCTTGAATAGTCAGTAATTGACTAAGACTAAAATGTTATATGGCAGATGATTGTTTTCCGTCCTAGGTGAGGACCTAATGAGAAGTTGCTTAAAATAGCATCAAAGGAACTTAGACTTCAGAAAAAAAAAGGAGGATAACAGGAATCCTTTTGCAGAGGATTCCTTTTTACCTGAAACTTTGGAAAACAGGTAAATGAATTAGAAAGTTCAATTTTTATAACTTTTGCTTTCTTGATTTTCATTGTTATGTGCAGTTTATGAAATCTAAATTTTCTTCATGAGATGTGTTTTATGGTTTAAAAGAACAGTTAGGTCAAGTTAGTTAAGTTATATCGATAGAGTTATATATTAGAATGTCAGCTTTGTTCCTATCAGCTAATTCTGGCAGAACCAATTTGTATTTTTCAATATGATTTGTTGAATTCCCGAAGTTTATTTGTTAGTTGTTACAAACATGGTTTTATATTTAAGCTCTGTCCGGATGGAGGTGTTTTTATCTTTGCATGTGCCTGAACTAATAGTGCCAGAGAACAGAGGAGCAGAACTACCCCCCAGGCGCCTCGCCCCTTCCATAGCCTTCACTACCTGGCAGGGAAGCCACTGGTAGAGTCCGTTCCCCAGGACCTGGGAAGGAATATGACAAGTAAAAAAGGCCAAAGTAAAGGTCATACCTAATTTAAATTATTGCTTTTGTCATATTCTCTGCTAGTCACAAGAATGTTTTATTATTAATCACAAACCAAGGAATTGGTATTCTTAATTTATAATGCTTTTTTTTTAATGTTTATTTATTTTTGAGAGAGCGAGAGAGAGTGTGAGCAGAGGAGGGTCAGAGAGAGAGGGAGACACAGAATCCAAAGCAGGCTCCAGGCTCCAGGCTCCAAGTTGTCAGCACAGGGCCCGATGTGGGGCTCAAACTCACAAACCTGAGATCATGACCTGAGCCGAAGTGGGACGCTTAACCGACTGAGCCACCCAGGTGCCCTGTAATTTATAATGCTTCTAAAGAGCCGCATCCAGTGCTATGGTTTTGATACTTTAGTAGTCACTGAAGCTAAGTTATGCTGTGGTAACAAACCACCCTCAAAGTTTCAGGGGCTTGCAGAGGTTTGTCCCTCACGCTCTACATCTGTTATAGGTAACTAAGACTTATTCCATGTCATTGCCATTCTGAGACATGAACCACGGGAGCAGCCCCTCTCTGAGACTTTGCTTATCATTTAGCAGAGGGGGAAAAATCCCACAGTGAAAACCTACAGTGGATCTTAAAGCTTCTGCTTGAAAGTGGCACATGTCATGCCACACACATTTTACAAACCAAGTCACGTGGCCGCTCTGGGGTGTGCACAGAGGCGCACCACAGGTCATGCAGCCAAGTCTGGCGTCAGTGTGGCAGGGGTGTATAGTCCTTCCTTGTGGGGCCACCAATAGTTTTGAATAGCGATACCATCTCCTTATAAAATCTTGAGATTCGTCTGTGTGTGTGATGAGGTCTGAATGTTGACTGACTTTTCATGCAAAGGCAGCCATCTGTACTCAACCCATCATTTCATTTCTTCTGGGATTTATAGGAAAATAGCCTGTCTCAACCCCTTTGCATCTATGTGGGACCAGAAGACTACTTATGGCCAGCGTATTATGGAGAGAAGTGTTGTGTGGCACTTCCAGACCTAGCTCCCAAACATCTAGTAAAATCCCCCCTCCTCTCATTATTGTTGAGGTGAATTCAGGGGAGCCTACTTCTCTAAATCACAGTTCCAAGGGGATGTAGCCAAGAGAACCACCTGACCAGAAACATCTACTTTGAACTATGGGATAGAACAAATGAATCTTTGTTGTCTTATGACACTAAGATTTCGTGGTTGCTTATTCCTGTGTTACCCTATCCTGACTAATAAAACCTTGCTTTATGGTTTATTTAATGATACTCATTTACTAGGATTATGTACATTCTGTAATAGAGTGGCCAAATAAGACATACTTCCAAAATTGCCGGAAGTATGCATAGATTTCTTTTTTATTTATTAACATTTTTTTAAATGTGTATATAATTTTGAGAAGGAGAGAGATAGAGGTGAGTGGGGGAGGGACAGAGAGAGAGGAAGACAGAATTCAAAGCAGTCTCCAGGCTCTGAGCTGTCAGCACAGAGCCTGACATGGGGCTCAAACTCAAGAACCATGCTATCATGACCTGAGCCAAAGTTGGACACTTAAGACTGAGCCACCCAGGCGCTCCTCTTTTTTTTAAATGTTTATTTATTTTTGAGAGACAGAGCACGAGTGGGGGAGGTGCATAGAGAGGGAGACAGAGAATCTGAAGCAGGCTCTAGGCTCTGAGCTATCAGCACAGAGCCCGATGTGGGGCTCGAGCTCACAAACCATGAGATCATGACTTGAGCTGAAGTCGGACACTTAACCGACTGAGCCACCCAGGTGCCCCTGCATAGATTTCTACTGTAGAAATCTGAATATGTGACTAAAGAATTGAATTTTAGATTTTATTTAATTTTTTTAAAGTTTATTAGAGAGAGAAAGTATGTGCAAGCATGTGCGGGGAGGGGCAGAAAGAGTAGTAGAGAGAGACAGCAGGCTCCATGCTGTCAGTGCAGAGCCTGACATGAGGCTCAATCCCATGAATCTTGAGATCATGACCTGAGCCAAAATCAGACATTGGATGCTTAACTGACTGAGCCACCTAGGCACCTCCAGATTTTATTTAATTGTAATTAATGTAAATGTAAGTGTCCACATGGGGCCAATGGCTCCCATATTGGACCACAGAGCTTTAAACAGTAGGAAGCTTTTTGGCTTTTTGATGTATTATAAATCTTTCCACTATTTCATCCATTAAGCATAAAACCAATGTGTTGTCTAAATTAGACACTTACTGAATGACTGAGACTTATAAAAATGAAGAGCAAAAATTAATCACATTTTTATACAGTGTTTCATTGGGGACAGTTTTGACATTGGAGCACGAGTCAGAGTTCTTTACTAGTACGAGTTGACATGAGGGCCCATGTTAATAGGTTCCAAATATAGTGCAGAAGAACAAATGGTGAAATGGACATTTTTGCCAAAGTATAAGTGTAATCTTTACTGACATAAAATAAATTTAAAATGAGTAAGACTTCACAGTCTTAAGTTTAAAAAATTTTTCACTGTGAAGTATGTAAGATGTGTTGAGTTGATAACTTTGCAAATGCTGTGCCTTTGCCTGAATCTCTGTATTACATTTGTAGAGATGCTTGTGATCCCAGGAACCATTTACAGCTATCATGAAAAATGATCTACATTTCTCTATGTTTAAAGGTCCATTTCAAAGCAGGAGCTGAGTCATGTAATGGAAATAGTATTGGATTCAGAGCAAATATCTATATTCTGTTGTCCACACTCTAACTTGCTATATGAACTTAGGTATGTTATCTAAATTCTCTGGGTCTCAATGTCTTCTACAGTGAACGTATGAGCTTAGACTCCTCACCAAATTCCAAAATTCTATGGTTGAACTTCCCTCTATTTCAATCATGTTTTTTCTCCTTAACCATTTGTTATTTATTTACTATTAGAGAGAGGGGGGAAAGCATGCTCAAGTGGGAGAAAAAGGCAGAGAGAGAGAAACAGAAACAGAGAGACAGAGACAGAGAGAGAATCTTAAGCAGGTCCCACGCTTAGCATGGAGCCTGACGTGGGGCTCGATTCCATGACTCTGGGATTATGACCTGAGCTAAAATCAAGGTTGGACTCTCAACCAGGTTGGACTGAGCCACCCTGGAGCCCCTAACCATTTGTTATTTACACATGGAATGGGGCATATTAGAACTGAGCCCACCCGTGTCAACATGACTTAACTCTTTGCTCCAGGAAATTATCTTGCTCAGGAAGATTAGACAGTAATTTAATAAATAACTTCACTGTTTGCTTTAGAAAATTCTTGCAAATCAATTTATCAGGACAAACACTTTGCTCATCTGGGCAAACAGCTCTCTTAATAGAACGATATACTGTTCATCTGGGCAAACAGTTTGACAAGTATGGAGAACAATGACATTATGCTTTGGGGTCTTGAAAGTGAATCTGCTGTAAATGCTATCTAATTGGGAGAAAAATATCTTAGTATGTGAGTCTAGGTATTTTTCTTGACTAGCATGAGATTCTACATAGTTTGTATATTGCTGAGGTTAATTATATATAACATGGATAGTGAGAACATAGACATTGGGTTAATTATAACAAGGCAGGTGAGCAAAATCAATTTTCTCTGTCAAACATAGTTTACATCTTTATGTAAACAACAATTTGTTTATAAAATACATTCTAAGAAATTCAGTTTTCTATAACAAACATAACATAGTTTTAAGGTTCAAGGTTAAAGCCCTTATAGTTTGCATCTTTTTTTAGTTAAGTAAGCTCTTTGCCCAATGTAGGGCTTGAACTCACAACCCTGAGATCAAGATTCTCATGCTCTACTAAGTCAGCCAAGTGCCCCAACTCTTTATAGTTTGAAATAACATACTACAGAGGTTCCCTGACATTACTTACCCAACATTTAAGAGCTACTTATTAGTTTGACAAGAGGCAGAGCATGTGCAAATTTAAACTGAAAGCAGAAATTTGTGCCTGTTGTTTGAGTATTCTTTGTTCAGTGTGCTCTTAAGACTCCCAAATGAAACTACTTCTCAACTTGTCATATTTTTGATCCTTCCTGAATTCTTTTTTTTTTTAATTTTTTAATCTTTATTTATCTTTGAGAGAGAGAGACAGAGTGAGAGTGAGGGAGGGACAGAATCTGAAGCAGGCTCCAGGCTCTGAGCTGTCAGCACAGAGCCTGATGGGGGGCTCGAATGCATGAACTGTGATATCATGACCTGTGCCAAAGTTGGATGCTTAACTGACTGAGCCACCCAGGCACCCCAATCATTTCCGAATTCTTAAATAACTTCTATCAAAGTTATTTTTCTCAAAATTTCTCACTCAGTACCTTCATTACTCATGTGTTCTCTCTTTAATTTTAACCAAAACTGAATCAAGGTATTTTCAGATTTATACTTTTCATTTCCTCACGAAATGTGGTAGAAAAAGTTTTGTCCTTAGAGTCATAGTTTTACCTTAGGAAATTGAAACATGGATCTGAAAGCAGGTTGTTGAGGATATGGAGTTGGAACTTAGAATGTGCCTTTAAGAAGGAATAACCCTGAGAAGAGCCTGTGACATTACATTTTGTTGTTCTGACATAGCCATTTTGTTGTGGGATCATTTGGTGTGTACTAAAAAGGATACCTTGGTTTTCAGTTGAAAGAAATGGCCAAATTAATGTGCAAAGCAGACAGCCTTACCTTTCCTGAGCCTCATCCTGGTTGGCTACCTGTTACATTCTCTTTCCCTTCCTGAACTCCTCTGCCCCTACTCCCCACCCTGGCCCTGTGGATACTGGATAATGTTGAATTGGGGATGTGGCATAAGGTGAATTGGAGGGAAGCATGAGATGGGCTAATGGTTAAATAACATCTGGCAGGCCAACTGCATATAACTAGGCATTAGAAGTTTTCCAGCCACCCTTACTTATCTCAGGAAAGGCCATCAGTCATTAAAAACAAAGCATCTTTTCCTTCCTGAGATTTTACTTATATCTTAATAAAAATATTTTTTTAACATCTATTTATTATCGAGAGACAGACATAGAGCATGAGCAGGGGAGGGGCAGAGAGAGGGGGAAATACATACTCTGAAGCAGGCTCCAGGCTGTGAGCTGTCAGCACCGAGCCCAATGCGGGGCTTGAACTCACAGACTGTGAGATCATGACCTGAGCCAAAGTCGGATGCTTAACCCAACTGAGCCACCCAGGCGCCCCTACTTATATCTTTAATGTCTGCATCTCAAATTCCATTCCTCTCATTTCTCCCTAAAGTTTTTTTTTAAGATTTTATTTTTAAGATCAATACACCCAATGTAAGATCAATACACCCAATGTGGGGCTCAAACCCACAACCCTGAGATTAAGAGTCATACCCTCCACTGGCCAAGCCAGCCAGATGCCCCTCATTTCTCCTTAAAGTTAAAGGCACTGATGCAGATTGGAATTGGAGTGGAAATGTTTGGGCTTGTGGGAGAAAAATTCATATTAGTTTTGGTTTGAAGAGAAGAATCTACTTGTGGTTATCATATTATTACAATCAGGCCCGATGGAAGAAACCGAAAAGTCTTGTTTTCTTACTGACTAAGGAATTTAAGGACTTTGCCATGGATGTTACATATAGAGGGCTGGAGACAGCTTCCTTGACAGCCAATTAGTATGTATAGTTTTGAAGTTTATGACTACATTCCTCAAGAAATAGAATTAGCCTTCTGAAGTCTGGATGTCTCCAGGTAACTTGTTACACATTGGTTGGGACGCTTTTATGATGAAAAGGTACAGAGTAGCCGTAAGTAAGACAGGAAAGAATCTTCACCCGGCACACGGTTAGGATTTGTAGATCTCCAAGTCCTAGGTATTATGGCTGTTCCTAGCCTTCACCTTATCAACTGGCTATGACTGCTTGTCTAACACAAATCTCTGAGTAATAAGCATGCATCATATATTTTTTTCCCAGTCCTTATGTATAATGATGAGTTTGGGGAGAGGACCAAATATCCTTAAAGTTCTATAGACATTTTGATAAATTTTTGAGAGGAGAATGATTATAGGAGTAACATGTATGTTATAAATGCTCTAAAAATACTGAAAAAAAATAATGAGGAGCCTGAACATTCTTCATAGCCAGGGTCAGGGTCAGGGGTGAATGTTGCATGACTTGGTAATAAAACCTGCACCTGTGCGCTTTGACAGGCCAGTCTGAATACCCTGCTTGTTAGTCTGTTTCCCCACCCTCATCTTCCCCATGCTGGTGGTTGAGAGGCACCTCTAGCCTACTTATTTCATGATTTTACTCCTCCCTTTAGTTCTTAGCACCAGGTCTGCTTAGTACTGCACCAAGGTCTGTTTTTCTTAAAATGCCCCCTCACTCTCATGGCTTCTGATGGTCTGTAAGTAAGTACCATCTACCTCCTTCCTTCTCCCTCAAGGCTTTTTGTGAAACCAGTCACTCTCAACTGGAAGCTTTTTCCACTTCCTTCTTGCCTGTTCACTATCAGTGTTTCCCTTTAAGACCAACATCATAAAGGAGCCTTTAGGTCTGGGCTCTGGTTTCATCAATTACTGGACTGGTGATCCTAGACAAATTTCTTACCTTTACTTTCTCAATATCTTTTTTCCCCTTTTATATCACGGCTGTTGACTTTTCATTTACTGTTCATTTCCACCTTTACTGATGTTCCACTGTTTTCTATTAAGAGTATGCTATGAATTCACAAAGAGATGAATATAAGACTAGTAGGAATGAACTGCAGAGAAGAATAAATGTGAGGCGGAAAGGAGGTTATTGTGAATTAGAATAAAATTTGTTTATTTTTAAATGTTTTTTTAATGTTTATTTTTGAAAGAGAGAGAGTGCAAGCCGGGGAAGGCAGAGAGGGAAGGGGACAGAGGATCTGAAGCAGGCTCCGTGTTGGCAGCAGAGAACCTGATGTGGTGCTTAAAAACTGTGAGATCATGACCTGAGCCAAAGTTGAACGTTTAACTGACTGAGCCACCCCGGTGCTGCTAGAATAGAATGTATTAATAGTTCTTGTAAATTTTTGGAAAGTATTGAGGATAATTAAAAGTTAAAAAATTATATAAGACAGTATATGGGGTACCTGGGGGCTCAGTCAGTTAAGTGTCCAACTCTTAATTTTGGCTCAGGTCATGATCCTAAGTTCATGAGATCGAGCCCCATTTTGGGCTCTGACCTCACAGCACAGAGCTGCTTGGGATTCTCTCTTTCAACCTCTCTCTCTGCCCCTCTCCTGTGCTTGTGCTCTCTTTCTCTCTTTCTCAAAATAAGTAAACATTTAAAAATATGAAAAAAAAATATCTAAGAGACTATATCACTTACAATTTGGCTACATTTTACAGAAAACTCAAGTAGGAGTGGCTTAAACATAAAAGAGGCCCAAAACTAAATAGTTTAGCACTAGTTTGGCAATCCTGTGGTCACAAAGAGCCCAGGCTTCTTCCCACCTTCTTCCTGCTCTCCTTAGTGCTGGCTTACATGCCAAAAGTCTGCTTATAGTCACAAGATGCTCTTAGCACTCCAGCCATCATGTCTGTATTCCAAGTTGGAAGAAAATGAAATGGCAAAAGTGCACATCTGTCAACTGAATCAGCCCCCTTTGAAGGAGCTTCCCTAGCTTCTATCTACTTGGCTTCTGCTTACATTTCCTTGAACTCCTGTAGAAGTCAAGAAGTTAGGAAAAGCAGTCTTTAAGCTAGGGCAGTATACCCCAAATAACATCAACATTTCTTATGAAGGAGAGAGAGGGTAGATATTGTTCAGATAACTCACAGTCCCTTCCACAACAGCAAACTAGGGTGGGGGTAGCTGGATGACAGTTTCACTTTGGTTTATTTTTATTTTTATTTGTGTTTTTAATTAAAATTGTTTTTAATGTTTATTTTTGAGAGAGAGAGAGAGTATGTATGAGTGGGGGAGGGGCAGAAAGAGAGGGAGACACAGAATCTGAAGCAGGCTCTAGACTCTGAGCTGTCAGCACAGAGCCCAACATGGGGGCTCGAACTCACGAACTGCGAGATCATGAGCTGAAGTCGGACACTTAACCAACTGAGCCACCCAGGCGCCCCTATTTTTATTTTTTAAAGTAGGCTTCATGCTAGCGTGGAGCCCAACACGAGGATGGAACTCAGAATCCTGAGATCAAGACCTGAGCTGAGACCCAGAGTCTGATGCTCAACTGACTGAGCCACGCAGGCACCCCAGTTTCACTTTGTTTTAGCCTAATCTTTGCCTAAATTACTTTTGTATTTCCTAACTTCCTATAAGTTCAGAACAAAAGTCTCGTATTATCTTAGTAATGCTTTTTATCAGGTTTTTCATTTTCTGATCTGTTGCAGTTCTGCTCTGCATAGTACAGAGTACTTGATGCCCAGGCTCTGGAGTCAGGCCACTGGGCTTTTAATCCTGGCTGTCCCGTTGTCCAGCTGGTGACTTTGGCAGATTACTGAACCTACTATTCAAAATAGTCAATAATAATACCATTATTTATTTTAAGTAATGTTTTAGGCTGAGGTGGTTTTTAAACATTCAAGTAAAAGATCAGGTTACTTTACATGAAGGCAAGAAGACACCCTCAAAACATTTGGTTCATATATTTTGTTAACCAATAAGAACATGAGGGTCCACATACAGAGGAAAAGAAACAATATATCCAAGAAACATTTTTCTTTTCTTATTTGATTCGTAATAAAAGTCACTCAATGTAGTCTCATATCTCAGTCACAACTGAGTGTTAAGAAAATCTAGGCCACGTTGATAACTCCATGTTAATACTGCTTTTTTATTTTTGCTAATAGCTGCAAAACCAGGAATATTTCCTCATTACTTTCTTCTTTAGGCTTTCCAAAAAGCCTACAGTATTTCTTCTCTGAGAATAGAGTGTGAGATAATCTTTTTCCTGAATGAAACAAGGTTTTCCTTTTCTGACTCTGGAACTAGAATGATCTCCTGGGGGATCCCTCTTATCTAGGGCGATTGTGGTAGTCACTCTGCCTGAGCTGATTTCTGTTCACTTTCTTGAGCTGAATCACCTCAATGGCTCTACAAGTTGTCCTTCAAAGCACTAGACTTGTTTTTATACAAAACCTGCATATAAATAAAACCACCAGTTTTCCTAAGTTTTAACGAGGCCTTGATATTCCAGCAATTTGGTACCTAAATGCACAGGTTCTGAATGAATGTTGGAAGGAAGAAAGGATGGCAGAAAGGGAAAAAGGGAAGGGAGGGAAAGTTAGCAAAAAGAAATTGTTTTTTTACTGAATATTGGTTTGATTTTTAGTTGGGAAAAGGAATGTAAAATTTATTATTTTTCTACTTGGAGACCCAGAATATAACTTATGATGACTTAAGAAGTTAAGTTCCTTTTATCTACATCTTAATAGACAAAGATGCTCAATGGATAAAATCCAGAAAAAAATTCTACCTGTATTTTATACATATTTTGTTCAGAAAACAGAATCTATTTAAAGATTGAAGAGTTGGTGTTTTTTTTTCTGGTTGTAATACTCATAAAATGTGTGCATTTGAGTTTTGCTCCTGGACAGACATATTCTGCTAAGCAAGCAGTCTTAAAAGAGATTGATTGCTGAGCATGTATGTTTTTCCTTATGCTGATTCTTAAAGTCTCTGTAATTTGCTTGAGACTGTGGATAGCTATAGTAATAAGAGACTAGCTTTTAACCCAGGCAAAGGAGGCTGAAGTGAACCATCAGAAATAAGACTGACTATATACATCAACTAAGGGACAGTGGTTGCCTAACCCTTTTGACCCCAAGATTTCTTATGACATAAATCACCCTGCCAACAACAGAAAAAAAACACTTAGAACCCAGGGAAAGCTAAGGAAGAGGAAGCATGGGTGATCACCAGCCTGGCCAGATGGAGTCCTTTTGGTTGAGCCAAGTTCACCAGGGTAGAAGACCAGATCTTAGCTTGAGGCCCACACCCTGATGAGTAAAACATGTGTTAAAGACTTCAAGGGGCCCAGTGGGGAACAATGGGCAAGATTTGGAGGTCCTGAACTTCCCTAAGTTTTGGGGGTGGGAGAGGAAAGGTGTAACTTTTTTCTTTTTCTACTTTTTGGGTTTATCTATATTTTCCTCAGTAATTACATGTATTACTTATATAAAGGTTTTATATATTCACTGGCTAAATTTCAAAATCAATATGGATTTGCTCCTTTCCTACAAAGTATGACATTTTCATTTAATAGATTGCCATCAGTACTCACATTCTGTTTGATGCAGATAGTTCAAAGCTTAAATAACAATGAATAAGGTTTAGATGATACAAGTTACCCCTTCTTTCTCAGGGGAACTGCCCCTCACTTCAGTACCTTAACATCTGTGGCGCATTATGGGATAGTCTAGAGACAGGCACACTTCTGTCAATATGATTTATGATGGACTTGGCACTTGATATCAGCAGGAAAGGAGGGGCAATTCATTACATTGTGCTAGGGATATTGGTTATTTATATAGAAAATGATTAAAATAGATCTGTACTTCATTCCACACACAAAAATCAATTTCATGTAGATTAAGGGACTTAAATGTAAAAGGCAAAACTTTTGAACTTTTGGAAGAAAACACAGAATAGCCTTATGACCTTGAAGAAGGGAAGGATCTTAAATGAGACACAAAAGTCCTGGCCAGAGAGCAAGGGATTAGTCACTGGACCTAAAACTAAGGACATTACTTCATCAAAAGACATCACTAAAAGATTGGAGCGGCGGGGAGAGCAACAAACCAGAAAATATTTGCCATACTTATTAGTAACAAATAGTAAGGGAACAGGAACCTGTCCTTTAGAAAATGAGACCTTATGTTCTGAAAAGACACTGTAAAATGTGTGAAAAGACAAACCATAAATACTGGGGGAAGATATTTGCCATGCATATAACTGACAAATTAGTAAAGGCGGGGGTGGGGGGAAACACTCTGTTGAAAAATGAAAAAAAAGCCTTGAGTAGAAACTACACAGAAATGGAAAGGTGAATGGTTAATAAAAATATGAAAATGCATAATCTCATTTGTAATCATGGAAATGCAAATTAAACCACTAGGTGGTACTATTTTACCCTCCCCAAGGTGGTAAAAACTTTAAAGTCTTAAAGTAAACAGTAAGGATGTGGGGTATTAGGAACTCTCGGTCACTGCTGGTGGCAGTGTGAGTTGGTCCAGCATTGGAGTCCCCTGCAGCCCTGCTGGGGAGAGCAGAGCTGTGTGTGATCTGCAACCTGGCCATTCAGCTCCTGGCCCGCACCCCAGACCCGTGGTCCTCAACCCTTCCTTACGTTAAAATCTCAAAATGAGTGTGTCAGAAATACTTAGGCGAGGACTTACCCCAGACCTGTGGATACCAAACTGTGTGCCCAGGGTGCCCAGGGGCACTGTGGCAGCCCCACAGAGGACCAAGGGATATTCACATATATTTGTTTGAGGGCAACACAGTGATACTTGGCCTCTGTTGACACTGTGTGAGCTACTAGCTCCAGATAGTTCAGTTCACAGTTTCAATATCAGATTGGGCTACATTCTTCTTTTTCTTTTTAGCACAATATTTTGCAAAGCTGGGTTTTCAGTGGTTGCTAATAAAAAGCAGATGCCATGCGAAAATCAATGTGTAACAGGAAATGAGGGTGACAGGGTCCAATCTGATTCCAGGTTTGAGAAGTTGTGCAGTGCCCAGTGGATACACACATCTCATTAGTAAATAATTATGGTTATTTAAGAATGACATTAGAATATTATTTTTTCTTTAAATTTGCATACATTAGATTTTTTTTATGAATGACAACTTTATTTTTTATTTTTTATTTTTTTACTTTCTGTAATTTATTTGTCTTTTATAATTTACATCCATGTTAGTTAGCACATGGTGCAACAATGATTTCAGGAGTAGATTCCGTAAGCCCCTTACCCGTTTAGCCCATCCTCCCCTCCCACAACCCCTCCAACAACCCTCTGTTGTTCTCTACATTTAAGAGTCTCTTATGTTTTGTCCCCCTCCCTGTTTTTATATTATTTTTGCTTCCCTTCCCTTGTGTTCATCCGTTCTGTGTCTTAAAATCCTCCTATGAGTTAAGTCATATGACATTTGTCTTTCTCTGACTGACTGATTTTGCTTAGCATACTACCCTCTAGCTCTGTCCACATAGTTGCAAATGGCAAGATTTCATTCTTTTTGATTGCCGAGTTATACTCCATTGTATATATATATACCACGTGTTCTTTATCCATTCATCCATCAGTAGACATTTGGGCTCTTTCCATACTTTGGTTATTGTCAATAGTGCTGCTGTAAACACTGGGGTGCATGCGTCCCTTCAAAACAGCACACCTGTATCCCTTGGATAAATACCTAGCAGTGCAATTGCTGGGTCGTAGGGTAGTTCTATTTTTGGATTTTTGAGGAACCTCCATCCTGTTTTCCAGAGTGGCTGCACCAGCTTGCATTCCCACCAACAATGCAAAAGAGATCCTCTTTCTCCGCATCCTCGCCAACATGTGTTGTTGCCTGAGTTGTTGATGTTAGCCATTCTGACAGGTGTAAGGTGGTATCTCATTGTGGTTTTGATTTGTATTTCCCTGATGATGAGTGATGTTGAGCACTTTTTCATGTGTCGCTTTGCCATCTGGATGTCTCCTTTGGAGAAGTATCTATTCAGTGTGACAACTTTATTTTTTTACACTTAAAGGCTGATGAAAAACCATTACTAATCCTTTTAAAGAAAATGCAACATCTCGATCAGAAAGGATAACTGTATTTACTCATTAAATACCATTTACGTTTTTTACAACACAACTCGAAGACACCGAACATACATGTTTAATCTCAGTACAGTGGATTCAAGACCAAGTATAAGTGTTAAAGCATCAAGGCCAGATTACAAATTATCATAGTCGTCATTGTCGTTGTCATCATCGTCATTATCATCATCTTCTTCTCATTTTCTTTTCAGCGCATTTGATGATTCATTAGCAGTACTTTGTGATGACACCATTTTAATGGTAATAAGGATGTTTTTGGACCCAATTAATGATGGATTAACCAGAATGTTCTGAACTGTGAATGTTGCAGAAATTGATGCTTTATCAGCTCGGGACTGTGCAGTGGGCAGCCCAAGACTGTAAACCTTTGCTCTGTGAGGAACATTGGAGTCCCGAATTTAGTTGACACAGTGTGGGTTTGTGGGTTTGGCATGCCAAGTGTGGGTCTACTAGTCTACTACATGGTGGTCTGCTAGTAACTGAACCAATACTTAACTGTGGAACTGTTATTCTTCTCACAGAAGTAGATGCCTTTTTTTTTAAATTTTTTTTTCAACGTTTATTTATTTTTGGGACAGAGAGAGACAGAGCGTGAACGGGGGAGGGGCAGAGAGAGAGGGAGACACAGAATCGGAAACAGGCTCCAGGCTCTGAGCCATCAGCCCAGAGCCTGATGCGGGGCTCGAACTCCCGGACCGCGAGATCGTGACCTGGCTGAAGTCGGACGCTTAACCGACTGCGCCACCCAGGCGCCCCATCCTTTTTTTTTTTTAATAAAGACTGAAGTCTATAGTTTGGAGCAGTGAACCAGTATCTCTCAGGTGCCAACCTGGGACCTGAATATGGCTTGGTTACTGGCAAAGGAGTTTGATTTCTTTGCCTTGCAACATCTAATAGAAAAATCTCTTGGGAGAGGGGAGGTAAAAGACCGATCAACATTACATTGGGTTGCAAATCACACATCGTTTGCATCAACAGTAGCTTTCTTAGCATGCCTTCAATAAATTTTTGCTTCATCTAGAATTGTGGTCACATATCGGAAGGCAAGCTCCATCTGATTTATAACTCTTGGCTTATATTCTGTAATGCCCATATCTTCAGGATTTGTGCCATCATCTGTGCATCTTTCAGCGTGCTCTTGGGAGAAGCCATCTTGCCAGACTCCATGATCTCCATTGTGGCTAAATAACCCACATTAATGTATTTCAGTCCTGATCTTGCAAGTTCTTTGCCTAGCGCATTTTTTCCAACCCCTGGTGTACCACACTGGCTCCAGGAGCCTTGGCTCACGTGCTGTACATACGTTAGTTTTTCAAACACCTACTACATTGTTAGGACATAAATACTTATTTAGGAAAGAGTTGTTCAGTAGTTCTTTTGTCCTGGGGTGCCATGAAAACATTATTGAGACACCAGGTGTGCCTTAAACCATGAATGCTTAGGAATCTCTATCCCAAATCAGTTAACTCAGAATATTTGGAGATGGAGTCTGTGTGTCTGTTTTCAAGAACTTTACAGGTGATTCTAATAGGCCACTAGGGCGGTACCATTATAGAGAAACTTTTGCACTTATGATTTAGGACAATGCTATTCAAAGTATATCTGGGGACCAGCACTGTTTGCAAATTATTTCCTGCAGGTCTGTACCAAGATAAATATAGTTTATATTAATCACACTTTCAGTGAGGTACAGTTTTTATAATCCTTTTGTAATCCTCTTTTACTCCTACATTATGTTTGTTCTGGTTAAGTTTATTGAAATACAATTTTATGTCTCTTACATTTATTAATAAAAAAATTGGTTAAGTGAATGCTGGTGAGGATGTGGAGCACTGTGAACCCCCATGCATTGCTGGTGCAAATGAAAAATGATGCAGCCACTTTGGAAGACAATTTGGGGGTTTCCTATAAAACTAAACATACTCTTGCCATATGATCTAGTGATCACGGTCCTTGACATCTATCCAAAGGAATATGGATATGAAAACATATCCAAAAAAAGCCTGTACATGGATGTTTACAGCAGCTTTGTTCATAGTTGCCAAAACTTAAAAAAAAAAAAATTTTAATGTTTGTTTATTTTAGAGACAGAGAGACAGCACAAAGAAACAGAGAGAGCCAGAGACAGAATCTGAAACAGGCTGCAGGCTCTGAGCTGTCAGCACAGAGCCCGACATGGGGCTTGAACCCACAAACTGTGAGATCATGACCTGAGCTGAAGTCGGACGCTTAACTGACTGAGCCACCCAGGTGTCCCAATAGTTGCCAAAACTTGAAAGCAACAAAGATGTCCATCGTAGATGAATGAATAAATAAAAGGTAGTCCCTCTAAACAATGGAATCTTATTCAGTGCTAAAAAGAAACGAGCTATCAAGCCATGAAAAGACATGGAGGAAACTTATATACATATTGCTAAATGAAGGAAGCCAATCTGAGAAGCTAAATACATACGTATGATTCCAACTATATGACATTGGCAAAACCACAATGGAGATAGTGGAAAGATCAGTGGTTGCCAGGAGCTAGTGGGGATGAGTAGGCAGGACACAGAATTTTTAGGGCTGTGAAACTGTTTGGTATGATGAAGGTGGTTACATGTCATTATACATTTTTCTAAATCTATACAAAGTACAACACCAAGAGTGCATCCTAATGTAAAGTATGAACTTTGAATGATAATGATGTGTCAGTGTAGGTTCGTTGATTGTAACAAATGTGCCTCTCTGGTGGGGAAGGCTATGCATGTGTAGGGACAAGGAATAATGGGAAATCTCCATAACCTTCCTCTCAATTTTGATGTGTACCTAGAAGTACTCTTAAAAAAATAGTCTTAAAAAGAATTGAGGCCTATATTTTGTACTTTTCTTCTCACATTTTTAGCAATTTATGTTTGTCCAGCTTTGTTAAGGTGTAATTGACTTGCAACAAACTGCACGTATTTAAAGTGAACTGTTTGTTCAATTTTGACATATGCATGCATTTATTAAACCATTACCACAACCAAAATAATGAACATATCTATCAGTCCTTAAAATATTTTCATGCCCCTTGATAATCTCTCCCTTTTGCCCCTCCACACCCCTTCCTCAACACCCCCTACCCCATCTCAGAGCAACCATTCATCTGCTTTCTGTCACTACTGATTCTTTTACATTCTCTAGAATGTCATGTAAATGGAATCTGACAGTATACACTCTTGTTTTGTCTGGGTTCTTGTACTCAGCATGATTATTTTGCATACGTTGCATGTATCAACGTTCATTCCTTTTCATTGCCGAGTAATGTTCCATTGTATGACTCTACCATATTTGTTTATTTGTTCACCTATCGGTGGACATTTGAGTTGTTTCTCATTTTGTATATTACAAATAAAGTTGCTGTAGGGGTGCCTGGGTGGCTCTGTTGGTTGAACATCCAACTTCAGCTCAGGTCATGATTTCACAACTCATGAGTTCGAGCCCTGCGTTGGGCTCTGTGCTGACAGTTTGGAGCCTGGAGCCTGCTTCAGATTCTGTGTCTCCCTCTCACTCTGCCCCTAACCCACACGCATTCTGTCTCCATCTCTCTCAAAAATAAATATTGAAAAAAATTTTTTAAAAAAGTTGCTATAAATATTTATGTACAAATCTTTATGTGGACACATGCTTTCATTTATTTTGGGTAAATAAATACCTAGGAATGGAACAGTTAGGTCATATGGTCGGTGTATGCTTATAGTAATTTATTTTTATTGCATTTTACAAAAGCATTAGTCCACCAAAGATTGGAAATAAAACTGTTCCTTACCACATGTATTTTGAGAAGTATTAGCCTAGGAGATAGGCAGAAGAATATCCAGAGCTACATTGTTTATATCAAAAAACTAGAAGCAATCCAATTATCCATTGTCAGGAGAATAGATTATTAAAATGAGGTAATTGGGCACCTAGGTGGCTCAGTCAGTTAAATGTCTGACTTCGGCTCTGGTCATGATCTCGCGGTTCATGAGTTCAAGCCCCGCATGGGTCTCTGTGCTGACAGCTCAGAACCTGGAGCCCACTTTGGATTCTGTGTCTCCATTTCTCTCTGCTCCTCCCCTGCTCATGCTCTGTCTCTCTCTCCTTCAAAAATAAACATTCAAAAAAAATTTTAATGAGGTATATATTTATATATTTGTTATTCAGTAGAATATAGCAATGAAAAAAGATGAATTACAGCTATACCAATCAAAATTATATTGTAGGAATGTAAACGAGTTAAAAAAACAAATTACAAAAGAATGCATATGGAATGATTCCATTGTAGGACTTCAAAAACAAGCAATATTGAACAATATATTATTTACAAATACATACATATATGGTAAACTACAAAAAAGGAAATGGTAAATACAGAATAGTGTTTACTTGGGGGGCGTTGGGGTGCAATGTGGGAGATAGAGCAAATAGAAACTTTTGAGACTAACAAATCATGGTCTTTTTTTTAAACTACAGAAATTAATTTTGATGTTATTTTTTGTGCTTATATTTTGTTATAAATTTTCTTTGTGTATGTTCAATATATAACAACAACATTTAGAAAAATCTCTGAACTGGGGCTCCTGAGTGGCTCAGTCGGTTGAGTGTCCGACTTCGGCTCAGGTTATGATCTCACACTTTGTCAGTTGGAGCGCCATGTCGGGCTCTGTGCTGACAGCTCAGAGCCTGGAGCCTGTTTTGGATTCTGTGCCTCCCTCTGTCTCTGCCCCTCTCCCACTCACACTCTATCTCTCAAAAATGAATAAATGTTAAAAAGAAAAGAAAAGAAAAGAAAAGTCTGAATGGTTTTAAAAGGCTGCCTGAATAGTTCTGGGGCACCTGGGTGGCTCAGTTGGTTAAGCGTCTGACTCTTGATTTCGGCTCAGGTCATAATCTCATGGTTCATGGGTTTGAGCCCCACCTCAGGCTGTGTGCTGACAGTGCACAGCCTGCTTGGGATCCTGTCTCTCCTCTCTCTGCCCTGCCCCTGCCCCGCCCCCCCAAATAAATAAATAAACTTAAAAAAAAATAAAAGGGGGTTTGTTTACCAAGACAGAAGGTGCCAATTATAAACCATCAAGAATACAAAAAAAATCTAGGCTTTAAATAAATATATATGTGAATGATAGGCTGTTAGGTATTACACTTGGAAATATCAGAGACAATAACTCAAGTTATCATAGATATCTTGTTTTTCCAAGATGGATGGAATTTACAATGAGATAGGAGTTAGGTTAAAAGTCAGAAAAGATAGGGAAAGTTAAGGAAGAGTTGCAAGTTCTCACTGAAGGAAGATAAAGCTGAATTCTTTGCTAAAGTAAACTTTAGAGCCTAGGCCTTGAGACATTTCTGTTGTTTTTTTGCTTGTTTGTTTGTTTTTACATTTTGAATGGCTTAATAAGAAAAAGCGCACATCAGAACTCCCTTTCCGGTAAGAGGTTTAGGGTTTCAGAAATGCACAGGGAGCTGTGATCGACGGAGAGAAGAACAGCCCCCTGAGTCATGCACAAGTTCGCAGAGAACCTCACACCAGACCTGAGACTTCCAAAGGGGAGGTGAGAGGCAGGGGCAGGCGGTGTTTAGTAAGCCTTTACTGTGTGCAAGGTATTTTGTATGGGTTTTATACCTCTTCTCTGATACCCTTACCTTTGAGGGCCAGTCTGTTTTTACTTTTAAGGTAGATGGTATTATTCTCATTTATGTACATGTGAGGACTGAGACATAGAAATTCAAAACCTTGCCAGACATTTCAGAAGAGGCTTATTTAAACCCAAATGTATTTGATTCCAAAGCACGTTTCCTTCCTCCTGATAGTAGCCAGTAATTTTTGAGCATTTACTGTATTTGTACCAAGAACTGTTCCAAGCGATACATAGATTTTCTCTTTTAAGCCTAACAATAACCCTATGAGATAAGAAAACTGAGGTTTAAGATATTAAGTAACTTGTCCAGTGCTCTACAGTTAGGAAGTGGCAGAGTTGCTCTAGCTCAGGAGCCCATGCCCTTGACCTCTTCTGCCTCTTATGAGTACATGTGCCCTTTCAAGGATCCGACTTGATTCTCACTGTCAAGGATACCCTAGGACTCCTAGTAACTTTTGAGCCATGAGTCATGGAAACCGATTTTTCCTAGCTGGGTACTTTTGGGTTGTCTCACCTCCAGTGATCTCGTCCCTTGTTATTGGATCATACCCTCTAAGATACTTTCCTGCTGGAATAAGTCGTTTGGGAAATGTTTCTCAGTCACTTCTAACAAGTGTAGCTCATTTATTCCTGTGTGTGTTATGCACACACTTTATGAAATCTTTTGGACCCATTATTTCCCACGGAATGAGTGAATCCTTAGTAGAACTCTCAGTTCTCTTAAACTCTCAGACTATAATCTTTAACATGGGCTTTCTTTAAGGCTTAAATTTCAAAGAAATGGTAATTCAACATTATTTAAACCATTTGATGGGATTATAACTCCTATCCTTTCTACTCCAAAAGTATTTGAAGTAGATCAAAATAAAAGAAGCCCATACCATGGGGGTAAACACAACAAAAACTCAAAACAGTATAGAGAAAACAGGAGAGAGTTATGCCAGAAACTTAAGATATTTTAGTTAATTGCTCTAGAGCACTTAATGCTGAATTTCCTGGCCAGCTGAGGCAACAGAGAAGTATAATTGGTCAGATAGTTTTTATTATATGTTTACATCTTTTTTTTTTAATGTTTATTTATTTTGAGGGAGAGAGAGACAGAGTGTGAGCAGTGGAGGGGCAGAGAGAGAGGGAGACACAGAATCCAAAGCAGGCTCCAGGCTCCGAGCTGTGAGCACAGAGCCCGATGTGGGGCTCAAACTCACAAACCATGAGACCATGACCTGAGCTGAAGTCGGATGCTTAACTGACTGAGCCACCCAGGTGCCCCTATATGTTAAAGAAGGTAAAGTTGTTCATTGGAGAGGATGGGTTACAATGATAGGTTAGTTGCCAACCGTTTTTTCCTACATATTAAATCATGGCTCAATATTTCCTGATGCACCCAGATCTTAAAGTGCTACATGTAGTAGAGATTTTGAAGGACTGCCATTGATAGTCCTTTAAAGAAGTGCCATGGCACTGCAGTAATTCTTGTTTAGTAACACCGAAATTTAGGCTTGCTGTTGAGGGGAAAGGCCAGATTCTGGCTCACTCTCCCTCCTTTGTTCAGGTTCTGCTCAAAGGTCACCCCCTTCCCTGATAGTGCTGTTTAAATGGGTGGGTACCTGCCTTACTCTCTATCCCTGTTCTGTCCAACATGGGAGCCACTATTCAAATGTGACAATTAAAATTAATGAAATTACATAAAATGAAAAAATTCAATTCTTTGGTCACTCTGGCCACAATTTCAGAGCCCATCAGTCACATGTGGTTAGTGGTTAGTGGTTAGTGGACAACATAGATACATCTTTGCAGAAAGTTCTATTAGGCAGTGCTATTCTGTGCTTTTATGCTTGCTTTCATTTTCTTTCTAGAACTTTTCCAACATTATGCCACATACTTACTGATTTATTTATGTTCCACTGGAATGTATGCTCCCACTAGCAGAGATCTTTTTTCTAGAACATTGCAGATCTTCAGTGCTTAAAGCAGTGCCTATTACAGTTCTCTGTAGGTACTTGTTGAGCACTTAGATCAATGAAATGAATGAATAGATTTTAATATTTGAAATAAAAAAGATTTTGTCTGATGTCCTTGGATGATTTAGTATATTGTTTTGCCACAATTTTTAAGATGAAAGAATGAAAATTCTGTAACCAATTTTCAATTTTCTGTAACATATTTTCAAGATAATGTAACATTATTAAATACACTAGCCAAACTTTTATTTCTTTTATCATTCATATTAAGAAGGATAATAAGTATGAAAACTCCACTTAACAGCTAGTGTATTGTCCTGAACATGAAGGTAAAAAATATCAGTTCTCTTTAGGTTAAGAAGTCATGTGAGTAGGATGAGAAAGCAAAAAACTATTTTGTAGCTAACTGGACTTCCATTGGTATGTAATTGAAAGCAACTGTGATTCCATTGTAATGGAATATATGAAGATAATATTCTACAATTAAATCCTAATACATTCCAAAATTGTATAGAAATATCAATTTACCTGAATTAATTTCAAATGAAAATTACCCATGAAATGATTGCAGTACATAAAAGTATTTGCTGTCTGAAAGATAACTAGAGGCATGACTACCCTGGGTTTGCCTATATACATAGACATCGAAGCTAGTTTTGTGATTTCTGCCAAGGATACAGCTTCAATGGCCTTGAAGAAGATTGTCTTCTCTTGGGTCCAGCTTTGTCGGGATATACTTGGAGTAGTGATGGAGGAGGAAGCTACCTGGCAGAGCCAGACAGGTCTGATGAATGAACTTTGACAATTAACCAAATGATAGATGTCAGCTGGTATCCCATCCCATTCTAGTTACTGACAGTTAGGATAGGTAAAGTAAGAGTGTTTTCTCCTTTTTTCTTCCTTTCTAAATTGCAGGTATTTTCTGAGTAGTGTTAGCACTCAGTGCATTTGCAAATGTAGATCATGGGGCTTCGGTAGCCTATGCAGCACTGCTATTATTTTTCTATTTCAAGTGAGAAACACCATGGTTAATGTCCTTGGATAACCTTGCATACTTTCACTGGTTTTTAAATCAGGTCCAATGAAGGGCCAAGTTCTTCATTAAAATAATGACTAACTTTGGAAGCCCATATGTTCAGTTAAGGTTCTGAGCTGCAGTAAATGTAAAGAGTCATCAAAATGTTTATATTTGCAATTTCAGTTCTTGATTCTTTTTTGAAATCTGTTCTGTGTATATATTTGAAAAATTTTATCCCCTTTGGTGTTGGACCCAGAGTATAATTTTTAAAACTGTATGTCAGGGGTGGAGAGGCACAGTCACTTGCTGTTAAGACTTCAGGGTTTGTTTCAGCTACCAAGAGAGCATTGCTTACGTACTGAGAATAATATGACCCCCATTTTTGAGTGCCTAATAAGTCTATTGATTTTACTCAGGAAGAGTAAAGAATATGTCCTCTGGCAGTTTTCTATTATGAAGAAGTGGAAAAATAGGTTGTAAAAAAGAAGGTAGCTGAGGTGCTTGACACAGTTAATGCTAATTGTAAATTTTACTAATGCCTAACTATGTAGTCAGGGTTCCTTTGCTAGGGGGAAGGTAGGTGAAGACTTCACCAGGTCACCATGGGGAAGTGTGCTGCCAGACCTCTCCCCTCCAAAGGCTTTCTAATGGGTAATGAATTCAGAATTGCCCTCACAGAATTTGACCACTACTGATGGAAAAGCAAAGTAAACATCACCTCTGAAGATAATTTTTCATCTGCTCATGAGTCTATATGTTTATTACTACATCTAGAAATTTGGCTACTCAAATAAGAGTTTATTTCTGTTTGGAGACTTAACAAGCCAAACACCAAAATGAATGTTCCACTCTGTGCAGATGAACGTCCATCTGTCCATACTGGAATGTTTCCTTCTCAGTTGATGCTTAGGAACCATCTTTTGATTTTGATCTATGTAGAAGTTCTAAAGAAGATAGTTTACTGAGACATAGTTTTGCAGGTTATTATTTTTTAAAATTTCTGTTCTATGAGTATAATTTGAAGAAGAGTCTTTGAAATAATGAAATCATACTGTCTCCTCCTAAGTTTTAACGATTTCCCTTGTAATGGATCAACACACACCTTTTCTGCCTTCAGGTTTGTAATGATGTCAAACAATTTTCCAGATTAACTCCAGCCTGTATCAAGTCCAGCAGCATAATTTTACGACATTTTAAATTTCAGAACAAAATTGCATTACATACATAATAAAGCCTCAGTACTATTTTTTTTAATTAAAGCATAGTTGACATACAGTGTTACGTTAGTTTCAGGTGTACAACATAGTCAGTAACTTTATATATTATGCTGTGGTTATCACAAGTGTAGCTATCATCTGTCACCGTATAATGCTATTACAGTACCATTGACTGTATTCCCCATGCTGTACCTTTCATCCCAGTGACTTACTCATTCCATAACTGGAAGACTTTGTCTCCCACTCCCCTTCGCCCATTTTGTCCATACCCCCACTCCCCTCCCTCTGGCAACCATCAGTATGTTCTCCGTATTTATGGGTCTGTTTCTGCTTTTTGTTTGTTTTGTTTTGTTTTTGAGATGCCACATATAAGGAAATCATATGGTATTTGTCTTTCTCTATCTGACTCATTTCACGTAACGTAATGTCTTCTAAGTCCATCCATGTTGTCACAAATGGCAAAATCTCATTCTTTTTTATGACTGAGTAATATTCCAGTGTGTGTATATGTGTGTGCATGTGTGTGTGTGTGTATACCACATCTTTCTTATCCATTCATCTATTGATGGATACTTGGGTTGCTTTTGTATCTTGGCTATTGTAAATAATAATGCAATAAATATAAGGGTGAATATATTTTTTTGAATTAGTGTTTTTGTGTTCTTTGGGTAAATACCCAAAGTACTTCTAATTAAATATAGTATTCCATTGGTGTTGAAGTACATGTATTCTTTTTTAAAAAAATTTTTTAATGTTTATTTATTTTTGAGAGAGAGAAAGGGCACACAAGAGGGGGAGGAGCAGAGAGAGAGGGAGACACAAAATCCAAGGTGGGTTCCAGTCTCTGAGCTGTACGCACAAAGTCCAACACGGGGCTCAAACTCACAAAATGCAAGATCATGACCTGAGCTGAAGTTGGATGCATAACTGATTGAGCTACCCAGGGACCCCTCAAGTACATTTATTCCTCATAATTCTTTATGCCACTATTTTATCAGATCTACCAAATTCTTTAGGGTAGAAACTATACCTATTTATGTAACTTTTCATTTTGAAATAACTCTAGACATAGAAAAAACTCCAAAAATACTACACTGAATTCCCCAAATGTTAACATCGTACAAAACCATAGGAAAATTATGGAAACCAGAAATTTGCCTTGATACAATATTATTAACCGATATAAAGAATTTATTTCACTTTTGCCAGTTGCCCTACTAATGTCTTTTTTCGGGTCTAGGATCCAATCCAAACTCCCACATAGCATTTTATTGTCATGTTTTCTTAGTCTCACCTAGTCTAGAGGTGTCTTTACTTATTTTTATGGAACTTAATACTTTTCAAGAGTCCTGGCCAATACTTTTGTGGAATGTCCTCCAGTTATGTTTTGTTTGATGCATTCTTATGGTAAGAATTGGCTTATATGTTTTTGGCAAGAATACCACAGAAGAGATGCCATCCCCTCTTATTGTGTTACATTAGAGAGTACATGATGTCAGTATGTTTCATTGGTGCTGATCTAACTTTTGGTCACATAAGGTGATCAGGATTCTCCACTGCAAGTTTCCCATTTTTCCAACTGGAATTTATAAGTATCATGGGAGAAGATACTTTAAGACTATGCAAATATCCTGTTTCTCATCATACTTTTGGCCTATGAATTTTATATTCCATTGATCATTTTTGCCTGCAACAATGATTACTTGGTGTTTGCCAAATGATGATATATTTTATCTCCACCATTCCTACTACACCTAAAAATTAGAGTTCTACTATAAGGAAGAGCAATTCCTTCTTCCCTCATTTATTCAGTTATTTTATCAATGTGGACTCATGACTGTATTATTCTATGGATTATAATTCATTACTGTAATTATTTATTTTATTGACCAAATTATCCCAGATTTGGCCATTGGGAGCCCCTTCTGGTAGGCTCTTGTGTCCTTTGACAGATCCCTATCATTTTTTGAAAGCATTTTGTTACTTACTCTTTGGCACCACAAGATGTATGAAATTCATTTTGCTCTAGTTCAAGAATGGGTTATTTCTCCAAAGAGCCCTAGTTCTTTTATTTACTTATTTATTTTAATGTTTATTCATTTTTGAGAGAGCGTGAGCAGGGGAGGGGCAGAGAGAGGGAGGTACAGAGGATCCAGAGTAGGCTCTGAGCTGTCAGCACAGAGCCTGATGCGGGGCTCAAACTCGTGAACTGTGATATCATGACCTGAGCCAAAGTTGGATGCTCACTTGAGCCACCCAAGTGCCCCCAGCCCTAAATCTTTTCTTTTTTTAAAAAAATTTTAAACGTTTATTTATTTTTGAGAGAGTGAGCGGGGGAGGGGCAGAGAGAGAGGGAGACACAGAATCTGAAGCAGGCTCCAGGCTCTGAGCTGTCAGCACAGAGCCTGATGTGGGGTTTGAACTCATGGACCATGAGATCATGACCTGAGCCGAAGTAGGACACTTAACTGACTGAGCCACCCAGGCGCCCCCCGAGCCCTAATTCTTTTAATTGGAGATTGATATGTAGAAACAAAATTTGGGTGCAGGTATATTCTTGGCTGCTGAGATGTCCTTGCTACTGCGCCTCTCAGAGGGCAGAGTTAGGAAATATGTGTGTGTGTATGCACATGCATAAATGTCTCTCTCCATCTGTTCATCTGTGAATATTTATCTACCTATTAAAGACTGTAAGTTCACCCTGATGCTTCTAATTACAACACAGTGCCACCAGTTTCCTTCCAGAAGTCTCCCTTTCCTTATTTGTAACTTTCTCCAACAGTGAGAAACCTGGCTTCCATTATCGATAATACAGTTATTTATTTGCTCAACCCTAGTGTACGTATAAAGAAGTTTTTAGGATTGTGATCCCATAATCCCTGTGAGAATTTACTAGCTTGACTATAGTAGTTGGGTACAGTTCTTTTTGTCTTTAGCTTTACAGTATACAGCAAATACACTAATTTCCAAAATTAGCTCTCCACTCCTCTCAGTATGGTTAAGTTGTTCATTTGTAGTACAGCTAGGAACATTGGTTACTTTTTGTGTTCCACATGGGGTCACTGGTTTTAGTTACTATTTGGAAGGTGTGTGAAACATTACTAGAGTTGTGAGAATCAGGGCTATATGAAAAGGTGTGCTCGGGAAAGTGAGTATCCCTCATCCCTTATATCACTTTTCCTTCCTGCTGCTCCCACTCGCCCTCTGTGGCTTACCAGTATCATTAGTTTCTGGTTTATTCTGTATTTCTTTTTTATTCTGTATATGTAGATGCATATCTTCTTACACAGTGATTACAGTTCTTTTGTGTGTGTGTGTGTGTGTTTAGTAGTGTGCAATTTGAATGCTGTTTGGGGATTTCCTCTCTTCAGGGTGCTGTTCCTAATTGGTATATTCTTACCACTAATGTATTCGAAAGCTAATGAAACTATTATTTTCTTCCTTGAAAAATAATTTTGGGATTGTTTTCTAGAATGAGAGTGAGAACGTGAATTTTGTTGGCCTCGTTAGCACTGAACTGTCTGTTCCTTAATAGGCTTGGTTTAAGAAAATTGTAACATAAAACAAGCAGTGTTTTTCAGGTTTTCTTTAAGTCATTATATATATTTTTAGCAAGACATTTAAAAATTTTCTTTCCCCTTACTAATTGAGTGAATTATTTCAAGTATCAGTGAGAGCAGTTAGACTGTTGCATAAAATGTATTGTTTTGCTCCCAGAAGTCTTGTAGAGTAGCTTTTCTAAAAATACTAAAAACCAAACATTTCCCGGAGTTTGTTTAAATAGTGCTGTGGTGCATTTCATCGGGCATTCTTTTTCTTTTCACATACTCTGCAGGCATTTGGGCAGTCCTTCTCCATCCACCGGAAGGTTGCTGAGGATGGAGAGACCCGGGAGGAAACACTTCTGCAAGAGTCTGCATCGAAGGAAGCTTACTATCTGGGGAAGATCTTGGAGATGCAGAACGAACTGAAACAGAGCCGGGCTGTGGTCACTAACGTTCAGGCAGAAAATGAGAGGCTCACGGCTGTCGTGCAGGATCTGAAGGAGGTAAACAGCCAACTCCCTGTGAGAGATTTGTGGGAGAGAGAAATAAGATAAAATTCTTTCTAGGAGAGAGGAATAAAACACACAAAGCACATAATACTGATGCTAGTGATTTTTCTTGTTGAGTGAAATGACAGCCTGTTCTGAGATGAGCTTTTTTGTCTTCTTGTTTGTTAAGAATTGGAAGTCCATTTATCGAGTAGTTGGGAATTGGCCTTGCTTTTCTGCAAAGGTTTTTAAAAAATATTGTGACCTTAGCACTTCCTCTCCCCTTTACCTGTTTTAATACAAGGTGGAGAAAAAGCTGGCTGTGATGCTCTGTGTCAGCACTAATTCAAAATGACAGTCGTGTTGGCTCCGGACTCTTCTCACTGGGGAGTGAGACCCCAGGGGAGTGTCTGTGGGGTCGTAGAGTCTGACAATGCAGAGCCATAAACTATTTTTTTGGCTGTAGAGAAGGCAGCACATTACAGCTGGTATGAATTAGGTCTGGGAGCCTTCCTCAGTTGCTGGGCCTTCTGGACTCACTCTCTTCAGCTTTTCCATGGCAGCATCACGTGCCAGATCATTTTCAGAGTGGCAGAGTCATTCTTTAGTGGGGGGGGGGGGGTGGGATATTGGGAACAGCTTAATCTACCACACCCTTTTAAGAGCATTTTTGGAAACTTCATATTAAGTCATTCACTCCATTTTTGGATGTGAATGCTATAGAGGAGGTACAGATGTCCTCGAATTCTTATACCAGTGCAGAAGAGAATGATGAACCAAGTGGGCTTTTCAGTTGAGTGTTTTAGTAATGTAAAAGGGTAGAATGAAAGAATTGTTAAATATTGTAAAATACAAGAGAAATAATACACTGATGTTTTTCTCCTGAAATTAGTGACATTACAAATAGAGTTTTGTAAATAGAGATGTAAATTGTCCTAAATTTGTTGGCATTTAATAAATAATTTGCATTTCCACATGTCCATGTTACAGTGAACTAAATGCATATTACAGTAAGGTTTCTGCTTTACCTAGGTCATTCTCTTTGGACATGCCCAAGAATAGTAATATGATTTCTAGAGACCAAGAAAGGGCCGACCAAGTGGAAATTAGTGCTGGGTACTGAGAAGAACATGAGACAGTTTTCAAGATACCCTGCCTCCTTTTCCTCCAATGCAAGTGAAGGTTAAAAACAAAGCTCCTCTCTAGTTCTTTATATGATGCATCTATCAGTGTTGGGTTTGGGCCATCACTTGCTTACCCTTTATGGTAGCAGACCCTGCTCTTCCTAAGGAATTGCCATTCACCCTTTCAGCCCCAGGCTTCCCTGTGAGACAGGTGTCCACTACAGAAGTGGACCCAAGATCATGTAGTGCTACAGGCTACCATCCTGGATCAAGTGAGTCCCTGGACATCCACCAGGGGCTTACGTGGAGCAGCAGGTTCACGTGGCAAGTTGGCAGATGCAGTGTGACAAAGGCAACACGGGGCCATGGGCACACACAGGCAGTTGGTTTGTGGAGAATTCCCATGGCCAGTGAGTCAAGCGGTCTCAACTGCTAATTAGATGGATCCTCTGAAAGCCACACATCCTCACTGTGCACAGCAGCTAGAGCTGAGGAACAAGCAGTGAGGGTTGGGGAAGGGCAGAAAATCCACAGATGTTTCTCTGTGGAGGCATTGCAGTGGTGATTGACCAAGCATCCTCACTACAAGCTGCACTTGAGTGGAGTTTCCAGGGAGTAGATTTACGATCATCAGTGGGAGTCAGTACTGAAGAGTGAAGGTATAAGTTATGAATGAATTGAGGGAGCAAAGAAAAAAATTTTAAGGAGCCATTCATTCAGATCAGTTTTCAAATTTTAGTGAGTATCAGAATCACCTAGAAAACACATCAAAACATGACCCCTGGCCCCACCCTCAGGAGTTCTGATTCTGGAGGTCTTGGTGGAACGCAATTAATTTGCACTTCTTACAGTTTCACAGCAGGTGATGCTGTGGCTGCTGCCCTGGAGACCATGCATTAAGAACCACTAATTTAAACTTTTTGGCTGGCCCCAAATTAGGGAAAGGAGTATCATAATCATACGGCTCACAATTTGGGGAATTGCTGAATGAATCACTGGGTTATAATCCTCTATTTCTATACAATAGTTGATTTGCAGCAAGAGAATAACTTGCTATATCCAAATTTATATATTTTTTAATCTAAAATATACATAAGACAATCTAGCCTATGAGTGTATTCATTCAGGTTTATTAGTTAATGAAAAGAAAAAAAAACCCAGTTGTCAATTTCCTGTTCTTCTAAGTGTGCCAACAAGATATTTGTTGGTGTTCTTTCTGATGGGCTGGAAGCTACTGGTATTACTATACTTGGAGGCCTGCAGGTTTTCATCCAGGCCTCATGTTTTCAAGTACCTAGTAAAACTATTAGCATTTAGAGCTGAGTACATCTGTAAAAGGAGAAAAGGAATACATTCTATTTTTTGGTATATTGATATAAACTTTTTTATTGAGATATAATTGATATACAACATGTTAGTTTCAGGTATACAGCATAATGATTGATATTTATACAATGATTGATACAGGGTAATGATTTGATGTTTATGTTGTGAAATGATCACCACAATAGGTCTAGTTAATGTCCATCACCTTACATAGTTAAAAGAAATTTTTTTTCATGTGATGAAAAAATTTGTTAAGATTTGTTCTCTTAGCAAATATATAATACTATATTATTAATTATAGTCACCATACTGTACATTATATCCCCATGACATTTATTTTCTAACTGGGAGTTTGTATTGACATAGATTTTTGATGTCTGGTGTTAAATTGAAATCACAGATTTGTTTTTATTGTATGCTCAATTTTATTTTTTTATTTTTGTACTCTGAGCATGGAATGATGCATAATGATTGGAAGAGAGATCATAAAACAAAAAATCATAACCTGATGGACCATGGGAAATACAGAAGGATAACCAACACAAGGTGTAGGAAATCATCAGCTTGACAGATGCTATGTGAATTTAATTGATGGAATCACTTTTATGTACTGGCAGTAAACCATTTACTCATTTATTTACTCATCTCTTATTTCAGTAGGATTGTTGGTACTGGCCAAGATGTGTGTGTCTGTAAATGTTGCGTGTGTATTATAGAAGCTTGACACATGTTTGTATACATGTGTAATTCCAAGGTCAAATTCTCTTCCATATATGGTAGATATAGGATAATATAGTAGAAAAAAATAGAACATTTTATGAACTAGGTATTAGAAAATTAATATTCTAGTCTCAGCTCTGCTAAAAGTTTTACAATTATATTCATGGTATTTGTAGAAGCTTATTTTATCATATAGTAAATACAGTACATATTAAACATAAACTGTTATCATTAAAAATTTTCTGCATCCTCCATAAAAACATTGTTGAAAATATCCCTTATTATGTTGATCTATATTCTTAGGTCAAAGAAACATCAGATAAATACTCCTTTGAATTTATTACCTTGAAAATTCTTTCTGTTGAGATATGAATCAGGCAGTAGGAATTACAGTATGCTTTTTTTTTCTGCTTTGGTTGTTAAGAAGCTCCAGGACTATGTTTAACTGTAAAAACTCAGATTTTTCATATAATTCTTCCCATTTTTATCATCCTGATTGTATGTGTGTCTTTAATGGTAAACTACTTTAACAAATTTTTTGAAGTATAGACAGCATAAAGAAAAAATATCACCCCAACTAAAGAACCAAATTAGGGGTTAATCCTACAGGGCCAGTAAAAAAACCCTTGGGTTGCCTTGATCAGCATCATTTTGGTGAGAGCTTAAAGAGAACAGGTTACTATAGTGCCTAAGCAGATATTTAGTAAACAAATTTGATTTTCATTTTTCTCTCTCCAACCTATAGGTGTAACATGTAGACGATAGCCTAAATAGGTTTATTTGAACAATATTTATTGAACACTTACTTTGTATTAAAGTAAAATCCACATTGATAAAATCATAAAACAGGATAATGAAACTTCTAATAATACTGAATACTCTCAGTTGTTAGTAAGGTAAGTCAGAATTTACTGCAATATTTTACGAAGTATACAATGCACTTTTACCGGTATTCCTAACCAGAATTGGTGTATATGTGAAAAAGAGATGTTATGGGAGATAGAACCCTTCAAGTAGAATGCAGAAGACTGGAGTTATAAGATGGATTATTGACCTTAATAGAGATTAAACCTATACTTTAAAATGCAAATAACTTAACATTGACTGCCAGATAATATGCCAGGCACTGTTCTAAATTCTTTACATGGATTAACTTGCTGAATCCTTATAACACCCTGTTGAGGTAGATTCTATTATACCATTTCATTTTCTGACAGGGCACATAAATCACAGAGATGTCACATAACTTGTCCAAAGCATGTGAGTAGTAAGTGACAAGCCAGGATTGGAACTCAGAAAGTCGCTCTCATCTAGACTGTGTCTGTCGTGTCACTATACTGCCAAGAGCACAAGTTTCCCTCCTCTCAGTCTTGCCTCACGCTAATGAAATTTCTAGCAAAATATATGAAGCTTTAGTACATTATCTAAATTTGTAACTTACTGGAATATTATTATTAGTTTTGTGATGTGGCCATTTTTTTAAATAATTTTTTTTGTTAACATTTATTTATTATTGAGAGACACAGAGCATGAGCAGGGGAGGGGCAGAGAGAGGGGAAGACACAGAATCTGAAGTAGGCTCCAGGCTCTGAGCTGTCAGCACAGAGCCTGACTCCAGGCTCGAACTCACAAACTGTGAGATCATGACCTGAGCTGAAGTTGGTCGCCTAACCAACTGAGCCATCCAGGCGCCCCTTGGGATGTGGCCATTTAATTTTTTTTTCTTTTCTTTTTTATTTTTTAATTTACATGCAAATTAGTTAGCATAAGTGCAAAAATGATTTCAGGAGTAGATTCCAGTACTTCATCCCCTATGTATAACACCCAGCGCTCATCCCAACAAGTGTCCTCCTTAATGCCCCTTACCCATTTAGCCCATCCTCCCCACCCACAACCCCTCTAGCAACCCTCAAGTTTGTTCTCTGTATTTAAGAGTCTCATGTTTTGTTTCCCTCCTTGTTTTTATATCATTTTTGCTTCCTTTCCCTTATGTTCATCTGTTTTGTATCTTAAAGTCCTCACATGAATGAAGTCATATGATCTTTGTTTTTCTCGAATTTCGTTTAGCATAATACCCTCTAGTTCTATCCACATCATTGCAAATGGCAAGATTTCATTCTTTTTGATTGCTGAGTAATACTCCATTGTGTGTGTGTGTGTGTGTGTGTGTGTGTGTGTGTGTGTGTGTGTATCATCTTCTTTATCCATTCATCTGTCAATGGACATTTTGGGCTCTTTCCATACTTTGGCTATTGTCAATAATGCTGCTATAAGCACTGGGGTGTATGTGCCTCTTTGAAACAGAACACCTGAATCCCTTGGATAAATACCTAGTAGTGCAATTGCTGGGTCATAGGGTAGTTCTATTTTTAATTTTTTGAGGAACCTCCATACTGTTATCCAGAGTGGCTGCACCAGTTTGCATTCCCCCCAGTAGTGCAAAAGAGATCCTCTTTCTCCACATCCTCTCCAACATCTGTTGTTGCTTGCATTGTTAATTTTAGCCATTCTGACTGCTGTGAGGATGGTATCTCACTGTGTGATGTTGAGTGATGTGAAGCATTTTTTCATGTGTCAGTTGGCCATCTGGATGTCTTTTTTTGGAGAAGTGTCTATTCATGTCTTCTGCCCAAGTCTTTACTGGATTATTTATTTTTTGGGTGTTGAGTTGGATAAGTTCTTTATAGATTTTGAATACTAACCCTTTATCTGATATATCATTTGCAAATATCTTCTCCCATTCCATCGGTTGCCTTTTAGTTTTGATGATCGTTTCCTTTGCTGTGTAGAATCTTTTTATCTTGATGAGGTCACAATAGTTCATTTTTGCTTTTGTTTTTCTTGCCTCTGGAGGCATGTTGAGTAAAAAGTTGCTGTGGCCAAGGTCAAAGAGATTTTTGCCTGTTTTCATCTGTAGGATTTTGATGGCTTCCTGTCTTACATTTAGGTTTTTCATCCATTTTGAGTTTATTTTTGTGTATGGTGAAGAAAGTGGTCCAGGTTCATTTTTCTGCATGTTGCTGTCCAGTTTTCCCAGGACCATTTGCTGAAGAGACTGTCTTTATTCCATTGGATATTCTTTCCTGCTTCATCAAAGATTACTTGGCCATACGTTTGTGGGTCCATTTTTGGGTTCTCTGTTCTGTTCCATTGATCTGAATGTCTATTTTTGTGCCAGTACCATACTGTCTTGATGATTACAGCTTTGCAATACAGCTTGAAGTCTGGAATTGTGATGCCTCCAGCTTTGGTTTTCTTTTTCAGGATTGCTTTGGCTATTTGGGGTCTTTTCTGGTTCTATACAAATTTTAGGATTGTTTGTTCTAGCTCTGTGAAGAATGCTGGTGTTGTTTTGAGAGGGATTGCATCGAATACATAGATTGCTTTGGGTGGTATTGACATTTTAAAAACACTTGTTTTTCCAATCCCGGAGCATGGGATATTTTTCCATTTTTTTGTGTGTCTTCTTCAATGTCTTTCATAAGCTTTCTGTAGTTTTCAGTGTATAGAGTTTTCACCTCTTTGGTTAGGTTTATTCCTAGGGATTTTTTTGGTTTTTAGTGTGCCATTTTATATTTTAAAAGCTGCTTAATCCATATGACTTTTATTACATTTGAAACTCTTACTATTTTCCCTCATTGTTATACACCAAATTTCATGATATACCAGTGGCTTAATTTCCAGGAACCTATGATGCCAACATTTTAGGAATACATCTAATCTACCATTAAGAATCCATATCTACAAACTTTTAGGGCAGGAAGGCTTTTAGTGATTATTTGGTAAAGACTATTCCTAGTTCAACAATTCTTTTTCCAATATCTCTACATGGTCAATGTAGCCTTTATTCAGACATTTCCAGCACTATGGAGAAGATAAACTGTGAGTCCTTACAAGGAGGGGGCTTTCTTTTGTCTGCCATTTATCTTTGAATCTCCAGCACCCAGCACAGTGTCTTGCCAAAAGCAGACATTAAAAAATGTTTGTTGACATGAACTGAAAGAACATGCTTTGGAAGTTACACATTCCTAGATTTGAATTTGAGGTGGGCCACTTACCAACTATGTGGTGTTGAAAAATTGCTTTTGTTCTCTAAGCTTCGCTTCCTTAATCCCAATGTGGAGGTGATAATACTAACATAGAGGTCCTGTGCAGAATGCCCAGAGTTGCTAAATTATTATTTTCTCCCTGTCTTACCACTTCTTTACAAGGCTGCCCGTCCTGTTGCTTGGCAGTTCTAATTGTTAAACTGCCCTTTTTTATTAAATGAACAGTTGACACCCTGTAATTTTCACCAGCTGTCCACATTTCTAGCCTTTGGATATACAAAGAATATATATATATATATATATATATATATATATATATATATTTTTTTTTTTTTTTTTAGTTTCCTATTCCACTTGACAATTTCAGCCTATGCCCAACAGCTTCAAATATTTGCAAAGAACTGTTTTGTCTTCTCTTTTTCAGGCTAAACATATCTAGATCCATTAGCACTTCCTTATGTGACATGGTTTCAGGTTGCCTTACCTTCTTAGACTAACATCCAGTGTCTCTTAAGAATATGTGTCTGCTTTTTAAAAACATGATACTATTGAGTGTCTTTACCCTTGTTATATATCCTTGAAATTTTGAATCATTGGACCTAGATTGGAGTTTCTCATCTTAGTGTTTTAATGTTTTTGGATTTCCAATTTTGCAATTGTACATTCATGCACTCAACAAAGCTCTCTGAAGTGCTTAATATGAACCAGATGCTTGGAAAACACCAATGAACAAATATATTTAATAATGAGTGGTTGTTTTCTTTTTTTTTTTTTTTTTTATTTATTTTTGGGACAGAGAGACAGAGCATGAACGGGGGAGGGGCAGAGAGAGAGGGAGACAGAATCGGAAACAGGCTCCAGGCTCTGAGCCATCAGCCCAGAGCCTGACGCGGGGCTCGAACTCACGGACCGCGAGATCGTGACCTGGCTGAAGTCGGACGCTCAACCGACTGCGCCACCCAGGCGCCCCTGAGTGGTTGTTTTCAATGTTAAAACAACTAAATGTATTTAGAAACTATTTCCTTCTACTCTACTATCTGTGGAAATAGAGAGTAAGCTGTGTTTTAGACAATATATATGAATGTTTGTGCCCCCCCCAACATACATATGTTGAAAACTAATCTCCAGTGTGATAGTATTTGGAGATGACATTTTTAGAAATTATAGGTCATGAAGGTGGAGCCCTTATGAATGGGATTAGCTCCCTCATAAAAGAGACCTCTCTAGCCCCTTCCACCATGTGAAGACACTGTGAGAAAATGGCCATCTCTGAACCAGGAGGCAGGCCCTCACTAGACACTGAACCTGTCTGTGCCTTGTTCTTGCACTTCCCAGCCTCCAGAACTGTGCAAAATAAATGTTTGTTGCTTAAGCCACACAGTCTATGGTATTTTGTTATAGCAGCCTGAATGGACTGGGACAACATATAACATTTTATATAATATACTCATCATCTTAGTCTCTCATTATAACTACAAATATCTGGTACTTGCTGTGACTAAGTGAAAAATATCATCTAAACAGCCAGATTAGATGTCATTGACCTGAGCTACTAAGCACATGTTCACTTTATTCTAGGGAGAGCCCTTCAGCCACTCTTTAAAAATCGATTTGCTTGTTTTATAAATAGGTGCTTTGGTAATGGGGTAGAATTAGCAATCAGGAAATCTAAGTTTGCGTCTTAACTATTGTACCAGATGTGTGATTAAATTTTTCATTTCCTATGTAAACACTATAATAATACCTGTCCTGTTCCCCATGATTTTTATGAAGATAAAATATTTTCATGAAAATGCTTTACAAGAAATAAAAGACTGTTATTTATTGTTTCAAGTTTTGGTAATCAGACTTACTGACACATAACAAGACAGAAACAATAAATCAGAAAGTTGTATTGAAGTGTCAGGAGAAGCCCCCCACACCTTCTGAAAGTAGCAAGAATAATGCCTGACATCCTGACACTAAAACAGGAAACAACACATATTTTAAAACCAGTAGGTTGAAAGAGGTGAGCTGTCTAGGTGCTCTTACTATCAGTGTAAGCAGCCTTTTATACCAGGCTCGTTCTTGAAAGGGTCACTGTGTTATTAGTACAACATCGAAGGTGCTTACAGATGACCCAAGTGATGGGGACAAGATTGAATTATTTAATTGACATAGCCAATAAATAACAAAGATTTCCTTATGGTCTCTGATGTTGATCATTGGGAACTATGTTTATACATAGTTGAATGAACTTGACACTTCCAACTGAATGATGATTTTACCATTCTGTAAAGATAGGGCTTGGATGTAGTCAGAAAACTATTTCCCTGGCCTGTCCCATTTTCTCCCCTGCTCCCCACACATGTTGGGTATGGGCCTCACACCTCTCTGAGATGATACAAAGCCCCAAACAATGAAGAATTATCAGGGTTTTAATTGGTTTAGTAACTAATAACAATATCATAGCTAACATTTTGAGAGCTTACCACGTGCCAAGCATGGTATCAGCACTTTACCCTCATCATTTCATTTAATTCCTTCTCTGTTTTCTATCTTTGCCTGCCTTTACTTGTGAGGCAAAGAGAGGCTAAACAGCTTGTCCAGCAAGTAGTCAAGAAGGCCTAAACAATCTGACTCTAGAACCCCTGCTCTTAATGATGTTAGTGTCTGCTATTGGTTTATTAATTCCACCAGAGAGTGCTATATTTCTTTTGGTCAAAAAATTCTTTCCAGGGGCACCTGGGTGGCTCATTCGGTAAGCGTCCGACTTTGACTCAGGTCATGATCTCGCAGTTCGTGAGTTCAAGCCCCGCGTTGGGCTCTGTGCTGACGGTTCAGAGCTTGGAGCCTGTTTTAGATTCTGTGTCTCTGTCTCTTTCTGCACCTCCCCCACTCGCACCCTGTCTCTGTCTGTCTCTCAAAAATAAACATTAAAAAAATTCTTTTCAAGTTATTTCCAACACTTGCTAAGCTATCGTAAACAAATATCTCTATTAACATTATTAGGAATTTGAAAGCAAAGTTTAACAATATACAGACAATTCACTTTTGAATAATTGTGCTTTGATTGTGCCTTTTGGAAAAATAAGTTACACGAGTGGATTTGTTTGTAGGATTAATTTAAAATTATAAGCTCAAAGAATGTTTTTTTGGCGGGGGGGTGTACAATTCTATGTATTATGACACATAAATAGATTCATGTAACTGCAGCCACAATCAAGATGCAGAACAGTTTCATCGCTCCAGAAACCTCCACTGTGCTGGGCGACTGCTTTGTGGTCATACGGTCCCCCACTCAATTTCTGATAACCAGTCATCTGTTCTCAGTCACTATGGTTTTGTCTTTTCAGGAATGTCATATAAAGGAAATCCTACAACATGTAAACTCTTGAATTTCGGTCCTTTCTCTCAGCATAATGTCTATGAGATTCATCTAAGTTGTTACATATATCAATAAGTGTTCCTTTTTATAGTGGAATAGGATTCCACTATATGGATATACTATAGTTTTTTTCAATCAGTTCACTTATTGAAGAACATTTGGGTGTTTTCAGATTTTGGTAGTTACAAGCAGAGCTGTCATGAACATTTGTATTTTTGTGTGAATATAAGTTTTCATTTCTCTAGGACAAATAATTAAGAGGGTGGGAACTCTTGGTCAGGTGGTGTGTGTTTCAGAGTGGCTGTACCGTGTTGCATTTCTGATAGCAATGTGTTAAAGTTCTAATTTCCCTTCATCCTTTCCAGCACTTGATATTATTAGTATTTTTAATTTTAGCCATTCTTATAGGTATGTAGTAATATCTCATCATAGTTTTGTTTGAATTTCCCTAATGCCTAATAATATTGAGCATCTTTTCATGTGCTTATTTGCCCTCCACAGTCTCCTTGGTAAAGCTTCTGTTTCAGGCTTTTTTCCATTTATTAATTGTGTTCTTTCTTTTCATAGGTAAGTTTTGAGAATTCTTTATATATTCTGGATATAAGACCTTTGCAAACGTTTGTCCTAGTACTTGGCTTATCTTTTCATTCTCTTTAATTTTTTGCAAAGCACAATTTTTCTCGTTTTGATAAAGTCTAATGTATCAGAAAACACTTATGGGAGGTGGGAGTGGGTGGAATGAGTTAAGGGGAGTCAGAAGGTACAAACTTCTGGTTTGTAATGATGTAATATATAGCATGAGGATGTAACATATAGCATGGTGAGTAGAGTTAATAATACTATATTGCATAGTTGAAGGTTGCTGAGAGAGTGGATCTTTTTATTTATTTTTTTTAATGTCACTTTATTCCTATTTGGTATATAGATGAGCCAAAGGATTTTTTTTAAATATGAGTTTATTCCTATTCAGTTGTTGCCTGCTTCCAGACCTCTATGGAAGACAAAGTTCCTTTGATCATCTGGTAAGTTGTGGGTTCTGAGCTGAGCAGTGCTCTTGGTCATGGAGTAGATAGACATAGAGTAGGTTCTGTGTCTGTGTCTGCTCAGGGCTCACAGCTAACAAGAGAGTAGATCTTAAAAGTACTCATCACACACAAAAAGTTTGGTAACTAGGTATGGTGACAAATGCCAACTGTATTTACTGTGGTGATCATTTCACAGTGTATACAAATATCGAATCATTGTGTTATATACCTGAAATTATTGGAATGTCATGTGTCAGTTATACCTCAGTAATATTAATATTATTATTAATAATAATACATTTATGTATTGTGTTGTTCCTATCAGATTTAAGAATACTCTGGGGTGCCTGTGTGGCTCAGTCAGTTGAGCATCCAACTCTTGATTTCAGCTCAGGTCATAATCTCACAGTCATGGGATTGAGCCCTGTGTGGGGCTCTGCTCTGTGTGGGGTGTGGAACCTACTTGAGATTTTTTCTCTCCCTCTCCCTCTGCCCTTCCTCTGGTCTCTCTTTCTTTCTCTCTCAAAAGAAACAAACAAACAAAATAAAACAAAAAAACCAACTTTTCTATCCCCAAGTCATGATAGATAATAGCTAGATTTTCTCCTATATTTTTATCTCAAAGCTTTAGAGCTTTAAATTTAGATCTGTGATCCCTTTGAGTTAATTTTTGTATAAAGTATGAAGTTTAAGATGGGGTTCATTTTTTTGCATATACATATCTGATTGTTCCACCATCATTTGTTAAAAAGACTTTTCTTCTTCCATTGAATTGCCTTTGCACCTCTGTCAGAATCAATTGGCCATATTTGTTTGGGTCTATTTCTAGACTCTATTCTCTTCTGTTGATTTATATGTCTATCCCTTTGCTAATACCACACTGTCATGATGAAGTCATAGAGGTAACAGGAAGCCAATTCATGTAGGGTATTATAGACCATTGAAAGGATTTTGGCTTTTGCTTTGAGCGAAATGGGAAATTATTGGAAAGTGTTGAGCAAAGGAGTGACATGACTTTAATGAGACAAGGATAAGAGTAGGACATTTTTGCAGTCATCCAGATGTAAGAAGATGGTAGTTTGGGCCAAAATGATAGGTGGAGGTAGTGAAAAGAGGTCATATTCTGAAAGTATTTTGAGAGTGGAGCCAACATGACTTTTAAATGGGTCGATTGTAGAGATTAAGAAATAAGAAGGGGAAATGTTGACTCCAGTCAAAGGTTTTAGCTTGACCAACTTGAAAAATGGAATTATCATCACTTGAGATGGGGAAAGCATCAGATGAAATAAGTTTTAGGAGGGAAGATCAGAACTTTTAGACATGTTGAATTTTAAATTTTGATTAGACCACCAAGTGTAGAATATGCAGGGGTCATGGGGAAAGAGGGCCTAGCATTTGGGAGAGAGATTTAGGGATAGAAATATAACTTGTAGAATTATCAGCAGATACATTCTACTTAAGGCACATCAGTGGGAGATCACCAAGACTGGAAGTATAGATAGACAAGGAAGAGGCCCAGGAACTGATCCCTAGACCACCTCAGCACTGAGAGGTTGGGGACAAGAAGGGAAACTAGCAGAAGACACTAAAAATCATAGTGGGATAGAAAGAAAATAAAGAGAGAATGATTCCTAGGAGCCAAATGAAGAAAGTGATATCTATGAAGGAAGTTATCAAAAGTGCAAATGCTGCGGGGCGCCTGGGTGGCTCAGTTAGTTAGTTAAGCATCCGACTTTGGTTCGGGTCATGATCTATCTCATAGCTTAGGAGTTCCAGCACCACATCTGGCTCTGTGCTCACAGCTCAGAGCCTGGAGCCTGCTTCGGATTCTGTGTCTCACTCGCTCTCTGCCACTCCCCTGCTTGTGCTCTGTCCCCGTCTCTCAAAAATAAATTAAAAAAAATTTTTTAAGAGTGCAAATGCTGCTAATAGGTCAACCAAGATAAGGAAACTAAATATACCACTGGGTTTAACATCATGAGGTCATCAGTCACCTCAGTGAGAGACATTTCTGTGGAGTTGTAGAAGCAGAAGTCTGATTTAGAACAGGGTTGAGAAAGAAAAGAGGAATTGGAGACAAAGAATAGAGGCAACTTTGTGTGTGTATGACGGGTGGGGGGGGGGCTAGTTTGTTTGCAAAGAGGACCAAAGAAATGAGGAAGTAGCTGGGGAAAGACAGAATGGGCTTAAAATAAAGTGGTTGATTTTTGTTCTTTTTTCTTAAGGTGAAAAATAATGTAATGGTGGCCTTTGTAAAGGCTGATTGATGATGGGTGACTCAGCAGGGAGGGACATTTTAATGACATAAGAGGACCAGGGGAGAATGCTAGAACAATTGATTTTCTTGATGGAAGGAGAAAGGGATGGGATTTGGTACAAAAAGTGGAGAGATTGCCTTTAAAAAGGAGCAAGGACGTTTCATCAATGGCAATGCCTGGAAAAGCAGAGTATGTGGATGCAGATGTAGGTACTATGGCAGGTGTGAGCAAGTCCTCTTCAGGTTGCTTCATTTTCCTCACTGAAGCAGGAAGCAAGGTCAGCAACTGAGAAGGAAGGTTGGGGGGAAGTGTTAGGAATTTGAAGAGAGAAGAGTGACAGAATAGTCACCTGGGACGGTGAATCACTAAGGGAGGAGCAGGGGAAAGAGTGGCTGAAGCCAGAGGAGGATGTTCCTCAAGAGCAGGAATTCCAGGAACCAAGATCATCTATGTGCATATTGAGGATGCCAGGAAGTATGACCAGAAGTTTTAGAGTTATTGACAGTAAGCCTGGAGCTAAAGTCTTGGAGAAATGACGGGGAATGAATTGGTGTCTGGGAAGTGACTGTATCATTGGTGGTAATGGATAGTATACAGGGTTTAGTCCTACCCTGCTGCCACTAACTTGCCCCAGTGGAAGCTACTGTTATTTTGTCCCCCCCCCCCCAAATATGTATTTATCAGCCTAAGAAGAAAATCTCATAATGACATGAGATTCGAAGCAGAGGGGTTTTAGGAGAGTTGGGAGACTGCTCTGAAAGCAGCCATGTGGAGCAAAAGGGGCACCCATCCCACCTCCAGGCCAGCACTTGAGAGGGTTGCAGGGGAAACAGTGTCCCCAGGGGAGAGTCAGTTTTCCATTAAAGCAAGGTGAGGAGTGCATTATACACATCTATAAAACCATCATGATGCCTGCTGCAATCCCATATGTTCATAGAGTCAGTGGATATTGTTTAAAATGCATGCATTATTGTAAGGAGCATATACATTTAATTTCTCTTTTTAAAGATTGAAAATATTTTGTCCATGATTTTGGAAGTTGGTTGTTCTATTTGTCAATGAGAAATAATACAACAGCTCTTGAATAGTTTTGAAAATGATGTCAGTTGATCCCTATTAAATATTTTGAGCCTTTTTGAGATTATTTTGGAGAGGTAATGAGGACCTGCATCTTTATAATGCCAGATATTTTGAGGGCAACTTAAAAAATGAAAGCATATGTAAATATTTCCAACATCCAGATGTTGGACATCATTTGGACACAGCTTCAAAATAGTACCTTTTTTGTTTGTGACTCTTTTGTTTCTGCACTATAATATGAGAAGAGGCATAAACTTCTGGCCTGATATGATAGTTGCATCAATTTCCCATGTAATAGCCAGTCATTAAACCAGTGCCAAATGGAGGGGCGCCTGGGTGGCTCAGTCGGTTGAGCGTCCGACTTCAGCTCAGATCATGAGCTCGCAGTTTGTGAGTTCGAGCCCCGCGTTGGGCTCTGTGCTGATAGCTCAGAGCCTGGAGCCTGCTTCAGACTCTGTGTCTCCCTCTCTCTGCCCCTTCCCCGCTCATGCTCTGTCTCTCTCTGTCTCTCAAAAATGAATAAATGTTAACAAATTTTTTTTAATTAAAAAAAAAAAACAGGGCCAAATGGAGAATTAAAAGGGAAACTGCAGGGAAGGTCAAGCCAAAGTTAGAAATGGTCAGAGAGTATTGCTCAGAACATACTGTAGAAATGGAAACTCTGAAGTTGATCTAGGTTTTAAAGAAAATCTATTTTTAAATGTTTATCTATTTTTGAGGGAGAGAGAGAGAGAGAGAGAGAGAGAGAACAAACCTATGCATGCACGCATGTGTGGGAGAGGGACGGAGAGAAAGGGAGACAGAGAATCCAAAGCAGGCTTTGCACTGTCAGCTATCAGCACAGAGCCCGATGCTGGGCTTGAACTCACAATCCGTGAAATCATGACCTGAGCTGAAGTCAGATGCTTAACCAACTGAGCCACTTAAGTGCCCCCAAAATCTATTTTTAAAGTAGTCTTGAATAGTCTACTTTTTTAAAAAGGTAAGTAAGTTTCTGTTAGTTCTCATTCATCATTTAAAAATAATAAGCTGTGAAAGGCAGCCTGCTAAATGTAAAATGGGTATGGTATATATGATCTATCTATCTATCTATCTATCTATCATGTATATATTTCTTTCCTTTCCCCTTCCCTCCCTTCCTGCCTGACTCCCTTCCTTTTCCCCTTCTCCTGCCTTCCCTTCCTCCCTTCCCTTGCATATCTTGTGAATAGGGTCAAACATCAGCTTTCTGTCTCTTGGAATATAAGAAGAAAGATCCGTGTACAATCCATTTTGTACACATTGATTCTTGGACTAAAAATAGCTTGATTCCATTTCAAACTTTTTCTCCCATCCCAAGAAGCTCAGGTTTTGTTCCCAGTGCAGACTGGGTAGAAGGAGAAATAATGCCGTCAGCATTTTAGCTGGAGTGCTTAGTGGACAATTTTCATGTTTTTTTACATCTTGACCTCTGTTTCCAGAGAACATCCTGGTTGGCAGCTCAGGCCTGATTAAGATTCACTTCAGGCATTTAATTCTCCTAAGGGAGTTTATAGCTTAATCTAACAATCAAGAATACCTGAATCTACTCTGAACTTAATTTCTTGAAGGTTATAGGAAACTTCTACTTGAGCAAGGCAAAAAGAGCAAATAAATGGGTGAGCTTAGGTATATAATGAATTTTGATGTATATATTTTGAATTATACTTCTTAAAAATTTTAATTTTTTTGAGAGAGAGTGCATGAGTAGGGGAGAGAGAGGGAAGGAGGGAGAGAGAGAGAGAGAAAGAGAGAGAAAGAGAGAGACAGACAGAATCCTAAGCAGGCTCCATGCTGAGCAGAGTCTGATGTGGGGCTCAGTCCCATGACCCTGGGATCATAGCCTAAGCCGAAATCAAGACTCAGATGCTTAACTGACTGAGCCACCCAGGTGCCCTGAATTATACCTTTAAATATTTAATCAACAAATATATTTTTTAAAATAAATATTAAAGACCAAATCGTACTAAATGTATTAATAGATCCAATTAATAGATCCATTAATAAATATTAAAAGACCAAATCGTACTAAATGTATTAATAGATCCAAACTTTAACTTTCAATTTGAGTTAGAGTAGAATACTATATATCCCATTAGACAGCCTATACATTGATTACTTTCTTATCTAGCTTTCTCATTATCACTTGTTCAGCAATATTAAAAGTACTCAGATTTAGAAATAATTCTTTGTAGGGTTTTGGTTTCACTAAAACAATTATTCAAAAAGCAGAATTGGAACTAAAAATCTCTTTTGAGGCTACCACAATATAAAAAAATCTCACCACTTACATTACATTAAGAAATCTAGAATACCAACATGTGTTTCCTCATGGGCTTTAGCAAACAGTATACCTCTACAATTGTTTTTATTTATTTATTTTTTTAGAGACAGGATGCAAGTAAGCGAGGGGCAGAGAGAGAGAGAGAGAGAGAGAGAGAGAGGGAGAGACAGAGAAGTGGGGTTCACCAGAAGTGGGGCCCAAGCTTACCCAATATGGGACTTGAGCTCACAGTCCATGAGCTCATGATGAGCTGAAGTCAGATGCTTAATGACTGAGCCAGCCAGGCGCCCCCACAGTTGTTTTTAAACAGGAAGGTAGAGGGGCGCCTGGGTGGCGCAGTCGGTTAAGCGTCCGACTTCAGCCAGGTCACGATCTCGCGGTCCGTGAGTTCAAGCCCCGCGTCGGGCTCTGGGCTGATGGCTCAGAGCCTGGAGCCTGTTTCCGATTCTGTGTCTCCCTCTCTCTCTGCCCCTCCCCCGTTCATGCTCTGTCTCTCTCTGTCCCAAAAATAAATAAACGTTGAAAAAAAAAATTTAAACAGGAAGGTAGAGATTTGACTACTTGTACCAAGAAGTGGCCTTCAAACGTTTTTGGATGGTGAACTTGGTGATTAAGAAAGGAGGATATGAAAGAATCTGTCAGTATAACATCACCTCTCTTCTGCAGCTATTAATGATGGTGAGACTGGGCCTTCAGAGTAATAAACATCTCACCTCATTATTTGAATCAGTCTTTCACTGGCAGTGCTTACCACTTTTCTTTCATTATCATCCCTATAAAAGAGCCTTTTAAGATATTTTTTCCTAATTGCCACAAAATTAAATAGCGAGGAATAAGATTTTGGAGGATAGGGTTGAGCTTGAGGGAATCACACACCATCGTAATACCTAAGACTTTTTTCACTTCCCCTAGGACCAATTTCACTCCCTTTGGGTCTGTATTGATTTTCTATGGCTGCTGTAACAAAGTACTTCAAATTCTGTGGCTTGAAACAGCATAAACTTACTCTCTAGTTTCTGGAGGCTAGAAGTCTGCAGTTTACTGGGCTGAGGTCAAAGTATGGGGAGGGCCACACTCCCACTGAAGGCACTATAGGAGCGCCTATTTCCTCTTTTAGCCTCCACCTTTGTCCAATTTCTAGAACTGCATTCCATACATTCATTGGCTCAAGGCTCTGTCCTCCACCTTTCAAAGTCAGCAGTTCAGCATCTTGCTTCAGTGTCATATTGCCGTCTTCGTCAAATCTTCCTCTGCCTCCCTTTTATCAAGACACTCGGGTTACATTTAGGGTCTACCTGGGTAATCCGGGATAACTTTGCCATCTCAAAATCCTTAACTTAATTACATCTACACAGTCTCTATTGCCATAGGAAGTAACATTCACAGGTCCCAGGCATTAAGACTTGATATCTTTGGGGGCCATTATTCAGCCTACCACATGGGTGATACCACCCAATTGGAAATGCGCCATTAAGAAAGAAAGAAAAGAAAGTAGAATAGAAGGTAATAAATATGTACCTTTGGCTATTTTTTTAAATTATATTTTCATCTATTTGGGGCACTTGTCATTAGAAGATAGAGGATGTGTTTAAAATTAATAGGATTCAGAAGAGTAGAGTTGGTGATGCCCATCTTACTGTGGTGTACATTTATTCTGCATCACCCTTTCTGCTGGGGCCAGTCAGCAGAGAAGGGCAGTGAGTCACTCCAAGGTCAGACAGTGTTATTACCTAACTCTTATTGTGATGGGCAAATCCACCATTAAGCTTCAGATTGAGAGAAATACTATTGAGTTGGCAAATGCTTTCGATGTGTACGTGCAGATAGTCATATGTAACCACAATTTCTCACACTCTGTGGCAAGAGAAAGAAAGATGAAATGAAAAGAGAAATGAAAATTCTGTGCTGTATTTTAATTTGCTGCAAAACTCCTCCTTCATGAATGACCATTCTATTAAGCACCTACTTTGTGCAAATGCTATGCCAACACTGCTGAACATATGAGCATGTGTGATGCAATGTGTGCTTCTATTAGACTGTTCAGAGGGATAAAATAAGTATGTAATTAATTATAGTACTGGAAGGCACTTCTCTCCCCCTGTGCTCCTCAGGATAGTTGTCTGAATTAAAGCAGGAAACACCTGCCTGACATCCTCTAAGTACGTAGCCTGATTAGTGCCCTCTGGGAAACATCCAGTGGCCACCACTTGGTTCTCTAGCCTAAGAGAAATATTATTAATTAAAGACTTACTGCCAGGTTCTTCTTTGTTTATTATAATGAATATCTTAGATGGCCTTGAAATCGATTAGTTCTCTATTAACAATCCATGAGTTGTACTTCCATCCGAAATGAGTAGAGGGTATTATGGAGGCTGAATAATACATTTAATAATTATGGAAGTTGAATTCAACAAGAATCCTTATCAAGTCCAACTAGATTCTTAAGGCTCTGCTCAAACTGCTTTTGGAGACAGACTTTCCCTGACATATTTAACCAAATCATAGGCTAAAAAACCTTCATATTTGCCCTTATTCTTGGGCAAATAGGACCTGGGCATCTTAATCTTTATTTTAAAACTGAATTGCTGGAAAATGCTATTGAAGGCTAGCATAATAACATTTCATTTTGGATAATGCAGAGGAACAAAAGAAAAATTGTATTAGGAAAAATCTCCTAAAAGTTTATTATTTAAAACTTTGCAAATAATTGAAGTCAGAAATTTTGGATTTTGTTTTTAGAGCTATGTGTAGATTTTGCAAGTAGTTTCATCCCCATATTTGCCAGAGTTTAGCGCTGGTTCTGCACATGTTAGTGGAGTAATGTTAGGCAAGTAAAACAGCCTCTTCAGGCCTCAATATTATTACCTATTAAATGGGAATAAGTTAATACGTACCTCTCAGGGCTTTTGTGAGGATTAAATGAATCCTGACATGTGACATACCTGGAAAAGCACCTGGCACGTAGTTAACATGGAGTCAGAGTTAGCTATTTTATTATTTTATTGCTGTTTGCATATATTTAAAAATATATTTAGGATTATTTCACTAGGATAGCATTCCAAAAATAGAATTACAAGATCAAATGATACAAAGGTTTTTTTTTTTTAAAGATCCTACATGTAGCTATATTGCTTTCTTAATTGGTTCAAGCAATTTATGCTCTCATCAGTAATAGAAAAGAATTCCCATTTCACTGAGCCCTGGCGAGCATTAAGCTTTATAACTCGTTTTGATTGCTTATTTGGTAGTTGAGTAGTGGCATTTCAGTATTAATTTATAAGGTCATTTATGGTAGAGTCATGATTTATCTTGTTCATCAGTGTATCCTAGCACAAAGCTTGGAATACAGTAGACACAGAAAAAAGAACAAGTGAATGAGATTTGCTACATTCATTAAATTGTGGAATAATTAATGAATAAATTCATTTAGTAATTAAGGAATAATTTGTATTCCTTATGTTTTTGCATATTTATTTATTAGGTTTTAGTGTTTCTATTATGTATGTGTGTTTCAAGAAGTTACTGATTGTTTTCTTTTTCATACATTACTCAGTGCTGGTCATGATAAGTGTACTCTTAATCACTATCACCTATTCCATCCATCCCTTCACCCGCCTCCCCTCTGCCCAGTTGATTTTTCTTAATCATTACTATGAGTATTTCCTCCAGTTTTTTATTTGCCTTTTGATTTTATTTTACTTTTGACACACTGAAGTTTTGGCAGTTCTATTTTTAAATCCACTGCTTGTAATCCTATGAGGTTCCTTTTAGTGGTTTTAAGAATACAATGTTTTTCCCTCCTTCTTCCCTTCACCCTTCTCAAAACTATAAAATCATAATATTTATATCAGTTTGATGGTTTGATTTTTAATATTTTTTAAATTTAATTTTATTTATTTAGTTTGAGAGAGAGAGCACACACAAGTAGGGGAGGGGCAGAGAAAGAGGGGGAAAGAGAGAATCCCAAGCAGGCTCCACTGTCAGCGTGGAGTCTGATGCTACTCTTGAACCCATGAACCGTGAGATCATGGCCTGAGCCAAAACCAAGAGTTAGCTGCTTAAATGTATGAACCACTCAAGTGCCCCTGATTTTTACTTTTAATGCTTTAGTCTATGTGAGATTCAGTTTGGTATGTAGAACAATGTGAGAGTTTAAATTTAAAAAGTTCCCTGAGATGGTTAAATAACCCAACACCATTTACAGCATGGTGCCCCTCTTTTAGAAAGAATATCCTTCTCGGGGCACCTAGGTGGCTCAGTTGGTTGAATGTCTGACTCTCGATTTCAGCTCAGGTCATGATCCTAAGGTAATAGGATCAAGCCTTTGCATGGGGCTCTGTGCTGAGCTTGAAGCCTGTTTAGGATTCTCTTTCTCTTTCTGCCCCCCTCTCTAAAGTAATAATAAAAAAAGAATATCCTTCTATTTTCTTTTAAATAAGCTCTACACCCAATATGGGGCTTTAGTCACGACCCTGAGGTCAAGAGTCAGTTGCATACTCTATCGATTAAGCCAGCCAGGTGTCCCTCTTTCTCTATACACTCTATTTAAACTTATCACAAACAGTTTAAATTGGGAGAGTCAGAATAAATTACAGTTTAAAAAAAAAAACCAACAAAACCCAGAATATCCTTAATGAAAAGAATGAATTGTTAATAATTTTCAATTCAAATGAAGAAAAATAAGCATATTTAATGCTATTAATATTTTCTGCAATATGATTTTTTAATTTTACATAGTTCTTTTTTGTTTTTAAATGTTTATTTTTGAGAGAGAGAGAGAGAGAGAGAGAGACAGAGCACAAGTGGAGGAGGGGCAGAGAGCGAGGGGGACACAACCTCCAAAGCAGGCTCCAGGCTCTGAGCTGTCAGCACAGAGCCAGATGTGGGGCTTGAACTCACAAACCATGAGATCATGACCTGAGCTGAAGTTGGACACTTAACTGACTGAGCCACCCAGGCGCCCCCTTGGCATAGTTCTTTAAGGCATGATTTATAAGCTTTTAAAATTGGCCTAAGTTCTTCGGTTAAGGGTTTATAATTTTGATAAGAGTCTCAGTATTTTTACTTTGAATATCAAAAATAGAACACTATAGTCAAAATTAATGTTATTTCTTTCTGCTTGATTAGCCAGCAACAGATTTTGATTAGCTTCCGGAAACCTAAATATTCAGCAGCCTGAGGGTTTCTTACCAGGTCTGAGAAGGTAATTATATACATAGCTTCTGAATAAATAACACATTTTTTGGTCTGAGTGATTTTCTTCATAATTTCCCTTTAAACTAAAATTGATTCCTTTTTTAAAGACACTTGTGTTTTCTTTCCCAAAAGAACACCTGCATGAGTCTGTCTTCACTGTATTGTGTTTTTTATCCTGTCTGTCCTAGTTTGTCCTGTTTCTATTGTATCCTGTTATTCTGCCTACATGCTCTTACGCTGGGGATTCACTTTGTAATTATTACCATGTGACAGTATGTTTAAGTTTTACTAGTACTGTTTCTCTCTTATTTTTTTCTTTTGTTTCAATTATTTTGATGGCCCTTTTACTTTTAGATTATCAATATGCCTGCACTCTTGATAGATAGTACAATTTGGAAGACAAGCTCAGGCTCCTTTTTCTTTTCCTGTGATGATTTAATATTTCTTCTAGGAGTGACTTAAAAAAATCATTAATTCAATTGTCTACAGGTAACAGTTCTTTATCAACTGTTCCAAAATTAAAATCATTGCTTTCATATGTATTCTCTAAAATGAAATATGGAAACCACTGATATTCACAACCAGACATTGCAAAAATCAAGACAGAAGTTCTTTTGGATTTGAAATACAGAGCTCATAATATCCAGTCATAGAACTTCCCATCTAATTTTTTTTTCTGCTAATAGGTGCTCACTCTGACAGCTCTTCTTAAGGACCACTTGATCCTGTGTCTTTCTTTGCCCTTTCTCTTTATGCAAATAAGATGACCCCTATATCCAGTCAAATTATCACAGCAGGCTTTTCATCAGTTTTAATGGAGTGTCAGCCTTGCCACCTGCTTATCTGGTACCCAAAGCTTGTGTATCTCCCTTCATTCTGCAGCACAGAATACTCATCAGAGGCTGTCATCAGACAGGGTTAACTTCAATTGCCTACTTGTTATTCTATTCCTGTCAAAAACCCAGCTGACAGGTGTTCAAGGGCCATAGCCCAAGTGACATGCAATCCGCCAACTCCTCCATTTTTTCTTAAGTTTTAATCTTCTCTTGACATGGAGTATTGGAAAGCTGTATACTTTCTCTTATCAGGAATTTGATGTGATGTTTGAAAATATGGACCCAGAAGTCAGGTAAGAGTTAAGTTCAAATTCAAGCTCTACCACTTTTTTTTCAGTGGAATCTTGTCTAAATCTCATAGTGTTTGTCAGCCTCAGTTGTTTATCTGTGCAATAAGGTTAAAAATAATGGGGAAGAAATGTATTTCTCTTGAATATCTAATGGTATTTTAAAAATGTTATTTTATTTTTCTATTTTTATTTTTATTATTTTTTTATTTGAATATAGTTTTTTAATGTTTATTTATTTTCGAGAGAGATAGAGAGAGACTGCATGTGAGTGAGGGAGGGGCAGAGAGAGAGGGAGACACAAAATCCGATGCAGGCTCCAGTCTCCAAGATGTCAGCACAGAGCCCGACGCGGGGCTTGAACCCACGAACCGTGAGATCATGACCTGAGCCAAAATTGGATGCTCAACTGGCTGAACCACCCAGGTGCCCCATTTGAATATAGTTGGCACACAATGTTATATTAATTTCAGATGTACAACTTAGTGATTTGACAAGTTTATACATTATACTATGTTCATCACAAGCGTAGCTGACATCTGTCCCTTTGCATCACTATTACAGTATCATTGACTGTATTCTTTATGCTCTGCTTTTTATTCCTGTGACTTATTCATTCCATAACTGGAAGCCTGTATCTCCCTTTTTCCTTTACCATTTTGCCTGACCTCCCACCCCCCTCTCTCTGGCAACTTAAGTTTGTTCTCTGTATTTGTAGGTCTGATGCTGCTTTTTGTTTATTCCTTTTTTAAGTTTTTATTTATGAGTGAAATCATATGGTTATTTGTCTTTCTCAGTCTGACTTATTTTACTTAGTGTAATACCCTCTAGGTTCATCTATTGTTATCTCAAATGGCACAATAGCATCTTTTTTTATGGCTGTATCATATCTAATGGTATTTTATTCTATTTTTTAAAATATTTATTTATTTTGAGAGAGAGAGAGAGCAAGAGTGCATGAAGGGTAGGGACAGAGAGAGAGGGAGAGGGAGAATTCTAAGCAGGCTCACATCAGCACAGAGCCTGATTTGGGGCTCTGTCTCACTAACCATGAGATCATGACCTGAGACAAAACCAAGAGTCAGACGCTTAACTGACTGAACCACCCAGGTGCTCCAATTTTATTTTGTTTTTAAAGTTTATTTATTTATTTTGAGAGAGAGAGAGAGAGAGAGAGAGAGAGAGCAAGCATATGCATGCAAGCAGGGGAGGAACAGAAAGAGAGGGGGAGAGAGAATTCCAAGCAGGCTCTGAACTGTCACCACAGAGCCCAATGTGGGGCTTGATCCCAGTTACTTTGAGATCATGACCTGAGCTGAAGTCAAGAGTCAAATGCTCAGCTGACTGAGCCACCCTGGCACCCTTGTCTAATGGTATTAAAAAAAAGAGAAAACTAGAATTAAATGACTCTGTGTGTTTCCTTTTTCACATGTTTGCTGGGAAGCAGAGAGCTCAGTTTAAAGCTCAGTTACAGTGGCTACTTGAGACCTGGTCAGGGTATTGCTTTTTGGTATGTGAGCTATTTTCCTGGGTAAGTAGACGATTGGATCGTCAGTAAGTAACTGATCCAAGATCAGTTAATTTTCCTAAAGTAAAAGTTTATTTAAAAGTGAATTAAATTATCAGTTTACATTCTTATCTGTCCTAGGCAAAATTTTCCTGGAACAAATAATTCATGTTGACACTAGGGGTCTCAGTCTTAGTCCTGAGAATTCAATTCTCAGGTCCTAGTCGTAGGACTAAGGCATCATATTAATGCTTTTGGTCATACTTCTCAAGGACATGTGCTTCTTTTTTTTCATTTTGTAAAATTTTCTATTTTATTTTAACTGCTTTATTATGTATATAAACATATATAATAAATATTATATATATTTTTTACTATAAATGTCCTCAAAACATTTTAAGTAGGGGGTATAAATAATAATAACGCACAAATGGTAATATAACCCAAATCATCAGGAGGGACAAAGAAAGCAAAAAAGGCCATGGTGTAGTGGTTAAAGCATAGGATTTAGAGTCAGACACACCTTGGTTTGAATCATGGCCCTGAGCAGTTCTTTACCTCTCACCGCCTTAGTTTCTTAATTTGTTATGTGAGCATAATGTTACCGTATAGGGTTATTCTCAGGATTAAATGAGGTAGTACAAAGCTCTTAGATAGTAAAAAGCTCTTAGAATGAATAATAAGATGGGTGCCCAATAAACAGTAATTATAGAAAAAAGGATGAAATCACAACTTGGTGCCACAGGCATTTTAAGGATTTGAATTTTAGGTTGAAGCAAGATTGACATCAGGAAAGAAAAAGTGTCCCTCAGCTTTTCAAGAATCATGAACTACAGAAGCTAAACAGTGCCTGACTTTAACCTGCCTCCTGTTAAAGAATTATTTAAAGTATACCACAAAGTCCTGATTTGATTAAATTCTCTAAGAAGGTGTAATTCCAAATTCCAGAGCTGGAGATGGACATGGTAATCACTGGACTTCAGTATTAGAATCAAGACATCCAAGAGGCAACCAGCATTGCTTCGAGTTCTCTCTCTAGTAGATGTAAAGACCTTTGCCAGCTGATTGGCAAGTGTGAAAGAGGAATATTAACAATACCCAGGAGTCTAAGTCAGAAGGGAAAATTAGGAAATGTTGCTCAAGTTGACTTCCCAGTGTAGAATAGAAGGAATGTTTAGACTGAAAAACAACTACCTGTTTGTAAATAATGTAAAGACGTAAATAACACATTTAGGGACACTTGAATGTCCTATTACTTCATTAGTTCATTAGTTCACCTCCTGCTTAGGCCCACCTGAAAACTAGAAGAATGATGGGAGGGACTAGTCATTAAAGAGGAAAAGAATTGATTATCTCAATCTCCAGAAATAACAGCATAATAATATGGCAGATTTCCACCAAACCATTAAAAAAAAAAAAAGGCAGCACTTTTCTGCTGATTAGGAAAAACTGTTAAGCATCTTTATCATTATTTGATATTTGTAGCTTTTACAGTGTTTATTGTTTTTACTTTCCTTCTCCCACTATTTTGCATTCATCAAATACTTGTTGAACATGTTCTGTTCACCAGGTACTGGTCTAGACAGTGGAGGTACAGCAAGAAACAAGACAAAATCCTTGCTGTCATGAAGCTTACATTCTAGTGGGTGAGAATGACTATAAATGTAATTATAATATCCTGTCATGTTGTAAAATGGGGAACTCTCATGGAGGGACTGGGTTGGTAGGCTGGGGGGCGGGGTGTAACATCAGAGTTTTGTTTTGATCATATTTTGTTTGAGATGCCTGTAAGACCTCCAAGTGGAGAAGACAACAAGAAGAAGAAGATCATTGGATACACAAGTCTGGAGCTCAGGGTAGAGGTTGAGACTAGGGAAAGAAGTTTAGGAGTTACCAGTGAAAGATGACATTGAAAGCCATGGGTCCAGATCTCATCACTGTGGAGTAACAAGAGAAGATGTCCAAGGATCTAGCCTTGGACAGTTACTTACAGAAATCCATGAAGAAAAGGAAGAGCCATTAAAGGAGGCTGAATTCTAGAGATACATGTGTTTCCAAAAGGAAGAAGTGAACTGTGAGTAGGATGAAGCCAAGACTTGACCATTCAATTTGGCAAGATGGGGTTGCTGATAACCTTGGCAAGAGATATTTCCCTGGAGTGGAGGGAACAAGGCAGAGCAAAAGGGAAGAAATGGCAATATAAACAATTCATTTCAAGATTTTGCTGTGAAAGGTAGCAGAGGAATGGGGCTACTATTATTTTTGTTTTCTTTCTTAGTTTCTGTTATGGTGGTCATGTATTTTATTGCAAGATGTGTGTTTGTAAAGTGATGATCTTTATTTTTTTTTAAGTTTATTTATTCTGAGAGAAAGCATGCAAGCAGGAGGGGGGCAGAGAAAGGGAGAGAGAGAAACTCAAGCAGGCTCTGTGCTGTCAGTTCGGAGCCTGATGGGGGGCTCAATCCCACCACCTGTGAGATCATAATCAAGAGTTGGGCATTTAACCAACTTAGCCATCCAGGTGCCGCATAAAGTGATGATCTTTAAAGAAGGAGAAATTGATAATGAAGAAGAAAGGTAGGAGAGATATTGGTAAGAGCAAAGTCCTTGAGCAGGTAAGCTTTCCTTGAGCTTTCCTGATATGCATAGAGATGGAAACCTTAGAATGAAAAAAACAGACTCAACTCTAAGTTAGGTTAGGGTGGGGTTGGTGTGGGGGCCTATGAAGCTGGGGAGCCTGTATATTACTGAGTACCAGTCGTTAGGGAAAGGAACCCCAAGTGGGTAGGGTAGAGTATGGTAACAGCTGACCAAAAAAAAAAAAAAAGATTTGAATAAACAAGTGTTGTGGTGCCCTGGAGAGCAGATCTGGGATGCAAAAGTGAGCCTGCTCAATTGGTGAGAAGACTGATATGGACAGGGATCTCTATGAAACAAAATATGTTCTTATATATGGGTGTTTTGAAATAGTTTAATTGGTCCTATACTTTGTTTAACAATATGTATATCTATTTTCAAGTAATTTATTGATTTGCCTGTGAATGTATCTTTCCTCTTCTCACTTTTTCTTATTTAGAGTAAAAACAACAGAATAGAGTTTCTTATTTGATTTTCATGGAGGAAAGAGATATAGATCATTGTGGCTGGAGAGGAGTATTTCTAGGTTTCCCAGGTGTCCCTAACAACATTCAAATGGAGTCTAACTTAAAATGCTGTGGCTTGGGGAATGTTTTCTTAGGGATCACTAATTACTTCAGGAGCCCTGCAGAAGAGTTGTTTGTTGACAATTTAAGATGTATTTGGTTAACTGGCAGTATTGAACTGAAGTTGTCACATTATTGTGTTGTTCATTTTTATGTACAATGACTTCCTGTGTGATTTGATAATACCATTAATTTGTGAGTGTTTTTATGGTAGCACAGCTTTAGTTCCCAGGAATGCTTAAAGCATGGGTCCTACAACAGAGACTTGACAAAGAAATAAAAGGGATATAATAATAAATGCTGTCGAGTTGGTATGCCAGACAATTTGGTTAGTGACCCGTTTTTTGAGGTCAAGTAGGAGACACAAGGAAGGATATTGGGAGAGCCTGTATGGTGGAGAGGCTGAACTATTGGAAAGGCCAGATGGAAAAGTATATTATTATGTTAACTTTGCAGCCCTAGATCTGCTAACAGGACTGCTAAAATAAAGGTTGTCTTGTGCTTCATTAATCATGAAGAAATTTCTTTTTAGACATTGAGTCGAACTTTCTTGGCTATATTGAGCACAGCACTAAGTGGTTGGTTGAGATTGTGCACTTAGCAGTTACCCTGTTCCATTCGAATCTGGTTTTTATCACTTATTAGCTGTGTGGACTTTGGGCAAGTAAATCCCTTGTGCCTAAGAAATAGGCATGATAATAGTGCCAACCACAGAGGGGTTATTGTGAGGATTAAATGCAATACATCTAAAACAATTAGAAGGATATCAGGGACACAAGTTAGATGTTTTCATTATTACTGCATTGGGATATATAATAATATGACTGTCTAAAAACCATTTTGTGGTGCATAGTTAACTTTAAGAGATGGTGAAAGGGTAGAATGACAAAGCTAATAAATACTCAGGGATGAGAAATGAGACTCATCTTTTATCTTGCTTGGTTTTCCCATACTTTTCAAAATTGTGTTATTTTAATCTTTATTACATATAGACATTTTCAGTAAATTTGGGCACTATATGTCATTGTAAGGATGAAATTGCAAGCCTAATTATTAGTCCTTTTGAGTGTGTAAGAACCTATACAAAATTTCCTTCTCTTCAAATTTTATTTTTCTTATATTTACCTCATTGTTTTTGGCCATAATAGAAACTTGTCTTTAAAAGTTATTCCCTACAGAGCTGCCTGGGTGGCTCAGTCAGTTAAGCATCAGACTTCAGCTCAGGTCATGATCTCATGGTTCGTGGCTTTGAGCCCCACCTTGGGCTCTGTGCTGACAGCTCACAACCTGGGGCCTGCTTCACATTCTGTGTCTCCCTTTCTCTCTCTGCCCCTCTGCAGCTTAGAGAATGACATACAATTGAAATCTTTAACCAGGCTGCCCCAACCTCCAGCACCCCCTTGTAGAACTAACCACTCGCATTAGTTTCCTGTAACAAATTACCACAAACTTTTTTAGATTAAAAACTCCAAATTTTTTAACTTAAAGTTTTATAGTTCAGAAGTCTGAAATGAGCCTCACCGGGCTATAATCAAGGTGTTAGGAGGGCTGGGTGTTTGTTCCCTTCTTGAAGCTCTAGGGAAGAGTCTCTCCCCTTGCCCTTTCCACCTCCTGAGACCACCCACATTCCTTGGCTCATGGCTTCCTTCCATCTTCAACATAAGCAATGTCAAGCCAGGTCTCTGTCGTGCTAACCATTTCTCTGGTTCTCTCCTCTGCCTCCCTCTTCCACTTTTAAGGACCCTTGTGATTACATGTGCCCACCTGGATAATCCAGTATCATCTTCCTGTTCCATGGTCAGCTGATTAACAACCTTAATTCATCTATACCCCTAATTTTCATTTGTTTATAATTTAACATATGTACAGGGGATTAGGACACGGACATCTTTGGGGGGCTGTTGTCGTACCTGCTGTGCCACTGTTAACACTTACTTACATATTGTTTCAGAAATGTTTAATACTTCTTGATTTTTTTTCCATTTAATTATACATTTCATAGAACTTTCCATAGTTTTTTAATAGATACATACTGTTCTGTGTGGATATACCATAATTATGTATGCAGTCCCCTGGACAGTTGGTTTATTTTTATGCTTTTTGGTTTTTCTCTTAAGCTATATGCTAAAGAATATCTTTGTAATTTATATTTGCATGTTTTGGTAAATATATCCATGGGATAAGTTGTTTGAGGTTTAATTTCCTGGTAAAACAGGATGGACATTTACAATTTTGATATATTTTTTTCCAAATTGCCTTGCCAAAGACTCCATCAGTTAACCATTGATAAGAGTTCATGTTTACACGCACATTGGCAAACACTGTTCTTTTCAGGGTTTTTTTAACAAAAGTTTTAAACTCTACAACTATGATATGTTGGGAAAAAAACCCACTTCTTTTACTTTATTGTTTTTCATTATGAATTGGTGTTAGCATCTTACTGTGTTTATTAGCCATTTAGATTCTTTTTTCTTTGAAGTGCTTGTTCATATATTTGCGCAGTTTTTCTGTTAGATTTACCACATTATTAATAATGCCAAGAACTCTGCTAGTTGCTATGCATGATGCAGAGATGAGGAAAATCTGATCCCTAATTTCAAACTGCTTACATTCTAAATCTGAACTCATTTAGTGTACTTTAATGCCCATGTACTTATCCAACCCCGTTTGTCACTTTCCCCTTTCAAAAGGACTTAGTATACATACAAATTTAATTGAATGAAAATAGCCCAAGAAGGACCATGGATTAGTATTTTATTGTTTTTGACCGGAAGTGATTAGAATGTTTCCTTTTTCAAGAACAGCAGCAGCAACAACAACAACAAAAAGCAAAAGTGAATGTTAAGCTTCCAACTAATATTTATTAGTCAGAAGTCTTAGGTGAATAGTGACAGAAACAGCTCTGCAGTCACTCTCTAGCACATTTCTATTTGATTTTATTCTTAACGTTTTTGACCATATGAGCTTCTCTGGGTTTGTTTTATTTATTTTCTATTTCCCTCCAACCGCACTAGAAGCTCTCTGTAGGCAGGGACCATATCTGTCTTATTCATTGCTCTATCCCAAACACCCAGAATAGTGTTTGGCCTTCATACAAGAATATTTGCTTAGGAAAGTATCTGTTGCATAAACAAAATAGGGAATTTAAACCTCTTAATAGGTCCCCTATTTTGATATATTCACATGTAATATCTATTTGCAAATCCAAAGCAACACAGGAAAATAAATCAAAGCCTGGCATTCCCCACAACCTTTCCTCCTCTGTTCAGCATGCTGCTGTCAAGAGCAGTGCATTTGCTTGCATCACTAATTCAGTTGGGGGCAGTCACATCATGTGCCTCTTGCTGAACTAAGCCTTTGAATCAGATGAGTGAAATTTGGGCCCAGTCTTCTGGAATTCGATGAATACTATTACCTAGTTTCCCTCTGGTGCAATTAGAATGGAGCAGTGGCACCAAGAGATAACATTGGTTAAAAAGCAATTTCCTCTTTTGTTCTCTGTCTTTAATTAGTCTGTTTATTTGTCTCCGCACTGCTGAGGGACATTTTTTTCTCCCAAAGCAAAAGCATTAAGATCCATTTAGTGTTTTGATTGAGACTCATATCTTCTTCCCTGACTAACTCTTGCCCACTGTGTTAGTCTGCTCAGGCTGCCATAACAAAATGTTACAGACTGGGTAGCTTACATAACAAAACTTTATACCTCAAACTTATGGAGGCTGGGAAGTCCAAGATAAGATTCCAGCCAATTTGGTCAGGGCTTTTCTTCTGTGCTCATGTGGGGGGTGAGGGGCAAGCAAGTTCTCTGGTGCCTCTTTTTGAAAGGGCACCAATCCCATCATGGGGTGCCCACCCTCGTAAGATCATCTAATTCCAATTCCTCCCGAAGGCCCCACCTCCATCACATTGGCAGAGCGTAGGACTTCAACATGAATTTGGGGTGGGGGACAACAACTCAGTACCTAGAAGCTGCAGTGGGCCAGTCATCTGGAGGGAGTTTGGAAAAGCTCTACCCATGCCAAAGCTTTCTCTCTTTTTAAAGGAATGGAAGTATAATTACTAACGTGACCCTTTTGATGCTCATTTATTCTACAAATATGTGTGCCATATTACTCACTGGATTACAAATCTTATCATGCAGCAGTGAATTGGAGAACATAACCAATCTGTCTGTGAGGCCGTGATCAGGCACCTGCTCACCTCCCAAATGTACTGTAGCACTCTCTTTTACCCATGTTGCTTCAGAACTCTGGCCACTTGTGGCTGCTTCCTTCCTTTTTTAGGGCCTTTGTTCTTGCTGTTCACTCTCCCTGAAATGCTTTGACCCAGATGGTCAGCTCATTGTCATCATTCAGCTAAATGTCATCCCTCATAGGACATCCCTGACACCAACCACAATTACTCCCTGGGCTAGTTGGTCTGTGCCAGATGCTTTGCCAGATAGAAAGAAGACAAAGATCAGTAGTAAAGTGCCAGGCTTATCAAAGTGTTACCCTTAATAAATGTTGGCACGAATGTTCATGTTGATAATAGCTGGCAGGTATTGAACACCTACTATGTGGGAAGCACTGTGCCAAGGGCTTACCATTATTTCTCTGATAAAATCCTTACAGATATCCTCTGATATACACATGATTATTGTCTTCACATCAGATCAGAAAACTGCAGCGCAGGAGAAAATGGTAGAACTAGAAATTACTCAGTTTCACTGGGCTTCAGATTTTAGAGGCTTATGTAAGATTTCCTTTTTGTCAGATGATAAATCAGATCAGCAAGACAAAGTATCTTTATCTTGAAAAGTTGAAAAAATAATAGATCAGAAGGAAAATTGTAAAAAGAAGCAGTGGTGATTAATGGACATGAAGGTATTTTGTAATTAGACCTGCATTTGAATTCTGACCCAGCCACCATTTGGCTCTGTGAAAGAATTAACTCTTATCTTTTGTTTCTTATCTGTAAAAAGGAAGTTCCAACTGGCACTAACACATTCTCGTTCAATGTTAGTTTGATTTTCTTGAATAATAATAATAATAATGCTCAGTTATCTAATTTGTGCAGTTCAGCACCAAACACAAATAAACATTTAAGAATTTATTTTTAATGGTATAAAGTCTTTTCTAAGCAGCACTAAGATTAGAAATGCAAATTTTCCAGAAATTTGAAAGCTGTGTTGAAAGGATCAGACATTTTGTTAGGGAAATAGAAATAAATGTACAATTATATACATATAAAATTATTTTATTTGTTCTGGAATACAAAATGTTGCCTGTATTACTCACTGTAGATCCAGTGACCGTAGAAACTTGTGTAGCATTTTGTTGAGCTCCTCTGTCTCTTTAAAGGATTGTGCCAACGTATTAAAAATGTCAATAGGAACTCTCAAATATTAAGAGTGGGAATATATCTTGGTATAATCACTTTGAAAAACTGTTAGGTCTTATGTAGTAAAACTAAAGATGCATAGACTCTAAGATCTAGTGATTCCAATCCTAGGTATGTACCCTGGAAAACTTTGCACTTTTGAATCAGGGGGGCATATACAACAAAGTTCCCAGCAGCACTGTTTGCAATAGAGAAGGCTGAAAACAGATGTCCATCCACAGTAAAATGAGTAAATTATAGTATATGCAATAGAAACTTATGTTTGTACAGTTTAAGTGGCTGCTAATCACTAATGTGATTGTAATTCATTAGTTCTCATTGATAAATAATGTTTTATATATAATCTTACGTATATAGAATATGTCAACAACACACATGCACGGACTTTAGCTCAGGTCATGATCTTGCAGTTCATGAGTTTGAGCCCCACATCGGGCTTTGTGCTGAGCTCCGAACTTGGAGCCTGCTTCCGATTCTGTGTCTCCCTCTCTCTCTGCCCCTCGCCCGCTTGTGCTCTGTCTCCCTCTCTCTCTCAAAAATAAATAGACGTTAAAATTTTTTTAAATTTGTTTTTATTATAGTATAGTTTACACACAATGTTACATTAATTTCAGGTGTACAATATAGTGATTCCACAAATCTATATGGTATGCTGTGCTCACCATAAGTGTAGCGACCGTCTGTTACCGTACAATATTATTATAATACTAGTGACTATATTCTCTATGCTGTACTTTTTATCACTGTGACTTAATCACTCCATAACTGGCAGCCTGTATCTCCCATTCCTCTTTGCCCATTTTGCCCATCCTCTCATGTCCTTCCCTATGTCAATCATCAGTTTGTTCTCTGTATTGATGAATCTGTTTCTACTTTTTGTTTGTTCATTTTGTTTTGTTTTTTAGATTCCACATATATGTGAAATCATATGGTATTTGTCTTTCTCTCTCTGACTTACTTCACTTAGCATAATACCCTCCAGGTCTACCCATGTTGCTACAAACGTCAAGATTTCATTTTTTCTTATGACTGAGTAGTATTCCATTGTGTGTGTGTGTGTGTGTGTGTGTGTGTGTGTGTACCACATCTTCTTTATCCCTTCATCTGTTGATGGATATTTAGTTTGCTTCCATATTTTGGCTATTGTAAATAATGCTGCAATAAACAAAGGGGCACATACATCTTTACTAATCAGTGTTTTCATTTTCTTTGGGTAAATAACCAGTAGTGGAATTACTGTATTATATGGTCCTTCTATTTTTAACCTTTTCAAGGAGCATCCATACTGTTTTCCTTAATGGCTGCACCACTTTATACTTCCACCAAGAGTGCACAAGGGTTCCTTTTTATCCACATCTGTGCCTACACTTGTTATTTCTTGTCATTTTGATTCTAGCCTTTCTGGCAGGTATAAAGTGATATGTCCTTGTGGTTTCGATTTGCGTTCTCCTGATGATTAGTGATGTTGGCATCTTTTCATGTATCTAAATTGTTTGAGATATTTGGCTATTAAGAATAGGGCTTCTCTGAACATCCTTCTTCATGAAATGCAGCATGTGTATGTGTACTTCTGTTGGTTATATGCCTAGGAGTAGAATTGCTGTAGGATGTGCCTGTTCGAGGATAGCAGAGACTGACAAACAATTTTCCAAAGTGGTTGTACCAGTATACATACCTAATATGTGAGAGTTTGGCTATACCACATCTTCAGCAATGCTTGGTATTTTTTTTCCCTTATTTTTGCCACTCTTGTGAGCATACAGCTGTATTGTACCATGGTTGTAATGTACATTTTCCTGAGGGTTATTAAAATTGAGGCCCTTTTAGTATGTTTATTGGTCATTTGTATGCTATTTTTAAAGCAAGATATTTATTAATAAAAGAATCCTTGGAAACATTATTTAATAAGGCTGATTATGAAATTTCTGTGTAAATCGTTGTATCAGTGAATTGAGGCTACATTATTCTACAGTAAGTGACATAATAGCACTTGAGAATCTGAGTCACTCAAAGCAATAAGGTTTAATTATTGCTTTTGCTTCTTGCCTATTTCTGATGGTTAGTGGTTCTGTTCCACATCCCCACCATTCTGACAGCTTGGCTGTGAGGACAGCTCCTATTTGGGGCATTGCTTGGCTCTGGGCAGAGAGAAAAGAAAGGCAGCAATGTGATGGGTCATACATCAATGCCCAGACGTGGCAGGCACTTCACTTTTACTCATATCCATTGACCAAACGTATCATGTGTCTAAGACTGATGTCGGTGAGAGCATTATATAATCTTCTAAGAGGAAGGAGCTTATTGGAAGGGGCAGTAAACATTTGTGGCAAGAAAGTGACCAATACAGTCTCTGTCTACAGAGTAGGTTTGAGAATCGTTTGGAGCTGAATGGCAGCCATCCCTCTAGGTAGGGTATACACTCACCGGTTCTTCAGAACTGTGTCTGGTGGCTGCCTTCTCTGCAGTTGTGCCTTTCAAATACTTTTAAGATAGCCCACAATAAATAGTACATTTTACATTGGTATTTGTCACTTACATGCGTGCATATGCATGTGTACACATTCACGTGCAGGTGTAGAGATGCATATACATTCTAAAGCAAAATTTCATGGAACAATGCTTACTGTTACTTTCTGCAGTGCATGCAGATATGATCTCTTCTATTCTATCCTACTTTACCATATTCTGTTATTTGATACTTTTTTTTAAATGCTGGAATCAACCCTCTAAATTGATTTCACAAACCACTGCTGGGTCATAGGACACAAATTGAAAACATTGCTCTTGATCATATCCCTTGTCTGCTGCTCCTCTGAATGCTACTGGTTAGTTTTCCAGACTGAATTTCTGCCTATGCTTTTTAGGATTCCCAGGACAGTTTGTTGTGTGGGTGAGCAGCATCTGCTTGCCCTCACTGATTTAAGCCTGTGCAATTACTGTTTTTGCCCAAGGGCCCTAAATAAAACTTATACTGCTTAAGTACCCAGAAGTTTCCCTGACTCCTCTTTCTTTATCTGACTTTTTATTTCAATCAGAATAGCCTTTTAGACAAACAGACCTCTGATTCAAAGTATCATAATTTCCTAGCTGGGCAAATGTGAGTGAGTCCTACTGTAGGCGCAGGAAGGAGAGTTCCAGGAGCATGAGGGCTGTGAACGGGGACTTCATTACCTGGCAAGGCCCACAAGCACTGTTTTCATAGGATCAATTCCTCTATCTCATGGAATCATTTAATAAGTATTTATTGATCACCTATGTGCCTGGCCCTGTGCTAGAGACCTTACCCAAAACTTGTACAAAGATTCGTAGATGCACAGAGTGTAGATAGTAGTAATCATTTATTTCTATGTTTTACCCTTCCTGTTTCTTTTTTTTCCTCTTGACCCAGAAATCCAGCCGTTGTCAGAGGACAATTCCACTTAAGTGTTTGTCACTCAAATGTGTATCCTGCTCAGATCTTTGTGAGTTCTCATGGTGGTTTGTCTATACGTGTGTGGAATGGGTGTATGCATGTTGTTATAGGAGGAAGGTATGGGGACAGTGAGACACTAAGTAAAGGTCTATCAGCCACCATGACACAGCAGCATTGTTATGAAACCAAGTGGAAAAGGGTAATGCTAAAAGGAAGAAAAACAGTGCCTCCACGTTTTTATGGAGTTCAGTGAGGCTTTGCATTTTGAGGACCATACCTATTTTGATACCTAGAGGATCACACCATCTCTGTGGTGTTGGTGGCTGGAAGAGATTTGGCACCTAGGGGAGTACTGGTGTCAAAGAACCTGGCATGATCGGGCAGCAAGGCCTAGAGGGACACGGCAGGAAAAGGCCCGTTGGGATCGTCAGAGGCAGCAGTGAGATCCTTTCGTGCCAATTAGGAGGCAGTGGAGGCACAGCAGGAGAGGAAGGAAATGGTGAGTGCCTTGACAAGACATGTTGCTGAGCCCAGGAGGACAGCTAAGGAAGACTACCAGAAATAATTACGGGGCTGAGGTGAGTTCACACCTAACAGATCTTGCAGTAGCTGTTAGAGGCAAGAACTGGTGACACATGCGTTGTTACTATTAATTGTAACCCCATTTTAAGTCATGGGCTTAGATAACAGGGTTCTTTATCCTTGTCTGTATATATGCTTTACCTGTAAATGCCCTTTCCTAACAGGTTGCATGGAGCTCATTACCAGGAATCTTTGAACACTGTCCCCAGCCTTCCCCATTGCCTTGACATTTGTTTCTTCTCTTTTTAAATGTTTTATTTATTTTTGAGAGAGAGAGCATGAGTGAGGGAGGGACAGAGAGAGGGGTGGACAAAAGATTCCAGGTGGGCTATGCACTGAGAGCAGCAAGACTGATGTGGGGCTCGAACTTACAGACTGTGAGATCGTGACCTGAGCTTGAGCTAAAGTCAGACGCTTAACTCACTGAGCCACCCAGGTGCCCCTCTTCTCTTTTTAAAAATCTTATCTCTTTTCTACCTATTCTGTTCTTGATCTCTTGAGTATATATTTGAGCCTGAGGAGTCATGAACTCTTTGGCTGCTCTGTTATGGTTGTCTTCTGTTTCCTCTGTTGTTCCTCCTCAGTCTCCCATTCCCTTCTCCATCCCTGTCCCTATTAAGAGCAAGCCTCTTGCTCATGCACTTCAGCCTCCTACCACCCTTAATGTTAGCAAAACAACAAAAAATAAGAGTAATTAAGGTGGGTGTAGGGGATTGAATAGTGGCCCCCCCAAGTAAATATCACACAGCTCAGCACAGGCTAATCCCTGGTACCTCAGAATGTGACCTTATTTGGAATAAGGGTCTTTGCAAATGTAATTAAGGGGAAGATCTTGAGATGCGATCGTCCTGGAGACGAGTGGGCCCTGAATCCAACGAGAGGTACCCTCATCAGAGAAGAAAAGGAACAGACATAGGGAAGAATGCCTTGTGAAGACAGAGGCAGTGATTGGCTAATACAAGACAACAAAGGCCAGGGACCACTAGAAGCTGGAAAATCAAGGAAGGATTCTCCCCTAGAGTCTTCAGAAGGAGTGTGGCTCTCTTGGTACCTCAATTTCAGACTTTTGGCTTTTAGAACTGTGAGAAAATAAGTTCTATTGTTTAAGCCACCAACCTTGTGGTAATCTGTTGCGGCAGCCCTGGGAATCTCAAACCACGGGAGACTGTACAGCACCAAAGGATCATTTATTTCACAATCGGTGAACATTTTAAATAAGAAAATATTCTAAAAAGAATATGAAAACATTTTCCAATTGTTAAAACATTTTTTAAATGTTTGCTAAGTAATTATATGTAACATATTATAGAGCCAGTTTTCACCTGGCAATAAAGTGCTCCTAAAGTTAATGCATACACAAATTGTTTGAGACTCATAATACATTTTTTCCTGTAGGAGTCATGTGATATATTATGGGTTTTTCAGATATTAATCCATGACAATCATTCTAATGTTAATCATATGAAGACTATAAATTTCTTGAAACTGGGAATCGTCCTAAACACATTTAAATGTCACTGCCTAGCAGACGGCTTTGCATATGATGGGTCCTCCAATAAACACTCCTTAAACAGTTCATTTTTTTAAGTTCCAGTAATGTGTTATGGCAGCTGTTTTGGAGTCCGATTTTAAGTCTCGAAATCCTGGCTCTGCTACCTACAGGATGTAAGTCATTGAGCAAATTATATAATCTCACTGCACCTCAATTTATTTGTCTTATAAAACTGTGATAATCATAATACCTAACTCATAATGTTGTGGGGAGTAAATGAATTATTACATATAAAATACTTATAAAATAACAGTACTTGCATACCAGGATTCAATGCACATCAAATATTATTAGCTTTTAAGCACATCTCCCCAGCTAAATTATAAACTCTTTGAGATAGAGGCAATGTCTTATACTTTTTATAATACCAGAGCCTATATAATTTCTTACATATTATATGCATTGAGTATTTATAAAAGTATATAATAAAAGGCATGAGTGAATGATTATATGCTTACAATACTTTCTCCATAAAAAATCAAATATACACAGAATTGGTAACATTCTAACATTTGTTACAGTAAAAAAATGTGATCAGAAATTAAATAAAATTTAAGACTTGTCAGAGAACTACAAGTATAAGTAAGAGAAGGAAAGAAACAGAAATCACTACCAGTGGGAAATTCTTCGCTATATTTTAGCCCCTGAAAGACAGGGACTTTTATCCTATGTTTTATTGTAATTCCAGTGTTTTGCATAATGTTTGGGATAGGAAGGCATGTGCAGCCTCATACACAAGAAGAGTTCAAAGAAACCCCTATGCAGATTTCCAGAGACCTTGTTCTTTTCTTTTTAAAATTTTTTTTAAATTTATTATTTATTTTGAGAGAGAGAGAGAGAGAGAGAGAGAGAGAGAGAGAACACGCATGCATGAATAAGGGAGGGGCAGAGAGAGAGAATCCCATGCAGGCCCCACACTGTCAGCCCAGAACCTAGTGTGGGGCTTGATTCCATGAACCATGAGATCATGACCTGAGCTGAGATCAAGATAACGCTTAACAGACTGAGCCACCCAGGTGCCCCTGGAGGCCTTTTTCTGTGTAGCTCTCTTCTTTCCAGAATTCTACCCTGCAGATTCCAGCCACCTCAGCTTCCTGAGCTCTGAACTCCATCTGCTTACCTCAGGTGAGCCTCTGAGTTCCCCTACCTGGCACCTCCAGCAGAAAGTTGGGGTGTGCATAGCATTTACCTCATCTGGTTTCATTCTTCCAGAAATCATAGTCCTATAGGCCTGTCATTCAGTGTCTGAAAACAGCTGTTTCATATACTTTGTTCAGCTAATTGTTTACAAATTAAAGTTAGGACTTTGTTACTTTATCACGGCTGAAAGCAGAAGTTCTCATGCAAGTGTCTTGGTTAAAAGAGGGAAGAAAATAAAGTAACTATAAACTAAGACTTTTAAGTCTTTTGTTTACTAAGAATTAAGTGCTATAATTAATTTAAAAAGACAGTGTCATTCCTCAATTCTAGGCAAATTTTCAGGCTCAGTCAGCAGTTTGCTTCAAGAATAAATAAAGTCTTCCATCTTCACTTCCAGCTTAAGTGAATTAGAATGGAGAATGGAATTCTAAAGTATAAAGAATGTACACTGTTCACTGACCCAGAACCCATATCTCATAGCTTGTTAGGCAGGATGGTGCCTAAGTATGTCATCTCACCATGCATTTGTACATCCATTCTTACAGCCATAATCTATGAGGATCTTCCATTGCTTCTCACAAATTGGCTTCAACTTTTAATGATGATGTATACAGATTCCTTCATCTAAGCACAGAGACCATGTCTATTTACATTATTTCTGTGCAATCAGTCATTTCCCCCTCGAAGGTCATAGCTGTACAGTTCTATTGTATGTAAACTATCTGTTTTAATCCTATTTTAATCCTCCTGTACTGGTGAGGAGAAAGGGATGAGAGTCATTTCATCCAAGAAGTACATTATGTCTACTGGAAGATTTTCTTGTTTGAGAAACACTCTTGGAATTATAGTTTTCAAAAAATTTCAAAGTTGACTAAAATGCGGTAATTGTCAATTTTACAACGGATGATTTCTTTTCAGCATAGTGGTAATGAGTGGGCCACGTTGTAAAATTCATCCCATTGTTAGTTATGACCAGACTCTTAAAAGCTCCTTCGTGTGAGCTGCCGAACAGCAGGTGAACCCCATCATCTAAAAGATATTTGGGGGCCACCTTTGGTCCAGAATCCAAGACAACACAGCAGGGGTAGAATTTAGGATGAGCAAGAAGTTAACGAATAATACCTCAATCACCTTATGGGACGGAGAGGCCTGGTCTGAGAACCCTGGCACCAAAGCTTGAATTCTTTCCTGGCTGACAGGACTCCCAAGCCCCACCTTCATGGTCCCATTGTGCCAGCACAAGAGTGGCTGATGACAGAGGCTGTCAGATTTCAAACTTTCCATACTTTCAAACTTTCTATTTTTGGGTTCCTGTATTTATATATAATGTATATAATTTACCCACAATTTAAGCAAATAACTGCATGATTTCCTTATTGATTAGGTCTGTTGTAAGCAAGGCATGTAAGTTCAGGAGAGCAGAGATCTTTATAGTTTTTTGTTGTTCTTTACTATATCCTAACACTTATAATAGTGTCTGGCACATAAGCACTCGATGAATAGTTGTTGAATGAATACATACTAAATATGAGTCTTTGTCAATATGTGTGAAAAACATCTATTCCTGTTTAGAGGCTTATCTTTTCATTTACTTTATAATAAATGATACATGTATAAACAGATATATTGAATTTTAATGCAGTTAAGTGTACCAGTCTTTTCCTGTATAGTAAGCTGTTTTTGTTTCTTGTTTGAGAAATTTTCTGCTACAAAGTCATAAACGTGTTCCTATATTTTCTTCTAGCCCCTTTTTCCCCACTGATGTGCAATGGCATCTCTGTGGTTTATTAATTTTTTTTCACCCATTCCCCTACCCATCTTTTCTCTGGCAACCATCAGTTTGTTCTCTGCATTAGGAAGTCTGTTCCTGTTTTTCGTTTATTCATTTTGTTTTCTAGATCCCACACATGAGTAGAATTGTTGTCTTTATCTGTCTGACTTATTTCACCTAGCATTGTACCCTCTAGGTCCATCTGTATTGTTGCAAATGACGAGATCTCATCTTTTCTTATGGCTGAGTAATGTTCTATTGTGTGTGTATGTGTGTGTGCGCGTGCCACATCTTCCTTTTATAAAAAATTTTGTTTTGATTATAGTATAGTTAACATATAGTGTTAAATTAGTTTTAGGTGTACAATATAGTGATTCACAAATTCTATATGTTGCTTGGTGCTCATCAAGATAAGTGTACTCTTGATCCCCTTCACCTATTTCACTCATCCCTCCCCACCTCTCCTCGGGTGACCATCTGTTCTATATATTTAAAAATCTGGGGGCTTTTTGGTCTCTTTTTTTTCTTTGTTCATTTGTTTTGTTTCTTAAATTCCACATATGAGTGAAATCATATGGTATTTGTCTTTCTCTGACTTATTTCACCTAGTATTATACTCCCTAGCTACATCCATGTTGTTGCAAATGGCAAGATTTCATTCTTTTTTATAGCTGAATAACATTCCATTATATACATATATATATATATATATATATATCCATTATATGTATATATATATATCCATTATATATATATATACACACACACATACACATATATACACATATATATATACACACATGTGTGTGTATTTGTATACATGTATATATACACACACACAAATACATGCACACATACCACATCTTTTTTATCCATTCATATATCAGTGGACACTTGGGTTGCTTCCCTATCTTGGCTATTGTAAATAATGCTGCAGTAAACATAGGGGTGCATTTTCTTTAGTAAAAACCCAGTAGTGGAATTACTAGATTATAGGTATTTCTGTTTTAAATATTTTGAGGAGCATCCATACTGCTTTCCACAGTGGCTGTACCAATTTGTATTCCCACCAATAGTACACAAGTGTTCTTTTTTATCCACATTTGCACCAACACTTATTATTTCTTGTCATTTTGATTCTAGCCATTCTGACAGGTATAAGGTGATATCTATCTCATTGTGGTTTTGATTTGCATTTCCCTGATGATTATTATGTTGAGCATCTTTTCATGTGTCTGTTGGCCATCTGTATGTCTTCTTTGGAAAAATATCTATTCAGGTCTTATGCCCATTTTTATACCAAATTACTTTTGGGGGGGGGTACAGAGTTGTATAAGTTCTTTCTGCATTTTGGATATTAACTCCTTATTGGATATATCATTTGCAAATATCTTCTCTCTTCTCCCATTCAGTAGGCTGCTTTTTTGTTTTGTTGATGGTTTTCTTTGCTTTTTATTTTGGGATAGTCTCAATAGTTTATTCTTGCTTTTGTTTCCCTTGCCCGAGGAGACATATGTAGAAAATGTTCTATGGCTAATGTCAGAGAAATGATTGCCTGTATTTTTTTCTAGGAGTGTTATGGTTTCAGGTCTCACATTTAGGTCTCTCATCCATTTTGAGTTTATTTCTGTGTGTGGTGTGAGAAAGTGAGCCAGCTTCATTCTTTTGCATGTTGCTATTGTGAGTCAGTTAACTTGGACCAGTGGTTATCAAATTTTCATGTACATCAGAAGAGCTTGTTAAAATGTGGATTGTTGGGGGTGCCTGGGTGGCTCAGTTGGTTGCATGTCTGACTGCTGCTCAGGTGATGGTCTCATAGTCCATGAGTTCGAGCCCCGTGTAGGGCTCTGTGCTGATAGCTCAGAGCCTGGAGCCTGCTTCAGATTCTGTGTCTCCCTCTCTCTCTGCCCCTCCCCTGCTCACGCTCTGTCTCTGTCTCTCAAAAACAAATAAACATTAAAAAACATTTTTTAAAAAAAGAGGAAGGTAAACAGCTCTTCTTGAGTCTGTTGGGCCTTGATTGTCTTCAGCTTGAAATAATATATACGCCAAAGTGACATTTTTGAGGTCATGTATTTTGCTCCCCCTCACTTTTATAGACAAAATTCTCTGAGTTTATAATACTTTCAACTTTTCCTTTTGGTGACACCAGAAAAGGATGAAAGCTACTTCACACATATCTTGATTAATTAAATAGTAGATGAGAACATATTTTGTCTCACTGTTTAACTCACTTAAATGTTAAGTAAGTAAAGCAAAAAGTAATTATTAGAAGTTTTTAGGTAACAGTATAACAGGATAAAAAAAAAAGCAACTCCAACAGAATACTCTTAAGAAATGTCCACCCCCTCCCCATGCACACTGAGAGTTCATTTGGCTAATAGTGATTTTTAATATATATTTTATATTTCCTTGGCCTTGGCCCATAGACTAAATGCAGACATTTCTCATTTAGTTATTTTCAAGTTTGTTGCCTAAGATGCTAATTGAAATTCAGGGCAGGGAAAAATACATCACTGGCCTTTGTGTATCTATGAAAAGGCCTTCTTATTGGACTTTGTTCAGTATAAAAGCTTCTCTTCTTTGCCAAGTGAGAGTGACCCTATGTGTGAAGTGTGTTCAGTGGGGTCTTCAAGAGCAACATCGACACCAGTCACTTACCAGCCGGAAGCCATCATGCTCTCTTCCCAAGAGGACAGCTTACAAGCTGTATGTGCCCCTGACCAGGTGCCAAAAGAAGATATTCACTCATGCTTTCCAAAAATCTTTCCCAGGCCTGGGGGAAGGGAGCCATCCTTTGAGCCCCTTTGTGGAACTCTGAGTCTCTAAGGAGGTAAAGCATGTTCTCATCCCTCAAACACCGCCTTTTCTCCCTGAGCCAAATACGAGTGTACTTAGGGCTTGAGGGTATGACCCCTTAGTTCTCTGTTTACAAAGAGCTTCCAGCCTCCTTCTGAGTTTGAAGGCCCACAAAATAAGGAATTCATTTTGATTTGCAGAGAACTCCTCATTTCACCTTGCATATGTCCTTTCAGTCTGTTTTCTTTGGTTATCTGCCTGCAGCCAGGAGATGAAGTCCGGGTGTCTTAAGGAGAGGAGCCCTGACTGAGGGTTCTGGGGAATCTGGGTCAAAACCTAGAGCTATCATTTCCTCTCTCTGTGGCCTATCTCCATTTCCTTAATCTCTCTAGGCCTCAGTTTACTCATTATTGGAGTAAGATATACACTACAAGTTCTTTTTACTTAACTACTTCCACCATATTTAATTACCAAATATTAGTATTACATACTAGTTATATATGGTTGAATCATATGTTCTCTAGCTGTCTTTTTTATGCCTGACAAATTGCTTTCCTAGTTCTGATAACTCATATGCATGTGGTTAAAACAACTTTTCTTAAAACTTTTTTTTTAAGTTTATTTATTTATTTTGAGAGAGAGAGAGTGTGAGGGAGGGGCAAAGAGAAAGGGAGGGAGAGAATTTCAAGCAGACTCCACACCAGCAGCGTGGAGCCTGACCTGGGGCTCAGACTCATGACTCATGAGATCATGACCTGAGCCAAAACCAAGAGCCTGATGCTTAACCAACTGAGCCACCCAGGCACCCCTAAAACAACTTTTATTAAAACATTAAATAATCAAGGTGTCATTCTTCAATGGCACTGTAATTGATTGAAAATTTCACTTTGGGTGATTATAAAATTGGTAACAACAATAAAGCAGCTGTTATTTTCTTATAAGAGAAAAATCACAAGATTGAGAATTTACTTACCTTTACCTGCCAAGAAGGAAAAATGTTGCTGAATATATTTACATATACATACATATGTATTTGTATCTTTGCAATATAACTGAATTTCTGCTAATACTTCACTCTGTTCATCTTGACTTATAGTACTTCATTTGGTTTTAGATGTCCGTCTGCAAAGATATACCTTGTAGGGGTGCCCTGGTGGCTCAGTCAGCTGAGTCCAACTCTTGGTTTCTGCTCAGGTCATGATCTCGCCATTTTGTGAGTTTGAGTCCTGCATCAGGCTCTGCACTAGCAGCATGGAGCCTGCTTGGGATTCTCTCTCTTTCTCTCTCTCTGCCCCTCCCCCACTGGTACTGTCTCTGTCTCAAAATAAATAAACTTTAAAAAAAAATTTAAAAAAGGTATAGATTGTGGGAAAACTTCTTACTGTTATGGAGAATGTAAAGAAAATGCCTCAGAATATTCTCTTAGGAAGGCAAAACATTTCTGATGCCATTCATATCCCTGACACCTCTGTTCCATTTTAGGGCTGACTTGTATCATCTGCCTTCTGGTGACCCAGCAGCTCTGTCCCACCTGAATATGCAGGATGTGAGGGAGGGAGGCTGCACCCTCTCATCCTCTGCATAGTGTCTTCCTGGATGGTTGCTGGAATTCATCAGTATTGCATTCTATTTTCCTAGCCTCAACTCCGTTTCTGTTTGCTTTTATTAAAGTTGCAGCAATTACGCAGGATCAGATCATTGAAAGGACTCACATGATTCCAAAGGGTATATTCATATAAGGCTTTGTAGGGGCAGAAACCTTTCCTCTCTTCCCTTCTAGGTTCTTTGCCTTGTCTAATAACTAAATTGACTTAACACATTAACAGGAGACAAATTTTGTATGTATGGGTGGTCCCATAAAAACAGACTCCCCAGCAGTCAGGTAATTGAGTCTTATATGCCATCCTGAGCTAAGGAGAAGGGGGTAGGGGTCTGGCACTATTTTTTTAAGTTTATTTATTTATTTTGAGAGAGGGAACTGGAGAGGGGCAGAAAAAGAATCCCAAGCAGGCTGTGTGCCATCCACAGAGCGTGTCATGGAGCTCCATCTCACAAACCGTGAGATCATGACCTGAGCTGAAACCAAGATTCGGATGCTTAATTGAGCCCCCCAGGCACCCCAGAGGGTCTGGCACTTTCAAGGGGTGGAAAATGGGAAGAGCCAGTGTTTGGTAAACAAATGTTTGTGAAGTCATGCAAGTAGTTCTTTCTTATACAAAACGTTCTCTTTGGTTACAGCTCTCTTCCTGGTATAGCCCTCACCGCCCCCCCCCCCCCCCATCTAAATTCTTTGAGGCAGTTCAGGGGAAGGTAAAAAATTCTCCCTGTCTCCTGGGCCTCTGGTTGTCTTCAGCTGCAAATAATCCATATGTCAAAGTGGCACATTCTGGGGTGGCTTATTCTGCTCCCCCTCAGCTTTGATAAACTAAAGGATGGGGTATAGCAGGAGCAGGAAAACACAGACAGACAGAGAGGTCTGAGCCTTCCAGACACAGCTTTAGGGCTCTTTCTTAATCTCAGTGGATGTGATTTGTGTTTAGGTTATGCACCATTAAGATACACACAAGATACCTGTTTCCAGGGCAGCCAAGACACAAGTTTACAGAAGAGTCTTTTGTATCGCCCTGCTCATATAGCTAAATTAGACAATATAATTTATGAATCTGAGTACCAATCATCGACCTATAAGTTTTCTATAAAAGATATAGATAATGGGGCACCTGGCTGGCTCAGGCAGTAGAGCATGTGACTCTTGATCTTGAGGTTGTGGGTTTCAGCCCCAAGTTGGGTGCAGAAATTACTTAAAATCCTTTTTAATAGGGGCGCCTGGGTGGCTCAGTCGGTTAAGCGTCTGACTTCGGCTCAGGTCATGATCTCACGGTCCATGAGTTCGAGCCCCGCGTCGGACTCTGTGCTGACAGCTCAGAGCCTGGAGCCTGTTTCAGATTCTGTGTCTCCCTCTCTCTCTGCCCCTCCCCTGCTCATGCTCTGTCTCTCTCTGTCTCAAAAATAAATAAACATTAAAAAAAATTTTTTTTAAATCCTTTTTAATAATATACAGACAAGTTAGTAGAGTATGTGTCAAGGAGAATTTCAGACTTTAAACAGCATACAAGTCACTCTTTAGTTCATTTTGTCTTTGTCATGGCCCAGGGTCAGCCACGGATGTCCAGGGGTCCCCAGAGATGAGCACAGACCTACCTTTGACTGCAGGTTAACCCGTATACAGTAACTCTTATTCTGTGCTAATACTGTTTCACTCTCACCTGAACCTTATAACTTTTAAATTTCACTACCTAGGATTTCCACTATATGTCAAGTTATCACTCCTGTCATACCAAAAGTTCGTTTTTTAGGTGATACCAAAGTTCAGTTTCTATTTACTTATTTCATAACAACAACAAAAAAAGCTTATACCAAGAAGACCTTGGTAAGGAGAGTTCTTTTTGAAACTTTTTAAGAAGTTTATTCATTTATTTTTGAGAAAGAGTGCATACACATGAGCAGGGGAGGGGCAGAGAGAGCAGGAGAGAGAAAATCCCAAGCCGGCTCCACGCTGTCAGCACAGAGCCCAACACGGGGCTTGAACTCGTGAGATCATAATCTGAGCTGAAACCAAGAGTCAGACGCTTAACCGACTGAGCCAGTCGGTACCCCTCTTTTGGAAACTTTAATGGAGATTTTAAGAGGTATAAAGTTTATCACCTTAAATATTTATGTAAAAGATACATCTTTGAATTTCTTAAGACTTTTAATACAACAGTAAAAAATTGGAATGCCGGTTAACTAAAGACCAATCAATACTTTAGAGTTTGTAACTTGTATTTTATTAAGCACATACACAGCTGGCTTCCTATATTAGTTAGCCTGTAGGACTCATATTCCCAGAATATTAAAAGCCTTTAATAGGGAAAAGATTCTGGATACACTGTAACAGTCAGGACCATAGCTACCACTGCTTCAGTAATCAGAGTCTTTACCTATGAAACTTACTTAATAGGCAGTGAGTATTCAAAATGTGGGCACCTCTTACTACCATCATGTCATTAGCTCCAGCATCAATTCTGAGGAAAATCTGTAGGATGTCCTCTTGGAAATAATAAAATAGTTTGTTTGTTTTTTTTTTTCCAGAAATAGCACCCACTAGCTCATTATAAACTGGGATAGATTTGCTGAGGCATTTATATGTATATTCATTCGTTATTTCTTAGAAGGAAACTATAACCTAAAGACAGAAGTTAAAATAATCTGGTTCATATTAGCCATCCCATTTAAGCAATAAATCACTTTAAAGATCATTTTAAAGATAGCAGAACATAGTGGTTAAGAACATGTGTTCTAAAAGTACATTGACTCTTGCTCTGCCATTTATTCTTGAATTTAGGGAAATTATTATGTAACCAAACCAAGCCTCAGCCTATGTGTAAAATGGGATTAAGGGCACCTGGCTGGCTCAGTCAGTAGAGCACATGACTCTTGATCTCCGACTTGTGAGTTTGAGCCTTACGTTGGATGTAGAGATTACTTAAAACAAAATTTTAATGAGATTAATAATGGTATCCATCTCATAGAGTTAAGTGTGTTAAAAGGTTAAAAGTATTTCGTATTTCTAAAGTGCTTAGAATAGTCTTAGCACATTGTAAGCATTATGTAAGTGCTTATTAAGTTAATAAATTCTGGCTTGTAATTGAAGAATGCCATATGAAATACATGATATATATGATATATATATTATATATAAACATATATATATAAATACACATATATAAATAACATATAAAATACTTATTAAAACATATAAATAAAATATACATATTCCATAAATATACATATAAAATATACATATATGCATAAATAAAACAGCTTTGCAATGATTAGTCTGGTATGAAATTATGTTAGCCATGTTCGTTTTCATGTGGGAATAAGTTGGCTTTATAAAGTTTGAGACTAGGCAAAATACAAAGGAACTCTGGAAGTATAGGTAAGATACTAAGCACAGTGCATTGGGATGAGGTGGAAACCAGGCTCGTGTGGGACAAGATGAGAGGGAGATTTTTACCCACTGTATATATTTTTATAATTTCTGGATCTGGAATCAGTATCTCTTCATCTTAAATTCTTCATATGATGAGTGAGAATCATATCTATGTATTGATGGTTTTTTCAAAGAATTTTCAAAGGGTTACGGATAGAGAACATTCTAAAGGATCCCCAACACAGTCCTGCAAAAACTTTTAACTGACTTTTGAAACAACTACCTACTAAGAAAAATGTATGATAGCTCAGTACAATTTACAAAGTGCTTTTAGAAATACTTTCTCATTTATTTCTTACAACTCTGGAGTTGACCAGAAAAGCTACTTTTCTACCTTTAGTAGAAAACTTTTCTTTTAATAAGAAAATACTATTAATAACTTTTCTTTTAATAAGAAAACTGCAAGTCCCAGAAATTCCTGGGTGTGAAAGCCAGTATTTGAAACTGAATCCATGTCTAGAACTATTTTTACTCTACCACCTACCTCTATAAAACAGATGCCTCAGGGCGTCTGGGTGGCTCAGTCCGTTAAGCGTCCTACTCTTGATCTCAGTTCAAATCATAATCTCACAGTTTGTGGTATGGCTCCTCATCGGGCTTTGCGCTGAAAGTGCAAAATCTCTTGGGATTCTCTCCTCTCCCGCTGAGCCTCCCCCGTTTGTGTGTGTGTGCGAACATGCACATGTGCTCTCTCTCTCAAAATAAAAAAATAAATATTAAAAAAAATAACCTAAACAGAAACTTAAAAAAAGCAGATGTCTCTCTGCAGCTATTGTTTTTGATACTATGCCATAAATTGAAGACTTCATTTGAGTAACTATATTCACTATTTTTTAAGTTTCCTGCTTTATTGCCAATGTTTGGACTAAACTTTTATTTCCTGGGTAATAAAGATGTTTTATAGGAACAAAAAATAAATAGCTAGGTCAGACAGGCCAGATATCCTGGAAAAGCTTCAGAAACTATCTGGATGAATGACCAATCATCGTTTACTATACACACATACCTGAAGAATAAACAAAAATAGTGTCTCTAATAATCAGTCCCCTGAGGGACTAACTTGTCCCTTTCAAATCAAATTATGTTGTATTAATACCCCCCTTTCTGTTCAGCCTTTTCTTCCTGATGATAATCATCTCACATTTTGTTACCTTCTATCCCTTCTCCCTTATCTTTCCTCTAAATTTTTTCTTTATTTCAATGTTTACTTGCATTAAAAAAAATCACTTTAATGGATACAATTACCTCCTTTTTTATTCACTTCTTCCCCTTTCACGATGTCTCTTTTCAATAAAAAATCTATAAACAGTATATTCCCTTGATGATGGGGATTAAAATTACTTATCATAATCAATCACTTTGACCCTGTTGATGCTATCTATTTCTTTGGTTAGATCATTCTTTACAGTAAGATCAAGGAAAGTATGAGAAGCTGAGGTAAAAGGGTAACTGTTAGAGATTGAACTATTTCTGGAGTATTTGCGAATACAGCTTTCATGTGTATTGCACAATCTAGATTCAAATTTATTTAGTACGTGATGTAAATTTCCCTTTTCCATTTAATAAGTCATCACAGTAATTGTGTAATCAGAGCAGCATGTATATTTAATGTTATAAAGAGAAACTATCAGAAAACTGTTGTGCTATCATTCATTATGGTGTTTTATATCTTTAAATTTAAAAAAGAGAAATTAAAAGAAAAATCAAACAAGTAAGCAAGAGGTAACTAGACTGCTTTGGGAAATGATCATGGTTTCCTGACGTCAAGGTTGGTTATAGAAAAGAGAAAAGATTTCAATATTTTATGTATGTAAGAGCTCATTCCAAAACAGATCAGTATATTTAGGTTACAATACCCGGGTCACAAAGCCACATTTTATTGATAAAAAATAACTTGCAGCAATTGAGTGAACTTTAAATGATCATGCTTCCTTGTGAAACATAATATTGTGATTGCTAGATCTGATATATGCTGGATAAATGCCAGCACGATTATAGTACTTTGCTGATGTAGAATGAAATATGTTTTGTGCTGTAGTAAAGCTGCCTATAGACTTCAAAAAGCCAAGATATTTTATCAGCAGTAACCAATTGTTTAAAATGTTCCACACAGTTTTAAAAGACCACATATTATATGATTCCATTTATATGAAAATGTCCAATAGAAGCAAGTAGAAAGTGGATTAGTAGCTGCCTGGAGCTGGAAAAATGGGGTGGGGTATGAGGTGGGGAGCTAAAAGGTTTAGAATTCATTTCTGAGGTAATAAAAATGTTCCAAAATTGATTGTGGTGATGGTCACAACTCTGTGACTATATTAAAAACCACTGAATTATATACTTTAAGTGGGTGGATTATAGGTATATGAATTGTATCTTAAGGAAGTTGATACCAAAAAAAAAAAATCTTACACAAAGAGCTTTCCTGTAAAACACATGTTCCACACCACTAAGATACAATGGAAATGTTTCTGATTTATTTTGAAAATTTAGAATTATGTCTGTGTTCTTTTAATGCACTCTTTATTAAAGTAAAAGAATGAAAAAACTATAAATCAGGGTATAAGAAAATAAGTCGTTATTTATTTTGTGCCATTTATTTCAAATGTTTGCATTAAAAGGATAGGTTTTATTTTGCTGGCGAGCTATTGCTTATGATAAATGTTTGAGATGAGGCATTGAAATGTGAACTGTTTGTGAGATGTATTGGTCCTTGGCTTCTTTCTAATGGAGTCAGATGTCCTATGGGAAAGATGCCTTTATTGCTTCAAATTCAGTCTAAAGTCGTTAACTCTTCATGATAGCACTTCTTCAGAGCAAGATTTGTGTACGCTTCAAAGTGAGAATTGCAGAGTTTTGGTTTCGTTATAGCTTTGTTTCTGTTTTTTTCTTTCTATTTTTTGTTTCCAGTTTTTATTTAAATTCCAGTTCGTTAACATACAGTGAAAGGTTAGTTTCAGGAGTGGAATTTAGTGATTCATCACTTACATATAACACCCAGTGCTCCTCATAACAAAGAGCCCTCCTTAATACCCATCACCCATTTAGCCCAAACCTCTGCCCACTTCCCTTCCAGCAACCCTCAGTTTATTCTCTGTAGTTTAGAGTTTGTTTTATGGTTTGCCTCTCTTGATTTTTTCCCCTATGTTCATCTGTTTTTTTTTTCTTGAATTCCACATTTGAGTGAAATTATATGGCATTTGTCTTTGACTGACTCATTTAGGCTTGCATAATATGCTCATGCTCTAGTTCTGTCCTTGTTGCAAATGGTAAGATTTCATTCTTTTTTATGGCTGAGTAATATTCCATTGTATATATATATACCACATATTCTTTATTCATTCCTCAGTCAATGGACACTTGCACTCCTTCCATAATTAGGCTATTGTTGATAATGTTGCTATAAACATTAGGGTGCATGTGTCCCCTTGAGTCAGTATTTTTGTATCCTTTGTGTAAATACCTAATAGTGTGGTTACTGGATCTTAGGGTAGTTCTATTTTTAACTTTTTGAGGAACCTCCATACTGTTTTTCCAAAGTGGCTGCACCAGTTTGCATTTCCTACCAACAGTGTAAGAGGGTTCCCCTTTCTCCTCATCCTCACTAACATCTGTTCTTTCCTGTATTGTTAATTTTAGCTATTCTGACAAGTGTGAAGTGATATCTCACTGTGGTTTTTATTTGTACTTACCCGATGATGATTTATGTTGAACATCTTTTCATGTGTCTCTTAGCCATCTGTATGTCTTCTTTGGAAAAATGTCTATTCATGTCTTCTGCTCATTTCTTAAGTGGATTATTTATTTTTTAGGTGTTGACTTTGATAAGTCTTTTATAGATTTTGGATACTAGCCTTTTATCAGATGTCATTTGCAAATATCTTCTTCCATTCCAAAGGTTGCCTTTTAGTTTTGGTGATTGTTTCCTTGACTGTGAAGAAGTTTTTTTGAATCTTCATGAGGTCCAATAGTTCACGTTTGCTTTTGTTTCCCTTACCTATGGAGATGTATCTCAGAAGAAATTGTTATGGCCAAAGTCAAAGAGGTTGTTTCCTGTGTTCTCCTTTAGAATTTTGATGGCTGTCTTACAGTTAGGTCTTTCTTTCAGTTTGAATTTACTTTGTGTAAGAAAGTGGTCCAGTTTCATTCTGCATGTTGCTGTCATTTTTCCTACATCAGTTGTTGAAGAGACTGTCTTTTTTCCATTGGATATTCTTTCTTGCTTTGTTGAAGATTAGTTGGCCATATAGTTGTGGGTCCATTTTCTGTTCTGTCTTCTGTTCCATTGATCTATGTGTCTGTTCTTGTGCCAGTACCATACTGTCTTGATCACTACAGCTTTCTAACGTAACTTGAAGTCCAGAATTTTGATGCCCCCAATTTGCTGTTCTTTTTCAAGATTGTTTTGACTATTTGGTTTCTTCTGTGGTTACATACAAATTTTAGGATTGTTTGAGCTCTGTGAGAAATGTTGGTAGCATTTTGATAGGGATTGCATCAAATGTGTGGATTACTTTGGCTAGTACAGACATTGTAAAAATATTTGTTCTTCCAATCCATGAACATGGGATGTTTTCCCATTTCTTTTTGTCATCTTCAATTTCTTTCATAAGTGTTCTATAGGTTTCAGAGTACAGATCTTTTACTTCTTTGGTTAGGTTTATTCCTAGATATCTTATGGTTTTTGGTGCAATTGTAAAGGGATTGGTTCCTTGAATTCTTTTTCTGCTTCTTCTTTATTGGTGTATAGAAATGTAACAGATTTCTGTACATTGATTTTATATACCTGCAACTTTACTGAATTCGTGTATCAGTTGTAGCAATTTTTTGGAGTCTTTCAGATTTTCCACATGGAGTATCATGTTGTCTGCGAATAGTGAAAGTTTGACTTCTTCCTTGCTGATTTGGATGCTTTTTGTTGTTGTTGTTGTTGTTGTTGTTGTTGTTGTCTGCTTGCTGAGGCTAGGACTTCCAGTACTATGTTGAATAACATTGATGAGAGTAGACATCCTATTCTTGTCCCTGACCATAGAGGACAAGCTCTCAGTTTTTCCCCATTGAGGATTATATTACCTGCGAGTCTTTCATATATGGCCTTTTCTATGCTGTACTTTGCCACATGCTTTTTCTGCATCTATTGAGTGGATCATTTGGTTCTTATCCTTTCTTTTATTAGTGTGGCGTATCGGGGCGCCTGGGTGGCTCAGTTGGTTGAGCGACCGACTTCAGCTCAGGTCACAATCTCACGGTTCGTGAGTTCGAGCCCCGCGTCGGGCTCTGGGCTGATGGCTCAAAGCCTGGAGCCTGCTTCCAATTCTGTGTCTCCCTCTCTCTCTGCCCCTCCCCTGTTCATGCTCTGTCTCTCTCTGTCTCAAAAATAAATAAACATTAAAAAAAAATTTTTTTTTAAATGTGGTGTATCACGTTGATTGATTTGCAGATACTGAACCACACTTACAGCCCAGGAATAAATCCTACTTGATTGTGATAAATGCTTCTTTTAATGTACCATCGGATTCGATTTGCTAGTATTTTGTTGAGAATAATGGCATCCATGTTCACCAGGGATATTGGTCTATAATTTTCCTTTTAAAAATTTTTGAACAATGTTTATTTATTTTTGAGAGAGAGAGAAAGAGAGAGACAGAGTGCAAGCTGGGGAGGGGTAGAGAGAGAGGGAGCCACAGAATCTGAAGCAGGGTCCAGGCTCTGAGCTGTCAGCACAGAGCCGACTCAGGACTCGAACTCCCAAACCATGAGATCATGACCTGAGCCGAAGTTGGACACTCAACCAACTGAGCCACCCAGGCACCTCTGTAATTCTCCTTTTTAATGGGGTCTTTATCTGGTTTTGGAATCAAGGTGATCTGTCCTCATAGAATGAGTTGGAAGTTTTCCTTCTATTTCTATTTTTTTGAAAAGTTTGAGAAGAATAGGTATTAACACTTCTTTAAATGTCTGGTAGAATTCTCCTGGGAAGCCATCTGGCCCTGGACTTTTGTTTGTTGGGAGATTTTTGATTACTGTTTCGATTTGTTGGTTATGGGTCTGGTCAAGTTTTCTATTTCTTCCTGTTCTCGTTTTGGTAGTTTGTATGTTACTAGGAATTTATCCATTTGTTTGAAATTGCTCAGTTTGTTAGCATATAATTTTTCATAATATTCTCTTTTAATTGTATTTCTGTAGTGGCAGTTGTGATCTCTCCTCCCTCATTTGTGATTTTATTTATTTGGGTTCTTTCTCTTTTCTTTTTGATAAGTCTGGCTAGGGGGTTATCAATTTTAGTAATTCTTTCAAAGATCCAGCTCCTGGTTTCATTAATCTGTCCTACCTTTTTTTTTTAATTTTCTGTATCTTTTATTTCTGCTCTAATCTTTATTATTTTCCTTGTTCTGCTGGCTTTAGTATTCATTTGTTGTTCTTTCTCTACCTCCTTTACATGTAATGTTAGGTTGCATATTTCAGATTTTTCTTGTTTCTTGAGGTAGAACTGTATAACTGTATACTTTCCTCTTATGACTGCTTTTGCTGCATCCCAAAGGTTTTGAACTATCTTGTTTTGTTTATCATTTATTTCCATGTATTTTTTAATTTCTTCTTTGATTTCTTTGTTGACCCATTCGGTTTTTAGTAGTATTTAACCTCCATGTATTTGCGGTCTTTCCAAATTTTTCCTTGTGGTTGACTTCTAGTTTCATAGTTTTGTAGTCTGAGAATATGCATAGTGTGATCGCAGTCTTTTTGTACTTGTTGAGTGCTGATTTGTGACCCGATATGTGATCTATTTTAGAGAATGTCCCATGTACACTCAAAAAGAATGTGTATTCTGCTTTAAGATGAAATGTTTGAATAATCTGTGAAGTTCATCTGGTCCAGTGTGTCATTGAAAGCCATTTTTCCCTTGTTGATTTTCTGCTTAGAAGATCTCTCCATTGCTATAAGTGAGGTGTTAAAGTCTCTTATTATTATTGTTGTTATTATTATTATTTTATTTAGACAGAGAGTGAGCATGAGTGGGGGAGAAGGCAGAGAGAGGGAGGGAGGGAGAGGGAGGATGTCAAGCAGGCTTCACTCTCAGCATGATGCCTGAGGCGGTGCTTGATACGACAACCCTGGGATCATGACCTGAGCTGAAATCAAGAGTCAGATGCTCAACTGATTGAGCCACTCAGGCACCCCTAATGTCCCCTACTATTATTGTATTATTGTCAGTGAGTTCTTTATGTTTGTTATTAATTGATTTATATATTTGAGTGTTCCAAGTTGACATAAATATTTCCAAGCTTTAGATCTTCTGGTTGGATAAACCACTTTATTATGATATAGGTATTCATCTCTTGTTACAATCTTTTGTGTAAAATCTAGTTTGTCTGATATGAGTGTTGGTATTCCAGCTTTCTCTTGATGTCTGTTTGCATGATAAATGGTTCTCCATCCCCTCATTTTCAATCTGCAGATGTTTTTAGGTCTGAAATTGGTCTCTTGTAGGCAGCATATAGATGGGTCTTTTTTTTTTTAATCCATTCTGACACACTGTGCTTTTGACTGGAGCATTTAGTCCTTTTCCATTCAGAGTGATCATTGATAGATATGAACTTAGTGCCATGGTAGTACCTGTAAACTCCTTGTTTCTGGATATTTTCTCTGTTCCTTTCTAGTCTTTGTCCCTTTTGATGTTTCCTTTCCATTCAGAGTCTACTTTAATATTTCTTGCAAGGCTGGCTTAGTGGTCATGAACTCCTTTAGTTTTTGTTTGCCTGGGAAACTCTTTATCTCTCCTTCTATTCTGAATTACAGCCTTTCTGGATAGTATTCTTGGGCTGCACATTTTTCCCATTCAGCACATTGAATATATCATACCACTCCCTTCTTGCCTGCCAAGTTTTGAGGAAGGGGTATGCTGCTAACCTTATTTGTCTTCTTTTACAAGTCAGGGACTTCTTTTGTCTTGCCGCCTTTTGGATTTTTTCCTTATCTCTATATTTTACCAATTTAACTATGATATGTCTTGGTGTTGACCTGCTTTTGTTGATTTTTGATGAGAGTTCTCTGTGCCTCTGGGATTTAGATGTCTGTTTACTTCCCCAGATTAGGGAAGTTTTTAACTATTATTTCCTCAGTCAACCTTCTGCCCCCTTTTCCTCTGTTCTTATTCTGGAGCTCCTATGATATGAATGTTATTAGGCTTTATGGATCACTGAGTTCTCAAAGTCTGCATTCATGATCTAATATTTTTCTTTCCCTCTTCTTTTCAGCTTCACAATTTTCCATAATGTCATCTCCCATTTTTTAAAGGTTTGTTGATTTATTTTGAGAGAGAGAGAGAGAGAGAGAGAGAGAGAGCAAGCAGGGAAGCGGCAGAGAGAGGGAGAGACAGAATCCCAGAGCAGGGTCTGAACTGTCAGCCGAGTGCTCAAACTCACAAACTGTAATATCATCCACCTGAGCTGAGATTAAGATGCTTAACTGACTGAGCCACCTAGGCACCCCCATAATTTTATCTTTTTTTCTTTTTAACAATGTTTATTTTTGAGAGAGACAGAACATGAGTGGAGGAAGGACAGAGAGAGAGGGAAACACAGAACCTGAACCAGGTTCCAGGTTCTGAGCTGTCAGCCCAGAGCCCGAAACGGGGCTCAAACCCACAAACTGCAAGATAATAATCTGAGCCAAAGTCAAATGCTTAACCAATTTAGCCACCCAGGTACCCCCATAATTTTATCTTCTATATCACTTATTTGTTTCTCTACTTCTTCCATCCTCGTGGTCATTACATCCAGTCAGTTTTGCATTTTGGTTATAGCATTTTTTATTTTGGCCTGACTAGTTTTAGGACTTTTACCTCTGCAGTAAGGGACTCCATGGTGTCTTCTATTCTTTTCTTAAGCCTAGCTAGTATCCTTATGATTGTTGTTTTAAATTCTGGCTCAAGCATATTACTTATATCTGTTTCGCTTAGATCCCCTGACCTAACCTTTTCTTGTTCTTTCTTTTGGGATGAATTCCTCCATCTTGGCATTTTGTCTAGCTCTCTGTCTTCTTTTGTATGTTAAGAAAGTCTGTTATGTTTCCTCCTCCTGACAGAAATGGATTTATGAAGCAGAGGTCATATACCGTCCAGAACCTGGCGCTTCAGGAAGTGTCTCTGGTGTATGCGATGTGCACTCTGCTGCTGTTTTTTGGCTGCTCTTTCCCTCAGGTCAATCTTCTGCAGAGTTTCTCTGTAGAGAGTTAAACTAAGCCAGAGTGTGGCTAGTTTTAACTAGGTGTGCTCTGATCTACTTGTTAAAGAAGACCTGATGTTATTTCCACTAGAGCTGAAGCTTTGCAGAACTCTGTGATCGGTAGTAGACATGGTGTGTGTTTGTTGGGGGGTGGGGGTGGGGGGTTGTGCTGGTCTTCTGGAGGAGAGGCCCATTGCACTGATTCTTAGGCATACTTCCCCCCAAAAAGCAGTACCTGCAATGTGCAGGGGGGTGGGCCTTGGTGTAAGCAGTTTATTTAGGCTGCCACTGTCGGCACTGTGCTGGTTAATGAAGTTAGTTTATGCTGAGGAGTGGGGAAGAGAAATGGTGTCAGCTGCCTCCCTTGTCCCCAGCTAGGGGAGTTTGTGCCTGCTGTTGTCTGGGAAGTCCTCCCAGAAGGGCAAACCATCTCCCCTCGTATAACCTAGGCATCCCTCATATCCTTGCCCACACCCTGTCTGTGTCTGGGCCATCTGCCCACCAGGCAGCACAGGCTTTGTTGCTCTTGTATAGTCACTAATTCGTGTCCAGTCAGGACCTGATCCTGATTACCCTTTTTTAAAAAAACATTTATTTATTATTGAGAGACAGAGAGAAACAGAGCATGAGCATGGGAGGGGCAGAGAGAGAAGGAGACACAGAATATGAAGCAGGCTCCAGGCTCTGAGCTGTCAGCACAGAGTCTGACATGGGGCTCGAACTCAAAAACCGCGAGATCATGACCTGAGTCGAAGTCGGATGCTTAACTGACTGAGCCACCCAGGCACCCCTGTTTTACCCTTTTTAAAAAAAAATTAATGTTTTTTTTGTTGTTGTTGTTTTTGTTTTGTTTTTTTTTTAGAGAGAGAGAGAGAGTGCAAGTGGTGGAGGGGCAGAGAGAGTGGGAGACACAGAATCTGAAGCAGGCTCCAGGCTCTGAGCTGTCAGCACAGACCCCAGTGCAGGGCTCCAATCCACGAAACACGAGATCATGGCCCAAGCCAAAGTCGGATGCTTAACCGACTGAGCCAGCGAGGCACCCGATTTTACCCTTTTTTATATTGATCCACTTCTCTTTTATTTTTATGCCATTATTTAAATCTGATCGTCCAGTCAACCCTTGGCAGTTGCAAGTGATAAGGGGCTTAGTGGTTTACACCATTCAGCTGTACAGATACTATCATTTTACTGTCTCAAAATAACATTTTTCAGTGATTTGGTCTGTGGATTGTTTAAAATTTTCCTTTAAAAGGCAAAAGTCTTGCAGTCAAATAAACTTAGCAAACACTGCATACCATGTCTTGCTCTTACAAAGTTTCAAAGCATACTAGCAAATGAAGTGCTCTGGGAAGTCCAGCAACAACAACAAAAATAAGCGCATGACTTTATTTAATGTAGTATTTCCCAAACTTATGTTTGAATGACTCCTAGTAACTCTATATAGAATAGCCTAATTCAGAACTCACTGTGGGAAATGCTGTCCTGAAATCATAATTCTCTTCTTCTTTATTACTCTTGCGCAGCCACAACAAATCTTCTACTTCCTTTTTCTTGCTGAGCATGTTTGTTTTAAGCCACATTTCAAAATTACCCTGTTTGTTCTTCCTAGTTATTAAGTCTAGATTGCAATCAAAGATACCGACTCTTTGGTACTCTGGATATTGTGTTTTCTTCATTGGTAGCTCTCCTGAAGACTTGTGAAGCCCACATACTGCCTGTTAGAGCAATAGGGTTTACCTTATTGTGATTTTGGAAGAAAATCCTTATGTGTCCATCAGCTTGTTATCACAGAGATGTCTTGCTCTGTTTCTCATTCATTGTACCCATTCTTATGAGAGATAACATTGCGAGTCATGTCAGTCATATATCAATACAGTAAATGAGTTTATCAAATCTTTTCCTTAGTGCAAATTTCTAGAGATGGAATAAAGTATAAATATGCATGGAATGGGTGTCACCAATAAGAATTTCTTAACACTAGGGGATTTTACCTAGGGGATTTTACCTACCTGCTTCGTAGGTGTGCTTTTGAAATTTTTTTTCAGTTTATGAACTCACATGTATAAAATATACTCAACCCTACAAAGACTTCCTTAGCTTCTCTTCATGTTACCACTAATCCTGTTCAAGCTTGAAATGATGAGTTGAGCTCTGGGATACAACTACCATGTGTGACATGCCCACTGGATTCTAGGGCACTGTGATAAACAATTACTGAGAAAGTCCCTGCTGTCATGGCTCTTACATCTAGTAGGAGAAAAAATAGCCAATAAGCAAACAAACAAATCAGTAGCGATAAGCATTTTCCAGACCATTAACACAGGATTATGTGAATGTGACTGGGTAGCTACTTTAGATTGAATGATCAGGAAAAGCTTCTTATGGAGAAGACATTTAGGTTGAAATCCTAATGAAGAAACAGCAATGTGAACAAGGAAAAGGGAATCCCCAAATGCAAAAACTCTAAAGGAGGACCCAACTTGGGGTGGTTGAGAAACCAAAAGGCCAAGGAAGGGAGCCTCATGGGTGAATGCGAGCAAAATAGATGATGAGCTCTTTATTTTTTTTTTAATTTTTTTTTAACGTGTATTTATTTTTGAGACAGAGAGAGACAGAGCATGAACAGGGGAGGGGCAGAGAGAGAGGGAGACACAGAATCTGAAACAGGCTCCAGGCTCTGAGCGGTCAGCACAGAGCCCGACGCGAGGCTCAAACTCACGGACCATGAGATCATGACCTGAGCCGAAGTCGGATGCTTAACCGACCGAGCCACCTAGACGCCCCAATGATGAGCTCTTTAAAGGAGGTAGGAGGCAGGGCACATGGGGTTCTGTTAGCACTGGTAAGGATTTGAGAATCATTAGCATATAGGTGGTTTATTGAAAGCCAGAGACCTTGACAAGGTTGCCTTTGGGGAGTAAGTAGACAGAAAAGGGGGGTTACTCAGCATAGATTTGGAACAGTCAACATTTAGAGATTGAGCAGAGAAAGATGAGGAGCAAGTCAGAAAGGACTCTAAAGAAGCAACCAGTGAGGTTAGTTTAGATGTCTGGAAAGCCATTGGAGAAGGTGTTTCTAAAAGGAGGGAGTGGTAAATCCCATTGAAGAAGTGGAGTAAGAGGAAAACAGATATGCTTGTTACAAATCTAGTGGCAGCATGCAAAGTCATTGATGACTTTGATGAGAGCAGTTTCAGTGTTCCTTGGAATGGACTGAAGACAAATATGATCTGAGAAAGGGTGATCATGCATAAAGAAATAGAGATACAGATATAAAGGTCAAGGGTTTTTTTAAATAAATTTTAAAAATATTTATTTATTTATTTATTTTCAGATATAGAAAGAGAGCATGAGCACAAGCAGGGGAGGGGCAGAGAGAGAGAGAGAGAGAGGGAGACACAGAATCCAAAGCAGGCTCCAAATTCTGAGTTGTCAGCAGAAAGCCCGACATGGGACTCAAACTCACAAACTGTGAGATCATGACCTGAGCCAAAGTCGGATGTTTGACTGACTGAGCCACCCGGGCGCCCCAAGGTTTGTTAGTTTTAAGGAAGGATTTGTTATCTTTGTGAACAGTAGATTGGAAGCAACTAATGAAAATGAGAATGGGAATAGGAGCCAAACCTTGCCTTCCTCCCCACACTACCACAACCAAGGAAATGTGAGACAAGGTTCTAGGGGAGGGAAGGAGAAACTGATGATAGGAGAACAGGGAAGCAGGAAACTTACTACATTGTGGACATGTAGCATGACCACTAGTGCTTAAGACCCATTTGGATTTGAAAGAATCAAGACTTTTTTGGTTTTTTAATCGATCCCTCCTACCAGGTACCATTTTAATCCACAAAACAACCCTTGGAGGTGGTTCCTCCTGCAAGAAAAGAAGCAGACATGGAGAAGTAAGTAACCTCGGCCAAAGTTAGTAAGTGTTGGAGTATGGCTGCTCAGCTTTGGGCATGCAAGGCAGAGTTAAGCTTTATGATCAAGAGAGAGGGATGGAAGGGAATTAAATGTGTTTGCAAGAGAGTAAGTGTGTGACAGTAGTGGGATCGAAGCTGGATGAGGAGGGAAGTGAAGACCCAAGGTCATAGATAATGAGCAAGTTGGAGATCAAAGGTGGAAGAATGGCTGGGTTAGGAGAATCAGAGATGATTTAGAAGAGTAGGAGATTTAGTTACTGGTGACAACATGACAGAGTGGGTGGCTGACGTGTGATAGAAGAGCAAATCACCCGAGTTGAGGTTGAGGAACTGAGAAGTCAGGACCTGTCCCACGATGTGTCATCCAGTAGCCCCATCCTTCTTCTTGCCTCGCGCAAGAGAAACTCAGAGACTTGTGCTCACGGAATCCTCAAATAAAGCATATGCTGGTCCTAAGGCATGGAGAGTTGGGGCAGTGCAGGTGGCAATGTCAGCAGGTTCCCTTGGGTTAAAGCGGGTCACGACCCCTTTTCCTCTCCGTTCCCCACCCCTACACTTTCCTCAGCTACCCAATTCCAGGCATTCTTGGCCCCAGGGCAGAGAATTCTTGGCCCAGAAGAGGCAGAGAAAACAATGGTCCACTCCTCTCACCAACTGAGAGAAGTGTTAATTTTTGGCAAGGGAAGGAAAATAAGCAAACTGCCTGGCAGTGGCAACTTTGTGGCAGAGAAGTGAGAAATAACCCCAACCGTTCCCCCTCTGAAGCTTTTCCCACTTGGACCAGCATCTCTGGTCCAGATCAGATCAGAAGTTCCTGCTTTGACTATCCAAATTGATACTACTTACAACTTTATAAGCCACATCACTAACTCTCACATTCACTTTGTCGTAAATGTCTTTTCTTCTTACAGCTTGATTTAGGTGCCTTTATCCTTACTCTGTTTTTTCCCCTCTTCTTTTCTTATCATGTCAGCCATTCTAGCTGCAGCGTACCTCAGTACTCCTAGCTCTCTCACTTTGGCTCTTGGAGTGGCTGCTCAAGTTCATTCTCTGTGGCTCTCTCTTCTTGTAGCCCACCCTCCCTGCTCCAAGCAGGGTCACTTGTCAAACTATAGGTCTGATCACATGACTGCTTTGCTTAAGAGACTGTGATGGTTTGTTCTCCCCGATTCCTTTGTTTAACATAGAATTTCCCGCAAAATTGTCTCGAGTTACTTTGCTCCAATCACACCAAACTGCACTATTTTCTAACCTACAGCCCATTTAAGGACTTAAAATGTTCTAAGCACTGAAAACATTTTGGTTCTTCCTCCATCCCATAGATTAACAATACTAGTCTGTAATTCAACATTTTATTGTATGGAATAATACTGAACTTAGACCTAAGCTAAAAATAATTGTCCATTTTCTAGATTTTTTGTGAATTTCTCTTTCTATCTCTCTGTCAGTGCTTTATCTTTACTGATTTCCGCAAAGTAATGCCCAGTCTGACCACTGGGTATTTTTTTTTTCAATATATAAAATGTATTGTCAAATTGGTTTCCATACAACACCCAGTGCTCATCCCAAAAGGTGCCCTCCTCAATACCCATCACCCACCCTCCCCTCCCTCCCACCCCCCATCAACCCTCAGTTTGTTCTCAGTTTTGAAGAGTCTCTTATGCTTTGGCTCTCTCCCACTCTAACCTCTTTTTTTGTTTTCCCTCCCCCTCCCCCATGGGTTTCTGTTAAGTTTCTCAGGATCCACATAAGAGTGAAAACATATGGTATCTGTCTTTCTCTGTATGGCTTATTTCACTTAGCGTCACACTCTCCAGTTCCATCCATGTTACTACAAAGGGCCATATTTTGTTCTTTCTCATTGCCACGTAGTACTCCATTGTGTATATAAACCACAATTTCTTTATCCATTCATCACTTGATGGACATTTAGGCTCTTTCCATAATTTGGCTATTGTTGAGAGTGCTACTATAAACATTGGGGTACAAGTGCCCCTATGCATCAGTACTCCTGTATCCCTTGGGTAAATTCCTAGCAGTGCTATTGCTGGGTCATAGGGTAGGTCTATTTTTAATTTTCTGAGGAACCTCCACACTGTTTTCCAGAGTGGCTGCACCAATTTGCATTCCCACCAACAGTGCAAGAAGGTTCCCGTTTCTCCACATCCTCTCCAGCATCTATAGTCTCCTGATTTGTTCATTTTGGCCACTCTGACTGGCGTGAGGTGATATCTGAGTGTGGTTTTGATTTGTATTTCCCTGATAAGGAGCGATGTTGAGCATCTTTTCATGTGCCTGTTGGCCATCCAGATGTCTTCTTTAGAGAAGTGTCTATTCATGTTTTCTGCCCATTTCTTCACTGGGTTATTTGTTTTTCAGGTGTGGAGTTTGGTGAGCTCTTTATAGATTTTGGATACTAGCCCTTTGTCCGATATGTCATTTGCAAATATCTTTTCCCATTCCGTTGGTTGCCTTTTAGTTTTGTTGGTTGTTTCCTTTGCTGTGCAGAAGCTTTTTATCTTCATAAGATCCCAGTAGTTCATCTATGCTTTTAATTCCCTTGCCTTTGAGGATGTGTCAAGTAAGGAATTGCTGCGGCTAAGGTCAGAGAGGTCTTTTCCTGCTTTCTCCTCTAGGGTTTTGATGGCTTCCTGTCTCACATTCAGGTCCTTTATCCATTTTGAGTTTATTTTTGTGAATGGTGTGAGAAAGTGGTCTAGTTTCAACCTTCTGCATGTTGCTGTCCAGTTCTCCCAACACCATTTGTTAAAGAGACTGTCTTTTTTCCATTGGATGTTCTTTCCTGCTTTGTCAAAGATGAGTTGGCCATACGTTTGTCGGTCTAGTTCTGGGGTTTCTATTCTATTCCATTGGTCTATGTGTCTGTTTTTGTGCCAATACCATGCTGTCTTGATGATGACAGCTTTGTAGTAGAGGCTAAAGTCTGAGATTGTGATGCCTCCTGCTTTGGTCTTCTTCTTCAAAATTACTTTGGCTATTCGGGGCCTTTTGTGGTTCCATATGAATTTTAGGATTGCTTGTTCTAGTTTCGAGAAGAATGCTGGTGCAATTTTGATTGGGATTGCATTGGATGTGTAGATAGCTTTGGGTAGTATTGACATTTTGACAATATTTATTCTTCCAATCCATGAGCAGGGAATGTCTTTCCATTTCTTTATATCTTCTTCAATTACCTTCATAAGCTTTCTATAGTTTTCAGCATACAGATCTTTTACATCTTTGGTTAGATTTATCCCTAGGTATTTTATGCTTCTTGGTGCAATTGTGAATGGGATCAGTTTCTTTATTTGTCTTTCTTTTGCTTCATTGTTAGTGTATAAGGATGCAACTGATTTCTATACATTGATTTTGTATCCTGCAACTTTGCTGAATTCATGTATTAGTTCTAGCAGACTTTTGGTGGAGTCTATCAGATTTTCCATGTATAGTATCATGTCATCTGCAAAAAGCGAAAGCTTGACTTCATCTTTGCCAATTTTGATGCCTTTGATTTCCTTTTGTTGTCTGATTGCTGACGCTAGAACTTCCAACACTATGTTAAACAACAGCAGTGAGAGTGGGCATCCCTGTCGTGTTCCTGATCTCAGGGAAAAAGCTCTCATTTTTTCCCCTTTGAGGATGATGTTAGCTGTGGGCTTTTCATAAATGGCTTTTATGATGTTTAAGTATGTTCCTTCTATCCCGACTTTCTCAAGGGTTTTATTAAGAAAGAGTGCTGAATTTGGTCAAAGGCCTTTTCTGCATCGATTGACAGGATCATATGGTTCTTCTCTTTTCTTTTATTAATGTGATGTATCACGTTGATTGATTTGCGAATGTTGAACCAGCCCTGCGTCCCAGGAATGAATCCCACTTGATCATGGTGAATAATTCTTTTTGTATGCTGTTGAATTCGATTTGCTAGTATCTTATCGAGAATTTTTGCATCCCTATTCATCAGGGATATTGGCCTGTAGTTCTCTTTTTTTACTGGGTCTCTGTCTGGTTTAGGAATCAAAGTAATACTGGCTTCATAGAATGAGTCTGGAAGTTTTCCTTCCCTTTCTATTTCTTGGAATAGCTTGAGAAGGATAGGTATTATCTCTGCTTTAAATGTCTGGTAGAACTCCCCTGGGAAGCCATCTGGTCCTGGACTCTTATTTGTTGGGAGATTTTTGATAACCGATTCAATCTCTTCGCTGGTTATGGGTCTGTTCAAGCTTTCTATTTCCTCCTGATTGAGTTTTGGAAGAGTGTGGGTGTTTAGGAATTTGTCCATTTCTTCCAGGTTGTCCAATTTGTTGGCATATAATTTTTCATAGTATTCCCTGATAATTGTTTGTATCTCTGAGGGATTGGTTGTAATAATTCCATTTTCATTCATGATTTTATCTATTTGTATGATCATCTCCATTTTCTTTTTCAGAAGCCTGGCTAGAGGTTTGTCAATTTTGTTTATTTTTTCAAAAAACCAACTCTTGGTTTCGTTGATCTGCTCTACAGTTTTTTTAGATTCTATATTGTTTATTTCTGCTCTGATCTTTATTATTTCTCTTCTTCTGCTGGGTTTAGGCTGCCTTTGCTGTTCTGCTTCTATTTCCTTTAGGTGTGCTGTTAGATTTTGTATTTGGGATTTTTCTTGTTTCTTGAGATAAGCCTGGATTGCAGTGTATTTTCCTCTCAGGACTGCCTTCGCTGTGTCCCAAAGCATTTGGATTGTTGTATTTTCATTTTCGTTTCTTTCCATCTATTTTTTAATTTCTTCTCTAATTGCCTGGTTGACCCACTCATTCTTTAGTAGGGTGTTCTTTAACCTCCATGCTTTTGGAGGATTTCCAGACTTTTCCCTGTGGTTGATTTCAAGCTTCATAGCATTGTGGTCGGAAAGTATGCATGGTATAATTTCAATTCTTGTATACTTATGAAGGGCTGTTTTGTGACCCAGTATATGATCTATCTTGGAGAATGTTCCATGTGCACTCGAGAAGAAAGTATATTCTCTTGCTTTGGGATGCAGAGTTCTAAATATATCTGTCAAGTCCATCTGATCCAATGTATCCTTCAGGGCCCTTGTTTCTTTAGGGACCGTGTGTCTAGATGATCTATCCATTTCTGTAAGTGGGGTGTTAAAGTCCCCTGGAATTACCACATTCTTATCAATAAGGATGCTTATGTTTATGAGTAATTGTATTATATATTTGGGGGCTCCAGTATTGGGCACATAGACATTTATAATTGTTAGCTCTTCCTCATGGATAGACTCTCTGATTATTATATAATGCCCTTCTTCATCTCTTGTTACAGCCTTTAAAGTCTAGTTTGTCTGATATAAGTATGGCTACTCCAGCTTTCTTTTGGCTTCCAGTAGCATGATAAATAGTTCTCCATCCCCTCACTCTCAATCTAAAGGTGTCCTCAGGTCTAAAATGAGTCTCTTGTAGACAGCAAATAGATGGGTCTTGTTTTTTTATCCATTCTGATACCCTATGTCTTTTGATTGGCGAATTTAGTCCATTTATGTTCAGTGTTATTATAGAAAGATACGGGTTTAGAGTCATTGTGATGTCTGTAGTTTTATGCTTGTAGCGATGTCTCTGGTACTTTGTCTCACAGGATCCCCCTTAGGATCTCTTGTAGGGCTGGTTTAGTGGTGACAAATTCCTTCAGTTTTTGTTTGTTTTGGAAGACCTTTATCTCTCCTTCTATTCTAAATGACAGACTTGCTGGATAAAGGATTCTCGGCTGCATATTTTTTCTGTTCAACACATTGAAGATGCCAATCCTGCCAATCCTTTCTGGCCTGCCAAGTTTCAAAAGAGAGATCAGTCACGAGTCTTATAGGCCTCCCTTTATATGTTAGGGCATGTTTATCCCAGCTGCTTTCAGAATTTTCTCTTTATCCTTATATTTTGCCAGTTTCACTATGATATGTCGTGCAGAAGATCGATTCAAGTTACGTCTGAAGGGAGTTCTCTGTGCCTCTTGGATTTCAATGCCTTTATCCTTCCCCAGTTCAGGGAAGTTCTCAGCTATTATTTCTTCAAGTACACCTTCAGCACCTTTCCCTATCTCTTTCTCCTCTGGGACACCAATTATGCGTATATTATTTCTTTTTAATGTACCACTTAGTTCTCTAATTTTCCCCTCATACTCCTGGAATTTTTTATCTCTCTTTTTCTCAGCTTCCTCTTTTTCCATAATTTTATCTTCTAGTTCACCTATTCTCTCCTCTGCCTCTTCAATCCGAGCTGTGGTCGTTTCCATTTTATTTTGCATGTCATTTAAAGCATCTTTCAGCTCCTGACTGTTCCTTAGTCCCTTGATCTCTGTAGCCAGAGATTCTCTGCTGTCCTCTATACTGTTTTCAAGCCCAGCAATTAAGTTTATGACTATTATTCTAAATTCACTTTCTGTTATATTATTTAAATCCTTTTTGATCAGTTCATTAGCTGTTGTTATTTCCTGGAGATTCTTCTGAGGGGAATTCTTGCGTTTGGTCATTTTGGATAGTCCCTGGAGTGGTGTGGACCTGCAGGGCACTTCCCCTGTGCTGTGGTGTATAACTGGAGTTGGTGGGCGGGGCCGCAGTCAGACCTGATGTCTGCCCCCAGCCCACCGCTGGGGCCACAGTCAGACTGGTGTGTGCCTTCTCTTCCCCTCTCCTAGGGGCGGGATTCACTGTGGGGTGGCGTGGCCCATCTGGGCTACTTGCACCCTGCCAGGCTTGTGGTGCTGGGGATCTGGCGTATTAGCTGGGGTGGGTAGGCAAGGTGCACGGGGGCAGGAGGGGCAGGCTTAGCTCACTTCTCCTTAGGTGATCCACTTCAGGAGGGGCCCTGTGGCAGCGGGAGGGAGTCAGACCCGCTGCCGGAGGGGTGGCTCCACAGAAGCACAGCGTTGGGTGTTTGCGCGAGCAAGCAAGTTCCCTGGCAGGAACTGGTTCTCTTTGGGATTTTGGCTGGGGGATGGGCGAGGGAGATGGCGCTGGCTAGCGCCTTTGTTCCCTGCCAAACTGAGCTCCGTCGTCCCAGGGCTCAGCAACTCTCCCTCCCTTTGTCCTCCAGCCTTTCCGCTTTCTGAGCAGAGCTGTTCACTTATGACCTCCCAGATGCTAAGTCCCGCTTGCTGTCGGAACATACACCGTCTGGCCCCTCCACTTTTGCAAGCCAGACTCGGGGCTCTGCTTGGCTGGCGGGCTGCCCCTCCGCCCCCGCTCCCTCCCGCCAGTCCGTGGAGCGTGCACCGCCTCTCCGCCCTTCCCACCCCCTTTCGTGGGCCTCTCCTCTGCGCTTGGCTCCAGAGACTGTTCTGCTAGTCTTCTGGTGGTTTTCTGGGTTATTTAGGCAGGTGTAGTGGAATCTAAGTGATCAGCAGGTCGGGCGGTGAGCCCATCGTCCTTCTACGCCACCATCTTCTGCCCTCCCTTGACCACTGGGTATTTTAACACTGCCCTCAACACAAATATGACTCTGCTTTTGTTTCAAAAGTTTACTTCTGACTAGAAGGGCTGTCTCTTTATAGATTTAGTTAACTCTACTACATGTCTTTCAAGGTCTGCTCAAACGTAACTTCCTTTGTAAGGTTTCGCTGACTTAACCAGTAGTAATTGACTGCTCAGCCTTGTGGTGTGAACCTCTCTAACAACACTTGTTCTGTTGTGTTATGGTGAATTATCTGTGTGTCTGGCATCTCTGCTCCTTTCCCCATGTTACATTATTAAATCCTTATAATTACCACATAATGTTAAGTATTAGGATCCCCATTTTACAGATGAATAAACTGGAGGGTCTAGTTCCCATCTCACACAAGCTATTATAAAGACCTAATGTGACAGTGAATTAACTAATTTATAAAAGACTAAGCTATATGACTGGAAGGCATTATTTACACAATATTTTGTGTGGTAACAAATGCTTAGATTTTCTTCTTGCCGATAATAGAAGGAATGTATTGTTTGCGCAAAAAGAAATCCTTTTAATATCAATTAAAATAAAACTAAGAATGCTGCTATGCTCTAGTGCAATGCAAATAATGAGGATAGTCAACCCCAAACATTTCAGGTCCATTTGCTCTGAGGAGGAACTGGAGCTCAGGTCTCTGGAGGTGACAAACTAAAGCATTCCCTAGTCGTACCTTGTCTCCCTTTCTCTCCTGCTTTATTTTTCTCACTCTCCTTATTCTTTATGGGGTTTTTAGAAGAGCTCAGAAACATCTTATCCCAGGAAGAAAAAATTGTAGGAGATAAATGTATGATGCGTGACACAAAAAACAATAGGAGAAATCTTTTAAATTTATGATGGAAGCAAAGAACATTGCTCAAAGAATGTAGTCTTTGCCAGTTCAAAAACAAGGACTTCTAGCAAAATACATAAGACCAGGGGCACCTGGGTGGCTCTGTCGGTTGAAGGTCTGACTTCTGTTCAGGTCATGATCTCACGGTTCATGAGTTAGAGTCCTTCATTGGGCTCGCTGCTCTCAGTGTGGAGACTGGAGTCTGCTTGGAATCCTCTGTCTTCCTTTCTCTTTGCCCCTCCCCTGCTCACATGTGCTCTCCCCCCCCACCACCTCAAAGAAAAATAAACATTAAAAAGAATACAGAAGACCAGTTTTCTTCCTTTAGGCCTTATGTCTGTTTCCTTGTTAGCTAGTCTTTGAACTTAACCTGTCTCCCAGCTAAGCTCCTCCTTTTCCTTATTTAGCATCAGGAGTTTTCATTAGCCATTTTATGAGTTATTTGATAGTGACGCTCATTAGCGTTGTTGTGGCCTTAAATTTGACATTTACCATCTTACTGTATAAGATTTTAATGGTTAATTCTCAGTGTATTCAAGCTAGGCTTCTGGTTATTACATTTTTTTACAATGTCCACATTCACATTTTAGAGCATGTGTTATATCTTAACATTTTTCTTTACAATTTTATATAAATGACTGGCATCCAATTTATCAGGCTTCTTCACATCTTTATGCAGGTAAATATGGACAACTAAATAAATATATATCACTCAGTTAATGGTAAGTTTCTCAAGAAATAGAACAATATTATTTCAAGGTTTCATGTTCTGCAAAATAAAAGAATTTAATGAAATATTTTAATTTGGCTTTATAGCCAAACTCCACTATTTTTCATTCTATACTTATTGAGCACGTGTGTCCAAGGAACAGGGAATAAAGTAACATTTCTGCCTCCAAGTTGCTAGACTACATAGTGAAGAAGAATTATAGCAAGTCTAGTTATTTCACAGATTTAGGTATGTTTTATTTCAAAGTGTCTTATTCTCCCTTTGGTCCCCACTCTAAAGCAATGCAAGACCAAAAGCCATCATCCCAGCAGTAATAGTCTTCTTTAAATTTTGAGTTAACCATTTGTATTCCTGTTTGTTGTTAATTCCATGGTTATAAAGGCCTAAAATTTGCCAGGTATTAGGGACACATCGATGAGCAATACAGAAAAGGTTCATTATGTTCAGATGAAAAAGGAAATTTAATGTCAAAAGTATAAAAGGTACGTGAATGATTTCCAGCAATGATTGGTGCTATTCTTTCAATGGTTATTTTTTGAGTGCCTACTATATGCTAAAGGCTGACATATAAAGTAAATCATGTAAGGTGAAGGGAGGGCCAGGGAGCTGTCATCTTAGCTGTTTAGAGAAGGTCCCTCTGAGGAGATGACATTTGAATTGAGATCTAAATGACAAGCAGAAGCAGAAGAGTTTTTTTGACCTGGGTCCTCAGAGTCTATGGATAGAATTCAGGAGACTTGATGATAAACTTGGGTGGGAAAAATAATTACATTGCGTTCACTGAAGTCAGGCTGAAATTTGACTTTGTCTTGATGTGAATGTAGGCGTCAAACCTCAGTAGTATCATCATCGCCTGTTACTTTGTGATCAGTATTTTCATACCACATCTCTGTTCTTGCAGGTATTGAAATATCATCATTGCTTTGAAATTATGGTATTTCTTAGATCTGCCACTAAATCTGATTATTACGTTGTGTTAATAAAGAAGCACACGTGATTATGCTGTCAGTCAGTATTGCTGTGTAGTCACCTCAACATTTAGAGGCTTAAAGCATCACTCCGTGATTCCAAGGATCGGTCATTTGGGTTGTGGTCGGCTGAGCAGTTCTTATGGACAGGCCTGCAGTCACTCACAGGGCTGCTTGTCACCCGGCAGCCCAACTGAGCAAAATAGTCCACAAAGTCCCTCTCCCGTGCTTGGCAGCTGGTGCTGACTGTGGGCTGGATGGCATGGCTCCTGCAGGCGGGCCTGGCTTCTTCGTACGGTGGCACTGTTCCACCTCGTGAGGCTGAGGCTCAGAAATCCCACAACACTTCCACCACCTTCTGCAGGTCAGAGCAAGTCAGAGGCCAGCTCAGAGTCAGCTTAAGAGGAGACTCCAAGAGAAGTATGATTAATTGGAGTCCATTACTGTAATAAATGACCTGATTGCCATATCGTAATTTTTAAAACATTGTATTAATTTAATTGTAATATAATCAGTATCCTTTGTGATCCTGTCAAAGCATAAGCTCTGAGGGAGGAAATTTTCCCTCCTCTCTGTGCCTGAGCCAAAGAATTAAACATAAGACATTTTATATAAGACATACACAAGATACGACAGGTGAACAAGAAGAAAGCATACAAATTAACTTTTTTATGTGTACACAGGGGGCTTTAGAAGGAAAATGAGAACCCAAAGAAGCCATCAAGCCCCCAAACTTATATATACCTTTTACACAAAAAATGATAAATTGTGGGGATGTGACAAGATAGGATAACTTGTGCTAGGGGCAGGACATTGTGGAACAGTGACTAGGAAATGTATGGAGAACCTAATAGAAGATCAGGGTTATTTTAGTAGGTTTGTTTGTACAAGTCCATTTTGGTGCCCATACTGTCTCTGCTGATAAGAATGTTCTTCTCTTCTGGTACAGGGAGAGCACCTTTCTCAGGGGCAGTTTCGTGTCCTGCTTTTAGGTAGAAAGGGGGAGGACAGAGAGAACCCTTCCTGCATCAGCTGTTTCTCAAGGGCCTGCAGCTCAAACTAATCAGTATGCATGCTCTGAACCCTTTAAAATATTATTCTGAGAAAAGCTTCATCACCTTGAACACGTTGTCAAAGAGGGCCATGGCACAAATGAGGTCAAGAACCCTTGATCAGGGGGCACATGGGTGGCTCAGTTAGTTAGGCATCTGACTCTGGCCCAGGTCATGATCTGGCGGTTCACACGTTCAAGCCCCACATCCAGCTCTGTGCTGACAGCTCAGAGCCTGGTTCCTGCTTCATTCAGATTCTCTGTCTCCCTCTCTCTGCCCCTACCCTGCTTGCACTCTGTCTCTCTCTCTCTCTCTCTCTCCAAACTAAATAAACATAAAAAATAAAAAAATAAAAAATAAACTGATCCGGAGGCAAGAAGTTCTGGGAGGGGAAGTGCAAAGGCCTCAAGGCAGGAGCAAGCTGGCAAGTCCAACATGGTTGGGGGGCACGAGGAAAGCTACTGAGACTGCCACGCATGACCAAGGGCTGGACAGACGCAGGTCAGACCATGTGGCTTATTGGGAAACTTGTGGATGGACAGCCCCCATACTTGGAGGCTGGAAAGTTGGTACTGTATGTGTACTAACCTATGATTTTCTTTTATATTTCATAATATATTGTAGCTATATTTCTCTTTCAGTATATTAAGCTCATTTTTTTCTCATTCTTTTTTTTTTTAATTTTTTTTTCAACTTTTATTTATTTTTGGGACAGAGAGAGAGAGAGCATGAACGGGGGAGGGGCAGAGAGAGAGGGAGACACAGAATCGGAAACAGGCTCCAGGCTCTGAGCCATCAGCCCAGAGCCTGACGCGGGGCTCGAACTCACGGACCGCGAGATCGTGACCTGGCTGAAGTCGGACGCTTAACCGACTGCGCCACCCAGGCGCCCCTCTCATTCTTTTAAATAATTTTATAATGCCAATTCAGCAGATGCCTGATTCTTTATTTCATTGTTTCCCCGATAGCCAACATATAGGCTATTTCCAGTTCTTTGTGTAAATATATACAGGTTTACTTTTCTCTATGAAAATACTTTTAAAATTGTTTTTTCTATGTAGAATTGCTGAATCTCGTGTATGTGCTTTTAAAGTTTTGTCACATACCACTACATTGCCATTCGAAAGATGGTGGGACTGACTTACATTCTATGAGGTGTTTTTGTTATTATCTGTAACCACCAAGGTATCTGTACTTTATAAAACCTAGCATAAGAAAGTTTTATATCTATTGTCTATTCTGTTGTTTCAGAACAATGAGATGGTGGAGCTACAGAGAATACGGATGAAGGATGAAATCCGAGAATACAAATTCCGAGAAGCCCGCCTCCTTCAGGACTACACTGAGCTGGAAGAAGAAAATATCACGTTGCAGAAACTCGTGTCCACGTTAAAGCAGAACCAGGTGAGGTTCAAAAAGTTTTTGAGTTACACTCCAGATAGAGCCACATCTTCTGACCACCAAGGTTAAATCTCTTTATTTCTCAGAAAGGAACTTGCCTGAATTTGCCTTAATCTTCCTACAATATTTATGTGCTGGTATTTCCTGACCCTCCTCCTGTTTCAGCTAACCTTTAAAAGTCAAACCTGGAAGGATAATTTACAATAAAACTTTGCTGGATAAGAAGCAATATCTTAGTTTATCCTGTAGCCCTGTGTTAACTTATTTTAGGTGGAATTGAGTTGTATTATAATCAATTTAACCTGACAGCTTCTCATTAAGAGCAATCCCTTCTCTCTCTTTCTGTAGATTGCTTTCAAATCACACAGGAAAAGGGATTATGAAATATAAATGAATAAGAATAAAATTATAAGAAAAAGATAATATCTGATTTTTCTTCAGCTGTAACCTGACCAAAAACATTGCGTGTGGACGTTCAAATAATTTTTTTTTTTTTTTTGTAGTGAGGCTTAGTTTAATTGCTTAATTTTCCAGATTGGTTTGCTTGTGGTATGTTACAGTAAGTAACAAAAGTAAGTAACTTAGTAAGTAAACTTAGAGGCCATCCCAGGTGTATGCTTCTATTTCTCCTCCCTTCCCAAGCTGATATCTCTATCCAAAACTATTTTGGGGTTTGATAGATAACAAGGGTTGGGAAGGGAAAGAAAGAATCCAGAAGAAAAAAAAAATCCACGTGTTGACACAATTGAAATTTGATTTCTGATCATTGCTACTTCTCCCCAGCTTTGGAATGTTGGGGAAACAAAGTATCTACCAGGGAGCACAGGAGTGGGGGGGTTGGTTTCAGACCATTACAAAGGGCTACCAGGACATCCCCCTCTGTTTTTACCTCAATCCTTGCAGTTTAAGTACTGACTCCCTGTGTGTATGTTCTGTTCTGAGGGCTGGTGAGCATCCCAGGTCTCAGTTTGGCTGGGGTCAGTGAGCTCACGTGAAGAAAATCAGTCTGAGAAAAAAATTTTAAGTATGTTTCTGAGAAACTTCTTAAGAAGGGTATTTTTTTTGTTGTTGTTTGGTGTTTTGGTCACTGATGAAGAATGCAGAGGACTTGAAGCGAATTTACTTGAAGTGCAGATATTTGAAGTGGCCATTAGCTCCAGTCCTTCTAAACCCTCTCTGCACAGGCAGGAGTGTGGCCAGACAGCCTTGCTGTAGCCTCCCATCACTGCATGTGGTAGACTGATAGAGTCGGGAGGTTAATTTAGGCCAGTATTAGGTATTCTTGAAAGTCTGCCAAGGTATCCTGTGAGTATTCATTAACCCAGATGCCGTTTCTGTGGGAATCCGTACTATTAGTCTGGCTGATTACTGTTTATGGCTCATCCATGCCCTTCCACCAGTAATTGAAATATGGAAATCAAATGCATAACTCAGAAGTTTGAAAAAAGACAAAACAAACAAATGGGAAAATGTACGCATCTCTCCAGTTTTATTTTCTAGATGCAATATGGTAATTTTCCCAATCAAGTGTCTAATTAATTAACTTGAAATCATTTTCTGCACAAAGGGCCATTCTGGCTTATTCCCTGACAAATGGATACACTGTAGTGTTATAAGTCTCTCCCAATTAAGAAAATGCTAGGTTTAGCTTTTTGGTGTTTTTTCCTCCTGTTGGCCTTTATTGCCAGGAGTTAGAATCCATCATAAACTCTCTTCCCAATTAATGCGGTATTAAGTATAATATTTTATGTATACATGCCACAGTTGGTTTTTTTCCCCAAAGAAATGACGGTGCTGGCTTTCAATCTCAAAACTGGTCTGAATGTTGCTTTGTACTGAAGCTCCCTAAGCAAAGTATACTCCCACAGCCTGGGTATTGACATTTCTCTGAATAGGTAAGCTAGTAGCATTGTAAAATGCTTAGTTCAGAGAACTAGAAGATTCTTTTTCTTCCTGAGGTTCTATTTCTCTTTTAACTATTTATTATTTTCTAAATAACTCTGGTTTAAATAGCACTTCTTATTCTCTATATAGTTCCTATATATTACTTTGTTTATTTTCTATCCCCCTCAACAATTATATGGCACTTAGTACAGAGCCTGACCCATAGAAGGCATTGAATAGACATCTGTTAAAAGAATGAGTAAATTGTTTCTTTCTTTCTCTTATATTCATTCTTTTCAGCTTAGAAAGGAAATTATAATTTCAGATAATTATAATTAACCAAACCACATTTTATTGTTTTATTTATTTTATAAATATGAAATATATGGGAACACCAGAGAGTCGACTTTGAAAACTTTAGCTACTTTGCTCTGTGTGCTGGTTTGGTTCCGTGTACAAAATAAAATCAGGTCCAGTCTTATAAATATAAATATTTATTATTTATACCTCGATATTTTTTAAAAATAAAATATCTGAAAGAAGTATAGGAGCCATGAAGAGAGGTCAAGTGAACTGTCAATTTCCTACCAGAAAAACCCACTGATGAAGCAGAGCTATTTATTAGACCTCTCCCAGTAAGAGACCACCCACCTCGACAGAGCCTCAGTAATGTCTAAAATGGGAGGTTTAGGGAAAGGGTGTTCATAGGATTTTAGGCTCTGGACTGGGTTTTGCATGGTGGGGAGCTGGTTGGGATAGATTGAGTCTATGACATAATGGCTGTCAGTTAGGAGGCACAACAAAGCAAGGGTCCTGATGTGTGGGTCTCATCTTTTAGGAGCAAGTATTTCCCACAAGCAGCCAAGTTTTTTATCCCTCATCTCAGTATTGGTTAACACAGAGTTAACAGAAAAATTTGCCTGGTCCCAGTATTACCTACAGGGCAGGGAATTATGTTAGCTTCAATTTCTAGAGATGTACAGGTGGGGGGGGGGGGGGGAGGGCGGGCGGAAATAATAAGTTCTCTGTCCCTAATATCTCACATGCTAAGCTAAAGCACTCAATATTGGTTATCTAGCCTTTGAAACCCTGTTTAAAATTAATAATTCAATCATACTTCTATTATGAAGAACATTTCCTCCAGGGATATATTTCTATATCAAGAAATAATATCATAAGAGACCTAGGGAATGTATTCAATTCAGTTTTATTTCATTTAACCAGTGTTTCAGGAGTATCTTTCAGTGAGGTCATGTACTTTTTTAAGGACAAAAGATATGGTCACTGGCTTAAAGAATGTATAGTCCCAGTAGGGAAGGCAATAATAAACTCATAGCCATCCACATAATTGCATATTAAAGCTATGTGTTAGATTTGGCAATACAGGGCCAGTGCCGGGAGCCGATCCATCCAGCCTTCCTGATGGCACAGCCCAGGTGGTTGGCGGAAGGGCAACGCACAGTGACCCTCTGAATGGGAAGCTACTGGTATCCCTCCTGTTACTCATCTTGGTCATCCCCATGGTCCAGTTGGCACTGATGATTCAAAATAAACCCATGGGGGGCAAACTTGGGAACATTTTCTGGGGATGACCCCCAGGAAAACTGGGAAAAACCATGAGAATCCGAAGATGGATAATGAAACCTTATATCCAGCCGGTGCCACCCCCGCCTGCCCATCCCCTACCTAAAGGAAGGATAGCCCCCTATATTTCCCAGCCAAGGAGGGGGGCAAATGGATTAGAAACCCCCACTCCCGCAACAAAGGAATGTATCTATGGATACAAGTTACTCCAACCCCTAGGCCCACTTGGCCCCCAGGAGGCATTCCAGAGCATAGCTGGACCTGGTGGGTTAAGGTATAGAATGGTTCATTAGTTCCTAGGTATACATTGTCTCTCTGGGAGCACATAAGCGTGGGTTCCCAGGGCCCTCTTGGCTCCCTCCCAGCACCCCAGACCAAAGCGAATACTTTTGTTCCTTATGCTGCAAATGGTTCAAAGGAACAATTAAGAAGTCACATCCCTGTAAATGTTCCACTTGAGGTGTTGAGAGCTAGATGACCTTTCATGAAAATAGCAAAGCAAATGCCTTATAAACTATAAATAAACGTAGATACATAATGAAAGTAATATGAGGAAATTAATCAATAAGCAAAGGGCAGGAGGGAATGTTACACAGAAATAACCATAAAGTTCCTTAATGGGTGATTACACAAAGGAACATTTTTAGAATTAGGTAATGCCGAGAAACATAGATGACGCACGCTACAAACAAATTGCTAACAAATATGATGCCACGTTTGCCACAATAAAGCGGCCAGTCTAACACACTGCTGTTGTCTGTGTCCATTTGTCATCTCACGGACGCCATTCATCGTTCGGGAACCCCTGGACCTACTGGGGCTGGACCCCGGCAGGCCAGATTAAGATTTTTAGAGTTCCTAAACTCTGAAAAGATTATGATACTTACCCCCAACCCTCTTGTAGTTAAAAATAAGAAAGTTACTAAGCTGTGAAGTTGCTAAAAGAAATTGTACCAAAGTACTGATTTTTCTAATAGTGACTACTTTGATGATATCTTTAAAAAATCAAACATCAATTTTTTAAGTGCCTTCTCATTCCTGTTTCTTGGTACCTCTCCTTTGCTGGACCTCTAACCATGTAATGTGGCCTTAATGGTAATGGCATCAGAAAAGAGGGATCTGTTTGCCTTTGGAGTTAGGATCAGATTTTTGACATGGGTCTGGAAAGATGAATAGGAGTTTTCCAGATGACGTCCTTTGCTGAGGCAGAGAAACATGAAACAGCTGGGTAAATATTAGGAGTATTTGAGTGAGAAGCGAGTGAAGCTGACCAGAGACAAAGAGATCAAGTCTTATACGAAGTATACCATCAATTAAATAAGAATTATAAACTAAAAAAATCTACAGTGTCTTCAAGTATAGCTCAGAAATCAGTAAACTTTTTCAATAAAGGGCCAGGCAGTAAATATGTTAGGTTTTGCAGGCCTAATATATGTCTAACAGCATCTCTTCCAACTACTCCACTCTGGTGTTGTAGCATGAAAATGGCCATAGACAAAATAGGTTGAATGTATTCTAATAAAACTTTATTTGTAAAAATAGGTGGTGGGCTAGCTTTTGTCCAGAAGACACAGTAATGTTTGACAGTCCCTGGCGTAAGCTATCAGTTTAACAAGGATTACAGAATAAAAGGCCTACAATGCAAACTAGAGACATGTCTGCATATGTAAAGCTATCATGTAATTTGGGAGCAGTCAGAGGATTGGTTGAAATACTAGGAAAGGTTAGCAAATGATAGGTATCCTGAGTTGTCCAGGAAAGGGAAAAGAGAAGGTCAAGAGGAAGATAACTTTATAGTATATAAGCAGGCCTAGAAGAAACCATGATATAAGGACACAGATTCTGTTATCCCAAGCAATTTCCATGATTTGAGTCTTTTGAATGATTCTGTCATGGACATGTGAAGTTCCAATGGTCTTGTATAACGGTGAGTGCTGTTTGTCCAGCATTATCCATTATTCCTTTCTCCCAATGTTATTACCCAGTTTTCACTGACCATAAGGCTGCCCAAAGGAAAGATATATTCTTATTCTTTCACCTCCATTGTAAATAAGTTTCATATGACTAGTATTGCCCAATGGTATATGAGAAGTGATGAGCACCTTTTGGGACATGTGCTTAAAGGGAAGGGGTGAGGGGGCACCTGGGTGGCTCAGTCGGTTGAGCGTCTGACTTCGGCTCAGGTCATGATCTCACAGTCGGTGAGTTCGAGCCCCGCGTCGGGCTCTGTGCTGACCGCTCAGAGCCTGGAGCCTGTTTCAGATTCTGTGTCTCCCTCTCTCTGACCCTCCCCCGTTCATGCTCTGTCTCTCTCTGTCTCAAAAATAAATAAACGTTAAAAAATATATTAAAAAAAAAAAAGGGAAGGGGTGTTCCCCTTACTTTGAGCCACTGCTTGAAACATGATCAAGGTGGCATACTACCTTAGATCATATGGGCCAGAGTAGAAGACAGTGCAATAAGACAGAAGAAGACTGGTTCCTGGATGACCTTATGATGGAGCAGAGAGTCCTATTGGCCCTTGACTGACTACATCCATAGTGTTACATGAGACAGAGAAACAAACTTCTATCTAGACTAAATCATTCTTACTTAGGTCTCTGTTACATCAGCCAAACCTATATCTGACCTAAACCTGTAACAAAAATTGTTATCCTAACCTTTATGAGATAAGCCATTGCATTGAGATTATGTGAAGAACAGGGGTTGGAGGGTGGAATTAAAGATCCCCATCCTTTAATTTTTTTTAGTATTTCTTAAAATGGAAGTTTAATATAAACACTAAGATAAATGTAAAGCTAAACACATAGTTTATATTAGTATCTAATATAATGACTTTATTATATGACCTTCCTAGTTTATTTTTTCTTCCACAATAATTTATTCAGCAAACACTTGTTGAAGAGCAGAATTCTGTTGGAACATGATGGAAGAATATTGAATCACTGTGAGGACGCCTAGGTGCATAACAAGTATTTCCTCCTTCTGAGGAAATTACCTCTGTGGAGGTAAAAGAGTTATTAAATTAAAAAGTGACATGTGAAAGGGGAACCACAAGAGATTAGAGATAGAGAACAAACTGAGGGTTGATGGTGGGGAGGTGGGTAAGAGATGTGCTAGATGGGTGATGGGTACTAAGGAGGGCACTTGTGATGAACACTGGCTGTTGTAAGTGAAGGATCACTGAATTCTACCTCTGAAATCAATATTGCACTGTATGTTAACTGATGTGGGAAGGAAATGGCAGGTAGAACTAAATTTCCTTATAACCTGCAGCCCACTGACAAATGCTTGAGGCAGGCAGAGTAAAATGTTTCTCCAGGAACTCCCTGCTGTCTTAATGCTAATGATTTACTAGAGGGAAAAACTATCTTAGCTTGACAATAGCTAGGCCTCCGGTATCCTGTGAGTCTTCTTTAGCATATGAAAATCTCTTTGGAACCTTCCTCTGGACTTTATCTCCCCCAACTCCCAAATATATGACCAGTCTCTTCACAGGGTCTGGGGCAGCTCTTCCTGCTCATGGGTCCTGTCCCCGTGCTTTAATAAAGTCACCATTTTTGCACCAAAGACGTCTCAAGAATTCTTTCTTGGTCGTAGGCTCTGGATCCCACCTTAACCCCAAAAACTTCATCATTAACTAAAATTTAAATTCAAAACAAAAGAAAACAAACAAAGTGGCATGTCGATTTAGAGTAGGGATCTCTTTCACTTGTGGGCATTCATGACCCAGAGAGTGTTTAAGCAGGCTATTTGATTCTAATTCAAAAGAATATTACATTGATAACTATATATATATATATATATATATATATATATATATTTGTTATTAGATAATCAGTGCCGCTATTCAGATTCTATCTGTAAGCACATAAAATTGTTCTTTGTTTTGTTTTACCCTCACACATATTTTCTTGAGATTAAATTCTTATTGTGATATTTTAGCTAATTTATCTGAATATAAAACTTTCCTTATCATTAATAATTGAATAAAACAAAATAATAGTGATGATAAAATATTTTCTTGGTTGTAAATATTCTGATAAACTATGTTGTTGTTTTTTTTTTTTTAATTCCTGTTTTTTTTTTTTTTTTAGGCAAACAATGCCCCCTTTTGGCCATTGGCTCCTATAAAAAGAAATCATAAAAACAGACACCTTTTTCATCTCTGCTAAGAATTGAATTTATATATATAACTTAACATAAAAATAGATTATACATCATGTTACATATATAAGTTATATAATAATAATATGTTATAAATTATATAATTTACATACAAAGAACCTGTCCTGTGTTACCTTAAGAGTATATATACTGTGTCCTGAGATTTGAGATTTATTTTGTAGAGAAACAATTTATACTGCGTAGTTTCTTTCTTTTATTTTGTTTTTAGTTAACGTACAGTGTTATATTAGTCTACTTGCTATATTGTATGCCTGAAACTAACATTTTAATTTTTTAAATAATTAGGTCTACTAGAATGGTTAATGGCAGTGTTGTAAGACCCAAATTTTAGTTTTATGAATCTTCTTTGTCATATCTAATTCAGGTTGAATACGAAGGCCTAAAGCATGAGATTAAGCGATTTGAGGAAGAAACCGTGCTGCTCAACAGCCAGCTGGAAGATGCCATCCGGTTGAAAGAGATTGCAGAGCACCAGCTGGAAGAAGCCCTTGAGACCTTAAAAAACGAGAGGGAACAAAAGAACATCCTGCGGAAGGAGCTCTCCCAGTATATCACCCTCAATGACAACCATCTTAGCATCTCTGTCGATGGACTCAAGTTTGCGGAGGATGCGGGTGAACCGAACAATGACGACAAAATGAATGGGCATATCCACGGGCCCCTTGTGAAACTCAATGGAGACTATCGGACTCCCACTTTAAGGAAAGGAGAGTCTCTACACCCCGTTTCTGACTTATTCAGTGAGCTGAACATTTCAGAAATACAGAAGTTAAAGCAGCAACTTATGCAGGTAAAATCTCTTCTGTTACTGTGAACTTCTTGCAGGCTGCACGGAGCCTGTTTTGTGATATCTTCTTCTCACATTTTATTTCTAGCTCATTTTTTGACATACTGCTTCTTCACCTGGCAACCTTGAAAGTATAGTATTTTAGAAAGACACAACCGAAGAGGTGTTGAAAAGAAATCGCTCATTTGCCTGGCTTTAGGAAATATATCTTAGAGCCACAAAGTGGATTATGATCAGGTGTGAAGGGAGAGAAGCCTCTTGATGCATTTCTAACAGAAGAATTCAAAAGCTTTATACATGAGTGATCTGACTTTTCCACCACAAACAACTGTAGTGTTAAAGAATAACAATACACTTCGCAGGAATACTTTAAGCTTTTTTTTTTTAATTTTTTTTAATGTTTATTTATTTCTGAGACAGAGAGAGACAGAGCATGAGTGGGGGAGGGGCAGAGAGAGAGCGAGACACAGAATCAGAAGCAGGCTCCAGACTCTGAGCTGTCAGCCCAGAGCCTGACTCGGGGCTCGAACTCACAAACCGTGAGATCATGACCTGAGACGAAGTCGGTCGCTGAACCGACTGAGCCACCCAGGCGCCCCGAAGCTTTTAAAAGACATGAAGGACTTTCAGTCTATAAATTAGCTAGGATATCATATGATTCAAAATACAGAGCAGGTATAAATCTGAAACCAAGGAGTTCTTATTGCAACATGAGCTAGGCCTTAAATTTTTAGCATCTTCAAATTCAAATATCTTGTGAAGAGTCCTGCCTTTTAAGTTTATCTCACTGTGAGATGGCTTTTCTAGTTTAGATACTGCCTCCCTGCCATACCTTAATCTAGTGCTAATGGGAATCTCGTCTGAAGCATAGCACTGCCACCAACACCATCATCTGAGGGCTTCTTTATAGTACACATTCTTGGGCTCCACGCAAATCTTCTGAACCAGGAATCTGGTTCAACAGGCTTGTCAGGTGATTAACTCTTTGGTCTGTTACCCACCCCCTCACCCCCCAAGTTTCTCTGCATACAGCTGGTTAGAGGCCATCAGGACTGTGCAGTCATTTATTTCTATGGTAAACAGGGCTTATAATGTTCTGCCTCTACAGAAATGATGGCTAAAAAGTGAAATTAGTGAAAATAAATAAAGATCTGGAGACGGAGTGAAGTTAATTTTATAGGTTTATTGTTAATATTACATCACGAGTTAACACATTGTGCACTTTACCTGCCCTGTGCTCTTGGCTACTAGCAAAGAATTCGTTTTCACAATGTTTAACTGAAATCAAGAGGGCATGGCCATTGGAAGAAAATGAATGTATATAGACTTTTATCTGACTGCAAAGTTCAGTTCTGTGTAGGTAATATTTTTTTATGTCTTTTTGCTCAGTTCACACTAATACAACTAGATTGATAGCAAACATATTTTAAATTTGTATGTGACAGATAATATAAGAATTCATGCCCCCAAATTAAATAGAATTAATATAAAATTTTTCTTAAACTATCACGTTGGTGGCTTTAGGATAAAAAGTTAGCATGCCAAGACTTTTGTTTCTTCTTATTAGGGTGGCAGTGTAGATTAGGAAGAGGTGCTTTTCTGCATAAAACAGCACAACAGTTTTCAACTAGGTCGGCCCTTGGGCTGCAAACTCAGGGCTGCTCTTCCATTTAATCCTGTAGGTCGTCTGAAATAATAGAAAATTCTGAAAGAAATGAGTCGTGTAACAAAAAGAATGGTGGAGACAAGTTCTCAGCAAGGGAGCGATTCCGGGTTGGAATGTCATTTGCATTGGGGTGGGATGATTCCTCCTTGTCTGTGACTGGTGAGCTACCAGAGGTTTAGTGTCTCTGGTCCCAACCCATTAAGTGCCAGTTACATCTCCTCAGGCAACGTGATGATGAAATGCCCCACCCGTTTCAAATGTTCCAAGGGTCAACTGCCAGTTGAGAATCCTCCTATAGAAAGACAGCACTTTACTCTCCCATAAAATGGGGATACAGACTACCTTCTCCATTAGAGTGGCATGGTTTATGAGTTAATGTGTGTAGAGTGCCTCGTAAACGCTCAATAATTGTGAACTGTTATGACTACTTCAACTCCATACTGCCTGGAGCACTCTCTTTAGCTTTTATTAGTATTATTAACTTACTGTTGGACAGTTGGCTCTGGGAGAGTCATCTCAGAAGGGACTAATGTGCTCACTGGTAAGAATACAGGAAGGTAACAGTAAAGTGTCAGCGTGAGGTCTGAAAAGGGATGTTCATTTAGCAGAAAGTTAGGGAGAGAAAGACTTGGCCGGGTAAACCTTCCCTCAGTACAGCAGACAACAGTGTACTGGGGTTTAATTAATGTTGACAGTTTGTCAAGATATGAAGAGGCACAGGCACGGCCTTATGTTCCAAAGTTAGCACTGCATTTAGTTGTGGAGACCAGGCTCAACACAGGAATGGGGGACTTACAGCTTCCAGTCTCACAGCAGCAACACTAACATCTAATTATGGTTTAGACAAAATCACCATCTTTTGGTAAGCAACATTTTTTAAAAAGCGCATTAACTGGGGCGCCTGGGTGGCTCAGTCAGTTAAGCGGCCGACTTCGGCTCAGGTCATGATCTCGCGGTCCGTGAGTTCGAGCCCCGCGTCGGGCTCTTTGCTGACCGCTCAGAGTCTGGAGCCTGTTTCAGATTCTGTGTCTCCCTCTCTCTGACCCACCCCTGTTCATGCTCTGTCTCTCCCTGTCTCAAAAATAAATAAAATGGTAAAAACAATTTTAAAAAAAGCGCATTAACTTTTTCTAAGAATATATTTCGTTCAAACTGTTGAGTACAAGTATAGCGGAATGTATCTTTTCATGCATAATTTATAATCTGATAGGTTTTCCTTAGCTGTGCATCCCCCTTGGGTTTAATTTGTATAAATAAGCAAATTATAAAAACATTACAGGATACATTACCAAAAAGTAATTGCAGTTGTCTTTGATGTTAATGAGGCTTGAAAATAATATGACAGTTCTGATACACAGCAGTACTCTTAATGCACCTTGCAGCATATCCTGTATGTCAGCACCACTGTCTGGACATCCCAAGGAACAAGCAATCAGATGTACTTTACGTGTGACTATCTGAAATGCTTGGAGCCAAATGTGTTGAATGAAATGTTCAGAATGTAGAAAGGTAATATACAGCATATACTATATATTTTACGACATCCCTAATGAGATCAGGTGCAGCAGTGAATGATCAAATACTATTAACATTTTTTTTTATGTTTATTTATTTTTGAGACAGTGAGAGACAGCATGAACAGGGGAGGGTCAGAGAGAGGGAGACACAGAATCGGAAGCAGGCTCCAGGGTCCGAGCTGTCAGCACAGAGCTTGACGTGGGGCTCCAACTCAGGGAACGTGAGATCATGACCTGAGCCGAAGTGGGACTCTTAACTGACTGAGCCACCCAGGCGTCCCACTATTAACATTTTTGTAGTGAAACATGTGACTGTTCACTCTAAGAGGAGAAAATGAGGACCAGAGAAGGCCTCTCATCAGGCAGGTGCAATTTTGCTGCTTGAGGAGTCTAGGGCTGTCTGAATATCACTACCCATTGAGTTATGATACAACTTTTATTTAAAGCCACTTGAGATTTTGAAATTATGGCTGTCGTGGGGCATTACAGCTGCCATACTGTTCAGGCAGTTCTCAGTCTTGTGTACCTCAGCTTCTAACATCAGAATACTTTGGATATCCCAGCTTGTATTTTCATAGTTCACTTGTGTCTTAGGATTTCTTTTGGCCAGGGTCCAAAGTACCGCATCTGAGAGAAAGTTTTGCACCTTCAAATTGAACACCTGTGCTTAGTTAATGTTGTCAGTTTGTGGAGACATAGAGAGGCACAAGCAGGGATCTAACACCCTGTACCAGGGAATATGCAGCTTTTAAATTATTCTTCCTGAGAATTAAAGAAACCTTTTGTAAACAGCATACCCAGGTCAAAGCCTATTGGCCTATTCTTATCTTACAAGTTTCCATCTATGCATGTTAATTATGTTTTCCCATCTATGGGTATTTATTTGCCTTGGTTCTGAAAAGAAAAAAAATCTGTTTTTGCCTTGGGTATCAGGAATGATGGGTGAGTTGCTTTACTTCTCTGAGATGCATCTATAAAGGGAAGGTAATAAATTAGCCCCATCAGAAGTCTCTAGGCCTTTGTTAGTTAGAATTAGGGAAAAAAAAAAAAAAAATAGGTCCATTTCTAAAGAGGTCATACTGCCATCTGCTGGGAAATGGCAATAATTAATATGAAAATCTAGGACAACTGCAATTGAAATAGTGTCTCTGACAGTTGTATTGCCCTCAAGACTCGGTTATTTAAAACAGATTAAACAGCTTACCCTTGAACAACATGGTTTGAATTGCATGGTTCCACTTACACACAGATTTTTTTTTGTAAATACAGTACAGTACTGTAAAGGTGTCCCTTCCTTATGATTTTCTTAATAACTTTTTTTCTCTAGCTTACTTTATTATAAAAAAAACTAGTGTATAACACAAATAACATATAAAATATGTATTAATTGACTTTATGTTATTGGTAAGGCTTCCAATCAAACAGTACTGCGTTGTTCAAGGGCCAACTGTAATTGATATTTTCCAGTGCTGGTCAGGTAACTTAATTAGTTTTATTAGAATGAAAATAAGTAGATCCTGTCTGAGGAAACTAAATTTCTTAATCTATTTAAAGGAGTCTCTATGCTTATGCTAATATTTCTGCCTTCAATAAATAGCCTCTGTCTAACGTCACATTGCAGAGAGTTTTCTCCTTGGTCAAACTAAGGGGAAAATTTTTGGATTTTTTTCTTTCAGTATCACACTAGCTATATTTTACATTTAATGTGACAAAACAACAATGTTTCTATGAAACTGAAACTGATATTTTGTTGTATCCTCATGGTTGTGAAAGAATAAAGATTCATATTATATTTAGATCCACTCTATTAAAAACAATTTTAGTTTTTCCTATAATGATGGTAAGTGGTCAATTTGCTATATGTCCCATAAGAGTTCAGAGCAGTTTATATATATTTGATTAATTGGTTGGTGTTTGCAACAACTGTATGGGGTAGATAGTATTATTATCTTCATTTTACAGGTAGGGAAACTGAAGCACAGATGTTTTTGTCACCAAAATCAAATCAAGTCAAATATTATATGTGCTTAAAAAGACTTACAGAATATTTATGGGGAGAAATTAATTATAAGAAGATGCTCTGTGTTTTTTAAAACTTAAAGTGACATATACAGTTTCCTAGGACAAAGTTGACAACTCATTAAATGATTACAGACTTTATAATTAAAGATTACCTTTAATATAAGCTTTATAAGCAAATGAATTTCTCAGAAGCCTTACTTTTCCTGCCATATATCAAAACATAAAAGGGCATCTATTATCACAACAGCAAGGGAGTCTATGTCATTTTTTAAGAATTTTCTGGAGATATAATTCACGTAAAATACATCCACCCAGCTAAAGGGTATAATTCATTGTTTTTTAGTGTATTTACAGAGTTGTGCAACCATCACCACGGTCAATTTTAGAGTATTTTCATCACACCAAAAATAAACCATGTACTCATTAACCACTCCAGCCCTGAGCAACCACTAATCTACTTTCTGTCTTTATAGATTTGTCTATTCTAGACATTTGATGTGCTTGGAATCATACAACAGGTGGCCTTTCATGACTGAGTTTTTCTTTTTTCTTTTTCAATGTTTATTTATTTTAGAGAGAGAGCATGAGCAGGGGAGGTGCAGGAAGGGGGGGGACAGAGGATCTGAAGTGGGCTCCATGCTGACAACAGAGCCCAATGCTGGGCTCAAACTCACAAACCATGAGATCATGACCTGAACTGAAGTTGAACCCTCAACAGACTGAGCCACCCAGGCACCTTATGACTGGCTTTTCCATTTAGCATAACATGTTTGAGGTTCATGTATGTTACAACATATATTAGTATTTCATTCTCTTTTCTTGGCAAGTAATATTCCATTATTTGGATATACCGCATTCTATTTATCCATTTACCAGTGATGAACATTTGAATTGTTTCCACTTTTTGACTGTTATGAATAATGGCATGAACATTTATGTACAAGTTTTTGTGTGCACATATGTTTTATTCTCTTCAGTATATGCTTAGGAGTGGAATTGCGGTCCTTTGGCAACTCTGTTCCACCAGTTGATATTTCACTAGATTGATCTTTTTCATAGTTCTTGTTTGTCAGGGAACAGATATGCATTGCCAGAATAGTTTTACTTCAAGCAGAGAAGAATAAATTATTTATTTCTGATTTCTATTTGTGTATGTCAGTCCTAGGTATACCATTACAAGAATCACACTATCCATTCAAATTGAGAGTCAGTTGACCAGGATAAAGACTTTATGAAAATGAATAGCATATAAGGGTACCTGGGTGGCTCAGTCTGTTAAGCATCCAACTTCGGCTCAGGTCCTGATATCACAGTTTGTGGGTTCAAGCTTTGTGTTAGACTCTGTGCTGACAGCTTGGTGCTTGGAGCCTGCTTTGGATTCTGTGTCCCCCTCTCTCTCTGCCCTTCCCCTGCTCACACGTTCTCTCTCTCTCTCTCTCTGTCTCTCAAGAAGGAAGAAAAGAAGGAAAGAAAGAAAGAAAGAAAGAAAGAAAGAAAGAAAGAAAGAAAGAAAATTAATGGCATATAAAGCAGCTTTGATTTCTTTTCCTATAAAAGTCCTTTGAATGTGCAAATTCTGACTATCTTTTCTTTTGTTCTTCCACAAAAGAGCTATCAGTACTCAATACATATAAATGTGTTCATTTAAAAGATAAAGATACAGTGAAATTAAAAAATTTCTATGGGAGGGACACGTGGCTCCATCAGTCAGTAAAGGATGCAACTCTTGATCTCAGGGTCATGGGTTTGAGTCCCACATTGGTGGTAGAGATTACTTAAAAAAATTTTTATGGGACATAATGACAATAATAATAATAGTTAACATATATTGTATACTAAAACTGGATTAAAGAGTTCACAAATTCTGCATTCAAGTTTTCTGGCAAAACAACCCGCCCTACCATAAAAAATAAAATACTCAGTTCCAGATAGAAGATGAAGATTGTAGAAGATGAAGATTTTAGTCACTATGGAAGATGCTAATTAATAGAGCAAGTCTCCCTTAGATAAGTTCTTCACCAATAGAGATTAAAATAGTACCCTTAAAATGAATAGTAATTTTAATCTTTGAAGTGCTTTACACATCTTAGTTTGTGCACTGCTTCTGAAATCCAAATATAATTTAAGGTACTCTAAACCTCAATAGCTAAGCGAAAATATCATGCTGAAGTTGTATAAAATTATCCACAATTTAGTTATTCATTGGAGGGGGAACAAACCAACCATAACTGTCTGGAAAAAAATGTGTGTGTGTGTGTGTGTGTGTGTGTGTGCGCGCGCGCGCGCGTGCGTGTAAATTTTGATATCATTCTCTGTTCAAGTGATTCCACCAGAAATATACTGAGTGTGATAATTAATACTGTATGTGGAAAATACAGACATGAAAGAGATAATGTCCTATTTGATATTTTCTGGAGAGACTATCATGAAGAACCTGACAGATTTACCTTGTAGCCTTAGAAAATGTTATTTGTAAATCAGAATTGGCAGAGTACAGATTGAAATTCTCCTAATGGTATTACCTCATTTATTATAACACTGTTTCCTCTAAAAACAAGGTTGAGACATATTTAGTGCCTTTTGTTCTGGTCCAATTTTTATTTTATTCAAAGGCTTTTTGGAAACAGCTTTGTCTGTTGTAATCATATATACTAATCAAATGATGTTTAGGTTTTTCAGAGTAAATACACTTAGTTTTCAAGAGAAAAAAATTCCTAAAATAATACATTTTCATTGATACTGTCTACAATATCAGTAATAGAATATTTAGAAGATTTTCTGTCTCCCTTATCAAAAATTCAACTGACTTGGCTTTTCATCAAGTACATTACATAATTACCTGCATTTTTTCATTTAAAATTATTGCCCAATAGTCTGGATAAGTCCATTCATCTTTGGCTATGGTGATATAGTTTGTTATATCTAATGAAACCCAACCAGGAGGATTTGTATTGAAATATGTCTTGACTTTGAAATGAAATAGTTGCTTTTGCAAATACAGATACAAATCTGTGAAACAAAGGCGTTTGCCGTGTAGAAATATTTTGGTCATGGGAATGACCAGTTACCCAAGTGTTAACAATGGCTAACATTAGAATACCTGGAGCATTAAATTCACTGTCTTACTCAATCATCCTTTTGTAAGTTAAGAAACTTGCCCAGAGTCATAGAGTTAGGTAAATGCTGGTGCCAAGATTAGAGTCGAATTCTCTGATACTACAGCCTAGTTGGGTTTTTTTTTTAACCTGTAATACTATTCTTTTGGAATATTTTGGTTTCTATAGCCATAATATGTACCTTGTGGATTGTGTTCCAGATATGGGCAAGCACTATGTCATAAAATCAAAGCTATGACTTAGAAGGCTCTAATAATAAGATAACATAACTATATTTTTAATTCTAATTTCATGACTGTACTATACATTTGATCTTAGCCAAAAGGCCGAGAAGCGATGAGTGTACTATACAGGCAGTCCTCGTTTTGCATGATATTGATGGGTCATAAATGATTGTGTAAACTGAAACCATGCAAAACAAACTCACAATTAATGGAGAAAATTCAATTGTACTATGATCTTTTTTATTTCTCTCTCTCTTTTTTGTTTTGAAGTAAGGTCTATGCTCAATGTGGGGCTTGAACTCATGACTCCAAGATCAAGAGTCGCATGCTCTACCAACTGAGCCAGCCAGGTGCTCTTTGTTTTGTGATCTTTAAAAATTTTTTTTATCAGAACATTCAAAACTCCCTTATTGTTGGCTATAAATATGTAAAGAATTGAAAAAATAGTAAAACTACTTAGTACACTGTAATCCAAAAATGAGAAATATATTTAAAGTTTTCCTTGTAAAAAACTTATCTTTGAGATAAAAATTTAACCCTCCCCAGAATAAACTAGGGAAATTAAATTTATGTTTTATAGAATATTAAAGATATCAAAGCTTTTGAAACAGAAATTTGAACTGTGCCTCCTCCCCACCAAACACTTATCAAGAATAGTTTGATCTTGCCACCCTCTCATCACATAATTTATTATCGGAACAAGAATCTTTTCTATGCCTTGTTAAATTGTCATACTCATAAGTTTGGATCAGCTTTCAACATTCTATCCTTTGTACTTTCAGTGTCTGAAAATATCTCTGAGAGTGCCTTTAGTGTACCCATGTCATTTTCTCTAGAACCTTTTAATCCTTTCTGTAACAACTGTTCTTTTGATTTATATCGATACCTCTCTATCACCAAATTGCCTTGGCTGCATATCTAAATTCCTTGAAATGGCATCAGGGTCAATATTCGCAAATTCAACCGTTTCTCCTGTAACTCCATTTATGTTTAATTCAGATTTCACTTCCAATGTGTCTCTCTTTGTTTCTCTGCTGCTTGTTCATTCCCTCCTTCCTTTTCTTTTTGTTTTTTCACTTTCCCTCCCTCCCTTTCTTCCTTTCTTTTCTTTCTTTCCATCTCTCTCCCTCCCTCCCTTCTTTTCTTTTCCTTTCTTCTCTTTCCTTTCTCCTCTTTCTTTCTTTCTTTCTTTCTTTCTTTCCCAATGCCCTCTTTGGACTATTTTTGTGAAACATCATGTGGGTTTATCACTGGAAGATGGTGAGACAACACAACTACACTTTGCTGTCTGTGAATGAACTGAATAACAGATATGCAGTGACCAATCACTGAAAGACTTTGGAAGAAGTAATGTAATTGTTCACTGGTCATGATGTTATTATGTAATGATTTTGTATATTGAAGCAGCAAAGTTTATACCTTACACATTGTTCACAGTTAATGTACCAGTCATCAAAATTCAAACTGTGTTTTGGGGGACTGGTGTTTTAACTAACGATGGTCACTGAAATTAATACATATTAGAACCTTAAGTGAAGACTCTCTATATATGATAATAATATGAAGGATATCAAGTATCACAAAGAATCATAAAAATATTACTCTACTGTATTACAAATTTATAGATAGCTATGGATCTCCTAAAATAATATGCTGATATAATATTAATTATAGTTTAATAATTGATATTATCATGTTATTATAATAATAATTTTATTTAACCCCTAGGAATTTAGAAGTTTGGAGGGATATAATGTATGATTCAGGAAAATTTTAAAGTTCAAATTGATAAATTACTTTAGTTATAAAAACATTCAACATCAAGCTGTTATCTTTAAATAATATTTAAATATTTAAATAATAATATCAATATATTAGTAATATCAATATATTGATACTGTATTTATAGAATATATTATATTATGTGTTATATTATTATGTTATATATTAGTATAATATCAAATATTAACAATATCAATATTTGCTTATTAAAAACACATTTATGTCATAATCACATAAAAACTTTTAATTCATAATGATTACCTGAATTGAGGGAAGAAAATGTTCTTTTAAATATATATATTTAACACAACTATGTATTTAAATATATATATATATATATACTTTTTGTTTTTTAATTTTTTAGTGTTTATTCATGTTTGAGAGACACAGAGAGACACGACGCATGAGGGGGGGGATAGAGAGAGAGAGAGGGAGACACAGAATCCAAAGGAGGCTCCAGGTTCTGAGCTGTCAGCACAGAGCCCAACATGGGACTTGAACTCACAAACCATGAGATCATGACCTGAGCTGAAGTCAGGTGCTCAACCGACTGAGCCACCCAGGTGCCCTATATACTTTTAATATTTATTTGTTTTGAGAGAGAAAGAGAGCAGGGGGAGGGGCAGAGACAGAGGGAGAGAGAGAATCCAAATCAGGCTCCATGCTCAGCACAGAGCCTGATGTACGGCTTGAACCCACAAACCGTGAGATCATGACCTGAGCTGAAAGCAAGGGTTAGATGCTTAATTGACTGAGCCACTGAGGCACCCCCAGGAAATGCTTTTTAAAATTCTCCTATTATAGGGGTGCTTGGTGGCTCAGTTGGCTAAGCATCTGCCTCTTGGTCTCAGCTCAGGTTTTTGGAGTTCGAACCCCACATTGTGCTGTGCTGACAGTATGGAGCCTGCTTCAGATTCTCTCTCCCTCGTTCTCTGCCACTCCACCCCTCTCAAAACAAATAAATAAACTTAAAAAATTCTCCTATTATAATTTCTTATAAACTTATGCTTTTTTAAAAAAAATTAACGTTTATTTATTTTTGAGACAGAGGGAGACAAAGAGACAGTGCACGAGTGGGGGAGGGGCAGAAAGAGAGGGAGACACAGAATCCAAAGCAGGCTCCAGGCCCCAAGCTGTCAGCACAAAGCCCAACGTGGGGCTTGAACTCACAAACTGTGAGATCATGACCTGAGCACAAGTTGGATGCTTAACCAATTGAGCCACTTGGGTGCCTTTTTATAAACTTATGTTTAATGAGACAGTATTTTACATTGAGATTAGAATTTTTTTAATATACAATAATACTACCTATGTAATAACAAAACTGTCATGTTAATCAAATATATTGCTAATTTTTAAAATTCCTGTTTGGACTGAAGGAATTGAAATGGTTTATAAATTGTTCTTTTACCCCTAAAACTCTGTGTTTTTATATTAAAATCTATCAAATTTTGAGCATGTCTGTTTTGGAGATCAAATGATTATTTTTTTATTTTAAGGGGATGGTTAGTGCTCCCAGCATTATTTAGTAAGTTAAAGCCTTAGGTGTTAAATCTGATTTTTGGTTGAGCTCTCAGAAGGAAAGGATGATTCATAGGCACCTTGAGACAGTCACTTATCCCACATGAACTAAGGAGCATATATTCTCCAAGGCTCTGAAAATAAAGACAGTGCTAAGTACCATCTCTTGAAGTCATGTTGTGTTTTCTGCAAGATGTTAAGATAAAAATAAGATTGTTTGGATAACATTCAGGTTTCATGAGTGTATGTGTATAATGCATGAGAATTTGGATGAGTAAATATGCATAGCATAATTCTTTTAAAATGATGTACTTTTAGACTGATTGACTTACCAGAACTGCTGAAATAAGAAAACACACTCCAATTTAATTTGCAATAATGGGGACATTGGCTCTTCTACAGTTATTTTAAATGTATACATGCCTGACTGTGAATGGATCAAGTGCGTCATTGGCATTGCACTGAAATCATTCAGACACTTTTTTTTTGCCATCACAGGTAGAGCGGGAAAAGGCCATTCTTCTGGCCAATCTCCAGGAGTCACAGACGCAGCTGGAACACACGAAGGGGGCGCTGACAGAGCAGCACGAACGGGTGCACCGGCTAACAGAACACGTTAATGCCATGAGAGGCCTACAGAGCAGCAAAGAACTCAAGGCTGAGCTGGATGGGGAGAAGGGCCGGGACTCAGCGGAGGAGGCCCATGACTATGAGGTGGACATCAATGGCTTAGAGATCCTTGAATGCAAGTATAGGGTGGCAGTAACTGAGGTGATTGATTTGAAAGCTGAAATTAAGGCCTTAAAGGAGAAATATAATAAATCTGTAGAAAACTATACTGATGAAAAAGCCAAGTATGAGAGTAAGATCCAAATGTATGATGAGCAGGTTACAAGTCTTGAAAAGACCACCAAGGAGAGTGGAGAGAAGATGGCCCACATGGAGAAGGAGTTGCAAAAGATGACCAGCATAGCCAACGAAAATCACAATACCCTTAATACAGCCCAGGATGAGCTGGTGACATTTAGTGAGGAGCTAGCCCAGCTTTACCACCATGTATGTCTGTGTAATAACGAAACCCCCAACAGGGTCATGCTGGACTATTATAGGCAAAGCAGAGTCACTCGTAGTGGCAGCCTGAAAGGGCCTGATGATCCCAGGGGACTTTTGTCTCCACGATTAGCCAGGCGGGGTGTGTCATCCCCAGTAGAAACAAGGACCTCATCTGAACCAGTTTCAAAAGAAAACACAGAGGCCAGCAAAGAACCAAGTCCAACCAAGACCCCCACAATCTCTCCTGTTATTACTGCCCCACCATCATCTCCAGTATTGGATACAAGTGACATCCGCAAAGAGCCAATGAATATCTACAACCTTAATGCCATAATCCGGGACCAAATCAAACATCTGCAGAAAGCTGTGGACCGGTCCTTGCAACTGTCTCGTCAAAGAGCAGCAGCACGGGAGCTGGCCCCCATGATTGATAAAGACAAGGAAGCCTTAATGGAAGAGATCCTCAAGCTCAAGTCCCTGCTGAGCACCAAACGGGAGCAGATTGCCACACTGAGAGCAGTACTGAAAGCCAACAAACAGGTGATCTCATTCTACTGACAACACACGCTAGCCAACGCTTTCTTAACTAGTTAATTCTTTAATGGTTTTAGTGTCCGTTATCATCAGGGTGAGAGTTCAGATTCCTGGTCAGCAGAGTAATAAATCAAACTACGTCTCAGTGCCAGATCAGAATGTAATAATTATTTTTCAGTGAGTGAGTAGATGATACAGGAGAGTAGCTATGCCCCTCTAGGGGAGGTCGAGGAGAGGAAGTTAAAGCAGGATCCAAGAGGAAGATCTAGTTGCAGATGTAGAAAGGCAATTCAGGCAGTACTTAGCTGGAGTCCAGCAGTCACTGAGTATGGAAACAGGAGATGGAGGGGGGTTGAATGGGCTGGCATGGCAGCATATACCAGGGAGACACTCTGGCAAGCCCCAGAGCGAGCAGAGGGGAGCCCTCTAGAGAGAGATATAGAATGTCTACGAGCTCTGCCAGTGACCACGTATCTGAAATTTAGGTTCAGTTGCGATGTTAATTCATCACCTAGCTTAAGCTGTGGAAAGTTTTTCCTAAGCATAGATCTTGTCCTTCTGGAATAAGCAGGAATGCTACAACATGACCCTACCTGACTAATTCCTAGATCTTCTCTGTGACTGAATTTGTTTTCCACCCTTGAGCTTTACCTGGGTGAGAATGCTGTGAAATATAGATGGGAAAATATTTTTAACCTCTGTTTAGTTTCTCTGGAACATAAACCTTAAAAGATACATTTGAGAAGGGTGCTGATAAAGGGTGTTGATAAAGGGAAAGCATCAGATGCCTTCTTGCAAATGTAGGCAGTGCTGGTGTTGGGGGGTGAGGGTTAATTTCAGATGCAATGCTCCTTCTCCTTTTACCCTCATATGAGGGAAGCCACACCAATATTGTGTCATCCACAGTACAGTTTTCTAGCGTCTTTGTCTTTAGTTCCCATAAATCCCCTGATATAATTGGGAGGTCTGTCCCACAAGCACTAATTTCTTTGCACTGTAAACATGTTTTATATAAATCTAAGGACAAATTAGGACCTTCTTTTGTGCCATCACTTCAAGGAAATAGAAGAGATTAGGATGAGTAAAGAATTTGTGAGAGATCTGATTCCAATTTGAGGTCAGAATGAAAGAATTTGTGGGGCGCCTGGGTGGCTCAGTTGGTTAAGTGTCCGACTCATGGTTTTGGCTCAGGTCATGATCTCATGGTTTCTGAGTTCGAGCCCCTGTCAGTGCAGAGCCTGCTTGGGATTCTCTCTCTGTCCCTCTCTCTCTGCTTTTCCCCTGCTCTATCTCTCTCTCAAAAATAAGTAAGTAAAAACTTAAAAAAAAAATAATTTGCTACCATAAACTACTACAATCCAAAGACCCAGTTATTTAGAGTTATCATAACAAACCAATACCATATCACTAAAAACCACATTAGATAAGGCTTAGACAACCTTTATCAAGGACCTAATATCCTGGGCATTCTTGCTCAAGCCACTCAAATAGCATCTCTGACTTCTTCCTGAAGGTTGAATATGAACAACCTAGAAATCTAGATCTATAAGTGACAAGATGCTTAAATGATGCAGAAGTATAGATAGGCATGGTTGATAAGCCATGAAAGACTAATTTGTGAATGAGCATTCATTTATTACATAGTTCAAGGCAGGTGGTAGATAATGATGCCAATTAAGTGACCAAGTAATCTAGTAGGAGTTCAACACATGCCTGTTAACTGTTTGCAGAGTAGGACGTGTCATTGAGAGGTACAAACAGTATCATAGGAATTCAGGGCAATACAGGAATACAAAGCATTCCTGGCTAAATTTTTATTTTCTCAGTGGTTTGTGGTACCATTTGCATTACACTAGCGTCACAAACCGTATGGTCTCAGTAAATAAAATGAAAACACATTTCTAGCCATGCATTTAGTTTACATTTTAATGATGTTGGCCCTATCGCTATGATGCTTATGTGCCATAAATAACTTCAGATGTCTGCAGATGACATCCATTATGTTTAGACATTGTGGAATGTTCACTATTAAGACTAAGGTAAGAATTCTGTCATAAAGGGAAAAGGGGGAATCTTCTTGTTTTAAAAATAGACATTCTGCGTTCTCTATGAATTTTTTCATAGACTTCAGGTTTTTCTGTATGCAGTGTCTTCTGCTGAAATATGCAAATGTTTATGAAATAGCATCTGTGTACTAAACTGTGCTAGATGCTAAACATTCAAAGAAGAGTGATACATGGTCCCTGCCCTTCAGAATAGGACTCACAAACTGGTGAGAATGTTGGGAAAGAAACAGATCATTACAGTTTGATATTATACATGCTGTAATAGAAGTTATGGAAACATTGCCGAGGAAGCAATTGATGTTTCCTAAAGGAGTTAGGAAAAAAAAAAAGACTTCATGGAAGCAGTTTTACTTGAGTTTGTTGTTAAAGGATAAGGAGTTGTTTTCCAGGAGAGGAAGAAACAATTCCAAGCAGAAAGAATAGTAGGTAGAAAGTCAAAGAATAGAATGATATATTCAGGGAATGGTTGTGAAGATGTCTGTGGCTGGAAGCAAGATTTTTTATTTACAAAGTTAAGTTAGGGAGCATGGAGAATGTAGCAAATGCAGACATCAGCAAATCTACTCATGGGCTGAAGATACTTAGAGTTTCTAACTTCTGAAAAGGCTTTGTGCAGTCTGGACCAACAAGTCTACAAACAGAACTGAGTCTTTGGGGGCATTTCTCACAAATAATAAATGAGTTTGTGCTTCTATTTCAGATCTTGCTCTTCTGTTATTCCCTTCTCTCCTCCCCTTGGATAACTGATCATTTGGCTTCATATGCTTACCAATTTGTTACACCTACATTTTCACAACTTAAGCTTAACGGTTCTATATGAATATATGTATAAATTTAAAAAAAAATTAAACTGCCATTTTTCTCCCCAGATCAATTTCTGCATTCTGGATAATTTTCTGAATCGGTAGTATTTCTGAAGATTCCATTGAGTTATAGCTACAGAATACGCTAAAATGTTTTATCAGTAAATTCTCATTTTAATCTGAATTTAAATTCAATTAAAACCTATAAGAAGCTACTTTGGAATCAAGACATTAACAAGTTACTCTATCCTAACATTGTTTTAATTATAAAAAGAATCCAGGTATCTCGATAGAAGTTGGCACTTTGCATAAGAAAGTTCAAGCTGTCCATTTTAAGCACAAAAGGAAATGTTAAAAACCAGGAACATCCCATTAGCAATGGATTTTTCTTCATTAGTAGTGGATTTTTTCATTAGTATTGAGTATTTTTACACACTCTGAAAAGCTGTGGTTAACAGTTTGTTTAAAATGGTATGTTTTCGGGGTGCCTGGGTGTCTCACTCGGTTAAGCGTCCGACTTCAGCTCAGGTCATGATCTTGCGGTTTGTGAGTTCAAGCCCCGCATGGGGTTCTGTGCTGACAGCTCAGAGCCTGGAGCCTGCTTCAGATTCTGTGTCTTCATCTATCTCTCTGCCTCTCCCTTGCTCATGCTCTGTCACTTTCTGCCTCAAAAATAAATAAAACATTAAAAAAAATTTTTTTAAATGGTATGTTTTCTGTTTGGCTTCAATATATATACAACATGTGCTGTGCATCAAACAGGCAGTCCCTGAATACACATTGATTTCATGCATTGATTCAGTTAACATTTTTCTTTCTTCTTACGGTGTGTCAAACTAGTTTTCAGTTTGAAACGCTGTTAATTCCAAAAGATTCAGAAATGCCCAAATTCTAAGTTCAAAGGGATATTTTAATTCATTCAAACATTTTGGAATTTCTCCTTTTTATGGAAATTGTGAAGAATTAAATTAGACTATAATTTATTGTTTTGAAGTTGTATGCAAAGGCAGGAAGTAATCGGTTCCTTGTGAATTCTTTTCCTTACACATGTAATATGGATTTATAGTTTATAGTGTACTCATACTATAAATTGCAATGGCCTGTGTCTTTTATTCTATGTTTTAGGCCCCTAGAGCACAGGGGCAAGAATATTTGCATTCTGTTATATTTCTTTTTCTTTTTTACTTTTTTTTAACATTGATTTATTTTTGAAAGAGCACAAGTGGGGGAGGAACAGAGAGAGAGGGAGACACAGAATCTGAAGCAGCCTCCAGGCTCCAAGTTGTCAGCACAGAGCCCAACATGGGGCTCGAACTCACGATCCATGAGATCATGACCTGAGCTGAAGCCGGACATTTTACTGACAGAGCCACCCAGGCGCCCCGCATTCTGTTGTATTTCATTTGGAACCTGTGCTTCTTTACTGCCTTCTCCTTGATAAAATCCTTCTTGGATAAAGTTTAATTTTAGCTCCCTTTCTGTCTGAAAAATTGCGGACTCAAGAATTTGCGTTAAAATATTTTCTGAACTACGATCATTTCCTTAGCTTCTGATACTCTGGTTCACAGCTGGCTTCCAGAGCGATTTAACCATGTTATGGATTTTAAAGAAAAACTGCCTTATGTCCGTCCAAATACATATATATGTTTATATAAAATTAACCAAACCAATTTCACTTTCCATTTATGAAAGAAAGTCCTAGACCCAGCATGGAAAAATCTGTATGATAGGTTTTCCTGATACGAAAATCCTAAGCGTTGTGATTTTTCTGCTTCAGACAGCTGAGGTGGCTCTAGCTAATCTCAAGAACAAATATGAAAATGAGAAAGCAATGGTGACTGAAACTATGACGAAGCTTAGAAATGAACTGAAGGCTTTGAAAGAAGATGCAGCAACTTTCTCATCCCTGAGAGCAATGTTTGCAACAAGGTAACAGTTTTTTCTTCCAAGATGAGGTGGGGTGCTTGGGAGAAAGACTTTAAAATTCACATTCACATGCACACCTCTTGGTGTGCCATCTAAGGGTGAGGGGTGAAGAAAATACTTGAGATTCCACTCTGACCTAAGGCAAAATGTTGTGTGCTGTTTTCCAGAGCCCTCTACTGGACACACTGGATCAAGCAATTCGTTTACATAGAAGTATTTTTAAATTAATAGATATTTTTCCCTAGAGCTTATGTGCCAAAAAGAATTAGGACCCCCCCCCCAAAAAAAAGCCTCCGATAATGGGGAGGAAATGTTTTTCTTAAAATTGCTAAATATTGTATTATCACCACTGAAATTTATTTCTGTGACATAAAAGTGCTTATCATTAGTAAGTATTGCATGAGAAAGACATGTTCATGATGAATATAAGTACTCATTATATCAGCTAATTATTTGGACTTTAATACACTATGAATTAAATTATAATTTTTTTTTGTGAGAGAGAGCATGAATGGGGAAGTGGGGCAGGGAGAGAGAGAGAGACAGAGAGACAGAGAGAGAGAGAGAATGAGACAATCTTAAGCAGGCACCACACTGTCAGCACAGAGCTCAACGTGGGTCTTCATCTCATGAACTGTGAGATCATGACCTGAGCTGAAATCAAGAGTCAGACGCTCAACCAACTGACCCATCCAGGCGCTCCTAAATTATAATTTCTAAAATGTAATTGTATTTATCACCAAGTTTTTCACATTGCCATGCTAATTAACTAGACAAATATTAGTGACTACCTCTCCCCACCAGTTTCATTATGAAGTGCTTTGTGTTTAAACTTGAAGTGATTAAGCATGTATGGATTCAAAGGTTTCAAAATCTTGAGATTTTCAATAGTGTCGCCATCCCCTTTTTACTGTCACAATTCAGTGCCAAAACAAAAGCAGTCATGTGTCTTATATAATACACACGTGGTACAAAATTCATAAAGCATAACTATGGGTTTATTTGCAGATTTAGTAGATAACTTATATGTAGCTAATATAAATGTAAAAAACAAAACAAAACAAAACAAATCCTGGGTTTTATAGGAGCCCTGGAATCTGTCCGGCTTTCTTGCATATGAGGAGAGAAAAGTTTCAAGCTCATACTTTGTGATTGACTCTCTCGGTGATGGCCGCTAGAGGGCTAAGTGCTTGGTGAACCACAGAGATGCAGAAGACCTGAATGAGCTGACCTCTGGGTCTGATCCTGGGAGAGTTTGAGGAATAGAGTGGATATATTTATACACCTCTGGCCACCGTGGGGGGCAGGATAGAGAATGGGGATGCTACACAGTGCTCCCCTCTTTGATGAAAGAAATCAGTCAGCATTACATGTAGAATTAAAACATATACATTTCCTCTTTTAAACAGAAGTCAAAATATTTTTAATGGGACATTTATAGTCTTAATCTGGCTTAAATAACCAGAAATTTGTTTTTTTGTTTTGTTTTGTTTTGTTTTTTTAGGTATAGTAACTGTCTTGCTCCCTAGTATTTTTTAAAATATTGTTATCTGACCAATTAAAATAAATCCAGGATGTTAAACCCACCTCGTATTTTACTAAGACGCAATATTTCTTTTGGTATCCCTACTATGCTTCTTGACATTTAAGTTTAACAAAAATGGGACCCACCTGCATTTCAAGTTCTTTCACCTAGAGTCTGTTTTTTCTTTAAAATGCTGCAAGGCTTATCTTAATTTCAAAGTTTGCACGGCACATTTTGGATATCTCCATCAAGTCATTAACTCTCAGCTGGTGCATGAAGAGTATTTGTTGTTATTATGTTAGTGGGTAAGTAAACTCAGAAAAAAAAAACTGAAAATTGTGTGATCAAGCCTCCCTTCCAAATGTTTGTGTGCTTAGATTTTACTTTTGTTGGGGAAAAAAGATCACTGAGCTTATCTTTTGGCTACAGCACGAGTATCAAAGCCGAAGAAAGATGTTCCCGACAGCCTGCTATATCTGTATCAAACCCTATGCAAATCTTGATTTTCTTTGACATCTATGGCTTTATCTTCTGGTTAAGAAATCTTTGAAAATATTCAGGTTTCTAATTCAGGCAAATCTGCCATATTGAAAACAGTGCAGCTGCAATGGGGACTCAAAGTAAAACCTATAAATACAGATAAAGGAGGAAATGTTTTCTTTATAAACACTATTATTCCTTTGCATGCTACAAGCCTAGTCTATGATAAACCTGTCACATTCCTCTGAAGAAGATCATGTTACACAGTAGAAGAAGCTATTGTAACACATCTAAGATGATGTGAACATTACCTGAAATGTTACAGTTCACTCTTCTGCCACCATGGAGCAGCCTCCATAATAACTCTGTCACTGGGGTTTAAGATGTCATCCATTAAGAGTGTCCCCATATGCACTCCATGGTATGGAAGAACCATCAGTTCTTGAACCTTCTCCAGTTTTCCACTGTAATAGGTTACCTCCATTCTGCTCAGGGAAGACCAGTGTTCTAAATCTAAATTCCAGTGAAATTCTCAACTCAAGTTCCACATTTAGTATCCCCAAGATTTTCTCCTGACCACTTTTTTGTTTGGGTTCTAGATGTGATGAGTATGTCACACAGTTGGATGAGATGCAGAGACAGTTAGCAGCCGCAGAGGATGAGAAGAAGACTCTAAACACTTTGTTACGAATGGCTATCCAGCAAAAACTCGCCCTGACCCAGCGGCTGGAGGACTTAGAGTTTGACCATGAGCAGTCCCGACGCAGCAAAGGCAAACTTGGAAAGAGCAAGATCGGCAGCCCTAAAGTAAGTGGGGAGGCATCAGTCACCGTGCCCACCATAGACACTTACCTCCTGCATAGTCAGGGCCCACAGACACCCAACATTCGGGTCAGCAGTGGCACTCAGAGGAAAAGGTATGCATGCAGCGATCTTCATAGTATGGTGCAGAGGCCAGATTTTTAGTTAACTGCAAAAATTAATGTGCTCTTATTGTGGAGGATGGAGGAAGGGAAGGAAGAGAAAAACTGGGAGTGGGTGTATAAATGGGCCTTGCTTGGCCCTTCCAAATCAAATCCTTTTGATAATCGTGTTTATTTGTTCCTTTCTGTCCCCCATGCCCCACGTCTTGATTAACCATAATATAATTTTTGAGTATCTGTCAACATTTTTGCTGTTCTTTGTATGCATAAATTTGCCTCTCCCTTACCTCCAACCTAAAAATTGATAGACAAAAAAAGGTGGATATTAAGAATGAAGCTGCGTTTTACGTGACATTTAAAAGTCATTGTACCTCTGGTAATGGTGCTAGTTACCAGCTTCTCTTTAATGCGGCAAGGATATGAATATGTTCTTTTAGGGAAGCTTGTCCACATTACCAAATCTGACAACTGACTCAAAGGAGATGTCTATATTTAGGTAAATGGAATTGATTGTGTGTAGTCTTTTCCTTAAAAGCAGGTTGTTGTGCCTTTTCATTTCGTATGTGAATGTTGCTCAAAGAAATCATTTGCAAGGTTATTAGTGGCTTGATTTGGTGACCTTTTTACAGAGTCCTGGATGTTGAATTACTTACCCTGTATTTTCAGTTAATGGTAAAATTTGTATTTTAGGAATTTTCAGTAAAGTATCAAATAATATAAATATTTTCTATTTGCGGTTCAAACTGACTAACGATAATAAATTTCTTTTCCAGTATCCAGTACAGTTTCCAAATAGGGTTGTATCCTGGTATGGAAACTAAGCAATAAGCAAAAATCTTGACTTACATGTTTTAAAAAAATTAAATGCCAATGTAAATAATGTTGTCACTGGTGAGGCTTTGAAAGGTAATTAAAGTAAAACTTTTTTGTTTCCTATATGTATTTTCTTGGATCTCCTGCAAGACAATTTTCACCTTCCCTTTGTGATCAGAGCCGTCCCAGGACTTCAGGGGCTACCTACCTACAGAATTTATTAAGAGTTCCCCCTGATCCCACCTCCACAGAATCATTTCTTCTGAAGGGCCCCCCTTCCATGAATGAATTCATCCAAGGGCACCGGCTCAGCAAGGAAAAAAGGTTAACCGTGGCTCCACCAGGTAAACATTTTTTCCTTGGGTGCATGTGATGCAGATGATTAGCTGAGTAGACCACTCCCCCTTCCTCCCAACCACTCATGTCCACCCATCCACGGAGTCCAACTTGGACCACAGGTAAATTCCTGCAGCTAACATAAAAATGCCTTTATGCCTAGCTTCCCGTTTCCTCCTTGACTCGGCCAGACGAGCATTCCTTAGGAGTCTCCAAGGACTTCCTTTTAACAGCCAATGATGGTAAATGAGAGTTGGAAGGAATGGGATAGGTCAAGGGAACCTAGCAACAGGCGTAATGCAGGGCACACCCCCCGGGTCCTATCTGCAGCGTGGTAGCTCATAGCGATTCCATCTTGATCAAATTTTGTCATTTTGTTCTGATATTTTTTAAGGTAGTTTCAGTCAAGGGAGCTATCTTTATAAAAAGCCTTTGGGGCTAATCTCCTTTTGTAGTGACTCAGAATGTCTCTTCAATCACTATAGAGAAAATAGAAGTAAAATCCGCTAAGGTTTTGCTCCTCTGGAACATTTACATCTTAATGTAATATTCTTGTAGTTTGCAAGCCCTTATTGATTTATGCTTACCAATATGCTCACATTTTATTTTTAGCTTCACTGTTTTGCATTTTTCTTTTTCTTTATAAAAAATTTTTCCTATGAAGAGCTTCCTATGTGACTTCTGGCAAATAAAGTTCAGCCCTCTGAGAAATCCCTGCATGCGAATTATAGGTCAAAGGTGTTATACAGGAAGTCCATGAAACAAAATAAGCCCAAAGGCAGCATAATGGTTAGTTGTCACAGGGAATGAAAAATTAAAACTAATTCAAGTTAGTTGTCAACACGAGCATCTATATTTCTGGCCTCCCTTGAAAGATTCTGAATATCTGACAGCCCGAGGTCAGTGTCCGTGCGTGTCAATAACCTGTCAGAGCCTCGTACTGGCTGCTGCTTTTATGCACTTTTCCACAGCCCCCTTACTCCCGAGTACTGATACCCAGCCTGCTGCACCCATTTTTGTTATCTTCTGGACCCTACTATAGCCTTTGAGTTTGCCACAGAATTTTTTTTTTTTTAATTCACTTTAGTTGTCTCACCTACCTCATTTACTTGATGTTTACCTTAATTCCTTTTTGGAAACCTCTGCCTTTGGATCTGTAATAATATCCTCATATGATTCACGAATCAGCCTACTGATTGGGATGAAAAGGTGTGGTGTGGAAATTTATAGCACATAATCAACATTCTAAGAATGTTTGAGCAAATGGGTGATGATAACGAGTTGGGAGAGCATATCAGCCAAAATGTATGCCAAAAAACAAAACAAAACAAAAACAACAAACAAAAACCTACAACTCTGCCAGGTGTTCTTACTTTCATAGCTCATTTCCTAATATTTCAGACCCCTTTGGAAGGTACCTTGAAGTATCTGTAAATCACCAAAACGATTGTGATTCATCAGGATATCTAACTTGAATAAAACACTTCAAGTTGTTTTAGTGTTCCAAGTGGATTTAGTAGCACTATCTATTGGAACTTAGGAAAGAAATCCTATGATTAATTAGGAACCCTATTGTATTTGAATTAAAAAGTGACCTATCAGTAAGATTAAAAATTAATAAATATTAACAATAACTGTTTTCATTTTGTGTATGATCATTTGATCCTTATTTACATTAATGTGTATTTATATCATTGTCATTACATTGTCGAAACCATTAACATTACATTGTAAACTTTTCTATGCTACTACCTCGACTATTTTTATTTTTAAAGGTTGTATCATAAATTTTATTTCAGATTTTATTCCTTTAATCTCTACTTCTCCTGTTAACTGCTGGGGTGTTTTTTCATTCTTTGTTATTTTCTGCAGTGCTGCTAGAAATACTCTCATGCATTCAACTTCTCATCAGTTTCGTTTTTTTCTCAAGTGAGATCACTGGGTTACAATGATGAAAATCTTTATGTTTTTTGCTCCGTTTTGATGTTGCTGTCAAAGAGGATAGATCAGTGTACTAAGAGTCTCACAGAATATTTTTCCCTTTCCACACATTCTGAATGTTTCTAGTTCTTTTTGCACACTGTACCCATCTTGCAACTCTAAGGCTAGTGAGCCTACATGAACGAGAGTAGCATTATGTTTTCTCAAACACTTGAGTTTCAAATAACCAGAAAATGCCGTTGGTCTTAGAAATTATTATTTTATACAAGATTAGAGATGTAAATAATGTGGCATTGAGAATCATCACTAGGCCAGAAAATCATTTTAATCACAACTTACTATATATCGATAAACCTTACATTTTTAACCATTTATTTGAAGTTAAAATAATGGAAGAGGGGAGGGAGTAAAGCTGTTATCATAGCCTAAGGAATTTTCAGTTTTATACCACGGGCCCAACCAGATTAGTTCTTAATCAATTTTTAGAGCAACCCAGCAACATTTTTTTAAAAGTTTTGGTTAAATCAATTACTATAAAAAGTGACTAATTACCTATACCAAATTGTAGCTTCAAAAAATATATTAGGGTTATTGACACTATATATTATTTTTCCTAGGCTGAACTGCATTGGGTAAGACATATTAAGTATTATTTATAATGGTTTTACTATATAAAATATGTTCAATAAGCTGAGAAAGGGAAAATATACCATATATATCCAGTCCAATGTTCTCTGTAAGAAGTATTTTAAACCCATGGGAAATAATAGATTTTATTAGTCTTTTTTATTCGTGAGTTTACTATAAGTTACTGATAATTATAAAATTTACTAGCTAGTAACAATATATGTTCATCATTTTAAAAGGACAATTCCCTGTTAACTTATTAGAATGTTTTTTGATAAGTTTTCTGAAATATGTTTTTAATAGGTTGTTGTAGGTGATTATTATTATTCTAATAAGTGGGTTTTCTATTGAGGACCATTGAAGTAATTAAATTAATCAAATCATTTCAGTAGACATACAAAGAGTTTAATTTGTTTTGAAGCCTTTTGTTGAGGAATTATGACAGATATAAATCTCATTTAAAAATTTAAAACACAAAACATAAAATATTATTTACCATATATAAGGTATATTTTCAAATAGATTTTATTTCTTTGAGATGGTCAGGAGAAAACCCATCTTATTCAAGCTACAATTTCTCAATTTCTGGAGAATCAACTCTAGGATGGGGCACTGATTTTCAAAATTAATAGATTGTTTTGTACTAATTAATTTTCAACATTAATATAACCTTTTGGAGGAAATTCTGGCCTTTGCTTCTGATTTCGGCTGTTTCTGCTGCCTCATCCTCTGAAATTCCAGAGTTTCTGTCCTTAGCTTGTTGACTTTCTTGTTGATGACTTTGTCCTTATCATGGCATACAAAATGTAGTGTCCTCACACATATGGCTACTATCCTTGATGAATTTGAATCCAAAGGGACTCTGTTGTCATCAACGAGTTTACAATCAGGCAGCAGGTGGCGCATCTTTATAAAATCATTAGTTGTTTTATATTATTTATAATATAAATGGTTGTATATTATTTATATAATAATAATAATAACAATAATAACATCTTACTATTTCATCAATACTTACAATCAGTCTACCAGAATATGTGAAAGAAATCCGTGTAACGTATAGGTAAGAGTTGCTATTTCAGTAAAGACTTGACTGCATGATTTGCGCAGGTAAATTAGGTTCCTGAACCCAGTTGAAATGTGTGTATCTGTGTCTGTGTGGAGGCTTCCCCACACCAACCAGCAAATCTCAGACACCATCAGGGTGTGCTACGATTCAACTGAATTCTGACACTGTATCCAGAAATAACACTGCATTCCACGGTCCCACAAAACTGCTGCTCCCTGCTTCCCAGACACCAGTTGAAAGGCCAGATTATTACTTGTGCTTCTAACTAACCGGCTATAGATTAGGGGTTCCAATGACTCCCACTTTGGCTTCAGATACCAATCATAAATTAAGTTGTTACCTATATTTCTGACCAAATGAATCAGAGAGGCTATGAATCAGAGTTCCCATGACCCCCTCTTCAGGTTCATTAATTTGCTAGAGCAGCTCACAGAACTCAGAGAAATATGTTACTTACTAGATTACCAATTTATTGTAAAAGGATCTAAATCAGGAACAGCCAGATGGAAGAGAGGCATAGAGCAAGGTATGGCAAAGGAACTGGGAGTTCCATGTTTTCTCCCAGAGCACACTGCTGTCCCCAAATCTCCTCAGGCATTCACCAGTTCAGTCCTTTTGGGGTTTTTTGGAGGCATCATTACACAGGCACGGTTGATTAAATCATTGGCCATTGGTGATTGATTCAGCCTCCAGCCCCCTCCCCTCCCCTGAGGTTAGGCCTGGTAGGACTGAAAGTTCCAAACCTCCAATCACATGGCAAGTTCTCTTGATTCTCCTGGTAACCAGCCTCCATCCTTAGGCAGAGTCCAAAAGTCACTTTATTAACATAACTGGGGACACCATTGTCACTCCCAACACTTAGGAAATTCCAAGGGTTTTTTTTGTTTTGTTTTGCTTTTGTTTTTGTTTTGAGAGCTGTGAACCTGGAACTATGGACAAAGACCAAATAAATCTTTCTTATAAATCACAGTATTGCAACAGGATAAACAAGAAGTTTCAAACTTACAAAAGCAAGTTGGAACTCTCTTCTTGAAGTAACAGCCTGAGCAGTTTGCTCTTCGTGCTGCATTTTCCGTTTAGGAGCTTTCTCTTTTGGATGTTTTGCTTTCCCGTATCATTTCACTTCCCTCTGTCCCTCCACACTTCTCTCTTTCTCTCCCTCTCTCTGACACCATTACTGAACTCGTGTGAGAGAATGGTATTCTTGTGAAATCTGAACATTTTGTATGATGTTTTAGATTTTACCCGTGTTTAAAGCAGCTCACAGAAATGTGTTAACCTTAGATATGCAATCACCCTTTCAGATGTATAGTCAACAATAGACACGAACATGTTCATTAGTGAAAATTTCACTGCATTCAAACATTTATTTGTCTGTCTTTTATATTGCAGTTTATGCTCTTAAGCATGTATCAAAACCATATTTCTTAACTCATTTGCTCACTCACTCATTCATCAGAATGTAACAAAATGTATTGAGCTACCATTATGTGTCAGGCACTTTTCTTGGCTCTTGACATAATATGTTATGTAAGTGAAACACCATCCCTGTGCTTCAAGAAACTCATAGTCTGTAGGGGAGGTAGGTAGGCAAATAAGTAACGGTGTTAATAGGTTTTCCCAGAATAAACAGAGGGTTTAGGGTGTTTAGGAACATTCTCCCAAAAGAAATGCAAGCCCTGGTCGTGAAAGGTGGCTAGATGTTGATGGGCAGATGATAGGGATGCAGGTGTGGGTAATGAGCAGAGCCTCCTAGGAAAGGAGGTCGACCAATACAAAGGCCACGAGGTTGGGAACTAGAAATTGCAGCAGGACTGAGGAGTGATGGGAAATGACACTGGAAGGACAAGCAAGGACTTGAAAACAGACGGCCAGGTTAGTGAGAGTGGACTTTATTCCATTGGCAGAGATGACTGTTTTAAGAATAAGAACAGGTTTTCATTATATACGATTGCCCTGATAAAAGGTAGAGAATGGATTGGATGTGCCAACACCTAAGGTAAAGAAGCAGATACAGTGTCTGAAATTTGCAGATGAGAGGTGGTAGAGACTGGACGTCAAAACTGGAGCAGTGTGAATGTTGACATGTGTCTGAATGTAGAGAAGTCCAGCCATACCCAACAGCTGGTATGTCCTGTGTACCCACAGCCTACTTTAACAGCCTGTCTCCTTCATCCTCCCACATTTTGTAGGTGGAAGGAGCTCAGTGAATGCTATTTGAACTGACTTCCTGAACTAACAAACAGCCTCAGTGGCGTTTTTTTTTGTTTGTTTCCTAAAGCTTATTTTTTCCCTTAGAGGCTTCTCCATTTTTGTGGGTTCCCTTTCCCCATATCAGTATGCTTCCCGCCCCCAACAGGATTTAATTCTTGAAGTAGCCAGAGTGAACAGCATTCTGTTGAAACTTGTAACCTTGGGGCGCCTGGGTGGCTCAGTCGGTTGAGCGTCCAACTTCAGCTCAGGTCATGATCTCCCAGTTCATGAGTTTGAGCCCCGAGTAGGGCTCTGTGCTGACAGCTGGGAGCCTGCAGCCTGCTTCGGATTCTGTGTCCCTCTCTCTCTCTGCCCCTCCCCTGCTCACACTCTGTCTCTCTCTTTCTTTCTCAAAAATAAATAAACATTTAAAAAATTAAAAAAAAAAAAGCTTGTAATCTTTTGGGCTTGTATTTTCTCTTAACATAGCTTCTATAGAGTTCTTCTTTACAGATGAAAGCTTGGGTGTTTTCTGATGCTGGTCCATGTTGCCCTTACTTTGAATCTGACAAAACAGAAGTTAAATCAAAAATATCAATCCAGGGGCGCCTGGGTGGCTCAGTCGGTTAAGTGTCTGACTCTTGATCTCGGTTCAGGTCATGATGTCACAGTTGGTGAATCTGAGCCCCATATCAGGCTCTGTACTGACAGTGCAAAGCCTGCTTGGGATTCTCTTCTCTGCATCTCCCTCTGCCCTTCCCCCACTCGCTCTCTCTCTCTCAAAAATAAATATTTAACAAAAATATCAATTCAGAAAGTTACCAATCACATGTCGAAAAATACATGTTTCTGTCTTGCTCCGATGTAATATGCAATTAGAAATTGGTTCAGATTTCCAAATTTCAGTGTATCATGTATGTTGCAGGAGTATTTTTATTTTTCTGGGTCAGTCATGCTTCATTTCACAGTGGAAATGTCCGACACCCTCACATTTCTTTTCAGTATTTCTTTCAAGGAGCAATTCCATTTTTATAGGAAATCTTTTACTATAGAATGAATGATCTTGAGTTGGAATGTGCAATGTTAAGAATGCCATCTGGGGGAAGAAAAAAAAAGAATGTCATCTGAGAGATGTGTCTCTTCATTAAATTCCAGTTGAAAATTGAAAAATACCCGATTGAAAACTGAACAATGTAGCTTATTTTTCCCAATAGCTCTATATTTGGTTTGGTTAGAGAAATACCTGTGTATTCTCTAATTTAGCTGAATGTTTTGATTTTTGTCTAGATAACGAGTTTAGTATAAAAATATCTTAGAATTTTAAGATTTTCCCCCTTTCTTATTTTCTCTTACAAAGTGTTTAACCTGTGTGTATCCTATATACCAGTTTTACCATTGGGTACATAAATTACACAAATTATGAAGACTTTTCTGATCCCTTGTATCCACTAGACAGAATTGCCTTCCTCTTCCTCTCTGCCTCACTACAGGTGGCATGGACACAGTGTCTTAAATCAGATTCCTCTATGAATCTATAAGGTTTTCGGCAGGAACCCTGTTCCTTGATCTTTTACTCTTCAAGATCTTGCACTGTTCGTGGCACATAGTTGGCCCTCAGTTTGGTGGATAATTGATATTCAGTCCAAATTTTCTACGGTGTCTCAAAATATTTGGCTTTATTGTGGTTTATCATCTATACATGTAGTTCTTCTGATGTGTAGATTAGAAATAGTGTATTTCAGATGTGATGTAATGTAGGTAATAGAATAAAATCTGCATAACAGTTGTATTTGGGAACTTTTCAAGTGGGGTCTTCACTTCTCTTGTTTTATTCAATGTGTGATATATATATATATATATATATATATATATATAATCTTGAAGTTCCTGTATTTGGTTGTTTTTATATATGGGTACTTAAAAATCAAGGCAATTATAAGAAAATATCCACTTTAGAGGCAAAGTTTATGAATCCATGTAGTACAGAGTAAAAGATTGCATATAAATATGTAGGCTTTCCTCATTTTTTACTCTTACTCCTTTTTATATGTTTTTAAAATAGTTTTTAAGTATATTTTCAATAGATAATGATGGTCCAAAGTTCAAAAGGTACGAAAGAATATAAAATAGAAGGTAGCTCTCTCCCAGCCTCCTTCTCATGTCCTTCCAGAAACATTCTCTATATGTACAAGAGAATATCTATAAATACGTACATATATAATCACAAGTATATATTATATATGTATGTATTAACATTGGCACAACCACAAACATTGTTATGCATGCTATTTTTTTCACTTAATATAGCTTGGCTTCCTTTATATCAATATTCATCTTTTTGTTTATTTTTAACCAGGTGTTAATGAGGAGAAGGAAGATATACTTGAACCCTTTACAAAATCTTAAAAATGTTTTCATGTGTAGAATAGAAATATTTCTTGCTATTCAATAAAATGGGAGTCATCAGATGTTTCACCTCCTAGACCAGAGCTATTCAGTAGTAAGGTAGTGTGAACTAGATGTGTAATTTTAATCTAGTAGCCGTATGAGAAAAAGTAAAAAGAAACACATGAGCTTAATTTTAGCAATATGTTTTAACACAGTGTGTCTATATTATTATCATTGCAACATGCAGTCAATAGAAGCAAATATTAGTGAGATATCTTATGTTCTGATCTTCTTGGTCCTTGAAATTCAGCCTATATTTTGTACTTAGAATACATTGCAGTTTGAATTAGCCATATTTCAAGTGCTCAATAGCCAGATTTGGCTGGTAGTATTTTATTGAACAGTGTAGTTCTAGGCCTTCTTGCTTACCAATAGTTTTAACTACATATAATTTCTGCACAGAAACTTCAGTTTTACTCATTAACATCTAATTTTAAAATGAGACTTAAGATGGTGCATATTTAGGTTTTCTTTTAAAATGAAATGCTAGGGGACACCTGGGTGGCTCAGTCAGTTGAGCATCTAAACTCTTGATTTCAGCTGAGGTCATGGTCCCAGGGTTGTGGGTTTGGAGCCCCGTGTTGGGCTCCATGCTAAGCATGGAGCCTGCTTGATAATTCACTCTGCCTCTTCTTCTCCCCCTCCCCCCATTCTCTAAATAAATTTAAAAATGAGATATTGGGCCAAATGTTTTTTGTTGCAGATTTATTCTGCTTTGTTTGTCCCTGATTGGTGGCAATGCTCTTTTAGATAGGTACATATTAAATGTTTGTATACTCTTCTTTATACTTCTCCTTTATTTGTTACTAGGCATCTTCGTCAGTATTCTAATTTAATCCCTATTGTTTAGGTATATCCTAAGAAACCATATGTCTTAAATATTCTTAAAATAATAACACAACTGAATTTTTCTAAAATTGGTATAATCAAGCTTGTAAAAAGTCCATTTTATTTAAGTAGGGAGTACATTGAAAATGTTTATAATGCATCCTGCTAGTTTTAAATGACAGAATTTAATGACACCATATATAGACTGAAAACACACAAAAAAAACTCTTTCCAGGTGGGTCTTCTGTATTTTCCTTTTGTCCAGGATAACAGAGAAGATAAAGACAATACTAAATAAATAATTTCATGGTGCGTACTAAAGCCGCTCAATAAATAATGCAGAATTTAATGGAACATCTGACGACCAGAGGATTTTAATTTATTTTTATTTTTGTCTTTGTTTCCTACTCCCTCCTCTGTGAGGTATACTATCCAGAGCTTAAATTTTCTTGAAAGATTCCATATTTAAAATCTGAGCATTGTAAGCAAAATTAGCAGTGATAAAAAATTTACGGAAGGGATCCTCAGGAAAACAACATTGTGGCAGGAATGTACATATTAGATTAGACAATATTTTTTATTCCATGTTGACTATTTTAGTATAAGTATGTAGTTTTAAACCCACAGAAATTGAAATTTTCTTGTTAAATTCTTCAAGGAAAAAATGAAAATCTTCCCCAATATATCCATTAAGTGAAAAAAAATATAGTTTTTGATAGACCTAATTATTGCACATTCAGGGCAAAAGTGGTCAGGTCATACTTGTGTCCTCTAGAATCCAGCTAAAGATGGAGGCCTCCAGGGGCACCTGGGTGGCTCAGTTGGTTGAGCATTCCACTTCAGCTTAGGTCATGATCTCGCGATTTGTGAGTTCGAACCCCATGTCAGGCTCTGTGCAGATAACTCAGAACCTGGAGCCTGCTTTGGATTCTGTGTCTCCCTCTGTCTCTCTGCCCCTCCCCCATTCCGTCTCTCTCTCTCTCTCTCTCTCTCTCTCTCTCTCTCAAAAATAAGTAAACATTAAAAAAAGAAAAAAAAAAAGATAGAGGCCTCCAAAAAATGGCTAAGTTCAGAAGGATAATGGAGGGGCATAGATGGGCTGGGACACACAAAAGACACAGGACATTCCAGGCAATAACTGCCTTCCTCTTCTGATTCTGCCCAAATGACACTTTCTAGCTCACTAAAAAATATCAGGAGGCAGATAGAAAACATCAAGGAGACGTATACCTCTAGGATAAGTTTCTAGATTAGAGATCCTGCTTCCGACTCACTGAATTGACCAGCCTCTGCCACTAAAGGACCAACTAGTCCAAATACTGAATTTAAAAATTGCTCATGTTCTCTATGATCTACCTGTGCATGCTCCCAACTCAAGTCAGGGAACAGCCTTTATTCTGCCAACCTGTCATCTACAGCACCTACAGCACCTAACCTTTAGTATCTTGGGTATCCTTTGTGGGTGTCAGGTGCTGCAACTGTCTACCACTGGCATCACCTTGCCTTCATATCCCAAAGCTCCTTATGCAAAAGAAGAGTTTTAGTATTCTGTTCTGTTGGGCAGCTGGGACCTCCCCCTTATTGTATTCCAGGGGAGAATAGCCATCAGCCTCTTCTTTGCTATGCTCCCACTATTTAATCCTGTTTGTTGGCACTAGTCTATTGTATTCTACTGTTTGCCCTCACTGCAACTACTTAATAACCTCTGTTATTTTAAAACAAAACCCCTCTGATTATAAACATTTCCCGGGATGTTAAATCCAAACATCAGCTTTCAAAGGGATGCTTTATATCTACAAATAACTCTAAGAAAACATAAGAAAAAGCCACAATGGGTCTCCAGTGAAGCCAATCTTGAGGTTAACAACAGTAGACTCTCCTTTACATTCATAATGATATATGGACAGAGCTTCTCCCAACTCTGGAGACTCTGATTCTATGAGTACACATTATTCCCTTCATGATCGGGACTGGAGCTTGTGTACAACCATGTTTCTAAATAGACTTGCAAATAAAAACATTAAAATATTTCAGTACAAGTAGTACACTTTCCAAAAAGAAAAAGGAATATTCCCATTATCTTAAACAGAACAACCTTTTTTTGTTTGACAGTCTGAAGTGTCTATGTGTTATGAACTGACTGTACAAGGCAGGAAAGAGCAGTGTCCCACACTGAATTCTTGCAGTGTGCTAATGCTTTGATTTCCTTCCCAAAACTGATGGGACTCAATTTCTAAAAGCATACCTAGATTATTACACATGATATGGAGGCCACTGATTTAATTTAGATATGTTTCTTTGGTGCCCATCACCAAACTCTCTGGAGGCATTAATAAATAGCTGGGGAACGGACCTTTCCACGTGCTAACACTGGCTTCAGTGGCTCTCCTGAGCTCTGGGCAAGTTGGTCAGGGTCTGAAGGGGCAGCCTGAATTCTGCTGGGAGCATGGTGCAAATAATGGGTAGATGTAATGCTCATGGGAAGACTACACTTGCTTGAAATGAAGTAGTGAAAAGGTAGTTCCATAGCACTTGCACCCAGACTACTTACAGTGACCTAGTAATTAAACTTGTACAGCTCATCGACCAGAAAAGATTGACCGTGGGTGATACTCATTACATGACAATGGAGCCACCCTGGCTTTCCTTTTGTGCAACAGTATGTCCCTTCTTCTACACACCCCTCTCTTCCACCATCTATTGATGCTTCTTTGGTTATCTTGGCAGTTTCCTCAGTGTATTGTGCTTGAAAGGTATGAGAGGAAAAAGGAAAAACACCAAACAGTTGACTTTATTCCTTTCTCTTGTTTACTCTAAAAAAAGTAAAGTCATAAAGATGTCATATAACTCTTAATTTTATGGTCCTTTAATTGTCACCTCTCAGCCAAAAAGAAACAGTCATTAATGTGCTCTCCACATCACAAATCCAAAGTTTTTAGGAACTGTGCATGTAAAAGCCAAGTTCGTTTCCATTTTGCTCATTACTGGACTCTGGAGATTTCCTTTTTCTTTTTTGGTGTATAGGTTATGTCACTTTCATGTGTCCAGACCATAAATCAGATCTCCTTCAGGGGGACTGCTCAGGTAATGGCATTAGTCTGTGAAGGTTCTCAAGAAACGGACTGATCAGATTGTTACTCTTAAAATAGTTAAAGGAAACAACTCTAATTTCAAATATTTGCATTGATTTATATGAAAATGTGTGTGTTTATTTTGCAGGATACTGGTTTAGAAACAGGACTGTCATTTTAGCTAAACCTACTTTTAGTGGATATGAAATTGTTGCTTTTTTTAGTTGAAGGGATAAACTTTCCTCACATGAAGTACTTTTTTGCTGCTCCGATGCTGTTCATCTAGTCTGTTTTTTGCTCCAAACTGGGCCTTGCCTTCCAATTCTTCATCACACATAAGGGTATGTCTGACTCCAAATAGAATCAATCGATGATCAGCTTAGATGGTAAGATCTGAAATTACAAGTTTAGAGTAGGAGGGAGTACCATCCCTGGTACTCTGGTCAAATGGCACCCAAGACTGGCACAGATGTCACAGGGAGGATGCTATTTAGCTTACCTTGCACACCGGTTTCTGGCAGCCCACAGTCACGGCTCCGCCTCCATTCATACGTCCTTAAAAAAAACAAGTATAGATTAGTTGCTTACTCTGAGTAGGTATTTATGGAATAAGCCGTTATGTAATGACACAGAATCAGTTAAACATACATTTTTTTCTCTTTTTATGCACTACTTGACATCAAAAGCAAAAAGAGGTAAGTTGGCTATAAACCTGTAGGTGAACCTCATTTTCTTTAATAGATTTATTCTTGAGTAGCTTTGCTTCAAACAAGTTTCCATAAGTCAAATACTTTTACATTAGGAAGCTTGTCATTGTAGATCCTTATTCTTTGATAAATGAATAAGCACCTTCTGTAAACCTGGATTTTAAAAATATTTAATATTTAAAGATACTGCTTTTCCTTTAACCGAGTTATACTTAGGATTTAATTTGCTTGTGAGGACATAGTGCATTTTGTAACACTTGGTTTAGTTTGGGGGTTTCTGAATTGTTCCCCCCCCAAAATATGGATTACATCAGTATTTCTTCTTTTCCAAGAAAAGTGAAAAAAGGCAAGAAACAACTGACATTGGTGAACATCTATAATTTTCAGATCCATCGCTTTACAGAAGAGGATGCCCTGAACCTCTCAGAATATTTTCTAGTGTTGACTTTTTTATGATGAAAAAATATTAAATAAGAAAATCAAACACATTTCACTGAGTGGTGTCTCATATATTTTTCTTTTCGGGATATATTTTTACAATTGATCTTTTTGGTGGGTTTTCGGTGGTAGTTTGTTTAACTTATTTCTCTCTTGTGTCTTTTTGGTGATGAATCAATTCTGACATTTCAAAGGTATAGCTGGTCTTCATCTGCTACGTGCTATTATTCACTTTGCTGAATGAGAACAGACCCATCATACCACCTTGAGTTAACTCTGCCAGCTAACATTGTCCTTGGGAAGGTCATTTCTGAACAAAAGGCTGTTTTCCAAAAGGTGTCTAATTGGTGTAAGAATCTGGTAGCAAAATGTACTTTTACCTCTTGGTGCCACTGTATTTCATCCCCCTCCCCTCCTTTATCTTCTGTCCTTCCCACCGTAAGGAGTTGATTACACATGTGCTCATGGTTTCATTATACATTGTTCAGGAGCAGAAGGCTGACTATATTGCAGGGCATTTTTATATTTCTCTTTCGCAAGGTTAGAAATAAAAAACAGATTGTGAATATTGCTTTGTTTTATCAGCTAGTTATATGATATCCATGAGGACAGCAGATGGAAAGCTGGGTGAAAGTTTTTGTTTAATCTATGATGACTGAAAGGTTTAAAGATGCTCCCTCTTCTTCGCAAGTCATGCTCTGATTCTACATCATTGAAGACAATTTTAATGCTTGTCACCAAAATGTGATAAACTATATGCAGTTGTCATTTGTATGAAGGTGGAGCCAGTTTAAAGATGTGTTATCGGGTCATATGTTTGCATTGTCTATATTGAATTTTTTCTATGTATTTCAACAATTCTGTCTTTACTGTTCTCTGGAAAATTTTAATGAATGATTGTTTCTATCAAGGGTATAAACATGTCATGGAATTTGCTGTGTTAAACACTGATGGAAAGATAAGGCTGAAGTGTCTGGTGACATGAATTAGCAGATTACACTCCTGAGTAGTCAGAAATAAGGCTATTGTCCTATCGGTGGATACTTTCAGAGAAACTAATGTATTCACAGGATATGTTGTATGTTTAGCAAACAGGGATGAGATAGCCAACTCTATGTGTTTGATTATAAAATGCTAAAAGTTGATTCACAGCTATCCATTTTTATTAGTGTCAATGTACCTTTAAGTTCATCATTAGACTTTTACAAATATTTCAACTTTTCTTAATTACTGTTTATATTTATGTCAATGTTTCTATTTCATGCTCTCCTTATTATTTTTCTTTATATAATGTTTCTACTTTAAATATTTCTTTTTTTTCCCTAAATATTCTGTATGTCTGTTTTTTTCAGTTTATGTGTATAGGCATCCATAGGACCATTTAAGCGTTCAAGCCGTTACTATTAGGAGAATGTATTTTGATGCTTCTTTCCATGAACTTTTCTGTTAATTCACTAACACACTATTAATCATTTTGTAGATTTAGTGAGGAATAATTTAGTATTGATGTTATTTGGCACACTTTAAATAATGGCACTTAAAAATTATTTTCAAGATTTATACATCCGAGTTTTACAATTATCAAAGGACAATAATTAATCACCCAATATCACTAAATTAGCTCTAAAACCTCTATCAGATAGTATTTCCTCCTTCTTAATTCTTTCATTAGAAAGATGATGACAGGAATGCCTAATTATAAACTCTCCCCTCTTCAAGTGGATCCATCAGACAATGCATTAATGAAGTACTAATAAAGAAACAAATCCAAGAATCCTTTAGGGAAGATGAAATCAGTATATTAACAAGGATTTTTTCACCACATGCATCCCCAAGCAAACTATTGTGGGGAAACGAAGAATTATAAGAATGATAAGACAGGGTTCTCTCTCTCTGAACCACGTAGAGTGGCCAAGGAGATTAGACATACTTCAAGGACAGCAGTGGTCAAAGCTGTATACAAAAGGAGTTTAGGGGAAGCAAATGCTTCCCTCTGGGTGGTCAGGAATAAAAACAAAACTTGTTATTTCTGAATGGTCCAAGAGAAGAGCATTTCAGATGAATGTAATGATAGGGGCAAAAAAAAAAAAACAAACCAAAAGAATCATTGTCAAGATGATTTCATCATATGGTCTATCTTGGCTTTTTAAATTTTACTGTTGTCAAAGGCATTTACTTAGTTACTTCAAGCTGAAAACCTCAAGGTCACCTTGACTTCTCCCCATGGTGTTCCTCATGTGTAATCAATGGCCAATTCCTGTCCATAGACCTGGGCTGTATGCTTTCACAGACATTCTTTCACCTGGTCTGCAAAGTTGTATTTAATGTCCTCACTTAACAGAGAAACTGAAGCTCAGAACAGTTAAGTCACTTCTTCAGTGTCCCTCAGCTACTGTTTGGTGGAGTAGGATCTAACCACAAAGGTCTCTCTGATGGACTTTAAATCTCATGCAGAAATGGAGGAAAGTTGAGGAGCACAGGGGAGAGAGAATGGAGAATGAAGAGGAAGGCAAGGAGACCACAGAATTGCTGCAGAAGTATCATTGGCAGATGGAAGAAAATTATCATGATTTACCCATTATCCATCCCCAAGGATTGTTGTGTAAAGCCCTCACTTAAGACCTGGCTGTAGGCATAAGTATGACAGTAACTAATCATGAGGAGCATCTTTGTGCTGTTATCTGCAAATATCCAGAATTCCTGTGTTTGGGAGGCTTTTCTTTAATAATTATACATTTTTTCTAGAAACTTGTTTTCTAGAAAATACTCAGATATCATATTCTGTCATCGGTTTAGTTTTCGCCAATACCACTGATTTGACCACTTTGGCATTTAAAATGCTTTTTTGCTAAGAAGAAAGTCTGCAGAAATTCGAGTACAGATGTTCATTTAGAATTTGTGCTTCTGGCCTTTTGTATATGTCTTTTTCCCTGAGTTTCCTTGAATTAAACCTTATTTATTTGTCCCAACTCTTAGACTGTTTAGAGTTTGGAAAAGTTTAAGTTCTCGGTTTACTTAGACTAGAGAAGTACTGGTGACAGAGTAAGAGAGAAGAGTGGGGGTGCTAACTGCTTCCACTTTGGAGCAACTACAGAGGCTCCATATTAGTTTGCTAGGACTACCATAACAAAAGACCATAGACTGAGGGGCTTACACAATATACATTTATTTATTCATCGTTCTGGAAGCTAGAAGGCCAAGATCAAGGTTGGGCAGGATTTGTTTCTCTGGAGGCCTCTCCCCCTGGCATGTAGATGGCCACCTTCTCTTCACATGGCCTGTGTGAGCCCATCCCTGGTGTCTCTGTGTTCTCTGTCTCCCAATCCCTGCTCTTCATAAGGCCATCAATCAGATTGGATTAGAGCTGACCCTAACACAGCAGCATTTTCACTTAATGACCTCTTTAAAGATCCTGTTTCCAAATATAGAGTAGTTACATTCTGAGGTAGTGGTAGGGCTTCCAACATAAGAATTTGGGGTGACAAAATTTAGTCCATTACAGATCCATGGGGCATTCCACTGGGCTTGTGTTCTCACTGTGCTTCCCTCTGCAAGCGTGCAAAGCACATCACTTGAACCTTTCTGATCCTCAGTGTCCTGATATCTAAAATGAGGATCATGACAACCAAACTCAACTGAGTTTTGTGAGCCCAAAAAAGCTTTATAAAAATCACTATAAAAATCTTACGGAAGGTACCCATGCACAAACTCCTTAACCTTGGCCTCAGGTTCTTGTTTGCAAAATAAAAATAAATCCTATCTGTTTTAAGTTTTTTTAGGGATTAAAGAACTGTTGCATGCAAAATGCTTAGCCTAATGTCTGCAAATATACAGCACTTACTGAATGTTCCATGTTACCATTATTTCTCATCCTTTCCTCTTCCTTCTGCATTCCTTCTGCCTGCTCTTCCTTTTCTGTCATGGCCCAAATCCCAATTAGTGACTAGTTTGGAAGTAGATGGCCAGGTGTGTGGAAAGAAGAACGAGGGATATCCTTTCATCTCTCATAAGGGCACAAAAGAGGATGTCTCTACGTTTGGATCATTAACTAAGGAGCTATTTTAGGACAATCTATAACTATCTCTGTTGACCTTCTGTTTAATAACTTTCATCGTTAAACATTTTTTTTCTACTGTTAATCATCTGTCCTCATTGAAAGGTCCTTAATGAATATTGACCATTTACTCCAAGTAGGTAAGATTTTTGTTCCAAAGTGATATCCATTTGAAAATAACAGTAATATCATTATTTATGACAGCAGTTGTTTAAGTGGGTAAATTTAATTACTGAGCCCATCTTTCTTTAACAGTCTTGGAAATAGTACATCAAGTAGACAAAGTGATTAACTGTCTCACCAAGAGGCATGTTTGCATTTGTATCGTGATTTTCATTTTCCCTGCCATTTTTGAAGTATGTGAGTTGCCATTTGTAAATGAGAAGGGGGAAAAAAAGGAAAGCACACATACTATTCCTTCCCACTTTTCTTGTTGAAGGAAAGATGCTAAAAATATCATGGCCTTATGAAAGATGAGGAAAATGTGCTCAGGGAGAATATGGAAGTGAGAAGGTGAGTTCCTAGATGAGTCAGAGAAAGAAATGTGGAAATAGAATTTTTATATAATGGAAAAGAAATATATTTCTCTGATCTGTAGACCAACAACCTTGAGGCTGATTCTAGGGAAATTTCTGGAAGCTGATGGGTTTCATATGCTCAGTATAGAATAGGGATCACTAACAGCCAGCATGAGTTCATCAAGAATGACTTATGCTAGACTTATTTTCATTCTCTATCTTGTAAGATCAGGAAGAGTGGTAATATAATATACCTGAATTTTGGCAAACAACTGACCAGGTATTTTATAATGTTTTTTAGGATAGAAAAATTCTAGATGATGTAATTGTTTAGGTCCATAACTGGTTGAAAGACATCTTCAAATGGCCCAAATTCATAGATTGGTACTCATGACATAAGGTCTCTACTTAGCCTGACCCCATTATTGGTTACTAATCTTAGATAAAGATGAAGATATCAAGGTCATGATTATCACATTTTCTAATTTGAGGGAGAAATAACAGGGAGAGGACGTTACTGTACTAGATGGACAGAATAGGATCTAAAAGATGCATCAGGTAGGAAAAGGTGAGACTTACTGGAGATAAACATAAAATTAAAAGTATGTGAAGGGCACTTGGCCGGCTCAGTCGGAGGAGCGTGCAACTCTTCATCTCAGGGTCATGAGTTCAAGCCCCATGTAGAAATCACTTAAATAAAACTTTTTTAAAAAGCACATGAAATATCGCATTGGGATTCCAGACACCCCAAGTACAAGTTGGAGGAAGCATAACTGGATGGCACCCTCTGTAGGCAAAGTGAGCTCGTATGAAACAGTGTGACACATCTGCCGGAAAAAAAAAAAAAATCCATGCAGGCTTCTGCTCTTTGGATAGAATCAGGGTATCTCAAATGAGGCAAGACTGCCAGCCCACCCCACCAATCACATCTTATCCCACATGATTTCCTTTCTGAACACCTCACTTTTAGAAGATTGTTGCACAAACTGGAACATGGTCAGAGAGCAAGGAGGCGAGTGAGGGAAGTTGAAATTGGGTCCTGTGAAGAGGAATTTGCATTATTTGGCCCGAGGAAACCTCAGGGGACAGGGAATTTTCATAGGAAGATGTGTAGCGCCTGGCAGAGTCTGTGGTCATGAGGGAAGGAGATGTGGTATGGAAAATAAGAGCTCATGAAACCATAGGGATGCGTCAGTTCTCAGGTCTGGAACCCCAGGGGTGGGGAAGGCTGGCCACTCTGTAGGGGACCATTTGCCACAAAGAGCTGCTGCTACGCTTCCCGCAGAGCATATGGCACCAAGGAAGCTGTCCCTGCAGCCGCAGGGTCCTCATCCTCTCACCACTGCCTGCTGAGCCCAGTGTGGAGCCAAAACACAGAGGCGGTCCCTGCCTCCTTCCACATGAGGCTCTCCCTCCCTCCCCAAACAGCCACCAGAAGGCTCATGGGACTTTCTAAGGCATTGACTTTTTAAAAAATTGGTTCATATTTCTAAGTTGCATTAGGAAATTTAAAAGTAATAGAAGCCAGAGGGGAAAACCCTATAACCAGACTTTCTCTCCCTAATCGTTAATTTACAGAAATTGCATATTATCTCCATTCTTGCACCCTTGATCTTGCTTTGTGTTTTGAGGGAATTGGTTGCCTTCAAATTACTATGTCAACTATCTGGTGAAGTTCTTATTTTTTTTAACTTTTTTTTAATGTGAATTTATCTTTGAGAGACAGAGGGAGAGAGAGAGAGAGGGAGAGAGAGAGACAGAGCATGAGTGAGGGAGGGGCAGAGAGAGAAGGAGACACAGGATCTGAAGCAGGCTCCAGGCTCCAAGCTGTCAGCACAGAGCCTAACAAGGGGCTCGAACTCACAAACCGAGAGACCGGGACCTGAGCCAAAGTCGGCCGCTTAACCGACTGAGCCATCCAGGTGTCCCTGGTGAAGTTCTTATTTATGTTTCTTTGACTCTATGACCCCCATATTTTCTAGAGGCCTCAGCATCAGAGAAGTCTGCCTGTTTTAAATACTTGCTCTGCCACTTTCTACCTGTGTGACGGTGAGCAAGTTAATATATATGGTGATCGTGTATTAATTTAATCAGTGAATGTTTGTGGAACACCTACTATGATGTCAGTTCTGTATTTGTTGCTAGTGCATGAAAAATGTTAAAGGAAAAAAGCCTCAGGGTATATGAGATTCTGATATCGTTCCCATATATCAAAAATACTTATTTTCTTATGGTAGGAATAGTGAAAATAATACCTCCAGAGTGTTGCTAAGACTTAAAACAGATAACTAATATAAAGTTCCTAAGAGAAATTACATCACGTTGATTCAGCGAATAATTTCCTTTCTTCTTTCTCCTTCCTTTTTTTTTTTTAACTTCCTTTCTAGTCGGTTTTGTTTATGGAGGAATGTCATACAAGTGTAGTCTTTATGTGTATACCAGTATAGACCTGTCAATGCTTTAAGCTATAATATCCCTTATTCATCTGCCCTTGAGGTACTAACAATCTCTTGAATACGCTATGACGTGTCTCAGGCCTGTGACCTTATGAACATACAGTGTTATCTAGTTCAGTTCTGAACATTTCAAATACTTTAATTTTGTGATAAAAGATTTTATTACTATTAGTAGAGACCATAAGCCATTTATAGTTGCTAAGAAGTTCTTTGGCTAACTCATCATTTTAGGCATCAGCCTAGATGTTACAACCTCCAGGAAGCATTTTCTGGCCATTTAGACTCAGTTAAGTATTTCTGCTCTGAGATTCCTACATTTTCCTATCCTGGAAAGCAATGCACTGATTTGTGTGCAAATGCAATTCAGCCTTTGGCTTATACAATCCTGGATTCAAATCCAGCTCCACCTCTTGGTGGACTTTGGCTAGTTACTTAACCTAAGTCCTCCTTTCCTCATCCATCAACTGTGATTAATAAAACAGGATTACAGGAGAGCATGCATGTTAAGTGCCTACCCAGTGCCTGGCACATGGTAAGCATTGAATAAGTGCTGGGTGGTTATCATCATCACCATCATCATCATCACCATCACCATCACCCCCGGCATCATGACACTTACTGTAATTGCTGGTTGAATATGCTTGTTTTACCTAATTGGCCAGGGACCATATCTTCTCTGTTTTCCTTTTGTCCCCAGTGCCTAACAGATTTGAACACATACTCAGAGTTTAGTAACTTGATTGTTGAATGGTTGTGATGAGCTCAGGTGACAGTCGTGACTCCTGGAGTGCTTTAATATATCCTGCATGAGTCACATAATTGTCATCTTTTATGCCCTCAAAAGTAAAGGGATTTTCCCAATCCCCAACCCACCCACTTCATTTTACAAAGTACATGCTAGTACACATCCCACTGTTCAGCTGGGCTAGATGTATATGTAACTGGAAGGCTGTCAACCCAATAAGAGAGTTTAAAAAAATTTTTTTTAATGCTTATTTATATTTGAGAAAGAGAGAGAAAGAAACAGTGCACAAGTGGGGGAGGGGCAGAGAGAGACAGAGGCAGAATTGGAAGCAGGCTCTGGGTTCTGAGCTGTCAGCACAGAGCCCAATGTGGGGCTCGAACCCATGAGCCATGAGATCATGACCTGAGCTGAAGTCAGACGCTCAACCGACTGAACCACCCAGGTGTCCTGAGAAGAAAGTTTTAGAAGGCAAGTCAGAGCAATATGGCTGTTTTTCAAATTTTATTTTTCCATCTATCACCATATTATTTGTGGAATTTGCTTTTTAACCTTTAAGGACAACACTTGCTAACTACTTATAAATAACAAGTGCAAAGTAGTAATGATAATGAGCCCAGAGGTGATGTTGCTACTAAAGTAGAAAAAACTGATACTCACTATAAGTGTAAGGAATATCCACCACTTATTAAACAATTCATTAAGGGAATACACTGTGGTCCTGCTCATCTGCTTGCTAAATTTTATCACAGAGCATATTTTGAATGAATAATAATTTGTAACTACCTTAGCAAAAAATATTTCTATTGTAAGGGAGAAATAGGAAAAAATTTAGACCATGTAAACCCTCAAAATTAATTCTAAGGCTTGTCATTCCACAGAGGCCAATTTTTTTTAAAAGAAGAGCTTTACCTCCCTGGAAATGGAAGACATAAGGCCACATTCCAGAGTGGTTTTCCCAGTGTTCACTTTCATTTCAATCCATTGTATTTACCCAAGTACACCATAGGAGGGCAGCATTCTCCTGGTTAACTTAAACAAAACTGCTGATCGTATCAAAATCATTATCTGAATTAGCCCAAGACATCCCTAAATTATCACTTAGATCAGAAAGCCGTTGGAAAAGATAAAAGGAGCATGAAGGAAATCATCCTTTAAGACTCTGAGTTTCTACAAAAGGGAATCATTGAGTTAATCAAGCTGCAAAATGAGAAGACAAAGTTAAAGGAAAGAAAAAATAATTCTCCAAAGTGGAGAAAATGGAAATATTTGTTACATTTGAAAGACTTTTACTAACTATGATAATCTGAACACAAGCTACTCAGTGAGAATCATATCTCATTCTTAATAGTAAGCAATAATTAATAAGCTATTCTGCAACAAAGACCACCTATGAAAGGCTCCCTTCAGTAATGATGTTCCCTTGAATGAACTCAAATCAGGCCTGTCTACTTAGCATCACAGACAGCTTTAGTGTGGTTTCAGTGTTGTAAGCAAAAGCATCAGCAGTTTTCACAAATTTTGGTATTCTGGAATTATATAAGCAGGTTTTGCTGTATTGAGAATATACTGGCTTTAGAACAAGTGATACTTAGACACAAGCCTGTGAATGGAAATTTCAGTGAAGCCTCAAAAATTCAAGGCTATAAATCATGATTTTATAATTTGGCTTAAATGTTATCTTTATAACATATAAGGAAAGAGGTTTGCTAAGCAAATCCATGGTCTAAGCAGTTAGCAAAAGGACATGCTGCAATTATTTGAGAATAATTGAATTTTCAAGTCTAACTCCAATTTTGACTTTTCTGCAAAATCTTTTTGCAGAAATATGACACATGCATTTCTAACTAGCTTCTCAGGTGACAGTCTGGTGCTAATGAACAGACTATTCTTTGATTATTTTAGAACACCCAGTACACGGTCTTTCTTGGGAGTAGATGATTAACATAACTGATCAGCTAACACATGGAGTTCACTAACTAGCATTTTGCCAACCTAGTGTGAGTAATATTATGTGACTTTAAAATGGCAAAAATATAACAAAAGTGATTCTCCCATTCATGTTATCTTTATCAGTCCAAGTTACTAACAATTAGCTATTGTAATGAACATTCTAATATTTCTGCTAGCAGTTCTTGCTTTTGATTAATAACATTATCAGAAAACTGTAAAGATGACTCCTTTCTCTGATATCTTCTTAATCATGGAAAATATTGTATTGCATGCTTTTTCTCAGTGTGCCTATGGGATTGACAATATGCCCATGTGTTCTGACAATAAAGGCAGTTATCTGAATGTATCCCATTTTGGAAAAGCAGACCTAGGTGGAAAACATGTAACTACCATCAAGTTCAGAACTTGAAGATCTTTAATTATATTAATAGGTCCCTTATTTTTAGATGTATCCAGATACCAAATATGAATGGCCACATATGTTCAAAAGTACTTGAGAAATCTCACTACTAATTTTGTGTCCCTAATTTTTTAATACTGTATTTAAATAAGAAAAACGTCTTTTCTATTGGCATCATTCAGGGGGGAACAAAGCTTAATCCAGATGTTTCAATGAGAATGCACATTCCTCACTAAATCTCTCAGGCAACTGCTTTAGTTACTGTTACTAACACAATGCTCCGTCATCTCTTTGTATACATGTCTAATTTATCAGTTTCTTGTAGATTGTCAGCAGCCTGCTGCCTCCGTACCGCCACAGTGCTCACAACTAGCCGGGAGGCAAGACTGCCCAACTGTCAGGTAAATTTGGATGTCATTTCTCTTCTCACCCAGCTGCATGTCAGATCCATGGATCCCAAGCTCTCCTTTCTAACACCATAACTTCCTATCCATGATTATATTTGCTACATTGTATCTCAAATATGGGCTACGCTAACATACACTGGATACCTGAAGTCCACGTGTACCCGATGGAAATACAAGAGAGCTAGAGTTGATTTTACTGGCTGCCAGTGGGTAGACTAAGGGCTGCCTTCAGCTCCCTTGTGTGAGTAAATAGTTGAATTAGTCCAGTGGTTCATTACCTTCCCAAATATAAAACCTGGAATTGTTAGGATGCTTGCCCTACTTTTTCTTTTGCTTGTCTTCTGTCCTTAGAATATAGTTCTCAGGCAAAAAAAAGCAAGAAGAATAGAAAGCATATCTCATGTCTGTGGCAAGATAACTTTATGAAAATGTTTCTCTTTTTTCTCCACCCACCATCCTCATTAAAACTGAATTTGAAAGCTGGAGAATAACTTATAATTGGCATTTAAAACGAATATTTGCAGTGATAGTGCCCTTTATGTGAGATTAACTGAAGAATTTTAAAGACAGCTTTACATATTCCCTGGACACTAAGTTGGAGAGTTTGCTGATGACTTGTGTTCCAATGAAAGCTTTACAAATCCATCATGAATTTACCTCCATGTGGCTGCACTCCCACTCAGCATCAGAGCGCCCCCCTCAGGACCTCACATTCTTGTGGAATACTTCATCTCCAGTTACTTGGCCTCTGATGGTGCCAAGTTTTTATAGTCTGGTGCCGCTTGTATAGTCTACTTATTGTTCTTTCCAGATTTTAATTTGTGCTTTGCTCTTCTACCAGGGCAAGGCTGGTTTTGAGCAGGGGCGGGTCTAATTGTATTTCTACATATGTCAGAACTAGATATCAGTAGCTGGCTGCCCGTGGCCATGGGTTAGAGCCAGGAGGACTGGGGAGCCATAAGTGCTCCCCAGAAATACAGTGGCAGCCAAAGCCCCCATGTGACTTGGTCTCCACGTGGTTGTCCAGCCAACTGTGGAAGTGAGACGGGGAGTTAGCAGGAAACGGTGCATGATTAAATAGGCCCCAAGCCAGTATCTCCTGATTGATGTCTAGTCTGCCAACAGGATTCCAGCAACAGGATTTTTACTTTAGAAATGTTCTTTGCTAACATATGAATGCCATTTTATTACAGCAGCCAACTGTAGAGTCACTTTAATTGTGTAAGTAATTGAATATAATTATAAATGTTCACACCCAACCTAGCGGGACTCTGTGTGTGGAGTGTTGAAGGGGTCTTAACCCGCAGTCCATTCTCCACCGGGCATCCCCACCGCTCCACCGATGTTCAGCACCTGTTGATTACAGGAATGAGTGAATGAGCTCTGGAGGCAGATAGTTTGAGTTTAAGTCCTACCCCTACCACCTGCTAGTTGTGTAATTGTGGAAAGTTGCTTTTGCTGGCTCAGCTTCTGTGTGTGTCTGTTGTTGTTTTGTTTGTTTGTTTGTTTCCACTTATAAAGTAAGGAAGAGAATAGTTTTGAGGGATTCTGTGAGGCACAGGCCTGATGCACACCCAGTGTGCTCTCGATATCTATTACCACTACTAACCATTCTCAGTACCTAACTGTTCCTCAAGGCAAAGGCCTGTGGTCTCTTTCATAACTTCTCTAATTTGCTTGTGGAAAGTGTGAGGAAGCCCATGTCTTATTTATTTATTTTTTTAAATTTGTTTTAATTTACATCCAAGTTAGTTGGCATATAGTACAATAATGATTTCAGGAGTAGAATCCAGTGATTGATCTCCTACGTAGGAGAAGTCTACTTCTTTAAGTGTTTCAAATGGGTAAGGAATGGAAAGGCTAGTGGGGAAATTTTTTACATTGAATTTTATTTCACCTTCCTTTCTTTTTCTTAGGAACCAGTTTGACTAAATGGTTACCTGCCCCAGTTCCGTATCTTCTGAGTGTACAGAATTTAGGTTGTTTGCTACACCCTCACAGGGATTATTTCCTTTAAAGAAAAGCAACTTAATGAATTACAGATGTTTCCAGTTTCTACCCATGGGAATGCAGCATGGTCCAAGCTTCCGCTGTCCCTTATTGTGGTCCACACAGAGAAATGATAAAGTACATACAGACCTGAAAAGACTGTCCTTTTCAGAGTCACCGAGATTATGATCGTCTTCCTTCCCACCCACACCTGCTGCCAAATGGCTTGAATTTGATGCCCTCACTGCTCTTTTCACTTCTTTATGGCAAGAAAAGTTAACAGCCAACGTTTGAATTCTTACCATGTACCTGACATGTGTTCAGTTCTTTACGGTTTTTAATCATTACAACCCCCCGAAGGTAGGCACAGTTACCCCACCCATTTTTAAACCAGGACACTGAGGAGGAGGAGGAGGTCACATGACTTCTCTGGGGTCACCCATCCTGGAAGCAGTTGAGCCCAACGAGTCTGGCACCCATGGTCCCACCACTACAGTACACACCAATGTGCTGCCCGGAGATGCTCACCGATTTTAATTCTGCTGTGATGAGCATAGAGAGCATTTAAATCACCCATGTTGACGCTTTATCCCTGCCTGGAAAAGGAATGTTCATTTCATAGAAACATGAGAAATGAAACACGCTAACAGTGTTGAGTAACCATACATCAGTGTTCCCTATCTCTGTTTCTCACAATGAAAATTATCTTATACTTCCTTCAGCTTACATAGGTGTTCAAATAACTTTTGGGGCATATAGTTTTGAATACATGAGCATTTTCCTATTTTTCATATGTGCTTTCTACAGACTGATTCCATTATAGAGCTAAGTTATTGCAATTGTTTATAGATGATAGATACTATAATATGGACAGAGTGCCCAAGGTGTTGCAGCGTTGGATGTAATATTTAAATATATGCAGATGTTTCTTATTTAGCACTTCTCCCCTTCTATCAAGTAGTTGCTTATTGGGACAAAAAAAAAGAAACTTTCTGAAGAAATACCCATCTTTATATCTTAATAATAGTTTCCTAAGCCAACTGTTTACAACATGATCTACCTACAAAAAGTAGGTTCTTAAATGGTAAAGGTTGAATAACAGGTGGGTTCCTGAAGGTGTTTAGTCATCAGAACTGAATACGTTCTGTGCCTTAAATAATTAGAACTTCTCTAATATTTATATCTAAGAAACAATTTCTTAACCTGTAAGCCAATGTGTGATTGCATCTTTATGGAAATTTAAAATAGCCATAGTGTATTATAAAGTATTTATGGGGGTGCCTGGGTGGCTCAGTCGGTTGAGTGTCTGACATCAGCTCAGGTCATGATCTCACTGTTCCTGAGTTTGAGCCCCGCATCGGGCTCTGTGTTAAGAGCTCAGAGCCTGGGACCTGTTTCAGATTCTGTGTCTCCCTCTCTCTCTCTCTGTCTCTGTCTGCTCCTCCCCTACTCATGCTCTGTCTCTCTCTCTCTCTCTCTCTCTCTCTCTCTCAAATAAACATTAAAAAAATAATAAAAAAGAAATAAAGTATTTATGATCCCTCACTTTATGTAAAAAATCTGAAATAATGAACAAATTTTGAAATCATCATGAATAGCATAGTGTCATGGTGTTGGGCCAAGCGGACCATAACTTGGAGTTAAGCTGTTGCTACACCCTTCAGCTGGTCAAGCAGAAATGCTTGTCTTCTTTGATGAAGAAGAGTATTGGAACGACATGGGGCCTTCAAACAGCCGTCTTGTGTAATGTGACTACCCCATGCTGCTTGCCACAACTTATGTTGAATAATATGTTTCGTTCCCCCCAGAAGAAACTTGTTCTTAATCATGCAGATTTAATAGAAAGAAGCCCTGTTAGGTCCGTGGGAGAGTCTGTCTGCTGCTGTGTTTCCTCCGCCATCTGACTCTGTGTGGAGGGTGGAGGTAGACTCTTGCCATGCAATATTTTTTTAGTGCTTGTGTTGAAGCTCCAGCTCTCCCAGGCTCACCTACCATATTTTAAAAATAGCTGGGAAAAATCATTGTTATCGCTTGTTGCTCTTACCAATACAGAAGAGCACCTCTCCTCTGAAATTAAATTCATAGCAGTTCAAAGAGTTTGGGAGGTAAAGATGACCTCAAGCAGATCGGTTTTTACATAATTATAATTTTGTATTAAAATTCAAGAGATATACTTGAAGGATAATCTCAGTACCAAAGGTAAAAAGTGTTTTTTTTAATGTTTATTTATTTTTGAGCGAGAGAGAGAGAACACGAAGAGGGGAGGGGCAGAGAGAGAGGGACACGCAGTATCTGAAGCAGGCTCCAGGCTCCCACCTGTCAGCACAGAGCGGGACGCGGACCTCAGACTCACCAACCGTGAGGTCATGACCTGAGCCAAAGTCAGATGCTTAACTGATTGAGCCACCCAGCTGCCCCAAGATAAAAAGTATTTTTAATGGCAATTTTTAATGAATTCAATGATAATATTAGCTTTAAAAACTATGATTAAATAAATACTAATACTCATAATCATGGTAAGCCATGAATAGTTTTCTCAAATATTACTCCTGACAGAAATGAATTCTATGGTACTGAATTTCATAATATATGAGGGAAAAAGCAGAGTGTTAGAAAAATGCCCATCTTTTTCTATTAAAAAAAAAATCCCCAGAGTGTGTGTTCCCCTCCATTAGTTACCTTTGAAAAGGTCTGAACTCCAATGTGTTTTATAGTTTTACCGTAGAAAATTCAGTGATTTCACTCCCTTATCCTGCAAGATTATTCATCAAAACATTGATGAGCCTGGACATTTATGTGTTCATTTAAACTGGAGGCTCTCCGAAGTGGTTGTTTGGAAGTCTGTATTATATGCTCATCGAATAGGAAGTTTTAAAACTGTCCCGTCTGATTTACACCACTAAACTAAAGCAAGCAGTGGCAACCTTTAGAGCAAATTAGGCTTCAATAGACAAAGGATTTATCCTATGGAATCTGGATCTACCAGAGAACTGAAGAGTTCTCTAAAGGCTTGGTCCAGCATTGTCTGCATTCCCCTGGAGCTTGTTAGAAATAAAGATTCTCAGGTCCCCCCTCAGAGCTATCAAATCAGAATCGGCATTTTACCAAGATCCCAGGTGATTGGTGTGCACATAAAAGTTTAAAAAGAACCGATTTGAAGAAATCTTGCAACTAACCCAAAGACCTGAGGGAAACGAGACTGTGTGCAGAAATTAAAGAGCAACATTGGGGGAAGAGTTATATATGTCCTTTCCTTACCACATTTTCCTTTTTCTTTTTAATTCCTTTCTTTCTCTCTTTCTCTCTTTCTTTCTCTCTCTCTCTCTCTCTCTCTCTGTCTCTTTCTTTCTTTCTTTCTGTGCACTGTTTTGAAAAACTCCAGTCGTCTTAGCATGCTTTAGATTTAAACCGTTTATTGTGCAGAGTTTCTGTTTCTGTTTTAAAATTTTCTGTGAAGAGATTGTGTCTCTTTAACCCTTACAAGTGTGCCTGGCCCCCTGTACGTGTGTTTCTTGCTGACACGCTTGTTTCTCATTTTCAGTCCTGACATAGCTCTCCCTGACGAGCAGCCACATTCCAGCCCGCAGTGCGCCCCTCTCCACTGTCTCTCCAAGCCTCCTTACCCCTAGTCTCCATCTCCCACGGACGAATATCTGAGGTGAATGCTTTGTAACCACACACAGGATACTGCCCAAGATCCCGCGGGTGTTTTCTTCTCGGGTGTGAGAGGTAGGATTGGATTCGTGTTCGTCATTTTGGAAGATGAAAGAAAGTTAAGAAGAATAACACAAAGCACAGACTCCAGTGTGATGAAACATTTGATGGTTTCTCTAAGTCACAGACAAACCTCTACAATCAAATGGCTATAGTTAATTAAAAGCAAGAAATAAAAGGAAACAGGAACCGTATATCTCAGATGGCTGGCTTTACCTCGATAGCATAAGAAAGACCTAAGACAATGTAAAATACATAGATTGTAAAATCATCTTTCCTTGTACTTCTAATTCAGCTATAGAAGTCGATTCCCATATTTTTTTGTCATCAATATTTATTTTATACTTTATTTGCCACATGACTTATGTCTATAAAAATCATTTCTGTGAGAGGTGAACTTAATTCATTTATTTTTAAATACACATAATTTGCTCAATTAAGTATGAGTTTTAATTTAGTTTGAAATCTGGAATTGACCAGACCATGGTCATATTTCTTGCACAAAATAATAAATGAGGTGCATCGGAATGTTAACAATAACTGTATTTTGCTGCTACACTGATATTGTTTATGTGCTTATTTACATTAACTGCTGGTGATGTTTTTTTTTTTAACTATAATTCTTTACTTGATTTTATTAAGTAAATCTAAGAAAGACTATGTTATGATTCACTGACTTACTCAACTTTTGACAGCATCTTTAATTTTTTAAAACTGCAGACAAGTAGATCACTGGTGCTGCTCTCTTGTGTGTGTGTATGTGTGTGTGATAATGTTAAGGAAGCTAAATAACGTTAAGGGGGAAAAAAGCGTGTTCATTTAAAGACCAGATTTTTTTTTTTACTTTCCCAAATTCAGGGTCCCTAATCATGAGTCTTTCCTGCAAAAAAGGTATCAAACTGGGAAAACATATACTACATAGATGTAAGTTAGCCTTTGATTAATTAATTTACCCAGAAAGTGTTCAAATTTTGATTAAAAGTGTATGTTTTGTTGTTGTTAGGTTTTTTTCATAATGAATCTTCCTTGCCAAAAAACAATAAATAAACCTTAGCTCATTGTCTACTTTTGACAAACACTCAGGTGCCTACAATCATTATATTATATTGAGATAATACATGTTCCTAGTTCATTTACAGATTCTGCTGGGTAACTTTTATGACTTGATTTAAGGCAGTGGATTTTCATAGCAAAATTTCTTTTGCACATAATCTGACGAACAAGGAAAACAGCTAATTGAGCTGAAAGGTCTAACACTCTTGGGCTCCTTAAGTACCAAGTGCTGCCCACACAATCGCTCCTAGCCCTGATTCCTTGTCTAGTCAGGTAGCCTTAACTTATTTAAAACCATAACGGTTTGACCTTTTCATGTAACTGTATCTGTGACTTCTCTTCAAAACAAAAACAATCCTCACTGTTAACACAAAAGACAGTTAACAATGCAGGGCTCTAGCAGTGGAGATCTAGTTGTGGAGATCTCAGCTTCATGGGTGGGGGTAGGGAGCACATTCGTGGATGGTCTATCAAAGATGGCAGCCAGTCAGTAAATCATAAAGCACAGTGCAGGAGCTCTCGTCAGTTGTACGTACACCTATTAAGTAGTGGTCACTATTACCAAAGCAACCAAGAGGTTTTGAGTTCCTTATGTGAGTGCTATTTTCAACAGTGTCATTTATTATGCAGCTTGGAGTAACTGGAAATCTTCACCAAAGTAAAGATTCAGGTTAAAGTAACAGAAACAAGAAACAAAACAAACCTTCATAAAGTCCTGATCGTGGCAGCCAAATGTTCTGCTCGTTCCTACCTGCATTGCCTTGCTGTTCTTAATCATTTCCTTCATTTTGTTAATGTTTTATCTGCTTGGTACCAGTATTAGTGAGACGGTGTGGATTTCGTTGGAGTTCAATTCAAAGAAACTGTCCCATACCCCCTCCTACTTTTTCTTTCTCTGTTTCTTCTTTTTATTTCTCTTTCAAGCATTATGTTTTCATACCTGAGAAGTGGCATGGCTGCTAAGTTGACTTTTAATAAAAACTGTGCCTGAGGGAAAATACGCCTTTTTAAAAAGTACCTCAGAACATCTTCCTCTATTGCCTCATCAACTTTGTTGGTGGTACAGGGATTCAGCAGTAAGTATTGTCTGTGTGGAGTACAGGGCAGTACTGCCTATTGACAGTGCAGTATTGCTTTCGTGCCCCTTTACTCTGTAGTTATGACCTGGTGAAAAGCCAAGGTATAGACAACACATTTATTTCTTTCAATACAAGTTTATCATTAAGTCTATTATATGCTGGTTTTATTTCACTTCTTTATCCTAATAGAGTGGGAAATGCTTGTTTTGAAGTATCAATTCTATAAAGTTGCTAATTTTAGCAAACTTTGCCAAGAAGATATAGAAACGTGGAAATAAATTTCTAATTTTCAGCACAAACTTAGATAATAGTCCCTAACCGGTAAGAGAGAATTCCATGTATTTACACTGTGGCATCATTTAGTATAGTTTAAACCGAGCCATATCTATATTTATTTATAGGCATTTAAAAATTAAATATGTGTAGCATTGATAAAAATCAGTACCTTTAAAAAAATCAGAATTCAAAAAGAAATTGAAAAATTGAAGAATCAGTGAAAATCAGAAAGAACAAACCTCAGTGAGACTGACTGAAGACAGACTTGGCGAATGAAAACCAACTACAGAAATACAATAATATTGGTTAATCATTGGAAACACAGTGGGCAAAGACGAAAGGTAACCGGCAAGAGCGGTTAACAAAGGAACTAGTAGTTTTTTACAAGTAAGCACAATTACTATACTAAAAAGAAGTCATTATGCAGAGATGCTTTCCTACTGAGGCTTTTTCTTAGCCAAAAAATAAAATTAAGTTTAAAGGAACAATAAATTGCCTTTGGCCTGAGTGCCCAGGAGTATACAGGACCTTTGGATTTATCTTTCCAGTCAACTTGTATGTCATCAGATCCCTCTCATACATACAATTCTGCTTCAATGAGAGGAATCTGAAGAACTTTGAGAAAACGAAAAGTTATTAAATAATTAAGAAAAGACCTATTTAGAAAGATGATACTTTTACTTAGCTTAAGGAAAAGGAGGTACAATAGTGATCCTCAAGCCAAGAAAATGTAACAAACGAGAAGTACCGGTTATAGATATCATTATTAAGACTGGAATAAGAAAAACTAAGTCTTTAGTGTGAAGGATTTATATTACCTCTATGAAAGAGATTTTTAACGGTGGAAAACAAATCAGTGGAACTGATAATCATAAGGAATTTTTGTTTTTCAAAAATTAAATACTATTGGTTTTCTAGTAAGGATTGATAGGTGGCAAGGTATTTTGTGATAACGTATTATAATTCTGGGATTCCATAATCCTATGCTTCTTTTGAACTTGAAAATACTCTGAAGTAATGCTGGTTAATCATAAAATATTTTATCCCTTGAAAATAGGATAACAATCTTAATTTTTCCAAGATCTCTGATAAAAAACAAGACCATTGGTATTACTTTTTCTTCCAGCTATATTTCATAATATCTTTAAAGTTGCCCAGAATGTAGTAATTTTAGTATAAAAAGCCTCAATTGTCAGAGTCTAAAAAACAAATGTCCTCAGGAATACTTCAGAAATAGAAAGTATGCAATCCCTTGGGGGCCAGATGCCTCTCAAATTTTATCTTTTCTTAAAAGGATCTCCAATCTCAGTATTTCCTCTTTCTAATGCTTTGGAAAATATTCCTGTACAGATAGTCCTTCTGTTTCCAACAACCATGAAACATTGGTCATATAAACCAACCGGGAATGTGGACGGTATTAAATAAAATCCTCTACAATTCTCAAGTGGAAATTACAAAATATGAAAAGGAAGAAATGGAATATATTTTCTACTAGGATAAGAATGACAAATTTTAATGTGTAATTATTGTAATCAATCAGCCAAAAGACATAATCTGTCTTTCAGAAAGACATATCAAGGGAAAGTAATCGATTTCCCGTAAGGAACTATGTTGATCCAGCCCAAGGATGCCAAAGGCATTGATATTGTAGATCTAAAGGAGGACTTAGATTCAAAAGGAACTCTTAGGATAAAGTTCACAATTCAAAAAAATTGTCCTCCAGACTTTTTGTTTGTTTTTAAGCCAGAATGATTTAAAATAATCCTTGTATTTAAGATTGCAAAAAATTTAGAAGAATATGTTTTCAAATAAAGGGAACATAATTCTTGACAAAGCTGTTGAACTGGAGTTGTGATAAATGGCATGATCAGTGCTGCTATTGACAAGGAATTTTTACCTTGAAATCAATTTCTATGGATATAGAAGACCAATCTAGCTCCCGAGTGACCTTTTCCACTGTCTGTAATTATGTCCCCAGATGAGTTGCATCTGTAAGTAAATTCATCTTTACTTAAACACCAAGTTAACTGCCATAGTCCCTGATGTGTTGCATTTGTAGCCTGATCCAATTACGTTGACATCAGAAGGATTTTGTCTAGACATCTCTTTCATCCTTCTTACTCAAAGTATAACCGCAAAAGATAGTTAGTATTAAGGTGTGTTCCCCAATCGATTTTTCCAGAAATAATGTTCTACTTACGAAGAAGAGGAGTAATTAACTGCCTTTACTTTAAGGGTGTGAGTACATAAAAGTATGCGTGTAAAATGTTTGCATGAGATATTTCACATCATGTAAGCTTTCCCATATTCATAATATGAACACTATAGAAGTCTTATTTCTCTTGTGATCTTCTCTCCATTAGGAATGTAAGGAGATTATTACCTATATCTGGTCTCCTTTCCATATTGAAATGCATGGCTCTAATCCTCAGTGTATTTTTATCCCTTTCCTCTGGAGTTATTTAAAATTTGTCCTATTTAAACTGACGCCTGAATAAACTACCGAGCCAGATTATTTCTGTGATTGGAGTTTAAGTGCTATAGAACATTGGTCAAGAACACATCTTTATTTTAACTTTTCTTTCTTTCAGAATTATTCTCTGATCGTTATGGTTCTCTAATAAAAACACTGAGAAGTAAATCGAATGTTTTTAGTATAGCTGTATGCTTTTCTTTCTAAAAAGTCATTTAAAAACAAAGATCAGAGAACTATAAAGAGAAATGTCATCATTTTGTTGACGAATCATTATTCAATAATAACAAATATCCAGAATGAATCATTTTGTTGTTTAGGTTTATAGATTTGATTATGTACCAAATCTTAGAGGAAATAAATGATTTTACCATTATTGCCACAAAATTTTTAAGCTCAATGGTTTGACTGTTAGAGTCAATTAAACAATTCTTTGAAAATCTTTTATGATATTTTTATAATCTACTCAGTGTTTTTATTTGCATGATTATGCATATATGATGAACCATATATGATTCTGAATTGTATTGCTTTCCAGTATTAACATTTGTGCAATGTGTGGCCCCCCTGATTTGTACACTATATAATTGTTGTTGTAAAGATTCTGCTGTTCCTACATTTAATTGCAATTTTGTTATTATACCTTTTGGGATTAAATGATGTGAAGTGTTTCCACCTAATGATAATACCATATGAAAACATGACTAAAAGACTGATCTAAGAAACTCTTTTGTTGCTAATTATTTTTTAAAACCCAAATTTCAAAGGACACTTGTTCTCCAAGACATATACATTTATTTTAAATTCAGAAAAATTCTTATGAATTTATTATTGCTTGTTCTTTAAAATTTTTTTATTATAGACAATCCTCAGTGAATGTTTCGTGGGAGAATCCATATATGATATGTTCTTGTATTTGTGTAATCTGATCATGCACTCAATGGTTGGAAAAGGAACTCCAATGCTAAGAAAATAACCAAAAGCCAATATATCGATTCTTATATCTTGGTTTATGTTACCAACTGAATATGGTGTAATGCATAACTCTTTCCAGTAAATAAACTGGTTATCTTTTGTTCATTTCATCTATGCTACCTTTTTATCAGTTTGAGCCATTTTTCTGTATGTCATTTTGATTTGTACTTACCAAAAAAGAAGAAAGTATAGGAGTTTCTATGTGATTTATATATTTATTCAAAGAGCACTTATTTGAACTGAAAACTAAATGCTTCCCTTTGACATTTCTACACATTCCTATTAAGTAATGTGTATCAAATTTGCCCATTTTCTCCATTTATCATCTCTCATACCTGTAATCTTTTCTAAAAGGGTATTTTGGCAGGAGGATACATTTAGCTGAATTAGATTAGGATGTACCAACATGAAGAAAATGTGTGTTCAAAAAAAAAAAAAAGGAAACATTACTTTAATGAAAGAAGAATGAAGAAGTTTGTATGCTTTATTTTGGAATACAATCCTTCTTTGTTCTCTTTCATGTGAAGGAACAGCAGAGTCCCAAAACTTGGAGGAAGGTTAGTTTGCTAGCTCCTTCTTCAACTATGTGTTGTAGCAAATCAGCTGCTTTGGGAGTTATCTGCTTTGACGTGATTGTATTTCAGGAAGTGGGAGAGAGGGAGAACCAGGCAGAATATGGACTTACGTGAGGCTTTGATGAGTTGAAACCTCTAATGCAGTCCTCACCATAACTGATCAGATTAATGGGCACTGCAACAATCCTAGCTGAAGGTGCCTGCTTAGTTGTTGTATGAACACAACACTAGATATAATAGTGTAAACTTTCCCCCAAGTCTCTCCTTTTCCTCTTCTGAAAGCTATTGCTTTTCCTGGAGGTTGGATCTAGAGGTCTATTTGATCCATGATCTTCTCTTAAACAATGAAGCTAATAGTTGCATTCAAAAGCTAAAAACTGGATCAGCCTCCAGGAGCACCAGGTAAGTTTCTTCTTATCCCTGCATTTTGCAGGTGACTTGAACAGCACTGCATCCCCACTGGGCGTAAGAAAGAATCCAGAATTGATGGGCACTTGTGGGAGGGATTTTCTTAATTCGGGGTTGTACACACATCGACTAGTAAGTACATTGTGGGAACTCAATAAACTCGAAACCCACTTCTTGAGAAGTGGGTTCATTGGCTCCTTACCATCGAACCTTTCTTTTAACACATCTGGAATTGAGTTTATAGAACCTAAAGTCACCTATTGTAATATCAGCAGGCACAAAATACCAACCAATTGAGGGAAGTGGCCTTTAAATTAAGTGAATGGTTATTCTCACCATTTTCTTAGTCTAGGTGTCTAACTATATTTGAAGGAACCTTCATGTATATAATGAAATCATCTGACAGAGTTCCTTCTTAAACATTTCATGAATCAACTATCATTGAAATACCTTAAGCAGAAAGGATAATTCAGCTACAATATTAGCTGTCAAGAAAGATAAATATCACTGGAAAAAATATTGCCAGTATCAAAAGTAAACATAATTCATAATGTAATTTAAATGTAGAAAACAATATAAAGATAGATAAGTCATAACTATAGTAACATCCTGTTAAAGAGTAAAGAAAAGTTACAGTTGTTTACGTAATTTGTGAGATCTGGTGCAGAATGAAAATGTGGACTTCCTTGTTCAAACATTATTCAGAATTTCAAGATCTTGACAGCAGAGCATGAAAGCAGGCTGGGAATCCTCAGCATAGGGCCCTGTGTGACAGCAGAAGGCCGGCCCACGAATAGGCTAGAAGTCCCGCCCCAGAAGATGCTGCAGTAATGCTCTGGGACCTAAACAGTGAACGGAGCTATGCAGAACCTGGACCTTATTATTAACAGAATGGATTTTCCAGTTTCTGTGTTGGCAAGAAAAAAATAATGTGTTTATTATCTGGGACAAAGCATTTTTTTAATATAAATAGCATTATTTTTTATTTTTTATTATTTTTTATTTTTTTTATATATGAAATTTATTGTCAAATTGGTTTCCATACAACACCCAGTGCTCATCCCAAAAGGTGCCCTCCTCAATACCCATCACCCACCCTCTCCTCCCTCCCACCCCCCATCAACCCTCAGTTTGTTCTCAGTTTTTAACAGTCTCTTATGTTTTGGCTGTCTCCCACTCTAAAGGGACAAAGCATTTTAATGCTGTTACTTCAAAGAGTTATAATGTTGAGTCTTGCAATACTCTCATAACCCAATGCAGTCATACATTTCAACTTGAGACTTTAAAATTCTGACATACCTACTAAGTCGTATAGAGATGGTAAAAATCATTAAAATAAATCTTATATCAGCAGTAGATGTTTTAATTACTGTGTATTTAAGTAAAACCAATTTAAAAACCCTGCTGGTAGCTTCATAACTTGACTTCCCTTGAAGTTATGAATGATTAATAATGTCAGTCAAATATCACAGGAAGATTTGCCTCATTTAGAAGAGCTAATAGCCCAAGATTAGTAAGTGATTTATCTCAATTTCTAAATAAATCAGAGGAAAGAAATTATTTACTTCTTTGAGATCCATTGATATTGAAAATAAAAGGGCTCATGTTTTACTGTTACCCTATGTGAAAGAAAGGGAGAAAATTTGAATATATATTAGTTTTTCCCCCCTTGTTACTTTTGATAAAGTAACAGTGGAGACCTATGGAAATGGTTATCTGTAAAAGAGCAAGGGGTATGGTGGAAGCGAACCAAGGGAGCCAGATCCCTCAGTAGGAGGTGAATGCTTTTTTACATTGTTTTCCTATTTCAACCATGGAAATATAGTATCTATTCAAAAATGGAAAAATAAATATTGGCTCTCAAATATTTTACAATGAAGTCAGAAATAAAAAATTAGCATGATTTCTGGAGCAATAATTGTTTTAAAGCAGACTATGTCATCAGAAGTATTTTGAAAAACATGAAATTTGTTCAGATTTAAGCCCTGGTATTTACAATCTCTGTGCATTGGAAAGGTATTTAATCTCTTCTTGCCTCAACTATCTCATTTTGTAAGTGAGGATACCAATGCCCACCTGCAAGGTTATTATAAAAATTAAATGCAAGGGCGTACATGACTTCTTTCAAACAGTATTTAGCCTTTCACAGCTAATAATATTTCCAATACCATAATGCTTAGACTACTGAATTTCATCTTATCTGGATGAAATTCATCATTCACTTGTACATGCATCACTTCAGGAAAGATTTATTGAGAACCTGTTTTGTGCCAGATATTCCTCTAGGGGCTTAAGATAGAAAACAAAACAAAGAAGGTTCATGTCTTTCTGAAATTTGTATTGTATATGTTGCATTAATGAGGGAGATATACAAAAAACAGTAAACAGAATAAAAGTGTAAATATCAAAGTATGTTAGTGAAATTGTTATGGAAAAAGAAAAAAAGTAGAACCAGGAAAAGAGATTGTGCTGGGTTGGTGGAGTGAAAGTGAAACAGATCACAATATTAAATGGGGTGGACAGGTGGGGCCTTATTAAAAGAAGATAAATATAATCCTGTTCACATCACGATTGCTTCAGTTTTTAAAATTATTAAATTACATCTGTTGTTTGGATTTTTATATGTTATTATCCATCTAAAAACATCAACCACAATGAACATTAAGCAATAGCATTTTCAAAATCTGCCTTTTAAAATATTCTAATAATTTGGAATGAGCATTAAAAAATCTGCATGTATTTCATTTCATGACAATATTGGCTTAAAATCCCAATATTTATTTTACAAATAGCTTTCATGCCTTTTTGAAACTTTAAGACATGCCCATTTAGGGGCGCCTGGGTGGCGCAGTCGGTTAAGCGACCGACTTCAGCCAGGTCACGATCTCGCGGTCCGTGAGTTCGAGCCCCGCGTCGGGCTCTGGGCTGATGGCTCAGAGCCTGGAGCCTGTTTCCGATTCTGTGTCTCCCTCTCTGCCCCTCCCCCGTTCATTCTCTGTCTCTCTCTGTCCCCAAAATAAATAAACGTTGAAAAAAAAAATTTTTAAAAAGACATGCCCATTTATGCTTCCCCAATAAAAATTTGAGTCAGATAATTTTACTCAATAGGCTCACTGATAATTGTCAATTCTAATGTCAATTGACCCTATACATAATCCTTAAGATAACTCATGTTTTTCAATGTATAGTCAGAGACTAAACGGTTCTTTCCTTTATGGATTAATTCCAACTCTCTCCTTGAATGACCCTTTCATCCAAAATAAAATTAAGGGTTCTTTTAAAAATATATTTGTAGGGGTGCCTGGGTGGCTCAGTAGGTTAAGCGTCTGACTTCAGCTCAGGCCATGATCTCACAGTGCATGGGTTTGAGCCCCACATAGGGCTCTGCACTGACAATGCAGAGCCTGCTTGGGATTCTCTCTCTCACCCTCTCTCTCTGCCCCTCCCCTACTTGTGCTTTCTCTCTCTCAAAATAAATAATTTAATAAATAAAAACTTTAAAAAAATAAAAATGTATTTGCACACCCTCCCCTAAAAAATTCATTTATGCAAACTTTCTTCCTAATACAAAGGTAAGAAAGATATTGTCATGGAGTGCCTGGCTGACTCAGTTGGTAGAGCGTGACTCTTTATCTTGGGGTTGTCAGTTCAAGCCCCACATTGGGTATGGAGATAAAATTAAATCTTTAAAAAAAAAAAAAGAAAGATATTGTCACATTGCTAAACTTCGCATTGGCTTGCTGCTAAGCATTACCTTTTTTCTTAGATTTGCATAGATTCAGACTTCAAGCCTGCCTATTTCATTAGAATGGGCAGAAAATCATATATATTTTGAAGCCAGCTTTCTCTGTATTCTCATGAATAGTTGCCCTAATTTTGGGTTATTTTATTAGAAAATAAGGCCCATGTTACTAAATATACTTATGAAATATGGAAAGAGCCTCATCAAATTACAAACGTAGGTAAGTATGCATACTTAATAAATATCAAACAAAGATGAAAATAAAATCCAATTTATGAAAATATCATCTATTAAAAGTCTAATTATCTCCTGTGAAGAGTTCTTTAATGTCACTCCTTTCCAGCAGCTGCACCAACAAAGCTGACTTGAATTCAAGTATAATTATGATAATGTCACTTTAATTACACACACACACAAAACCAGTCAAAGGTTGTTCTTTAAAAGTGTGTTTTATCTGGTAAATGGCTGCCTTTGGACTGGAACGTGACAGCCTACAGTTATTGGTAATATCATTTAATTTCCACATCTAACGATTAATGGGGAAAACAAGATTTTTCAAAAGTACTCTGTAGGAACACATTATTATTGGAATATTCCAAAGACCACATTGGAATATATTATGCACATTACTATATAGTTTCTATATATTTTTTAATGTATATACATTATATTTAAAGGATATTTTCTTGCTCAATATACTTCATTAGAACTTTGAAAGTGAAGTCAGACCAGGGAAATGGAGTAACTTCATGTTGTTGGAATAAAAATTAAATGAATTCTAATGAATTCAATGTGTAGGCATCACCTGCTCCTGTCTTATGTTCTCTCTATAATAACACTGCACATGACCATCAAAATTGCAGTTTTCATTTATCAACTGTTCAGTTACTACTAAAAATTCTTTTGAACATTTATTGACCACATATTACATGTATCAGTGGAATCTTAAAACTTCCTTTAAGACCAACCAGTTGGACAAAATTATACCACCTGGAAATTATACCAAATGGAAAGCTGGAACATGTGCTGAAGTAATGGCAATCTCCTGGTGCTTGAAACCCTGTACTGAACAATATGGATGCTTCTAGAACAGTCCTGTTATATATTTAGGACATATGAAAACAGCATAATACAGTTAAAACATTTACCAGAATACATCTGATAAAGTCTGAAAACGAGCACAGAAAGCCTGGCTGTCTATTTTCAGATGGAAACATTGTGCCTAAGGTATTGAACAAATTATGCAAGAACTGATCATGTTCTTAAATATACTCTAGATCAGCAAAGACACAGGGTGATAATTGTCAGGGTAAGTGATGATCACACTAGTGAGGCTGAGGAGGCAGTGTCAGCTTTTAAGTTCAAGATCCTATTCTCACCCGAGACTTGCTGAGCTTCTCTTTGTCCTTGGATGGGAGTTACTTTCAACCAGGAAATTTGGGAGAGAGCTGATCAGTTCAGGATAAAAGCGTTCAGTTCAGCTGGAATAAATCAGTTTATTTTCCTTCAAATCGGTCCAGGTGAGGTTCTGCCAACCCCATTCATGTATTTCCCAGATGTTTGTTCCTCTTTTCCTAGTAATAGAAGCAATAGAAGCATGTTTATTCTAGCAAATTTGCAAGATGTGGAAAAGGAGAAAGAGGACAATAAAATTCACCCATAGTCATCTCTCAATAAAAACTGCTGATAATATTTTGGTGTCTTTCCTTGAATGATATTGCATATACAATTTTGAATCCTGCTTTTTTCTCTTAACATTTTATAGGAAATTTCTTTCTAGGTTATTAAAACTTTTGAACTATATCATTTTTAAGGCTGGTATAATAATATTCTATGGAATGAATAAAGTATACTTTTTAAAACACTCTCCTATTTTTGGACATCTAGGTTGCTTTCAGACTTTTACTATTGTAAATAATTATTAAATTTTTAATAAAATTTTAATTATTAAATTAAAATTTATTAAAATTTAATAAATTATTAAAATCTCTATACAGATATTATCCAAATTTCTGACTCTTTTCATGGGATCCATTCCTTCAGGAGGAATTACTGTTAATAATGGTCATATATATTTTTCCTTTAATGCATTTTTCTTCAGTAAATTTCACTGAGTATTTTACTATAAAGAAGTTACTGTGCAAGATGCTACGGGGATACAAATATGAATTAAACAGACTTTACCATCACAGACCTTACAATCTAGAAAGGAAAATCATACAAAAGTATACATAATTATAATCAATGTTTGAAAGTGATACATTCCATGAACAAAGGTTTTGATTTGCCCTTTGGAGACTCAAAAATTGGGAGTCTGTTTTCTCATGACAAATTGAAATCTTTTTGCACGAAAACATTATTCCCTGCTTTAAAAAGTACTTCTTTTTTTTTTTTAATGTTTACTTTTGAGAGAGAGACAGAGAGAGACAGAGCACGAGCAGGGAAGGGGCAGAGAAAGGAAGACACAGAAGCCAAAGCAGGCTCCAGGCTCCAAGGTGTCAGCACAGAGCCCACAGCAGTGCTTAACTCAGGAACCGGGAGATCATGACCTGCGAGATCCTGACCAGAGCAGAAGCCGGAAGCTCAACAGTCTGAGCCACTCAGGCACCCCTAAACAGTATTTCTGATTGCCAGTGTTCTCATTAAAACGTTGTGTCTACTTTGAAAACGACTCAATTGGATGTATTGCATAAATAATATCACCGAGTTCAGGTTTGTAGTTTGTCTCTTTTTCATGAGAAATTTCATGGCATTTTGAATATGGTTATTTTGTATTCTAATGATGTAGGCAAATGCCTACAGATGTGAGTTGTATAATAAAAGCAATGGTGTCATTGGATAAATTATACATTATACAATTATACAATTAGCACTACTATCTTATAGCTACAATAGATCAGCTTTGTTGACATTGTTAGGGTACGTACGAAGGCATAATATAGCAGAGCTTAAATGACAGGTTTTGATACTAGTTTAATTATTTTTCAAAATCAAATGAACATTCTACGTAGGTTTCTTATTTTCATTATATCAGGGGTCAGAAAACTCTGTAAAGGGTCAGAGGGTAAATATTTTCAGACTTGTTCTCCATCTCGTCTGTGTCACAGCTACTTAACTCTGCCGTTGTATGAAAGCAATCATAAACTGCTGACTGGGTTCAATAAAAATTTATTTATGAACATAGAAATTTGTATTTTACATAGATTTTATGTGTGATAAAATATTATTATTTTGATTTTCCCCACTGTTTCAAAAATTAAAGGCCATTGTTAGTTCATGGGCCATACAAAAATAATCGGTGGGTGGGCTGCATTTGGTCCACAGGTCATAGTTTGCTGACCTGTTACCTAGATTATCATATTCTAAAGTGACATATATATATACATATATATATATACCCTAAAATAAAACCTTTCTAACCAGCAGTAATAAAAGATTAAATAAAAAGCTTTATAATTTCACCACTTTAAGTACTTTTCTTAAAATTCAGATAAATTATTTTCCTTGTATTAGTATGCTTTTGGCTACAGGTAACAAGAAAGGGTGACTAATGGTGGCTTCATTCTAAAGACAACCTATCACTTACGAAGGATTCAAGATGTAGGAAGTTTCAAGTTGCTTGCATAGCATATTGAACTCAGCAATTCCCTGGGCTCTTTGCAACATTCTGTTCTAGCACCCTGAGTAGATCCAGCAAGCTTTCCCCTCCTGGTCACAAGATGGCTACAGCAACTCAGGGCTTACATCTGTATCCTTATAAAACCACTTCTATAAGCAGGAGGAGCATGGAGGACATGGGTAGGGAATGGGTTCTTTTCCATAGGTTATTCTGTTATCGAGGAGGAAAGTTCTTCCCAGAAGCCCACAGCAGAGTTTCCCTTAACACCCACTGTGCGGAACCAGCCATATGCTCTCCCCTTAAATCAACGAGCAAAGAAAACAGGATTACCCTGATCATCTGACCCCATCCAGCTTTTCCTTTGAAAGAACACAATTTATCTGCTATATTGCTGCCAACATTTAAATGACATTGGGTTTTGTTAACAAAGAAAAGTAGGGATGGCAGTTGAGTACACAACCAAGAGTGTTGCTGTATTCTTTCAGTTTTTAATAATTTATGAGGCAATATATTTAAGGTGTATAAAACCAAGTTAGGAAAACCACACTTCATTAAATGAGATATGGGGTTTTTGTAACATTGTAATAAATTTTCTAATTTCTTTATATATTCTGCCACTAATTCACTTCTGATCATTCCTGGAATATTTTAGCTCAAAGAATAAGCTTCTTCCAGTAATAAGTACATAAAATATATACATACATACATAAAATATTTGAGAAAGAAAATTGATTTAAATCATGCACATATAAGAAGCTTTAGAAAAAGTCTATCAGAATGTTATTTGGATTTATAACAGTACAAAAAAATGTGTATGTTTACAAATGTATGTATATCATATTTCATCCATCCATTTTTTTTCTTTTTAACATCTCTGAAATTGCATTGCATCTTACAATCAATGGTATCATATAATTTAAGGCTAGATAGCTCCTGATAAAATATATCATTGTGGACGTGTAAACTTGGTTTTTGAGGGTTTTTTTAATCATAGTAAAAATACACAACATGAAATTTACCATCTTAGCCATTTTAAGTGTATAGTACAGTAGTATTAATTATATGCACAGACACTAGAACTGTCCTTTTGCAAAGCTAAAACTCTATACCCATTGAACAACAGCCCCAGCAACCATTGTTCTACCTTCTGTTTTTAAGAATTTGGCTACTTTGGGGGTGACTGTGTGGCTCAGTCGGTTAAGTGTCCAACTTTGGCTCAGGTCATGATCTCACAGTTTGTGAGTGCAAGCCCTGCATCGGGCTCTGTGCTGATAGCTCAGAGCCTGGAGCCTGCTTCAGATTCTGTGTCTCCCTCTCTGTCTCTGCCCCTCTCCTGCTCATGCTCTGTCTGTCTGTCTCTCTCTCAAAAACAGATAAATGTTAAAAAAAATTAACAAAGAAATTTGGCTTTTTTTTTTTAAGTTTACTTATTTATTTTGAGAGAGAGAGAGCAGGGGAGGGGCAGAGAGAGGGGGAGAGATTCCCAAGCAGTCTCTGCACTGTCAGCACAGAGCTGGACATGGGGCCAAACTTATGAACTGTGAGATCATGACCTGAGCCAAAACCAAGAGTCGGGATGCTTAACCAACTAAGCTACCCAAGTGCCTCCAAATTTAGCTACTTTAAATACCTCATGACCATTGAGTTTGTGCATTGTAAGTTTGCGTGTGGTGGGTTTAAAAGCATTTAAAATATCTCCAAAGAAATTTCACATAAAATGGAATCAACAAAATCTTAGAGTGTATACACACAAAGGTACAGAAACAGAACAATGGCTGCAAACGTGATTATTAGTAACATTAGTGATGGCTGTAAATGTGATACTAGCAAATATTTGTTGGAGGAAGGACTGTATTTCCATGCTTCCTTAGAAAAAAATAAGAGTTCTTTTTATGGGATTAACAAGTTACCTATAAGTAGATACGGCTGTTTTATTTCTCCAGGTAAGATAAGCAATTTTCTATCTCATACAAAGCAATACAATTGGAAGTAGGAGAAATTGTAAAATTCTTCAGAATAGATAAAAGAAATTTCACAGCAAGATTCACCAAATGATCATTAAAACATTTGTCATGGATGGCTCTCTATGCCCTCCACTAGGCCTTGTCTTCACCTTGCCATTCCCCCTTAACATTGACTTCCTCTGGGAAACTTCTGATAGGCCAGCTTCAAGCTGGGTGCCCCTCTCCTAATATCACAGAACTATCAGGGACTGTATACTTTGTAAGGTAACTGCTTTCTTTCCAGTTTCCAAGTGGTTTAAAAAATATTGACTGGCCATTTCCTTTCAAAGAGCAATAGGGGTAAATTGAAGTTCAAGGCCAAACTTGTACCATGACAGTTTCAGAGGACTCTTTGAATTTGTGCAAATCTTCTAAGAGGTGTGTATATATGTTTCCTTGATGCAATACTTGGTCAAAATATAGGTGTAGAAGTTAAATTAACAAAAATTAATTAACAGTAATATATATGAAATTATATATATGATTGCATAATTTCTAACATGCGATTTCATATATATAGAAAACTATTGAAATCTCAAGTAGTATCAACTCAATATATCATACTGTTTACTATTTCCTGTTAAATGTAGCATCTTCTTTAATTAGGTCTTCAGAAAATTATCTTCTGTATGTCATCCCCCTAATGCTACTACATAAAGTCAGCATGATTCATGCCTTTTAGTGACCTTTATTACTTTAATGACATTTCTATAAATTCCTACCCAGTGATGGCATCAAAGTAAATGAATGATAAGTTTGTAACTCATTTACTGAGGATATAACACAATTTATTATTAAGGTGAAGAGGTTTTATCTTTCTTTAGTGAGATAAAAATAAGAATGAATTTGCTGCAAAGCATTGATTTGTCATAAATTCTAGTTTGGGAAATGATGTCCTATCAGTCATGGAAGCAGCTTATTGGTTCATAATTTTTCTTCTGAATGTTCTTTTTAGGCTTTATCTCACTTATTAGGGACTAGATCAGTTGGAGACTGGTTAGGTTGTTAAAATTAAATTGCATGTTTGTTTAAAATATTTAAATCAGAATTAAAAGATATATCAATATACATAAAACTTTTGCTACAATGCGAAATATAATTATAGATAAAATTTAAGGAACATGAACTAGTCTATAGTCTTGCTATGCATTTTTCTAGTCTGACCTTACACGTTAATTCCTGGGAAAGAGGTGATTCTGGGCTGCCAGCTCCTCTCCAGGAGCTCCACCATGGTGTGGGGCTCCAGCTTCTCCTCCGGCCCTTCTGCATTCCAGCTGGCAATTAGAGGACTAGAGATCCTCATGGTGAGGGTGCAGAAGCCAGGCCTGGAGGTGACACATACCACTCCTGTCCACAAAATTTTGAAGAATGTGGTTACATGGCTCTACCTAACTGCAAGGGAAGGTTTAAATCAGTCCCCTTGTGTGCCCAAGGAAAATGATACAGGAGTGGGTTAGCATCCCGCACTGTCTCAGCCACGGAGATGGGGTGTATAAGCACCTGTGAACTGTGCTTATCTCTGTGTGTCGGTATCCAGTGCAGTTCTCATTCAATATGTGCTAATTAGTGGCAAATCTCCTATTAGCTATATAGATCAAAAACACAGTACACAAAGACTATATGTATTAGATAATATTCAATATTTTGTTCTACTCTTACCTAAGATAACTTGAGATCAAATGACCCACTCGTTCCATGTTGCAAATCATAGCCATCAAATGTGAAGTTCCTTAAAAATGGTTTTTATCAGAAAATAGTAAGCAGCAGTAACACTGATAGAGGTAATGTCAGTTGATATGTATGTTATAAAACATCCCATCTGAAAATACAGACATCCACTGATGTGAACTGATATTATATCATTAGGCAAATGTGAACAACTTTGAACCAAGAAAGAAATAGAAATATGTACACACTACTCAAAATATCCAAATAAGGGAGCATAAAACTGTTGCCCCAAATACTTGTAGTAAGATACCTTTTTGCCCCAAACAGATGTGTTTACTGTAGTCCTCTTTTGACAGAGAAAGCATCTCTCTCTCTCTCTCTCTCTCTCTCTCTCTCTGTGTGTGTGTGTGTGTGTGTGTGTGTGTATGTTGGGGAGGGGAGTTCATCAGTAACCAGTTCTCTAAAAAAGAAGATTGCCAGCATGTTCTCACTTAAAAAAAAAGGTTACTCTGAGCTAGGTTGCTAGTACAGTAGTACTGATTGCAATACTACCTTTTTACGGAAGCAAATACATTATGTTAAACTTTGTATTTCAATTATGGTTAACTCGCATATATGGAGTAAAATCTATTTCAGTATTAATTTATATTTGAAACTACTATTTAAATTATTTCCAGTACCATATGGCATAGTATATAAACTTTTAAAATAAATAAATAAATGTTTATTTATTTTTGAGACAGAGCATGAGTGGGACAGGGGCAGAGAGAGAGGGAGACACAGAATCTGAAGCAGGCACCAGACTCTGAGGTGTCAGCACAGAGTCCGATGTGGGGCTCGAACTCACAAGCAGTGAGATCATGACCTGAGCCAAAGTCAGACGCTTAACCAACTGAGCTACCCAGGCACACCAGTTTATATAATTAGGTGCAATGTAGTGATACGGATAATAAATCCAAGGGGAGCAAAACCTCCTTTCAACAAGGTGTGAAAACTTAAAAATTAGGGGGTATTTTCTTCTCAGGGGGGATGTTTATTGAAGTAGCAGTCAAGGAGATTGAGATAGTTGAACTGCCCTCTTTAAAGTTTCCTTGAGAACTGGGTTATGAGTTCCACTCCAGGGAGCTGGAGGAGATGTTAAGCAGGTGAAGGACCATTTGAATAAATGTGGAGTGGCTTCCAAGGTGGAAACCATGGTTGGGGAACTTCTTCAGCTTGAGTTGGGGTTCTTGGAATGCTGTTTTTTCCTCTCTTATGTCTGTGATTTTGGAACACAGCCTTTTCATTATTAGAGAGAGTAGAGAATTTTTAAATGCACGTGAGCAAACCAATTTAACGTGTATTTTCTCCAATTTGCTATTTAGCTGATGTGAAACAAAACAACAAATTAAATGGACCCTACAGTGTGTTACTAATAAAGTCCTAAAAGTGTTCAAGGTGATGGAGGGTCTGATGCTTTTCTGGAAACCTGTGGATTGTTAGTTCCACCTTTTCCTTTTCCTTCCACACATGCCTTCGTCGTCTCTGGTCTGATGCCTCTGGTAAGACAATTTGATTCGGTGAGATAAAGACAAGACATTGATGCAGAAACTCGAGTAGGGATTCTAGCAGTGCTATGTGACCCAGTGTGGGTTCCGCTTCGGTTTCCTGATCTGAGATACTTAAGTCACCAGGTAGCTCTACGACCATAAATAAGATTATAATCAAGGGCTCGGGAGAGCGGCCTGAGGCGCACGTGTGACCCCAGGCATGTAGGTGTGTAAGAATGGCGAGCCCTTGGGCAGCGTTCAGAGTAGCTGTTAATTTTCTTCTCTTTCTCCTCGAGACCAGTGCGCGGCCGGCAGGCGAGCACGGCTGACCCCTTGAGCACCCCAGGTGTGTGCCGCGCCATTCCTCTCGGCCAATGGGCTGGCCCGTAGCGCGCCGGGCGGGGCGGGGCGGGGCCGTCCCGAGGAAACCGGCTCAGGAACCGCGCCCAGGGCGCTCCAATCGGCACTGCGAGTCCTTGGCTGCTTCCCCGGGAGGAGGCGGCCGCGGCGGCGCTGACTGTCTGTACTCTGCGCTCCCGGCGCTCCGCCCCCGGGACCTGCGGGCGATTGGCTCCAGCGAGGAGGGTGGACACAGCACGGCTGGCCGCTGCAGTGGCCGCGTCAGGTGAGTGCGGGAGCCGCAGCGACCGAGGCGTTGCGGCTGCGGCAGGAGCTCGAGCCAAACTCTCCGCGCGGCCCTGCGCGGCCCGGGAAGGAAGGCGCGGCGGCGCACTCGCGAGGGGCGCCGAGCAGCCCGGGGTCGCCCCTCTCGAGTCGCGCCGGGTGTGGCACGCAGGCGACACTGCCCCCCCCCCCCTCCGAGGTCCGGTCCCCCCGAAGGAGCGGGTCGAGCGCACACTTGCGGACGGACGAGGGCGAGGGAGAGCGCGGAGCTGCGAGCGAACCCGGCGCGATGAGCGGCGAGGGCGGCTACAACTTCAGGCGGGTGGCTATCCGGCGGAAGTCCAGTCCGTCCTACCTGCCGCCCGGGACCCCACGGCCCTGGAGCAGGCCCTCGCCACACCTGGGACGGGCCGAGCCGGCCGCCTTCAGGAGCCAGGCGCCCGCAGACGGCGCAGGTGAGTGTCTCGAGGGGCAGGGTTGGGCGGGGGCGTGGCCGCCGGTGGAGGAGGCGCCGGGCGCCCTGCAGGTGTGCGGGTCTGCTGGCTGCTAAGGGAGCCAGCTGGGGGCAGCCTCCCAGACGCCGGAGCCTGGCCTTCCACCGTGACCGGTTTCGTCCCTTCCCCCAAAGGACCTTGGGCAGGAACTCACAGAGGGCTGAGTATGCCCTGGAGGTCACTTATCAGGGAATTCCGGAAGTATAGATATAGCTTAAAAAAGAAAAAAAAAACTTAGGAAGTAATAAGGCCCATTTTCGAGACCCTGAAGTTTAAGTTTCTTAGCTAAATTCCTGCTACGGCAGACCTAGTGAAGGACTCCTACGACACATGGGGGAGGCTGATGTTCTTCTTAGTCCGGTAGCCCAGCTGTTGGGTAACCTCGGACCGGCTATCCTGAGTGCTCTGGTTTTGGCTGTTGAAAAATACGCTTGACCTCCACTCTAATTGTGAAAGTCTCTCTCATAAGGAAACATGTTCCTAACATCGAGAAATGGAACTCTTATTGCTCTCTTTGTGTAGATAAATTCAGCTATCAGTAATGCAGGATTTTGAGTTCTGAATTCTCATTTAATCTTAGTGTTGGCAGGAATCCTAAAGACGATCTATTCAAGCCCACATATTTTCCTTCTCCCTTTAACGGCATTCCTTTGATCTGAGGGGAGCTTGAACCTATGTGGAAACTAGGGATTTTTTCCCTTGATCTGTAAAACGTTTTTTCCCCTACCCCCCTTTTTTGTGCTCCTATCCTACAATACCAGAAATGTCTTCTGTGTAGACCAGTTATCAGGCAGAACCGTCGTTTAAGCGGCAGAAATACAAATGCTCTTATTCACTTTCACACGTTTTGATTAGGCAAAGCTGTTATGAGGGTTTAAATGGGATAAGTATTGGAGTTTTAAAATTTCTCTGTCTAGTCCTTGTCCTGAAGCAGTAGTCCTAGGCTAGAAACACATGATGGATGGTGAATTCGAAATTTACAGCTATAGTAGGTAAGGGTAGAAACAGTGATGTGAGAAAATAGGTAAACAAGTAACTGAATTATAGTTGTTTATGTCTCAGTTTCCTCATCTGCAAAATGAGGACAGTGGTGAAATCATCTCTTCTAGATTTAGGTGTGATTCGCTCTAAAATGAATGGAAGAGTGTGTGCCCCCCGAGCCCCCCCCCCCCCCCCCCCCTTTATGTACTTGAGAGAGAGAGAAAGCAGGAGGCAGGGAGGGGCAGAGAGAGAGGGAAAGAGAGAGAATCCCAAGCAGGCTCTGCCTGGAGTCAGTCACAGGTCTCAAATCCACCAAAAGGAGATCATGACCTAAGCTGAAGTCGGGTGGTGGCTGACTTGAGCCACCCAGTCGCCCTGAGTGGTTTCCTTTTTTTAATGAAAATATGTTTGCTTTGTTTTGAAGTTATTTATGAATTAATTTTTAAGTTGAGCTACCAAATTTCTTAGTCATCATCTGTTTTCAGTCTGAGGCTGATAGGATCCAAGTTCTTTACATCATCGTTTTACTTAAAATCGCATGACTTGAGTAGGTGAGCAAAAGATGAAGAGACTTCCTTAGAAGTAGGAGTGAATGGAGCTGTGGCAGTCTATAAATCTTTCCTACAAAGCAGTTGCGCTTATAGAAGAAATAGCCTTTTCTTTTTCTTTTTAAAATGATAGGTAGGGTTTCCTGGCTGGGTCAGTTAGTGGAGCATGCAACTCTTGATCTCAGGGTTATCATTTTGAGTGCCATGTTGAGTGTAGAGATTACTTAAAAATAAAATCTTAAAAAAGCAATAATAAATGATATGTAGAATGTAGCAGTAACTTTTGTAGGTCAGTTACATTGTTTTAAAATGGTTTATAAGAACTCAAAGTTTTTGCTGCTGTTATTTTCAGAGTTGAAATCTTCCTCGATAAGATTCTTTCTCTTTACCATAATATATATATTCTCAATATATCTGAGAATGATCTGATATTTAGACAAGTAGTCTTAACCTATTGAGCGGCCACACCCTATGCAAAAGTGCTTCCTTTCTTGAATCAAATCTGCCTCCCTATTCAGTCTCATCCAATGATCATTACATAAGTAGGATCCTCTCCAAATAAAAAAATAAACCAGGTTTAATTTGCAAGAAGTGTCCATTTCTTTGCAGCACCTAGAAACGTATTTATATATGAAACCACAACATTTAAACCCATTGCATACACAGTGGATGTGACTCATAATTGAAAAATTACTTTCCCTTTTAAAGAAGGAACAAAAACTGCGAGGTTAAGAACTTAACAGAAAATTCGGTGTAGTGATATTGTGTTATATCTATGATTGTGAGACCGGCTATTTTTAGAGTTTGCTGATTTGGTGCCAAAAAAATAAATGAAAGCAAAGTCTACCAACTGCATCTTCTGTATATACCTGGAATGTGCATTTCCTGATCTAGGTGAAGCAGAGAGTTAAGATGATTAAGATACAGGGTTTGGGACTCATAGCACCCAAGTTTTAATTCTTCTTTTATTACTCGCTGTGTGAATTGGACCAAGTCCCTTAATTTCTCAGTTTCTTCATTTGAAAAATGCAGAGAACAGTACTTTATAAGATTATATAAGTAAATGGCAGAAAACAAACATTCCAGATAGTATTGTAACAAGGAATTTTTTTTATCTATCTGTGTCTGAAAGAGTCTGGCACTAGGACACAATAAATACTTGTTGAATGAATGGATACCCTCCCCCTGTAATATTCATAATAGCAACTATTTAGTGACTGCATTTTCTATACTAAGTACTGTGCTATGTGATACACACACAAACACACACGTATGAATTTATTTTGTAACAATCTTAGTAGGTAGGTAGCGGTAAGCCCATTTTACCACTGAAGAAATTGAAGCACAGAGAGCTTTACTTACTTGCTTGAAATCTTAGAATTGGTACTTGGTTTGCTAGGATTCAAATTCAAATGTGCCTGGAGTCAAAGGCAATGGTCCTATACACATAAAATTAAGCACATAATTCTACTATGGAAAAAACACATAATTAAAGGGATGTTTTACACACACAAAATTTTTTTTTCTGTTGTCCTAGGGAAACTCCTTTATTTTCTTATGATCTTAGCAATAAAAATACATTTAGAAGCATATCTGTTGTAATATATTCATCATCCAGGTGCTTTGTGGTGAAGGACTTTTCACATTGTATGATGTGCTACCTTTCTGTAAGTGGAGTTTCTTTTTCCAGTTCTCGTCACAGCTGGAGTACTCAGATTTTCAACACTTACCTCCAATACCCCCGAGCACTTTTGGAGGGCTGATTTCACCTTTGTTGTGGGAGGAGGGATGGAGATTTGGGTAAGAGTGATGAACATTTACTGTTTATTGAATGCTGTCTCTGAACCAGGATTACATGTGGTTTTGCTTCCATTTCTATAACAACCTGTAAGACAGGTTCTATTATCATTTTAGACAAGAAGAAAGCTCAAGTTTCAGAAGGTCGCAACTGTAACGTGCTACAACCAGCCTAATCTTCAGGGGCAGGATTTGAACGGAGTCTCTCTGGTCTCAGTGCTCATACACTTGTAACACTAGTTCTTGAAGGTTTCCCAGAGCTTTGAGAGGCAAAGTGCAAGGTGACACCAATGTGTTACATATGTTAGCGCTAATATTCTTTGTGACGTTAATAATGTATTTTACACTTAAAACAATGATCTGAACAAATAATTTAAAGATTTATAATAAAATAGTGGTGTGCAGCAATATCGTTAATGTTTCTTGAAGCTGCTTAAAGAGGGACTTTGAAATAGGAAAGTCCTTCAGAGGGACAGGAAACAGGAAGTGTTTTTTAGTTTGGATTTCCTTCCAAGGGCAGTTAGAGTGGTCCTTTGTCTCTTAATGAACAGCCATGCCAACTTGTGAAGCTGAGGACCTTCAGAGACTTACTCCACATTTACTTATTTGCTTGCATTTTTCTTCTGCTGACAGACACTTGGGTTCATGGATCCCACTGGTGACAGAAGAGGATGTGGGACTTTTGGGGAAGGGATTAGGGGTCTGCCCAAAGCCACTACCTCTGGGCTTCCAGGACCCTGGATGCATACCTGATATAGTCCCAGTTGTACTGAAATTCTTTTCTACATGCATGTGCTGAAAAGTTGTTTGAAAAAGGAGTCAAACATGATGCATTTAATTTTGTGAGTATAATGTGAGATTCACTAGATTTGGACAGGAGCCCGGAAACCTATACTTTTTAAATAGTACATTGGGGGATGCCTGGGTGGCTCAGTTGGTTAAGCATCCAGATTTGGCTCAGGTCATGATCTCATGATTCTGTTTGTGGGTTCAAGCCCTGTAGTGGGCTCTCTGCTGTCAGTAAGGATCCTCTGTCCCTCTCTCTCTCTGCCCTCCCCCACTAACACTCTTAAAAAAAAAAAAAAGTACATCAGAACAGGGCGCCTGGGTGGCTTAGTCGGTTAAGTGTCCGACTCTTGATCTCTGCTCAGGTCATGATCTCACAGTTCGTGGGATTGAGCCCCAAGTCAGGCTTCATGCTGTTGGCATGGAGCCTCCTTGTTGTTCTCTCTCCCTCTCTCTGTTCCCCTCCCCTACTTGAGTGCGCTCATGTGTGCACTCTCTCTCTCTCTCTCTCTCTCTCAAAATAAGTAAAATTATAAAAGGAAAGTACATCAGGTGATTTTGATGATCTACTTGGTTTCCAAAGGTCCTCCTACTGGCTGCATCAGAATTACTTGGAGTGCTAATTAAAAATTCCCAGGGGTGCCCGGGTGGCTCAGTTGGTTGAGCGTCAGACTTTGGCTCAGGTCATGATCTCGCCGTTTGTGAGTTCCGAGCCCTGGGTGGGGCTCTGTGCTGACGGCTCAGAGCCTAGAGCCTGCTTCAGATTCTGTGTCTCCCTCTCTCTCTGCCCCTCCTCTGCTCATGCTCTGTCTCTCTCTGTCTTTCAATAATAAATAAACGTTAAAAAAAATTAAAGAAAAATTCCCATCCATATCCTGGGTATAATGAGTCAAAATCTCCAGGGGTAGGGTTAGAGAAGCTGTATTTTTAACAAGTGCCCCAGATGATTCTAATGTGCAACCAGCTTTACTGTGAATTCCTAAACATTGGTGAACCCTGCCTTTGGTCCTCAGCACAGGTAACCAAAATTAGCAGGTGCAAAGCAAAGAACAATCTAGATGGCCCTTCAACTAGCACAACATCCAGGCCCTCTGTACTTTTTGGCAAACCTTTTGCCCATTTCTGGCTGATTCTTCATTGCATTTTTTATATCTGTTATAGGTATTTCCTACTTTGTTCTTGTTTCTGAGCTCGAGCTGTGAGATCATGACCTGAGCAGAAGTCGGAGACTTAACCGACTGAGCCACCCAGGCCCCCCCACCCCACCGGATTAATTTTCTTAAATCTGGACCTTGATCATAATCTTCACATTGTCAGAAGCATTCTGTGGCTCGCCAACTGCCTGTTATTGATGTCTATAATGGAATATTTTAAAATGGTCACCTTAGTGACTGTTGGTTAAATCTTTACCAGTAACCTCTCAGTGGGGAGTTGGACCTTTTAAAATTCATACATTCGTTCTTATTTGAACTAGTCATGCATTGATCACAGTTCAGGAATTGTGTGTTTGTTTTCATGAGTAAATTTAGCATTGTTTGCAGAGCATTGTCTAGAATTAGTTCTCTGTCCCTGGAGTGTAGTTGGCAATGTGGACATCACCAACAAGTATTCTGGGTGCCCATGATCAATTTTGTATTGCCTCCCTTATGCAAGAATACAGTGGAGAAGCCAACCCCAGCTGCTATGCCCCTCACGCGTACCAGCGCACTGAAATTAAGCCATCAACTTCAGCTGCAGCATCTGCAAAAACTAGGGAGCTGCCACCATTCTGGGGAATGCTTGAGCCACAGTGCAGTCTTGCTGCACACCAGTACCCCATCTGCTCTGCAAGGTTGGGTTGTTCTCTGGGGCCTCTAGCAAGATTTTGTGTTAGGCTCCATGTTAAGAGTAACCCTAAAAAGTGCAATGACTTTGCGAAGAGGTTATTTGTATTTTTTAAAATGTATGCTAGTGAGCATATTTAGGAAGTGAAAAGTCAGTAGGTAGAACCAAATAAGATGCCCTGACTGAAGAATACAGGTGAGTTATGCTTACATTTTCAAGTACAGTGCAATATAATTTGTGTGAGGTTATCAAATTATAGCCAACTAAAACCCTTGATAGAAAGAGTAAAACATTTATTTTATTTTATTTTATTTTATTTTATTTTATTTTATTTATGTATTTATTTATATATTTATTTATTTATTTGTTTATTTATTTATTTATTTAGCGAGCTAGGGAATGGCAGAGAGAGAGGGAGAGAGAGGATCCCGAGCAGGCTCTGTGCTATCAGCGCAGAGCCCAATGTGCACTGTGGGAGATCAAGCCCCACTAACGGTGAAATCGTGACCTGGGCCAAAACTAAGAGTTGGCTGCTTCCCAGGCACCCTGAAAAACTTTTAAACAAAGTGATCTTCATTTTACCTGCAGAAAGTTGAGTGATCTATACCTTTTTTCCCCTAATTTATGCTATTTAATGGTATCATTTGGTGGTATGCCATGTTGATAAATGATATTGGGAGTCCAAAGGTGAATGAGACGAATGCCCTGACCTTTGGTCATTTCAATCCTAGAAGGAGCAGTAGGATGTAAAATAAACACCTGGGTATAAGTTAGTGTTATATGTAAAAGCAGTGATTAGAGTGGTTGTAGTTCAGAGGAAGGAAATCCATACCAGGTTGGAAAAATGATTTCACTCCCAAGTCCATTCAGAGCCCTACACCAATTAACTCCATCTATGTATCTCCATTCTCTTTTCAGTTCTCTGTATCCTTCATTACAAAGCTTGCCTCCTAGAATCCCAGTAAAGCTAGGGATCCTTCAGTCTTTTAACAAGTATATCAGTGTTCACTATGGATGAGGCATTGTGGCAGGGCCTAGAAATCTAGGTGAAAAGAATCCATGATAAGGGCTGATAGTATCGGCTTTGGAGTTGGACGGACTGAGTTTGAATCCTCCTCTAGTAATTAAGTGGTGGATTTGGAGCTCTTTTTGACTCTGCTCCCTTATATATAAAACGGGAACGTTAATATTACCTACATCATAGAGTTGTTGGAAGAATAAAAGTTAATATTCTTAAGGGCTTAGAGCAGTGTTCGGGAAGTGTTGAGGGAATAACTTTCAGTAGTTTTGTTGGGATTAACACAAGTGCTATCCTCATAGTCTGGCCTTCTCTTCTATTGTATGTGTCCCTCTAATCTGGTGCTATCTCACGAGATTGTGATTGGTTGCTTACAGTTGTACCTATTGAATGCAAGCTCAAACATGCTGAGCTCTTTCCTGCTTAGCCCTCTTCTCCCGAGTCCCTGCCGAAAGGGCCTCTCTCCTCCGTCTTCCCTCTTGTGCCATCCTGAGCCCCACTTTCATGTCAAACTTCCCTAAAGCCTGGAGTGCATCACAGAACCACCACCCTCTACCTCTATTTCCTAATTGAAGTCTGGCCTTCTCCTCTTCACACTGATCCTCTGGTGACTCAAGTGGCCATTGGTCATCTTGCATGATCCATGGACCTCCTGGTCAGGATGTGAGGCCAGTCCACCCGTAGCTTTCCCTGACTATTTGTCTTCTATGTTCCTAGAAAAAAAATCCTCATTAACTCTTGCCAGCCAACTCCAGTTCTTCATGTTTGTCTGTTGTACCTGCCCCACCAGTCCCTAACTGGAGTCATCCATTGCCATCACTCCTCAGGAGCCCTTCGAAGTCCATGTAAAGGCACAGTAAATGTGAAGTAAACGGAAGAATCCCAAACTACCTTGGCACATCTTGGTCCAACAGAAAAATTTTCTGGCAGTGCTGTCAGAGAATGGAATTGAGTTCCTTTAATGATGGTGAGCTCCTTATTAATGAGGATGCTCAAAGATAGGCCAGGTGACTTAGTGGCTGTGCTGTAGAGATGGGGTGTCTTTCTGGCCTGTGCTCCTAGCTCAGAGACTGTTCTCCTGTCAGTGGTTCTTTGCTTTCCTTCTGTGTCTATATCATTTGTATGCACCTATCAGCAGCATGTGGTAGTTTTGTGCAGCGGTGTGTTAGGGGAAGCTTGGGAGTGGTATACTTCGGCCTTGTTGAGAATCCATTGACTAGGTGCCCTTTTTGTTTAACAATTGTGATTAGTCCCGGCATTCTTTCTGATGCTGTGGTATGTCTGGACTAAGAGACCTTTGGAATTAGGAGGACCTGGGTTGCTCCTCTATGGAAAGACACAATGCTTTTTTGTCCAAAGTTTTGTTCTCTTCTAGCTTTGTCTCTCCCATTCTTGCTATCCTCCTTTTATGGCCTTTTTTTTCTTTTTCTGTTGTTTCTCACTCTTAGGACTTAGCTTTTGAGATCAAAACTCCTAATAAAAGTTGTCTTTTGGGGCACCTGGCTGACTCAGCTGGAAGAGCGCGCAACTCTTGATCTTTGGATCATGAGTGCAAGCCCCACTTTGGGTGTGGAGCCTACTTAAAAAAAAAAAAATTAGGGGCACCTGGGTGGCTCAGTTGGTTGAGTGACTGACTCTTGATTTCGGCCGCTCAGTTGTGAGATTGAGGCCTATGTTGGGCTCACGCTGAGCATGGAGCCTGCTTGGGATTCTCTGTCTCCCTCTCACTCTGTGCCTTCTCTCTCTCTCTCTCTCTCTCTCTCCCCTCCCCCACCCCCCACCCAAAAATTAAAACCTTAAAAAAAGTTTTTTTAAGTTGTCTTTCTGCCCAGATCTAATGGGCTTGCTTTAAAAAACAATCTGAGGGGCGTCTGGGTGGCTCAGTTGGTTGGGCATCTGACTTTGGCTCAGGTCATTGTCTCGCGGTCTGTGAGTTCGAGCCCTGCATTGGGCTCTGTGCTGACAGCTCAGAGCCTGGAGCCTGCTTCAAATTCTGTGTCTCCCTCTCTCTCTGCCCCTCCCCCGCTCATGCCTTGTCTTTCTCTCTCTGTCAAAAATAAACATTAAAAAAGTAATAAAAGTAAAAAATAAAACAATCTGAGTGATAGATATTAGGTATGATCAGAAGCAAAATTTTAGTTTCCAGTTCTCATAGCAAAAGGTGAGACTGTGGAACATCTGATACCTGAAATCTGTCTGTATTGTTTTCCAGATCTCAATGTATTTCACCAAATCTAAAATGCACACTTTTTCACATTTTAACATCTCTGAAATTGGGATGCTTTCCGTTGGTGGCATTTAAAAAATTGTAAGATGTTAAAATATAGATTGGCTTGAATTGTAAAATGTAACTGCAGTATTTACTCCCTCTGAATAATAGTGAAGATGATGAAATGTATTCCTGGATTATATAACTGAGAACATTGACTAACTACTGCCTTCTCCCTCTTCTCTAAACCCAAAACATATGTTGTGTGGTTATCTCCTCTGTATCTCTGGCTACTTCTTCAGCCCCCTTAATTATAATTATTATAATAAGAGTCGTAATAGCTATCATTTATTGAGCACTTACTTTGTTGGTCAGACACTGTCCTAAGTGCTTTATGTGCATAAACTCAGTTACCACAAGTCCTCACTGTACAGAAGTGGAACCAGAAGCCCAGACAGATTAAATCATTTGTTAGAAGTTCATATGGCTGGGGGAGCCAGGATTTAAATCCATGCTCTCAACACCTGGGCTTTTCTATCTCCCATTAATTTCTTATTGCCAGTTTTTAACATCCCAGAACATAAATAAAGTTACTAATTGTTGCTCTTGAGTAACAGAGGAAGCACTTTTCCCTGGTATTTTTCTCTATTCTATCCATAGTATTCAAAACAAAAGCAATGCTCTGACCCACTGTAGCTAGTAAGGAAGGGAGGAAAAAACAAACAAACATGTTCATGGAGAAAGAGAAACATTCTTAGAAAAGATTCTGCAGATGGTTACAAGAAATAGCTACCTGGTCTTTGCTGTGCACCCAGACTTCCCAGGAATACTTACCTAATTCAAGTCCTCTGCTGCTTTCTTTCTAGGAAATTTTGACTAGATTATATCCTATCTTTAGCAGGGTGATACTTATGTACCGAACTTTGAAGTTATATGAATAGTATTAATTTTCAAGAATCCTGCTATTTATAGATGTTATCCAAACAGGAAAAACTGCATTTCTCTTACCTAATTAAAAAAAAAATAGAACTATAATGTATGGCTATGTAATAGAATATGTCTATTATACACATGTATATGTGTGTATATAATGTTAATAGATCAATATCATGATCCTATTGGTATGTGTCAGCAAGGCACTTTAAATTTTCAAGGAGAATTCTGTAAGCTCCCTCCTCCCAGCCCTCTTAACACCTTAAAGCACAGGGTGTGGGTAGTCACACTCAGATGCCCACTGTGGAAGAAATAGGAAACTGACGAGGGTGCTAATTAGAGCCCCTTTTTAGTCCTTTTATAGAAAGTGGTAAGCTCAGGCCAGTGGTTGTGAAAACAGTGAAAAGAAGGGAAGAGAAGGATTCGCGGAGAAGCAAGGAGGAAACTGCCAATGATGGCCATCATTGTTCCAAAGTCAGTGTGGTGCCCAGTAGAGGCTCATTTTCAATTGAGAACTGATGCTCGTTTCCAAGTTTTGGAACTAAAGGACCAACTTGCAAGTTTTTGTTAACCTGGGAGATTTGCTTTAACCACATTGTGGGCACTGGGGAGATAGAAAAAAGAAATAGAAAAGTAAAAGATATTTGTGTAATCCCCACTTCCAGGGGGCATCCTATAATGTCATGAGAGCTTCCCAGAGCCGGCAGGAGTGCGTGGGGTACTTTTCTTCCTCATGGTCTTGATGGTAACCCATTTCTGTAAACCTGAGGAAAATTGTATTGGCAATTACATGTATCACTGACACACTAAAAGCCCTTATTTCAGAATATTTCACTCCTGCAGATCTTTTGTTAATTGTCCATTTCTGGCATAGATTCCTGGGTTCCACTATTCATACTTTTTCATCTGGAAAAGGTCTCAAAGCCAGTTCCTTACAGTTAGTTCCTGCAAATGTTATAGTGGCTCATTCAGAAAATAGGCTTCATTATGGACTTTTGGAAAAGCTTAACAGTTTATATCTGCTTATTTGCCTTTATCTGAAAATACTACTCCCCAATTATAGATGGAGAAAATCCCTTCCTGTTATTTTTTTCTTCGAATATTTTTTCTTTGCTCATGTGTTATGTGACACAACTTCTTATTGTAGACCTGAAAGTCTTGGATAGGAACTTTCAGTCACTTGAAACATTATTTTTATTTTTTTATGTCTGTTTCTTTTTGAGAGAGTGTGAGCGGGGGAGGGGCAGAGAGAAAGGTAGACATAGAATCCGAAGCAGACTTCAGGCTCTGAGCTGTCAGCACGGAGCTTCTCAGACCCACGAACTGCGAGATCATGACCTGAGCCGAAGTTGGACACTTAACAGACTGAGCCAACCAGCCTCCCCAAAACATTTTTAATGTTTAAAAAGTATTGAGTTCATCTGTTTTCCATGTTTACTTAAATTCACCTTCACCCTGAGGCCTTTCCCTGACCATCTTATTTAACGTTGGAAACCCTGCTCTCCCACTCTTTTCCGGGTTTTATTTTTCTTTGTAACACTTGGCACTATTTAACTGTTTTCTACTCCTCCTTTCTGCTGTTCGTCCCCTCCCCCGCCCCCAGTACATGAACTAACCTCCATGAGGTCAACTGGTTTTGTCGGTTGTGTTCTTTTTTCACAAAGACAGGGTATCGTCAGGGTCCACATTGTGGCAACTGCCCAGCTTAGGCCTGAGGGCTTGTGAAACAGGGATGTAGGTGGTGGTTGTGTGTTCGGGTGGGTAGTGGGAGTGAGCATTGGTCAGACCTGTGAGGTAGGGTGCCAGGCCGGGCCCTTTGACCAGAGCGCCCCCGCTACGGCAACTAAGACACTGTTGGCTGCAGTTTTGACCAGAACAGGTGGAGGCAGAGTGTGGGATCAAACTGATTTAAGAATAAAGTAGAGACGAGTTGGCATGAGGCCTCAGTTCATCAAGTTGAGACTATGTAGTTAGAGAAGCTTCTTCATCGCTTTTCCTAATTAGTTGAATGACTTTAACACAAAGATAATTTTATGTTAGCATAATGAGAGCAGTGACTCTAGTGGTCTTGTTCCCTGCTATTTCTCCAGCACCTAGAAGAGCTCCTGGCTCACTGGGTTTTTGTGAAATTGGGTGAGGGCGGGGGTACAAATATAGCACTCAAGATTTCAAAGTGCATGTTTTATGCCAGCCCAATATTTAAAAATCTAGTTAGTAAACAAACTTTACCCTACCTTACCTTCATTTTTTTCTTTACTCCTTGTCTTTATTTTTCCCAAATAGAGTTCCTTTAAATAAGTTTTCTTGGTGCAGATGAGAGGTGATTCAGTTTAAAGGTGCACAACTAGAACTTTTAAAAGTATATTTGTTTGATATACAAAGTATACTTCAATTATAACTATTGAAGTTACATCTCTGAGTTGTTTCCTTGAGACAAAGTTCTATCTGTGAAAATCACTCTGGGGGTGGGGTGTAAGGGAAAAAGTCCTTTGGCAAAGCAAAGGGATTAGCTATCTGATAGTATGTTTAACCTGAACTACATAACAAGTTGAGCCTTTTCCCTTGGTTTTCTAAGGTTTCTCACAGGCCTCTGAAAGATTTTTTCCTTTCCAGCTCTTTTATTTGATAGTACATTCTAAAACTTTCCATCTACATTTGTATGATGGAGGAAGACCTCAAACCATAGTAATTAGCTTTGTGTTAGCTTGCAGTAGATCTTAGCCACAGAAAAGTTGGTTGTCCTGTACCTACAAAATGAGGTACAGGTGAGCACTTAATAGCTTGAATACAAAACTCCTTACAGCTGGAATATTTAAAATAGTTTTGTTCTATTCCCCATAAATTTGATGCACAGGAAAATAATTTTAAATTCATAGGCTAAATTCATTTCTTTGCTCCTTTATAATAGTCTGACCTTTTCAAAGAAGAAAGCTTTAATTATAGTGTGTATAGGAAGGTCACTTCCTTCATGTCAATTAGGATTTTTGTGTATCTGGGGCCACTCGCTGGTTTCTTTATAGGTGTAATTAATTGCCTTCTCAGTGCTTTATGCTAGGGAAATGGGAACTGCGTTAAATTTTTGTAGATATTGACATTTAGAATGTGATTAATTTGTGAACTAGGGTTCAGATTTATTCTAATGCAAAAATCTATACAATGTGATGAGGCATCATTTGGTGTTTTGATCAAATTTTGTTCACTCTGTATAAGTCATGGAGTAGTGGACAAGATTAAAGAAAAATTCAGTACAATGATGAGTGGTAGAAATTTTTTGTTCTGAGAGAAGTAGCTTCATTTCTTGAAAGTGGGGTAAAATTGGTTAAGAGATCTGGCTCAGTAATCACACAGGCCTGGGTTCAAATCCTGCCTCTGCCACTGCACAGCTTCGGGCAAGTTGCCTTACCTCCTGAAGGCTTTCTTTATAATCAGGATAATGAAAATGATCATAACATTGTAAAGGATTAAATGAAGTAATGCATGTCAGGTTTGGTACATTTACATATTCAGTACTCAATAAATGCTGCTACAAATTGTATACAGACCGTGTATATATGGTATATGTAATATATGTATGATTGTGCATTTTAATTGGTAATTAGAATTGGACCCAGGTCTTTTGAAGATGTCTGCTGAAGCTAATGTATCAAAACTTCTACACAGATACCCACAGAATTAAGTAGAACAAGCAGATTTCAAATTAGCAAATGTTTTTTATTAGCTCCTAAAATCTTACAAAGATTTTAATGTGTTTTTATGTTTACAAAGGTATGCTTACAAAGTTTTTTCAGATGTTCTATGAATTCCTTGTTACTTTTTGGGGTGTTTTATATTTGACCAGTGTCTTTTCATTTTCAACAGAAAGGAAATACCTTTTGTAGACCCCCTGATCTTCCTATTGCACATTATTTCACATATTTCCCTCTATCATCCTCTATACTACTGATATGTTGTCACCATGAAACTTATTTTTCATAATGTTGCACGTCAGTGTTGAGGGTAGGAATATGCAGGAAATGCTCAGTTCTTTTCTTCTTAGGAGATAGTACGTTCTCCTTTGCATTATTGACATGGCTCGGAAATATGTCGTACTGACCACACTGTACCTTCCTAGATCAGTCTTGTTTAACAGCAGTAACTGTTAGGACATTACCCCAAGTTGAAAAAGAAAAAAGTATCTATAGCTCTTAAAGTAATGTTAAAAGCTCTGAAATTTTTTCATGTTAGCCTTCATCAACAAATACGTTAAGCTTGATTTTACTTTTCCCCACTGTTCATTGCAGATGAAAAGCCACAAATTAGAGGCAAGAAGGGGAGTGACCACAGGAGTGTGCTTCTAAACAATACAGCAGAAATTGTCTGACAATCTGACATAAAGAATAGAAAAAATTTGCAATACCGTCCAATGTTTCAGTAATGGATATTCACAACTATGTCTTTGTCATCAAAAAAGTTAAATAATGTTCAACACTGTAAAAAGCAATCGTGTATAATTTCCTAAAAATTTTGACTGTGATTGTTTTCAATTTTACCTTCATGTACCAGACTAGGATTATAGTGTGACATCATAGAAATAGCAGTCTGGCTGTTAAGTCACAATCAGACTCTTTTTTTCCACCCCCTTTCCCTTTGGTTTCCATTGGCCTACCTCTTGGGTCTTTATGAAATCAAAGCAAACTGTAGATAAAGGGTGTGAAAATTTTCTACAAGTGCTAGTGGTTGGTAAACAGGGTTTAATTTGTAAACCCCAATTATGATGGTTTTTTAAAATTATTTTTTAAATGTTTTTTATATGTTTATTTATTTTTGAGAGAGCACGTGAGCAGGGGAGGGACAGAGAGAGAGAGGGAGACACTGAATCTGAAGCAGGCTGCAGGCTCTGAGTGGTCAGCACAGAGCCTGATGCAGGGCTCAAACTAACGAAACGTGAGATCATGACCTGAGCTGAAGTTGGATGCTTAATCGACTGAGCCACCCAGGTGCCCCTAAATGAATTTTTTTAATGTTTGTTTATTTTTGAAAGAGAGAGAATGAGCAGGGGAAGGGCAGAGAGAGAGGGAAACAGAATCCGAAGCAGGCTCTAGGCTCTGAGCTGTCGGCCCAGAGCCTGATGCGGGTCTCAAACTCATGAGCAGTGAGATCATGACCTGAACCAAAGTCGGACACTTAACGGACTAAGCCATCTAGGTGCCCTTCAATTATGTTTAAGAGCACCATCCATAAAGTATTTGGTTAATGCAGAATTCCCCAGTCTGCACCATTGACACTGTGGGGCTCATAATTCTTTGTTGTGGGGGCTGTCCTGTGCATTGTAGGACATTTACCAGCATCCTAGCCTCTACTCACCGGATGAAAGTAGCTCAGACATTGCCAAATTTTCCATGAAGAGCTAAAATTGCCCCAGCCTGAGAACCACTGCTTTAGTGCAAGTGTATTTAAATTAGGTATAAACTGGTGTGCCTGGGTATCTCAGTTGGTTAAGGGTCTGACTTTGGCTCAGGTCGTGATCTCACTGCTCGTGAGTTCGAGCCCCACATGGGACTCTGTGCTGACACCTCAGAGTCTGGTGCCTGCTTCAGATTCTGTGTCTCCCTCTCTCTCTGCCCCTGTCCCACTCATGCTCTTTCTCAAAAATAAATAAACATTTATTTATTTATTTAAAAATTTTTAATATTTATTTATTTTTGAGAGAGAGACAGACAGAGAGAGAGACAGAGAGAGAGAGAGAGACAGAGTGTGGGCAGGGGAGGGGCAGAGAGAGAGAGGGAGACACAGAATCTGAAGCAGGAGCCAGGCTCCGAGCTGTCAGCACAGAGCCCAACGCAGGGCTTGAACCAAGAACCGCGAGATCATGACCTGAGCCGAAGTTGGACGCTTAACCAACTGAGCCACCCAGTTGCCCCCAAAAATAAATAAACATTAAAAAAAATCAGGTATAAACTTAAAACCAAATGCACTGCTTATGTTTTATCTACACAAAAATGTCCAATTACCGTCTTTTCATGGTGGTTTTGGGTACCTTCTGTGCTCACTTTTTGTTGTTGAACAAGGAAAGAACTGCCTATGTTTGGATTTGTTTCCTACTTGTTTTATATCGCCCCTATTGTGACTTTAAAGTACTGAAAAAGACTTCTATGACTCATAGAAGGAAGTATACAGCATTGTTTTAGCATCTCATTATTGAAGTTTCTGGACTGTTTGGTGGGGCATATAACTCCTAGTAGAATGCCAATGCTGGTTGAAGAGGAGGGTACTTGCAACTTGCCTGATTTGTAGCTGGTCCCCTGGAACAGATGGTGCTCTTAAAGCCAGTCTCTGTGGATATGCTGATCTGTGTGCACAAAGTGGGGCAGAGTGCCAGAGTCTACTAGGGAGATGAATGTTGCAAGCCTTTGCTCTCTGCCAGCAAGAAAGGGTGCCGAAGTCTCTGTTTTCTCGTTTCTTCTTCTTCTTCCTTCCTCCTTCAAGAGTTCTGTCATTTTCATGTTAGTTTTACAGGAGCATGAGCTGGACAAGGGAATGGGCAGAAGAACCGAGAAGTCTAGGGCTATAAGGAATGCTTTGGGGAGAGTTCAAAATAGGCCCAGGGACAAGCACAGAGTGTAAGAAGCACATGGGAGATCAGAGAGGGTTTTAAGACATGTTGCTGTGGAGTGGACGTTGTATTTGTAGGGTTTGAATGCCTGCCACATGCCAGGTGTTGAGCAAAGAGCTTTATATACACAATTGTACTTAATCCTCCCTCCAATTTTCCGAGATGTGCACTATTTCACTTGTTTTATCGATGAGGAAACTATGGTCTTGGAAAGGTGATTGGCTTCCTCAAAGTTTCCTAGCTAATGAATGATAGAACCGGGACGCACATCTAAGCTAGTCCGTGTGTAAAGCCTGCAATCAACCACAGTATTATTCAGTTAATAGGCTGCTAGAAATTACATTCCTCTTCTGTGGGATTTAGAGGTATAAAACAGTAGAAAATTACCTTTTATCTTAATTAAACAAAAGAACTAAAGTACTTTGGACCAGATGGAAGAGGAGAACTAGAGTGTTCCCTGGCCTGCATGAGAGCTCATGTCTGCTCATGAGCTAGCACAAAGTGGCTCTTACTCCTTTCTTTTGCAGGCATGTGCACGTGGCTTCCTGGGTTTGGTTGGTAGCTCGTTCGTCTAGGTGGATGCTTGGGTAGATTTTCTCTCTCTCTCTTTTTTTTTTTTTTTTTTTTGGTAGGTACTTGCAAGGATAGGGAGGAGATGACATGCACTGTAACTGTTGCTTTATGGTGAAATAAATGTATAAATCACCCAAACATGTCTCAAACCATTGTTTCTGCCCACTGCCATCTTCATAAATCTCTGGATCAGTTCTTACAGAATTCCTTCTGGTGACAACAGCTTACAAGCCAGTAACGCTCTGGTTTTATGGATAAATTCCTCTGTCCCTCCTACTTAAAGATCACTGAACTGTCAGCCCTATGATTTGGTCCCAGTGGCTTAGCTCATCCCTGTCCCCAGCCAGTATCTGAAGTTGTATCTTCAGAGCACCACTCTTGTTTGCAAAGCGTCACATTCCTCAATGTCTTGCCTTATGGCTAAGAAAAGGGCTTGTGAGAAACAGAATGTGAGGTCAGAAAAATCTGTTTCAGGAGAGCTGTAGTACTGGCAGTCCTGAAAATGCCAGAATGAAAATGAACCATAGTCCTGAAGTTCAGTCTCTGCATTTGATTGTGATGACAGTTTTGAAAAAGGAACCATATTTGAAAAGGCCTAAAACCAAATTAAAGTAATAAATTGTGGGGTTGTGTTTTTGTTTATTATTAGAAAATTAACAGGTTGACTTTCGTTTTTTAAGCTTATTTACTTTTTTTTTTTTTAATTTTTTTTAACGTTTATTTATTTTGGGGACAGAGAGAGACAGACCATGAACGGGGGAGGGGCAGAGAGAGAGGGAGACACAGAATCGGAAACAGGCTCCAGGCTCTGAGCCATCAGCCCAGAGCCCGACGCGGGGCTCGAACTCACGGACCGCAAGATCGTGACCTGGCTGAAGTCGGACGCTTAACCGACTGCGCCACCCAGGCGCCCCAAGCTTATTTACTTTTTATTAAAATTTTTAAATTTATTTTTTAATGTTTATTTTTGAGAGGGGGGGGTGCAGAGAGAGAGGGAGTCATAGAATCTGAAGCAGGCTCTGGGTTCTGAGCTGTCAGCTAAGTGCCCCACACAGGGCTAAGCTCATGGACTGTGAGATCATAACCTGAGCCAAAGTTAGATGCTTAACTGAGTGAGCCACCCAGGTGTGGGTGGGAGGGGGGCAGAGAGAGGGAGAGGGAGAGGGAGAGACAGAGAGAGAGAGAGAGAGAGAGAGAGAGAGAGAATCCCAAGCAGGCCCTGAGCTGTTAGTAGGGAGCCTGATGTGGGTGGGGCTCAAACTCACAAACCGTGAGATTGTGACCTGAAGCCAAAATCAAGAGTTTGATGCTCAACTGATTGAGTCACCCAGGTGCCCCAGGTTTACTCTTTTTAAAAACCAACTTTATTGAGATATAACTAAAATATCATACACTTTATCCATTTAAAGTGGATAAACTGACTTCTAGGTGGAAAAAACAGTGGAAAAACTTTGGAATGTTTCAATATAATTCCATAGAGCTCTGACTTAGGCAATGATTTTTGACAGAGGAATTTTCTCTCTTCAAAAGGGCTTAATTATGGCCAAGTAAGAACTAGGACAAAGATCAAACAAAAAATGGGTAGCATTTCTTCAGAGTTCAGAAAGTTTTGGCTACCTTTAAGAAGACACCCTGTCCCAAATTTGTAATGATTTAAGTGCTTTCTTCCAATTGCCTAACATTTGAGATGGTGATTGATAATGTATATAGACATGGTTGGCTTATTAGAAAATCTTTCACAGAAGCATAGTAAATGGAGATAGAAAAGCAAGGGTCACTGATAAATAAGTTCCTATGCAAATATGTGCTTTCTTTAACACTTCCCGGTTGGAGACTTTGGGGTGTGTTCATGAATTGGCCATGAAAGAGAGTGAGGCAAATGAGGTTGAAGGTGGTTCAGAGGTTCTTAAAGGAACAGGAGAAACTGCACTTGGCATAATGAGATTTATTAGAAAAAGCTGGCACCTAGTGAAGTCTTCAGTGTGCTCTGTCTAGTCCTTACAAGGGAAAAATCCTTTAAAAGAATACACAGTCTTCTTCATATGGCTCTTTAAAGGTAAGTTTTTTATGTGGTTAATATTTGTAAAAGCTTGTATCAAGGGTTTTTTTTCAATTTCTTTTGCTACTTCTGTGGTATAAAATAGGTATTTAGGAAATGAACTTTGACTTACATAATTCTTACCCTTTGACCATTGCTTAGGAACCATTAGGTTGCAAATTGGGGCTTACCTAGTACAATGGCTTTTTATATGGGTAAGGACTGAAGGAAGCAGCTAATTCATGGTAGGATTATTGAATAAAATGTTTTGTTTCTGTGGGTGCTGAAAATGGCAGAAAACATATTTATTGCATTTCATCAGTAGGTCTTTATGCATTAATTATTTTGGGACTGAATTTACATAACTAACATAAGCTTCACTGAAAATGAGGAATAAGTTAGACTGGGAGTCAGGCTATACTGTGAGCTGTGAATAAGATACATATTCTTTCCAAGAGTGTAAAATTTCTTTGCTAAACATGGATTAAAAAAAAAAAAGAAGCTTCTGTAAGGACCTCCTGCCAGTGGAACCTCTAATTTTTCTACAGAAGCTCAGAAGCTGGAATATTACGTAAAAAAATTTCTCAGTGGTTGCAACTAATTACAAAATGTTACTTTGTTTCGTGGGCCAAACCAACAAGCTCTAGTTGGCCGTGTGCGCTCTCCTGCCCAGGTGGTGTGGGCACGATTCTGGCCTCGCTGGAGACACAGAACAGCAGTACCTGTCACACAGGCTGGAAAGTGGTCAAGCCTGGAGCCCATGGACGTGCGGAAGTCCAGCAGCGGGACAAGGAGGGGTAGTGCAGAGACGAAGCGGCGTTGATCTGGGCCCTGGAGCCTGGGGAGGATTTAGAGGTGCGTCAGCGAGGGGGGCGCATTGCCCAGAGGACAAAAGCACAGGCTGATTATTGGGAGTAGCAGTTATTTCAGTGTGCCACCAGCCTCCTGCTGTGGAGATGTCTCCAGGAAGAGAAGGATAAAGTCAAGTCCTCCCCATAATATGTGTGAGCCCCCACAGCCCCAGCCTCTTAAAATGAATCATACAGTATAGGTTAAAAGAGAATATGAAAATTTAAAAATAAGGAAAATCAACTTTCAGACAGGTCTCATAGCCCGACCAGATTTTTGATTCTTAAAGGCTCTTCTGTGTGGTGGAGCTGCTGCTGTCTTATGAGTAGTCACCCACTTTTCGTCTGCGGAGTCACTGGCTGAAAGTAAAACCACCACACGTTTTACTTTTAAGTAAAAAGGATATTGGCTCAGTACTGGAAGAATTGAAAGCTTTGACCCCTTAAATTTTGTTCTTCCTTCACTAGACTTTCATATTAAAAAAAAAATTTTTTTTTAATTATTATTTTTTTTTAACGTTTATTTATTTTTGAGACAGAGAGAGACAGAGCATGAACAGGGGAGGGTCAGAGAGAGGGAGACACAGAATCTGAAACAGGCTCCAGACTGAGCTGTCAGCACAGAGCCCGACACGGGGCTTGAATTCACGAACCACAAGATAATGACCTGAGCCGAAGTCAGATGCCCAACTGACTGAGCCACCTAGGCGCCCCTGTATTAATGATTTTAAAAAAAATTTTAATGTTTATTTATTTTTGAGAGAGAGAGAGAATGTGAGCAGGGGAGGGGCAGAGAGAGAGGGAGACACAGAGTCTGAAGGAGGCTCCAGGCTCCAAGCTGTCAGCACAGAGCCCGACTTGGGGACCAAACCCACAAACTGTAAGATCATGACCTGAGCTGAAGTCGGTCACCCAACTGACTGAGCCACCCAGGCGCTCCTAGACTTTCATATTTTAGAATCACCTTTATATTTCTCATTAAGTAGTTTCCTGAGGTGTGGTTGGATGACTCAAAGGTTACTAAAGTTATGCTTTCACTTTCCGGGAGTTAAGGTTTATTGTCTTTACCGTTAAGCATTAGATTTCTGACTTAAGGTGACACACCGTATGAACTCTTGTGTTGTATTAAATGAGACTGTCTTTTCCATTTGCAGTATGGGAAGTAATCTTATACAACTAGAATTAAATGTACAACTGAAACACTTAGCCATTTGAGTCCTGAGTCATCCATTAACTTGCTCAGTGACCTAGAGCAAATCACTTACCCTGAATGACTTGGGACGTTTTTCATCTGTTAAATAGAGATAGATTGTGTAAATACTTGATGGGGCAGGGTTCAGAACATACACACCAAAATGCTGTACCTCCCCCCCTGTCTGATTTGTTCACCTTGGAATCATAGTATGATGCCACACACATAGCAGGCTTTCGTGAAATCCATGTAAAAGAGAAATCGATTTCCTCCCCCTGCGGTATTAGAAGAGGTGGAAGCTATGTATCTTCAGGGTTTGTTTTTATGAATGTATGTGTGTGGAAAACCAAAAGCCAAACACTTATGAAGAGGGGAAGGACACGGAGAACTGTCTGACAAAAAATTAAAGGTGAATACCTGCCTGATCTGTCCCCAGATCTTTAGGTGCTGCAAATTGTAACCTTGGCCCCTTTTGTGCCCTCATGTGCTCATTCACTTTGGTAGATTCATTTATTCAGAACTCGTTTATTGAGCACCTGCTAGGTCCCAAGCCCTGGTTTAAGCAAGGTGGTGGCTAAGATGATGAGGTCCATACCATCAAGTAGACCATCATCTTAATAGAGAAATGAACAGAAGCAGATCATGGTGCTGCTATATGATGTTAGAGGTATTAAGGCGAGTGAATATAGAAGGTACAGTGGAAGTGCAAATAAGGGAGCCATTGTCTCTGGACAGATGGAGCAGAGTCATCTGGGCTCATAGAAAAAAGGGGTACTTGAGCTTGGTCTTGAATGTGAATGTCTATTGAATAAGGATAAGGAATAGGAAAGAATGGAAAGCAAGTGAAGCATAGGGCACTGGGGATCATTTCCTATAGGCTGATTTATAGGGGAGGATGTATGAGAGGGATGCAAGGAAAAACGGGAAAACCTGAAACCACATATCCTGAGACAGAGTATTTCTAAAGTACGGTTATAAATTAATGTACAGGAAAACCTTGGTTTGTGAGCATAATTCATTCCAGAAACATGCTTGTGATCCAAAGTACTTGCATATCAGACTGAATTTCCCATAAGAATTTCCCCATAAGAATCAGATGATTCATTTCACAACCCAAAAATATTCATGTAAAAATGATTACAATACTGTAATAAAATACAAAACAGTAAAGAAAATATAAAGAAAAATAAATTAACCTGCACTTACCTTTGAAAACCTTTGCGGCTGGTGTGAGGGACACAAGAGAGAGGAGGGTTACTGTGTAGCATGACTTTCACCATCACTAACAGAATCACTGCTATCTGTTGGCTCAATGGGATCTTTTTCTGCATGGGGGCCTTTGTATATGTGCACACAGATGTTGACTACAGTACAGCATCAATAAACTCTTGTCATATACTGTATTTAATGCAATTGGCAATAAGGCAGCTGAGGAAAGGGTCTATCTGCAGCCAGCCTGACCTAGAATGAAGCAAAGCATTCGAAGCTTACTCTTGTGTGGAAAAGCAAAGGACTGTCCATCGGTGCTTTGAAGTGACAAAAAATTGACTAGTGCCAGTTGTGGGCACCTTCCAGCATTCTGAAAAATCACTGACTTCTGCCAAACACTATGGCCTGAGATGGAGCATCCGAACATGGGAGTTGATTGCCTACAATCCTGCAGTGAGGAAGAGAGAGAGAGCAAGGAACTGTTGGCTCAGTAGTGATCATGTGACATTCGGCATCATGTACTACTTGTATTGCAAGACACTGCTCATTTATCAAGTTAAAACTTATTAGAAATGTTTTCCCGTCGGGGTGCCTGGGTGGCTCAGTCAGTTAAGCATCCGACTTTGGCTTAGGGTATGATTTCTTGGTTTGTGAGTTTGAGTCCCACATCGGGCTGTGTGCTGGCCACTCGAGGCCTGGAGCCTGCTTCTGACCCTGTGTCTGTCTGTCTGTCTGTCTGCCCCTCCCCCACTCGCACTCTGTCTCAAAAATGAATAAGCATTAAAAAAAATTTTTTTAAATTTTTGCTCATCTTGCGGAATACTCACAGAACAAGTTGCAATCTAAGGTTTTACTGTATTTTATATTAAAATTTCTTCCAATATATTAAATTTTGTATTTTTATGTAATTTAATTTTCATAATATTCTTGGAAGAGTAGACAGTATTATTTCCATTTGTAGACTGAAGAACTGAGGTAATCCAATTCAGACAATTTGCTTAGGGGAATTACTGATTATAAATCCTGTGTCTTTAAAAAAATTAAATAGTATCAAATATACAAAAAAACCTGAAAATGTAATACACAGAACTTTTTTCCCTGGTTGACTTGATAATAAGTTGCCTACCTGATCCCCCATCATCCCTGAATATTTAGTGCCTGTATATATTTTAAACTAAAGACATTGACCTACATATTCATAATACAACCATCAAAATCAGGACATTAAATTGATTACAACATCTAATCCTTAGGCCCCACTCAGGTTTTACCAGTTGCCCCAGTAATGTCCTTTGTGGCAAAAGGATCCAGTACAGAATTGCCACTTGCTTTTAGCTGCCATATCTATCTTGTCTCCTACAGTCTGGAATACAACCTTAGTCTTTCCTTGGCTTTTGGAATATCCTTGACACTTCCAAAGATTAAAGACCAGCTGTTTCATGGAAAGTCTTTCAATCTGGGTATGTCTGAGGTTTTGTCATGATTGTGTTGAGTTTAAAAATCTTTGACAGGTATATCACAAAACTGATACTGGTTCTCTTCTAATTGAATCTTACCAATCATAAGATTGACTGATTGCTCTTGGTCTCATTACTAAGGTGATTTCTGCCCGACTTCTCTACTGCAGATTTGCTTCTTTGTAATTAAGTACAAAGTACTTTGTGGTCAAGTACTTTGAGACTATGTATATATGTTCTTTCTCAACAAACTTCACGTTTATTTGGTTGCACTCCTGTGTATTCCTCATTTCCTAGTAAGTTTGTATTTGTTATACTCCTTTCAAGTTGGCTTTTGTTCTTTTTTGGCAAGTTCCCATAATTCTCTGAGCACTTCTGACTGGCACAAGGTGTTCCAAGATCATCGTGTTCTTCCCTTTCTCCTCAGTACTGGAATCCATACTGGAGCCAGTAATGCTCCAAGACACCCTGGTTCTTCTTAGTGGAGAATGGTATAGACAAACCAAGATCATGACTATTGGGATGTCAACTGCTCCCAGGTCTTCTCAGCTAGGGGAAGATATGCATTTATATACATATGTATGTATGTACACACTTTACATATTCTCTATCTAAAAACAATGAGCCATTCACACAGATATAGCCAGGTCTAATCTGATACCACAGGATTCATTCCAGTTTTCTCCCTTGCCATATTTGCAGCTTCTTTCAGAAAGTGGATATTCTGGCCACTGTTATCTTTGATGCATTTACTTATTTGGTCAGTCCTGTACTTAACCAGTCTCCCATTGCTGCGGTCACCTCTCCTTCTGATAGACTGATCATGTTGACCCCAACGTGTGGATACCCTTTTGACTCAGTGTGGGGTTGGCTCTATTTTTAAGGGTGGCAAGTCTGAAAGCACTAGGTTTAGGTCTCTTGTACTTTGGGTAAAGCTTTGTGAAGGGGTAATTGAGATCTTGCCTGTACTCTCTTAATCTTAACTTGTATATTTTTTGGTCAGTTGTTTTCATGTAATTAGGTTTCTTTTTGTTTTTGTACTTTGTATAAAATGATATACATCATTATTGGACAGCTTGTGGCATATTACATAAATATTATACCTAAAATATATACAAGTAGTGAAGCCATGTTTGTGTAGCAACATAAAATGCAAAGATGGTAAAACCAATTTTGTCTGTAATCCTCATTATCAGAGATTGCAGTATAAATTAGAATATTGCACAAATTTGTGATTCTCTAATATTAAAATTATAGCAAAGACTTTACTATTGGTGTACTAGTTTCTTTTGATTTATAATTGTGTTATTCCTTAAATTTCTTTTTTCTTTCAAACATGCATGAGGAAGAAATTACTAATTAAGGTCATGCATATGTTTTAAAGATAACAGTAACAGGGCGCCTTACTTTCCTGAACTGCATTACTTTGGAAATCCTTCACAAGCAAGTCAATTTGTTGGAAAGTAGAGCTTCCTGGACATTCCTTTCTTGTGTGCACTTAGGTGTTTTATAGGAAGCTTATGTAAATGTGGACACCCTGAACAGTTGTTGACTGATCCCCACACGGATTGATTAGAAGCGCACTGACATTGAAGTTCTTTTACATTTTTGTTCCTTTACATTTTTCATTCATAAGTCTGTCCTGAAATAGCACCTCTGGGAAGCCCTCCTTTTTCACTATTTTTCAGTGACTTGAGAACAATTTTATAGGACAAGGTTTTATATCTCTGCCTGTTATGCCTGATAATTCTGGTGGAGTTGGGAGTGTCAGTATATACCAGACAATATTCAGATCTCATCTGTTCTTCGTGAATCTAAAGATCACTGTTGCATCCATGAGTGGGTAGATCACTGTTAATTCAAAACAAGTTAACAAATTCATTTGTCTAAGAATGCCATGTTGCAGAAATTATCAGTACAAATGAAGGTATATCAGTTTGTGAGGTACAGTTACACTGGAAAGTAATACAGTTGGCTGGATTGGTTGGATTTACTACTTTTTGGAAGCTAGGATCCTGAAGCAAAAAAGGTAGAGAACTTTGAGGACCATATGGTAGGTGAATCATTTGAGTATTCTCCTTACTTTGAATTCTAGCCCATCATTGCCCTCTGGAACTATATGACCCTTAATAGCTGAAAGTGTCTTAACACCTTGTGGTAAAGAATGCACTAAAATAATTTAACTTTTTATCATGGAAAATACCTACTTTGCAGAGGTTTGAAAAGGGTATAACCTCCAGCTTTATCACCCAACTTTGACAATTAACATATGGCCAAATGATTTTAAGTTATAAAGTTTTCTTTTTAAGTTTGTTTATTTATTTTGAAAGAGAGAGAGAGTGCGCACATGTGTGTTGAGGAGGAGCAGAGAGGGGGGAGAGAGAGAATCCCAAGCAGGCTTCATGCTGTCAGTGCAGACTGATGTGGGCCTCGGTCTCACAAACAGTGACATCATGATCTGAGCCTATATCAAGAGTCTGACGCTTAACCAACTGAGTCACCCAAGTGCTCCAAGTTATAAAGTTTTTAAAAAACTCTTTGAATTTTAATGAAATGGGACTCACAACTTTTAGTCTGCTATATTCTCAGAACTAAAATAATTTATATTTGGAGCGATCATGCATATGTAAACTTTGTCTAATAGGGAAAATGAGACATTTCCCTTGAATTCCAGTTTATTGCCTTAGGTACAATTGATTCCAGTTCTCCCTTTGTTTTGTAAAATCATTAAGATTACTTTCTGGAAAAAAAGTTTTCCCCTAGGCCTAAACAGTAAGTAAAAGAAACAAAAAAACCTGAATACACTGATGATTGTTAGTTACCTGAATTAATCAGAAAGGTTCAAGGTGATATTTTGCATAGCAAGATTCTTTCCCTTCCTGATTTTTTGATATCCTTCTTCCCTGTCTGCACAGCATATCCTCAGAACTTTTTTCCATTTTTAAAAACTGTGGTAAAATACACGTAACATAAATTTTGTTGACTTCACCATTTTTAAGTGCACAGTTCAGTGGTATTAAATACGATCGTGTGCAACCATCACCACCATCCATCCCCATAACTCTTCATCTTTTATAAAATTGAAACTCTACACCCATTAAACATAACTTCCTATTCTCTCCCTGTACTATGCAACCTCTGGAAACCACCACTGTACTGTGTCTCTATAGTTTTGACTACTTTAAATACTTCATATAAATGGAATCAAATGTGACTTATTTCGCTCAGTATAATGTTCTCAAGTTTCATCCATGTTGTGTCATATGGTAGAATTTTTTTTCAATTTTTTTTAAAGTTTATTTTTGAGAGAGAGAGAGAGAGAGAGAGAGAGAGAGAGAGAAAATGAATCTGAAGCAGGCTCAAGGCTCTGAGCTGTCAGCACAGAGCCTGATGTGGGGCTTGAACTCACAAACCACAAGATCATCATGACCGGAGCTGAGGTGGAACGCTTAACTGACTGAGCCACCCAGGCACCCCTAGAATTTCTTTTTTAATGCTGAATAATCCATGTGTGTATTTACCACATTTTGCTTATTGGTTCATCTGTCAGTGGACAGTAGGCTTGCTTTCATGTTAAAGCTACTAGGAATAATGCTGTCATGAGCCTAAGTGTATAAATCTCTCTTTAAGACCCTGCTTTCAATTCTTCGGTTGTATATCCAGAAGTGGAATTGCTGGATTATATGGTAGTTCTATCTTTCACTTTTTTTTTTCTTTAAAGGAATTGCTACAGTATTTTCTACATTATACACTTGCACTAAAAATATACAAGGATCCAAATTTCTCCAGACCCTCACTAACAGTTGTTTTCTGTTTTTGTTTGTGTTTGTTGGTTGGTTTTTGGATAGTAACAATCCACATGGATGTGAGGTGGTATCTTGTAGTTTTGATTTGCATTTCCTTAATGATTAGTGATGTTGAGGATCTTTTCATGTGCTTATTGGCCATTTGCATATCTTCTTTGGAGAAATGTTGCCCATTATTTTTTTTTTAATTTTTTTAACATTTATTTATTATTGAAAGAGAGAGAGAGTCAGAGCGTGAGCAGGGAAGGGGCAGAGAGAGAGGGAGACACAGAATCTGAAGCAGGCTCCAGGCTCTGAGCTGTCAGCACAGAGTCTGACGCGGGGCTCAAACTCACAAACCACGAGATCATGACCTGAGCTGAAGTTGGACACTTAACCGACTGAGCCACCCAGGTGCCCCAAATGTTGCCCATTATTGAATTAGGTTGTTTTTTGTTGTTATTGAGTTTTGGGAATTCTGTATATATGCTGGATATTAATCCCTTATCAGATTTGTAAATATTTTCTCCCATTTTGTAGGTTGCCTTTCTGTACTCTTTTGAATAGGTCTTTTATGCACAAAACTTTATTTTCATGAAGTTTCATTTGTCTATTTTTCTTTTGTTACCTGTGCCTTTGCTTTGCTGTCAAGAAATCATTGCCAAATTCAATGTCATAAATCTTTTGTCCTATGTTTTCTTATAAAAATTTTCTTGTTTTAGGTCTTAAGTTTAGGTTCTTGATCCATTTGAATTCTTGCATCTGGTGTTAGGTAAAGGTCCAACTTAATTATTTTGCATGTAGATAACTAGGTTTCCCAGCGCCATTTGTTGGAAAGACCATCCTTTCCCCATTCAATGGTCTTGGCATCCTTGTCAAACATTCAACCATGTATGTGAGGGTTTATTTTTTAGCTCTCTGTTCTATTACATTGGTCTATATATCTTTATGACAATACCACACTATTTTGATTATTGTAGCTTTGTAATTTCAAAATCAGGAAGTGTGAGTTGTCTAGTTTTGTTCTACTTCAAAGTTGTGTAAGCTATTTGGAATCCTTTGAGATTCCATATGAATTTTAGGATGGGTTTTTCTATTTCTACAAAAAAAAAAGTCATTGGGATTTTGACGGGCATTGCATTGAATCTGTGGATCAATTTGGGTAGTATTGACATTTTGGCAATATTAAGTTTTCAAATCCAAGAGAATGGGATGTGTTTCAATTTATGTCTTTTAAAATCTTTTCAGCAATGTTTTATAGTTTTCATTGTACAAGTATTCCTACTTGCTGCTATTGTAAATGTATTTTCATAATTTTTTTCAACTCATCGTTTATAGAAATGCAACTGAGTTTTGTGTGTTGACTGTGCTGAATTTAATTTTCATTTATAACAGGTGTGTGTGTGTGTGTGTGTGTGTGTGTGTGTGTGTGTGTGTGTGAGAGTGATCTGTAGGGTTTTATAAATGGCCAATAGGATTATTATCTGCAAACAGATAATTTTACTTCTTCCCTCATTTTGGATGCCTTTTATTCCTTTTTCCTGCCTAATTGCTCTGGCTAGAAATTCCAGTACTATGTTGATTAGAAGTGGTGAAAGCAGGCATTCCTTGCCTTTTTTTCTTATCTTAGAGGAATAGCTTTTAGTCTTTCTCAAATGAGTGTGGTGTTTGCTATGGGTTTTTCATATAAGGCTTTTATTATGTTGAGATTGTTTCTTTCTATTTTTAGTTTTTTGAGTATCGTCATGGAAGGGTATTGAATTTTGTCAAATGCTTTTTATGCATCAATTGAGATGATCATGTGTCTTCCCCCCTTCATTCTGTTGATGTGGTATTACATTAATTTTTCATATGTTGGACCATCCTTGAATTCTAGAAATAAATCTAACATAGTCATGATAAATAATTGTTGCATTATGTTGCTGAATTGTTTGGTACTATTTTGTTGAGAATTTTTGCATCAGTGCTCATTGGAGTATTGGCTGGTTAGTTTTCTTGTAATGTCTCTGTTTTGTTTTGGTATCAGAGTAATGCTGGCTTCCTAGAATGAGTTAGGAATTATTCCCTCTTTGATTTTTTTTTTTTTTTGAAAGTTTGAGAAGGATTGGTATTCTTTAAATGTTTGATAGAATTCTCTAGTGAAGCCATCAGGTCCAAGGCTTTTGTTTGTTGGGAGATTTTTGACTAATGATTCAATCCCTTTACTGATTATAGGATTGGTCAGATTTTTTCTTTGTGATTTAGTTTTGGTAGGTTTTGTGTTGTTAGGCATTTGTCCATTTCATCTAGATTATTCAGTTTGTTGGTATAGCATTGTTCATAATACTCATCCTTTTTATTTCTGTAGAATTGGTAGTAATGTCCCTACTTTCATTTCTGATTTTAGTACTTGGAGTGTTCTGTTTTCTTCTTCGTTCATTTAGCTAAAGGTTTGTCAACTTTGTTCATCTTTTTGAAGAACCAACTTTTGGTTTCATTGATTGTCTTTATTTTCTAGTCTATAATTTAGCTCTGTTCTGTATTATAGTTCCAGCTTTCAGTTCATTTTGTTCTTCTAGCTCATTATGTTGTTACAGGTTGTTGATTTGAGATTCTTATTTTTTAATGTAAGCAGTTACAGCTGTAAATTTCTATCTTAGCATTGTTTTTACTGCATCCCATAAGTTTTAGTATTTTGCTTTCATTTTCATTATTTAAATATTTTCTGATTTCCTTTGTGATTTCTTCTTTGATCTGTTGGTTCTTTGAAAGTGTGTTCAATTTCCACAATTCCATGAATTTTCCAGTTTTCCTTGTTTTATTCTTAACTTCATTCTATTGTGGTCAGAGAATATACTTTGATATTTAAAAAAATCTTTTGAGATAGGTCACCTGGGTGGTTCAGTCAGTTAAGCATCTGACTTTGGCTCAGGTCATGATCTTGCAGTTTGTGAGTTTGATCCCCACATCGGGCTCTCTGTTGTCAGCACAGAGCCTGCTTCAGATCCTCTGTCTCCCTCTCTCTGCTGCCTCCCCTATGCTCTCTCTCAAAAATATGTAAACATTAAAAAAATCTTTTGAGGCTTAATTCATTTCCTAACATATGGTCTGTCCTAGAAAATGCCCCATGTGCAGTTGAAGAATATGTATTCTGTTGCTGGATAAAGTGTTCTGTATATGTCTATTAAGGCTAGTTGGTTTGTTGTGTTAAATCTTTGATTTCCTTACATCTGACTGGTGGCTCTATCCATTATTGTGAGTAGAATATTCAAGTCTCTAACTTTTAGAACTTTTTATTTCTCTTTTAAGCCTATCAGTGTCTGTTCCATATATTTTGATGGTTTGTCCTTAGATACATAAATGTTTATAATTGTTATCTTCTTGCTGTATTGAACCTCTTATTATATAATGTCCTTTTTTTAAATTTCTTGTAAACTTTTTTGATTTAAAGTCCATTTTGTTTGATATTAGTATAGTCACCCTTCACTTTTGGTTACTATTTGCATGAAATATCTTTTTTTCCCCATATTTTCACTTACAAACTTTTTGTGTCTTTGTATCTTAAGTAAGTCTCTCTCAGACAACATAGAGTTGGATTGTGTTTTTTATCCATTGCGCCAATGTGACTTTGTTTTTAATGTTTATTTCTGAGAGAGAGAGAGAGAAAGAGTATGAGAGGGGGAGGGGCAGAGAGAGAGGGAGACACAGACTTAGAAGCAGGCTCCAGGCTCTGAGCTGTCAGTGTAGAGATTGACATGGGGTTTGAACCCATGAACCGTGAGATCATGACCTGAGCCGAAGTCAGGCACTTAATCGACTGAGCCATCCAGACATCCCATGCCAATCTGACTTTTGATTGGAGAGTTTAATTTAAAATAATTATTGATAAGGAGAAACTTATCATTGTGCTGTTTCTATATGCCTATGTGCCTTATAGCTTTTTTCGTCACTGATTTCCTGCATTACTGTCATCTTTTGTTGACTTTTTCTTTTTTTTAATTTATTTAAAAATTTTTTTTAATGTTTTTATTTATTTTTGGGACAGAGAGAGACAGAGCATGAGCAGGGGAGGGGGAGAGAGAGAGGGAGACATAGAATCTGAAGCAGGCTCCAGGCTCTGAGCTGTTAGCACAGAGCCTGATAGGGGGCTTGAACTCACGGACTGTGAGATCATGACCTGAGCCAAAGGTGGACACTTAACCAAGTGAGCCACCCAGGCGCCCCATTTGTTTTTTCTTTGTAGTGAAATGTTCACCTGTGTTTCCCATTTCCTTTTATGTATATTCTGTATTTTCCCTGTGGTTACATGGAAATTACATTCAATCCTAAAGTTATAACATGAATTTGAATTAGGCCAGCTTAACTTCAATAACATACAAAAAAAAAAAATCTCTCTTACAGCTCTATCTTCACTCCTTTGGGTTGTTAATGTCAAAAAATTACCTCTCTGGGCATTATGTGCCCTAAAACAAACTAGGTTTTAATGCATTCGTCTCTTATGTAGAAAACAAGATTTTGAGTTATGAACCAAAGTTAAAGTAATACTAGCTTTTATATTGATAATTGTTTTTTTCCTTGATGGAACAGTATCATGTAGAAAACAGAAAGTTCAGTTATAAATCATTGTTAAGATAATACTGGCTTTTATTATTGCCATGTATTTACCTTTATTGAGGTCTTTATTTCTCTATATGGCTGTGAGTTACTGTCTAGTGTAGGACTCCCTTGAGAATTTCTTGCAGGGCATATCTAGGTGTCACAGACTCCCCAGCTTTTGTTTGTGTGGGAATGTCTTAATTTCTCCCTCACTTTTGAAGGACAGTTTTGCTGGATATAGGATTCTTGTTTGAGAGGTTTTTTCTTTTAGCACATTGGATATATTGGCCCACAGTCTTCTGGGCTCTAAAGTTTCTGATGAGAAATCTGCTTATACTCTTAATGAGGATCGTTTTTTGTGATGATTTACTTCTCTCTTGCTGCTGTCAAGATTTTCTTTAGTTTTGACTTTTGAAAGTTTGAATCAGAGTTCTGCCACAATAGTAGCTGCCCACTTCCTTGTCTGCACTTCTGTGATCAGAAGCAGCAATCAGCAATGAGAGCATAGATCCTGAAATTTGGAGGATGGGGTCCTTTTTGCCCATCCTGATTCCTATAAGCTGTATGGAAACTACTGCCTGTCCTGTGACTGGGGTTGGGGAATAGGTTGCTGCTGTTGCACTAAGAGCTGAAGTTGACCTATATTGACTGCAGTTTACCACCCAAGTCTTCCCCTGGAAGTTACAAGCCTTCAACCAACTCCAGAGTTCCAAAATGATTAGCATCAGAGAAATTCTGCAGAATTGTTGTCCAGGTGGGGAGACAAGATTCCTGCTTCCTACGATGCCATCATCCCAGATCTTCTCCACAGTGAACTTTGTTTGTTTGTTTTTGTTTTTGAAAGACAGAGCATGAGCAGGAGAGGAGCAGAGGGAGAGAGGGAGAATCTCAAGAAGGCTCTGCACTGTCAGCACAGAGCCCCAAGGTGGGGCTTGAACCCACGAGACTGTGAGGTCATGACCTGAGCCAAAATGAAGACATGGATGCTTAACTGACTGAGTCACCCAGGCACCCTGTCAACAGAAAGTTTTTGAAGAGCACAAGATCTTCCCACTAGAGCACAGATTGGATATAGCCATACAAGTACTCAATTTTATTTGACTTGGTTTAAAATTTGCTTCTCCTCTTCCCCCTTGGATCCACTCATTCTAGAATCTGATCTTGTAGCTTATATTGACCTTTTATCATTCAGCTGTTAGCAGAAGACTTCATAAAATGAATATATCAAAATGGTGTTTTAGCTTAATTTTGAAGGATTGGTAAAATTTAGATTGGGAAAGGTGGGATAGGAATTGGGAAGGTTATATTCTAGATCTCTGGAAAGTACAGAACTATATCCAATTAGAATAAAAGTGAATGCCTTTTTATGTGTTAACATGTTTTAAAGTATTGTCTACAATTCAACAATAACCTTAAGAGGTAGATATTGTTATCTCCTTTTTTGGTATAATACTAGTCTTTCTGGTACTCTCTTGGTTTCTCTCCTGGCATGTCTTCCTGTTTAGCATTGGTCCTGGATAAGTGTTCTAATTTGGTTGATGAAATCTGTGCTCATCCTATACAGAAGCAAAGTGGCGTTCAGACTGATTAATCAGCTTGCCCAACTTCCTGGGAAAGAGCCTGATTTTGGCTCATTATTTCAAATTCTAGTAAACAGTATTTTCAAAAACTGTTCATTTTCCCATGATGTAGGACGCTTTATTTTATTTTATTTTTTATCTATTTGTTTTTTTATATGCTTATCATCTCCCTTGTTCTCTGAAGAGTAAGATCCAGGAAGCCGGGATTGCATCTGTTGTATTTACTACTGCACATCTGATACCTAGTATAACATCTGCTATATAATGTTGAATAAATATTTGTTGAATGAATGAACTCGATTACTTTTTTAGTAGGAGTTTTGGACTTGCATTCTAAAAATATTTATATGGCATTAATTAATTTCATTTCCATCAAGAACAATTCCCAGTTTTTCTTCATAGTAGACTATTGCCACCAGGGACAGAGTAGACTTGATTACTCTGAGTGTTTGTCTCTAATAAAAAGAACCTACTAAAGGTAAAATATGAAAGGACTATAAAAACTGTTTATTTTCCAACCTGTCAGCCAGTTGCTGAATTGATATTTATAAGCAATGGGTAGCATTGAGGAGAAAGAGGCATGTTGGTAATGGGAAGTAAAAGAGTAGTTCTCCCATATTCCAGGAGCAGAACTATGTAGCATCTGTGTTCTCTTCTCCTTTTAACATAATCATAGTGTAAATGAGTAATGTGGGAATGACTTGAGGGAATGAGTGTATGTACCCTGTGCAGGTGTCTTTCCATTTTACCTCATTAAAGCATTAGTGTCACATAGTTCGCAATGCAAAAACTTAGGTTGCTCAAAAAACAGAGTGGAAATGAGCAGGAAATGCCTTTGTTCCTTGAGAGAAGTACTTTTTCTTTTAATTGTCAAGTTAGTCTGTACGCCAAGACTTTTTCCCATAGTAAAGGATTTCATGGCAACTTTTTGTTATTGGTTTAAAAATATTTTTTAATGTGCTTGGTTTAGTAGAGGCAACCCGAAGTAATCCTGTGTGCCTGTCTTCACTTTGAAGTTCATCATTTAATTTAATCCAGTGTATAACATAAAATGCTGAGTCAGCATGCTCTCTAGGGTTTTTCTAGTTAGTTTCTTGAATTAAATCATCAGGGATTGTTAAACTACTCAATTGTCTCATAATAAAAAAGCATATTCTGAGCCTAAGACATAGAAACAAAAAAAAATGGACCTTTATATTTATCTAAGTGAATGTATCTGAGCAATAACATTCACCATTTCTGAAAAATGTTATTAGAAAATTGCTAAAACTACTACACGAATCAAGAGTATAGAGTGCTGTTAGGGCAAGCAGAGTGAGCCCTAAATGTCATGTTGGACATAGACGTTTCTTGTCAAAGGCAGCTTTGTGGATGAAATTAGGAAGTCATAAAATCATAATTCCACATTTTGTTTATATTCTCCTTTGGATTGATGTTTTGAATCCTAGTGTTGCCCCTCACCCCACAATGTATTCACTTCTCTGTGCTTGTCTTCCTTCAGGACTTTATCTGTGTAATTCCTGGGTAGCTCATGGGTAGTGCATAGTGATTTGTAAATACTGAATCTATTCTCTTCTGATGCTTTTATGGCAGTAAAATTTTAACATACATTATGAGAGGTTTCTGTGTTAATTTGGATCACATTGATTCTGGCCTTTGGGTAGTTTCCTTTTATGCAAACAATGATCGGTATTCTATAGAAGGTCGCTCTGCAGATCTCTAGGGATTTCAGGTGACTATATGGTCATCTTTCATTCGCATCCCCTACTACCTATGAACCATTATTTGTTTAGGGTCTGCCTTCTCTACAGAATTAAAAGCTGCAGGAGGACAGAAACCACATTTTATTCACTTGTATATCCTGATAGTCTGGAACATACTACACACTTAATAAATATTTGCTTAAAAAAATAAATCAGTAAATGTCAAAAATGACTGTCATGATTTTATAAATCATGTACTCTTGAGTATTCTTTATTATAGAATTCATGTGGTGTAGAATCCATGTGGTATAGATATATTTGGGGGTATCTGCCAGTCAATCTCTGAATTGCTGCTTCTCTCCCACTTTCCAAATGGATAGGCTTGAACTTAAGCTTCTGCCTCAGATGGGATAACTGAATTTACCCTCCCATCCAAAACAAAAAAAGCAAACAACCAACAAACAAAACAGACAAAAGACATGGCATAAAATAATAAAGAACAATGATCCTGAGAATTGTTATCCCTGGGAGATGGGAAATAGATGAGGCAAGCTCTAAAAGTTTTATTGCCTTGAGAATGCTTCTAGTTCACAGCTCAGGAAGGGAAATCTTAGGAGGAGTGCAGAGGACTGAGTTGAGAAATCAGGGAGACCATTGTGGTTAGAATTTGTAGAATACTGATCATTGTTTGCATAAAAGGAGACTACCCAAAGGCCAGAATAAACCACCCAATGTAGATTATAAGAAACAATGCTCAGTGCTCAAAGGGAATAGTACTTTTTCTGAGTCATGATGGGACCTTGGAGAGAATACTCAGAATGATTATGCCTTAATAGTGGAGAATTAAGTAGCCCTGGACTGAGCAATGCCTTGGATCTACCTAACAAATCATAAAAGCAAGACCTGAGAGGCACAGTTTTCAAGTGATTTCTAACTGCATCCTGGAACAAAACTTAAGAATATTTATAGGAATATAAAAATATCCAGTACCCAGCAGAATAACATTAACAATGTCTGGCATTCAATCAAAGATTACTAGGCATGCAAAGAAACAGGAACACAATCCTTAATGAGGAGGATAATCACTTGAAACCAATCCAGAGGTAACAGATGTTACAATGATCAGAAGGCATTAAAATGGGTTATTGTAACTATATTCCATATGTTTAAAAAAATACAGATGTGAAGGATGAAAAAAAGACCAAAATAGAACTTCTGAAGACGGAAACTATGAGATGAAAAACACACTGGCTGGGAATAATGGCAGGTTAGACATTGCAGAAAAAAGACTAAGGAACTTTAAGCTTAATAGAAATTATCTGAAATAAAACATGGGGGTGGGGGACAAGAGTGAGAAAAAGTGAAGGGAGAGTAAGTGAACCATGGGCAACTTTACACAGCCTGATACAGTGTACTTGTAGTCCCTGAAGGGTAGAAGAAAGGGGTGGGAGACAGAAAAGAGTTTTTGAAGAAATAGCCAAAAAAATTCGAAAGTGATGGAAACAATAAATCTGTAAATCTAAAAATTTTAGTAAGCTCCAAGCACAAACACTAAGAAAGTTACACAGAGGCGTATCGTAATTACATTGCTCAAAATCCATGATAAAAGAACACCTTAAAAGCAACCAGAGGTGGAGCTCCTGGGTGGCTTGGTTGAGCATCCAAATTTGTCTCAGGTCACAATCTTGCAGTTTGTGAGTTTGAGCCCCACATTGGGCTCTGTGCTGACAGCTTGGAGCCTGGAGCCTGCTTTGGATTCTGTGTCTCCCTCTCTCTCTGCCCTCCCCCATTTGTTCTCTGTCTCTCTGTCTCTTTGTCTCTCTCTCTCTCTCAAAAATAAATAAACATTAAATTAAAAAAATTTTTTTTAATGTTTACTTATTTTTGAGACAGAGAGAGACAGAGCATGAATGGGGGGAGGGTCAGAGAGAGAGGGAGACACAGAATCTGAAACAAGCTCCAGGCTCTGAGCTGTCAGCACAGAGCCCGATGCAGGGCTCCAACTCAGGGACCGTGAGATCATGACCTGAGCCGAATTCAGACACGTAACAGACTGAGCCACCCAAGCGCCCCAAACATTAAATTTTTAAAAAATATATATTAAAAGAAATAAAAGCAACCAGAGGTAAAAGATACCATACATGTAGAGGTCTTTGACAGCAGATTTCATCTGAGCAATGCAAGTGAGAAAACAAAGGAACAACATTTTTAAAGAACTCAAAAAAAAAAAAAAAAAAGAAAAGAAAAGAAAGAACAAAAAGAAAATGATAAACCTAGAATTCTATATCATCAAAAATATCTTTCAAAAATAAAGGTGAAATAAAAACATTTTAGACATTTTCAGTTTCAGACACTCAAAAGCAAAAAGAATTTATCACCGGTGGATGGGCTTCCAGGTATCCATTTGATTGGGCACAGATGATTTGATCACAAATAGGCAGACCTTGGGGCGCCTGGGTGGCTCAGTCGGTTAAGTGTCCAACTTCAGCTCAGGTCATGATCTCATAGTCTGTGGGTTCGAGCCCCGCATCGGACTCTGTGCTGACAGCTCAGAGCCTGGAGCCTGCTTCAGATTCTATGTCTCCCTCTCTCTCTGCCCCTCCCCTGCTCATGCTCTGTCTCTCTCTGTCACAAAAATAAATAAAAATATTAAAAAAAAAAATACAAATAGGCAGACCTTACCTGGGCCCATCAGAATATTCTTCTAGGACTAATATTACCCTGTATGTTAAGTAACTGGAAATTTATTTTATTTTATTTTATTTTTTTTAAATTTTTTTTCAACGTTTATTTATTTTTGGGACAGAGAGAGACAGAGCATGAACGGGGGAGGGGCAGAGAGAGAGGGAGACACAGAATTGGAAACAGGCTCCAGGCTCCGAGCCATCAGCCCAGAGCCCGACGCGGGGCTCGAACTCACGGACCGCGAGATCGTGACCTGGCTGAAGTCGGACGCTTAACCGACTGCGCCACCCAGGCGCCCCAAGTAACTGGAAATTTAAATAAAAACTTAAAAAATATTTTTCTAGGAATGTGGAACTTGAACTAAGAGAATCATGTTAATATGTGAAAATGGGGCTGATGTGCAGTAGCCCAGGGGAGGTTGTGAGCACAGAAGGAATAGTTAATGAAATAACTATTAATGAATAACAGAGGTGACAAGCAGACATTCCCATGATTCTTGGTGGTCTTCCAATTCTCAGTTCTAGTCTTTCTTGCGAGTGAATTTGGATTCTGCATTTGAATTCTGTGAGAAACCATTCTATCTTTAGAATAAATTTACCTCTTTTTAACATACTTGTCACCAAAATCCAAAATTTTTTTGTTTATTTTAGCATAAATACACTGGGGTTGTCACATCTAGACATAAGAACAGAAAGAGTAGTCACTTGTGAGGATTTAGCATTTTTAGGCCAGTCATCTTTAGGATACCATGGTCTTCTGAGCTTTAAGACCTTGGATTTCTGTTGAGTCATGGGAGAAAAAGATGCTACAGCTTTTAAAGTTTTCTTTTTCACTATATAGAGTGCCCAGCCAGCCAGAAATTGTTGATAAAATGAGGAAAACGGCAGCAAGTGCTTTGCAATATTGGTGTAAGAGTCCAGGAGAAATTAGAGTTTTCTATATGTACTATTTGCTCTTCTAGCATCCTTCACAAGATGCCCCTAAGCCCTGGTTGTTACTAATAGAATCTTTGACTTTTGCTTTTTCATTAGTCCTTAGTCTTTTTTTAAAAAAAAGTTTTTATTTTAGGGGCACCTGGGTGGCTTGAGTCGGTTGAGCGTCTGACTTCAGTTCAGGTCATGATCTCACTGTCTGTGAGTTCAAGTGACAGCTCAGAGCCTGGAGCCTGTTTCCAATTCTGTGTCTCCCCCTCTCTCTCTGCCCCCCACCCCCACTCATGCTCTGTCTCTCTTCTCCTCTCTCTCAAAAATAAACAAACATTAAAAAAGAAAAAGTATCAATGTGGTATATGCCAGCCTCTGAGTCTATACCAAACGATTGTTTTAAACAAGTTTTGGTTTCCATGTATCCATATTTCTATTCTAGTCATTAGGTATTAGGTTTTATTTTCTTTTATTTAATTCAACAGGATAATAAGCATGCTTTTGACCACACGTTTTGCTGGTAAATTGACTAGACTTCAACTTAGAATCTTAGAAAATTTAAATCTTTAAACAGTTGCTCTTTTTATAATCTTTAATGTTCTTGTTTCTAACAGTGTATCCTGTGATTTTTTGTATTTTTCTTCCCTTTTGGATGATGCGACAGTGTTAAAGTCTTTTATGAAGGTTCTGGTGATTCTAAATATCGTTTGGGGGTGTTTTGACCTACTTAGAATGGCTCTTTGTGCTATAGAGTGTGTTTATCCCCAGGGTAACGCTGCTACAGAATTTCCTCGTGTGAATGCATTGAAACTTCCCACTTGCCAGATCTTTTATTACATGAACACAATGAAGCAGCATGTGGCCAAAAAGCAGTGAGGGAGATTGCATTGTTCTTGACTTCCTTGAATTAGACATTTTATTCATCTAGTGTTGTCTACAGATTGTTTAACAGTAACATCGTGAACCAGGGTTTTGCAGCAATAGTTGCTCCCACGTGTGTTAATTCTCAATATGTTTGCTGTGCATTTTGTTTAATAGCACATACTTTCAGATAAAAGTTTACTTTATACTGCAGTTTTTTCAGGTGTATGGCTCTATTAAATGTAACAATGTAATCCTTGTAGATATTTAAAGATGAGCTGTCAGGTCGTTGTATTTAAACTTACAGGATACATTTTCAGTATTTGCATTTATTAATACTCCATATTTGTGGATTTGTGTGAATCTGCATGTCATTTGCTTGATCATTTCAGGGTTGGGTCATTTGCAGTAGACATTTTTACCTAACCATTTCCACTTTTAAAAAATGCAAGTAAATATTTACACAGAAATGAGAAATAATCACTTGAAATAAAAATAAGCAGGTCATGTTCTGTTTGGTTGCTGTCAACACATGAACTTGAGGCCATGTGATGTTTGTTGAAAGTGGACAATTGTGATGAATGTAGTATTTTTATGTACTTTGCCTCTAGGAGGCAGCATGATCTAGTAAAATTTCTGCATCCGAATAAGAAAACAAGTTTCCTTTGTCATTTTCCTTTGTCATTTTAAGAACTTTTCAGTATGAGGGGCGCCTGGGTGGCTCAGTCCGTTAAGCGGCCAACTTCACCTCAGGTCATGATCTCGCGCTCTGTGAGTTCGAGCCCCGCGTCGGGCTCTGTGCTGACAGCTCAGAGCCTGGAGCCTGTTTCAGACTCTGTGTCTCCTTCTCTCTGACCCTCCCCCGTTCATGCTCTGTCTCTCTCTGTCTCAAAAATAAATAAATGTTAAAAAAAAATTTTTTTTAAAAAGAACTTTTCAGTATGAAAACATTTGCCCTCTGATTCATAAAGTTATATTGGGAACAAATAACAGCTGATAGTCACAGACTCCTAGAGAAGGAGATTTTGTGATTGTGTTGTTCTCTTTGTGAGTACTTAAAAAGGAAAAGGAATTATTGTGATTGCTAAAGTAGTCGCCCAACGATTGAGAAAGCAAAGAAATTGATAATTTTAATGGATGGATACTTTTCCATTTACAGATCATAGTTTTCTCATATAAATGCTCTGTGAGCATTACTATTATTAATAGTTTGGGACTCATTTCTAGCTGGTATTTTTGCTAGAATACTATGTTAAGTGTTTAAATATAATTTGAATTACATCATTGGCAAATGTTATAGCTCTCTTATAGCTATTATTAAAAGCTGTCTAAAATTGGCTGAAATTGAAGAGATGCATTATGTCAATATTTTCATTGTAATATACTTTTGAGTGTGATCAAAGTATACTTATGACCTACAACTATTGCTGGCTTCAGGAGAACAGGAATTGTGAATGTCTTGTTGGGAGACAGTTGGAAAGCGGCCATCTTTTATGTATTTTTCTTTTCCTGTTTTCATGGCACCTGAATAAATGCTATTTAGTGACTTGGATGAGAATAGTATAGTAAAAGAATAATGCCCCTCCCCCCCTTCCTGGTTTCCTGGAATTGCTACTTTTAGGAGAATTTATTCTGCTAAACCTCAAAAGGTGGTTCACAAGTCAAAGGAACTGGTGGGAAAATTTATTTATAACCTTATTTATGAGATTGATATTATTTCCATTAATTGAATTTTGTGTCGGTTTCAACCTGAACCTCATAAAGTTTGGGTCCTACTCTTTTGACCTTGAATGTACTTAATCCAGAAGGAATTAACCAAATACTGAAAGAATTGATAAATGTGAAGGAAAATTAGAGTGCCATATATTCTAAAGAGGTCCAGTGCTTTTTCCATAAAAGGATGTGGTCCTTTAAAATGGGTGTCTGAAAATATAATCTGGCATTTTCTCATTTGGATGGTCTGAGATTTCCACCTCTCTTTTTGTATTTGGCACACAAAGGTTTGCAGTCAGCTAATGAGCTGGGTTTCTTTGGGGTTAAATGTTCAATGTTTCTGCATTCAAAGGGTGATATTTGGGACAAAACGGAAATGGGGGAACACTAAGTGGTATAACCTGTTCTGACTTCTGTAATGATTAGGCATTTGCTTGAAGGGATTAAAGCATCTCAAAATCTTCAGATTTTAGAAAGCAAAATGGGCTTCAATTCTCAACTTTTCATATATTCTACATTATGTCACTAAAAAGTTACTTACAGGAAAACATAATTGCTACCAAGAAAAACAGTGTCTCAAAGTATTCTATTTCAACATTGTCTAGTTTCTTGTTGTTCTTTTAACTAGAAATCAGTTATATGAAGGAGAAGCATTGTGAAGCATGTTGTATTTTAGCCTAAGTGTACCTAGGATTTTTTTTGTCCTTTAACGTAATTTATGACCGTTAGACCTAAAATAATCATGCCTAAAAGTTGTGTCCTGGTCCTCGTAAGAGGAGGAATTGTAGTAATGAGATTATTTTTCGTACCATTTACAACTGTCCTCATTTTGAAGCAAGTCTATCCGATGCATGCTGTAAGTATACATCATAAATATACTGTAGTGCTTGTAGAGTATGGGAGGAAATTTCTTTCTTTTTTTTTTTTAATTTTTTTTTCAACATTTATTTATTTTGGGGACAGAGAGAGACAGAGCATGAACGGGGGAGGGGCAGAGAGAGAGGGAGACACAGAATTGGAAACAGGCTCCAGGCTCTGAGCCATCAGCCCAGAGCCTGATGCGGGGCTCGAACTCACGGACCGCGAGATCGTGACCTGGCTGAAGTCGGACGCTTAACCGACTGCGCCACCCAGGCGCCCCAAAGGAAATTTCTAATATCTAGTTGCAAGAGTCTTCTGTAAGAAAACATGGCCTGTGCTTGGTTTGTCAAATATGGAATAAAATGTACTGTTAGAGCATTCAGTGTGCTTCAAGGATGTCTACAGTGGACTGAGCCCTCCAGGGTTGTGTTTTGTGGGGATGCGTTTATGTGTGAGTACATGTACATGTATGTAGGCTGGGCTGTTTCATTAAACACAGCTTATTAGGTACTATTAAAAATACTACATTGGGCACTTGGGTGGCTTAGTCAGTTAAGCGTCCGACTTCGGCTCAGGTCATGATCTCACAGTTTGTTAGTTCGAGCCTTGTGTCGGGCTCTGTGCTGACAGCTCGGAGCCTGGAGCCTGTTTCAGATTCTGTGTCTCCCTCTCTCTCTGCCCCTCCCCTGCTCGTGCTCTATGTCTCTCACTCAAAAATAAATAAGCATTAGAAAAATAATAAAAATATTGCTACATTTGTGCCCAGAACGGTATGTAGCATATATAGACAGAATGAACATTTCAGTGGAAACAGAGTCCTAGGGCTTAGAGGGACCCTGGAGAGTGGCAGTGCTTCTTCAGTCCTCCAGCTCTGCTCTCAGGAGCCGGGGTGAAGAGTTCTGTGTTAAAATTGAATAATTAAATGATTAATAATTAAATTCAATAAGGACAGGGTTGCTTTCCTTTTTGTTAATTAGATGTAATGAGTAGAATTTCTTCATTAAAAAAATTTTAGCGCAATGTTTCTTTTAACCTTTGTCACTTCTTGCCATTTGTCTGTCTGAGTGCTAACTGAATTCACGGGGAAATCTGTATAGATACATATGAATGCAAATTAATGGGAAAAATGCAAATAGCTCACTTTTTTGTGGCCTTGTTTGCTTGTGGCTATGATTTTCTTTCTTCTAATAGGTATAACATGGTTCAATTTTCTGGGGGTAAGAGTCCCCTGTGTGTGTGATAGAACTGAACTTACCCGGTAAATCAATATTCTATCCACAGGAACATGTTCTGCAAAGAGCGTTGTGAATTTCAAGTGTTCCATAACCCAGACAATGATCATAGCCAGTGATTTGGTCTGCTGTTTGTTCTTACCAGTGAAGCCCAGAGAGATTTAACGACTCCATTAAGGTCAATGAACAAAGATTGGTAGGGTTAGGGCTCTAAAATGTGGCTCTGACTTTATGTTCATTATTCTAGATTTAACAGCAATACTTCACAAGTATAACTGAATTTGGAAGGAGCTTTTTTGTTTTGGAAATATTCATCTATTCGATAATGTAATCACTATTTTTAAAGATAAGGAAACAGGTTTATAGAGTTTGAGGGATTTGCAAAGTTTTCTAACTGACTCATTGGAGGAGAAGCCAGGTCTTGTTCTGGAATTGCTGGTCCTTTCTTCATATAATTGGATATTAGTAGGGGAGAAATTATCAACAGGAATGATGACACCTTCAAAAATCTCTCCAGTCAACATTTCATTAAAATCACATTTTCAAGGATTTAAATTCAGGAAGAGCTGGGCCAGCTGATAGCCTTTTGAAAGAGATTTGGTTTGTAAATTGTGGTTTTGGGGGGATGTTTGACTCTTGCTATTATAAGGATCACAAACAAAATTCAAAAGTTTTTTTTTAAGCCTTTGTCTTAATTTAAAAATTGTATGTCCTTCAACAAAAATAAAGCTTGGAAGAAGCAAGCATGCATTTAAAAATCTAAAAGTCTTTTGAAGGAAAATAGATAGTTTTGAAATAGAG